>NW_027472587.1:10575000-11315000 GCF_030347505.1 Rhynchophorus ferrugineus | reverse complement strand
ATCAGGCTATCAATGACAAGGTCAGCATTAATTATCACTTTTTTTTATTTGGCAACATATCTTAAAAATATAATAGAGTATACACATATAGTTAAATATTTTATTAATACAAATTAAACAATATCTTTATAAAAATATCTTTGAAATTTCATACCGTAAATCTAAAAACAGTTTTCTCTTGATCAGATTAATCTTTTATGGTTTTCTCCAGTTATTTAATGCGAATTAGTATGTGACTGGAATAAATATCACAGATTTCTTGTGTAGTTTTGAATAATCGGTCTGTTCTTGAGCGAGGCGAATTTTGAAGTAACGGTATCGTTTTGTCGGCTTGTATAGCTGGTTTTTTGGCCTCTGACCACCAGCGTTTCGGCTTCCCAAAGAAACTTATGTTAAGATCAAAATAGTAGATCACCTTAACTGTAATTATTATATAAGGTTGGGGAAAAAGTAATTTCGAATTGCTTTCAAGCTTATTATGGGGTATTTGAAAGGTAGAAGTTCATGGTACATTTTAGGTATAACATAGCGTCGTTTGTTTATATATTTAAATTTTATATCGTTTCGAAAATGGAGGTTCCAGAAGGTTTTTTTCACCTTTCTTCGAAAGGGGAAGCTAATAAACGATCAGAATTGATCAATAGGGAATGATTATTCTTTCAGTCAACCGTTACAATGCTAGGCCAGGTACACGTTTCGTATCTCTATAGTTAGATATAAAGCTGACTTAAAAAAAACCTTGTGAAAATCACTTGGTTCAATTTTTGTAGGTATGTTTGGTTTCGGATGACGATTCAAAATTGATGTTTTTGACGTGAAAAAGAGAGAAACTTCTTTCTGGCAGGCCACGAATATATACAGATGACGAATTGTGAATGAGGATCCATTCCAAAGACAAAAAGAGCTTACAGAGCCAATAAAAGTTGATCAGCTAACTATTTTCAGGTGTTCGAAAGCTATTGAAATGTTTAAAAAGGTAAAGAAATTGTGTTACACATAGAACCATTAATGGAGAACGGTATTAAAACATTGCTAACCTGTTAGCTATTTGGAGAACTTTATTTGAAATAAGTTCATAAACTATTTGAATGATGTACAGATGTCAATGGAAAATATTTCGGATCATGTAACATTTGCGTATGTTCAATAAATTGTCGCAGTAAAATTATTTATATCTGATTAGGTACAATAATTACAATAATGAGCATAAGTTTACGTCATTTGACAGTAAATTACACTGAAGCGGATGCACGACAGAATTAGTTCAGTTGTGCCATCAATATTTACCGATTCAAACTTTAAATATGTTCAAACGTTAGTGAAAGAAATATTTTGTATGTAAAAATCAGGGTTTTGTAAGCGTGTTTTGCAAGAAGTGAATTTAAAGGTCGCCAGTGGGTTGTGAGAATGTTTCATGTTGTTTTTAATAGCTTTTTCGAAATCAATATTTTGATCATTAGCCATGTTAAATATTATTAATAATGTATATAATTATCTAGGATAATTATCTGAAACGTAGTTAGATGTGCAAGATATTATTTTTATAAAATTTTATGACAGTATCTTATACGTGTCTATAGAATCCTTTGTAAGTTTATTATCTCTGTACCACTATACTGCGGTATTAACAGAAGAAGGTCTGGCCAAAAACAAATAACAATAACCTGGAGAAAACTGTATTATTTAAAAGGCAAATACGAAAAAATACGATAGTAAAAAGTAATACCTCAAAAGAGTCAGGCACGCAACAAAGATGTACATGAGTAACATGAAAAATAAGAAAATATCTTAATACTGAATCAGTAGAAGAGTACATAGAAATGAGACATCACTGTTGGCGAGGACAATAGGAAAATTGGTAAAAAGGAGCCGCTAAATACAAACAGTAATACAATTATTTATGTACTATGGCTTTATTAACAGGTCTATTGAAAAGTTCCCGGCCTACCATAGTAAAACACATTTTTTGGCAAACTTAATTTTTTTTATTCAACATAATTCCCTTCAAGGGTGATACACTGATTATATAGCGACCCTTCAACTTTTCGATGCCATTTTTGTAGTACGATTTGTCCTTTGCTTCAAATTAGGTCTCAGTTTCCGCGATCACCTCTTCATTCAACGAAAATTTATTCCCAGTGAGCATTTTGAGATCTGAGAACAGAAAATATTCGCATGAAAAAGGCCAATTCACTGACTTGTGACACGTTGCATTGTCTTGGTGAAGCAGCACTTTCTTTTTCTTCAAATGCGGTCGTTTTCGGCGATTTCGTCCTTCAAACGGTCCAATAAAGCAAATGTAATAGTCGCTGTTGATAGTCCTTCCTTTTTCAAGGTAGTCAATGAAAATTATTCTTTGTGCCTCCCAAAATACAGACGCCATAACCTTACCAGTCGACTGTTGCGTTTTCCCACGCTTTGGAGTGGGTTCATCGTGTGCAGTCCACCCGGATGATAGTCGATTGGACTTCGGAATAAAATGATGGAGCCATATTTCATCCATTGTTACATATCGACGCAAAAACTCGGGTTTATTACGCTTGATCATCTTCAGACACTGTTCCGAATCATCAACTCGTCGTTGTTTTTGAGTGAGCTCGCGCAGCACCGACTTTAGACAGAGCTTTCTCATACCCAAATATTCATGAATGATATGATGTACATGTTCAGTTGATATCTTTAGAGTGTCTGGTATTTCATTCAATATCAATTTACGATTGTTCAAAATCATTTTGTGAATTTAATGTTTTTGTCGGTAACAACCTCTTTTGGGCGTCCACTGCGTTCATCGTCTTCGGTGCTCATTTCACCACGTCTAAACTTAGCATACCAATCCTTGATGGTTGATTTTCCTGGAGCAGTGTCCGGAAACTCGGCATCAAGACAAGTTTTTGCTTCAACTGTATTTTTCCCTTCAAAAAAGCAATATTTTATCAACACACGAAATTCCTTTTTATCCATTTTTTTTTCACAATAACAAAAGTTGCTTCACTTAAAATGCTATAATTCACAGACCAATTTGAGGGTTATGTGTCAGGCCGGCGACTTTGCAAATGATCTGTTATAAACATATTTGTTTCCTGTTAATTTAAGTGAATCTATCTATGTATCTATATATCTTCCACGATCTCGTGCTATATGTCTCTTTGTCTTTAAGAATCTCCTTTCTAATTCTATAAATCAATTAAAAACATATTGGCTTAAAAATAAGAATGACACTAAATGAAAAAACACTCCTTAATGTGAATATAGCAGTAATAAATTTGTTTAAAGTTGATTCTTTTTGCCTTAATACTGTTTTTGACTTTATATCCTTATGGATTCAATATATTAATCTCTAATTTATTTTATTTTATTTATTTATTTATTTAAAAATATATCTCCATTAGCTATGACAGTACATGCTGATTGTTTCTGTTTAAATTAATTTAGATTGTGGGCCATTTTAGCCTAATTACTTTTTTTAGCTTGTTTTAATTTGTTTGGCTGCCTCTTGGAATTTAGTCACTACGGAGTATTTCTCTGAAGCATATCGCCTATTTTACCTGTTAGAGTTTAACTAAAATGGTGACTCTAAATGGCGTTTTTGCAACTAAAATGATCAAAAACCCCATTCGAAAACGGATCAAACGTCAAGATCATTAAAACCAATGGAGAACGTGTTAATCAATGTGATCATGACTGGAGGCAGCCTTAACTTCAACTTCAGGATTTCAGTCAGCAGACCATCATCACCATAAGTTTCTAAATGTGTTTTATGGACCTCAATAACCGATTTTTAAAAATCAAAAGTAGTGAATGCTGAAAATGCAATTTGAATGCATGCAATGGTTCAAAATTGGTGACCGGCTGACCCCACATATATACAGATGAAGAATTAGAATGCCAGTGCATGAACACCTATTGCAGAAACAAGAAGATCTTACAAAATCATTAAATGTTAACTATTCAACAGTTGTCATATATTTAAAAGTCGTTGAAATGACTGAAAAATTAAGATATTTGAATTCCAGATGAATTAAAGCCTAGGGAAAAATTTTGAAAGATTTCGCGTTTCCGAAATATCGAATATTCATACACCATCATCGCTATAAGTTTCTAAATATGTTTGATGGTTTCAATAACAGATTTCTTCAAATAAAAACAAAAGTATTGAATGTTCAAAATGCCGTTTTAAGCATCGCATGATATACACTGAATAACTCAATAAAATTAACTGGAAAACTGTTATTTAACAGTTGTTTACGTTAACATTTCGCATTTCAAAATCGCAATTCAATTCAAAGTTGATACTTGACTTTTTTCACTCTAGATGATTGGCTCTCAATTTATCTACGAATATTTTTTTATTTAATATGTTTCTCTCAACCTTTCATTTGAAAGCGGATCTAATTATACTGCCAAAACTATTAGTTGACGTGTTGTTATTGAATCAAGCGATAGATTATCTGATAACGGTACCATTTAGTATTATTGGTGATCTGAAACTCATTATTTAAGCTTGATTAATGTCGTAAGTTACCATACGTTATATAACCAGTATATTAATAGAACAAAGATCAGATAATATAATGTTATTCTAATGGAAGTTATTAGAATACTAACTGTAACCTTTAATGTGGGCTAACATGGCATTAAACTCATTAATTTAAAAGTTTGATACAAAATACATCAAATTTGTTGTTAGCTTTATAAAAAGAGAATATTATACAATTATTATTTCCTATTTCATTATGCTAATTATTATATATATACAATATGATGTCATATAAAATTTCTTTTTTTGTTATCAAAATTTAATGAAAATTACTCTGTTAAAATTAGAAAGTTTTTTTTTTGTAAGATGAGAGTAATGTAGGAGTATTTTTTTCGGAAATGTGGAGGGTTGTTTGAAATCATTTTTTTGTTCGATTTCTCTTGCCTTTCACTTCACTCCCATAAAAGAAAAATGATGCAAAAAAGCAAACTGAACTGTAATAATTTAAAAAAAAGGATTGTATTGAACTAAAAGTGATTGGGTTTCAAATTTTTTTTCTGTTACTATTATATTTTATGCTGGAATCATATATTTTCGAGAGAAAATGAGTCTTGCATGAAAGGGTATTCTCATAATCTATTTCGGCTGGATATCACCAGGGTAGTGTTACATTTGCTACCATACCATGCAACGACGCAGTTATTATGGCAAAATATATATCTCTGGCTAAGGCTGTAGAAAAAGTACAAGGGGTAGCCAACAAGATCTACAAATGGACTAGAGCCTGGAAAATACAGCTTAATGGCTCCAATTCTATCCATGTTAAATTATATCACAGTCAGATGTCCGTTTCGTCAAGCACAATCAGCTAAATACCTCGGCATACATTTCAATAGTAGGTTAAATTGGAAGCATTATGTTAGATAAAAATCAAAACAGATCAAAATCAAAGTCACGTAACTGTACTGGTTAATCTGAAGCCCGTACTTGCCTTGCTTGTGTATTAATGCAAGTACAACAGAACAGTAGTAATAAATTAATGTGTAAATTAAGATTGTAGTAAGCATATCTAATTTAACATGGAATTCATAAAAAAATATATTTTAGACACATGATAATTACTTCATTAAGACAAGATATTTAAAAAACCAAAATTGATCAATAGGTAATTCATTAGTCGCTTTCTAGCAAGACAATGCCTAACTATATATATGTTTAGCGACTCAGAAACGTTTAACACTTTTTCGCAGTGCTTAACACATGCACCTTGATTTATAATGGCGTTATAAACACTTTGTTTGGAACCTTTGAATGATGGCTACGTTAAACTTGCTATGAATGCCCCATAGTTAGATTCCATTTAACTAAATATTTGACTTTTATCTAATGGTAACTTATATTTGCGCCCTATGAGCCAATACATTTGATATAGTTTAAGTCCAAGTTGCTTTCGCTTAGCAAGTATGTGTTTCTTTCCAGCTAGGCATCGGTCTAATATCCTTCTCCTAGTAGAATTTACAATATTTGATATTCACAGGTGGGTATATTCGTAGAGTAAAAGATACATGGTCAAATTTTGTTTAAAACGTCTATATTGGCCTATGTGAATATATGGTATATAGACATTAGGAAAATTTTTTATCTGTAATATAATATTTTAGTAACATAAAATCAGAATGAGGAAAAAGTTTCTTTAATTTATCCTGACCTAAGACCTGAGACCTGTCCAGAAATGCGAAACAATATCGTTGACATTTAAGCCTATATTTATTTTATTTACCAGTATATGCACTTGTTTTATAATTCCGTGCTTATTAAAAAATCCGGAATAATTTTCATCATTTTACTAGGCTTCTTTATGTATAATTTCTCAAGAAATTGTCGGTAGCAGCTGACATAATTTTCATGATTATTTCAGCTATTTTGCAAATGCCAGGAAAATAATTCATTCCTAATATTGCGTTAAATATTAATGTTATTAATTTTACAGCTCTTCCTGATAGTTCTTGAAAAGTATTTCTTGAATTCAGCCTTTTCTCTGTTCTTTCTAGTGCAATTGTTATTGTATGTAGGTGGTTGTGGCCTTTTGAGCTTTTGACGAACTCTTTCAGTTTTTTTTTATTGCTTTATTGAATCATCGTTTGTTTTCTTCAGCTCCTAATTGTCGCCAGTTGGTTGGTAGCTTCGCAATTAAAAATATATGAAAAGATTCAGTTGATTATTGGGTTTCAGTTAGGACTGAATTTCTATAGTTTCTAAATAAACGTAATTAGAAAAAAATAGAATATTTTTATTATAAAATGAAGGAAATATTGATATCATTAACATGAGAATTTCACGATTCAATCACATATCCTGTGTTCTGTTACAAAGGCGTAAAGTTCCATGCTTTTTATACCTAATTTATTTACCTTTTCCCATTAATGTTACGTTATCGTTGTTGTTTTTTTTGTGGCGCGCCATTGTTAAAACAGCATTAAAAAGAAAGTGAAATCTGGGCAACGCCTTTGTCGCCGATGGTAATGTCATTATACACAGCCCGATGTCAAGTCTGTTTCTCTCACGGGTCCAGTTTCTTTTCGGTCTCATTGGGATGTAGATATGCTTAAATAATTCGTCAGTGGAATGTTTAATGACATGGTCCTTTCACCACACGCGCGTGGTTCGCCATTTTGTGAATTCCATTTGAACATAATTCGCGAGGAATATAAATGAATCGTGAAAGTTGGCTGGATATCTACCGATTTTGTTAAGAGCGATTAATTAAATTGCTAATTGTTTGTTACGTTTCAACCGTCTTGCATAGCAAGCAGCACATCATACTGGTGTAATCACAAACGGGTTTCTTATTTTCTTTAGTTTTATTGGTTCCTCAGTAAGAATGCTCCAATACATTTAAAAAAATCAATTTTAACCGTTTAGAAAGAATTTTTCAATTTTTCTTCATCATTTTTGGAGATATAGCAGTTTTAGTGAAGCGGTAACCAAACGGACTGGCAAATAACCCAAAACTTTCAGGGGATATTCTAGTTTAATTTTTTTTTTCATGTTTTCATAGATAAAACCTCTAACAAATGTTTTAGTGGCGCGACCTCTAGAAACAGAACTTAAAACACTTTCTTTAACTAATTTTTTCGAGAAGGTGGCTACGATATCTCAAGTTCTACTAAAACATAAAACAGTGTCATACAGGACAATATCACTATTGCCAGTCATTGAAGAAAAGCATTTTATTCCGATTGATCAGGTTCACAGAATCACCAATGTACTAATGTCATAGAAAAATCACTAGAAGAAAATAAAGTTTGTTCCGCAATGTTTTTAGATGTTGCTCAAGCTTTCGATAGAGTTTGGCATGAGGGTTTAAAGCATAAGATTAAAATACTTCTACAAGACAAATATTAATTTCAAATATAACTCATATATAACTGACTGATACTTCAGAGTCAAACAAGATGATGCCTAGTCCGGCTTGAGGAAAATACAGGTAGGTGTGCCACGGGGAACTGTACTGGGACTAGTCCTTTATCTAATATACATTCGAAATTTATCTACATTCAATGAAAATATTGTTTTCATTGGTGATAACAACACTGAATGAACCGGAAAGTTGAAAACAGCTATTGCCGAAATACAATGCTGGACAGAAAAATGAATCAAAATCAAAATAAATCAGTGCATATTGATTTCAACAACCAAAGAATCAAGCACAAGTTCGTATATATAAATCAGCAAGTAGTGTCGTGCGGAAACACAGCCAAATATCTTGGCATGACTTTTGATGTTAAACTTAGATGGAAACCACATGTTAAGAAAACATGTGGGGAGCTCAAGCTGAAGTAAAATTAAAGTTAAACGAAGTTCCATATGATTATGACTTACTTACAAATTCAATGGTCTAGAAGACAAAACCCATCTGTTCTCACAAAGATTACTTTAAAGATTAAAGATTAAGGATTTATTATCCTTTAATATTAAGTACCGCATCTGATACATATTTTATGTTTTTTTAAGGTGGATTGTCCTTTAATTTAAATGATTATTTATAGTTACTAATATTAACATGTAGATTATCTAATTTTTTGTTGATTTCCCCCACATGTTTCATAATTTATTAATCAAAGCCACGTAAAGTATTCGTTCACTCAAATAGCATTATTATACTTCACAAATATCACTTAATTTATGGATAAACTTTATCGATGATTTAAAAATGCATTGTTTATAGATATATAGGGCAGTTCGTATAAGGAATAAGAAAAGTAATCTGTAAGATTGCCTCATTTAACCGCTCCTTATTTTCAAATGATATTTATGGTAAACAATCAACTGTCGTAATTTGCAGAATCTAATTTTGTTCAATGATTTATTTGCAAGAACCTTTACAATAATTTATTGTCTATAGATCTTCGTAAATAAACGTGAAGATCTCTGTTCATTTCTAAAAATAGTTCCACATTTTGCATGCTTATATATATTTTTTTATTAATTTTACGACATGTAATTATGTTGCCTTCCTGGTCCTTGACTGAGCATTTTTATGTCGATTATTATTGGTTTGCTCTAACAATTGTTTTTTTCTTCACAAGTAATTATTAATTCATTTGATTTACTCAGTATATTTAATGTTTATGAATTTACACCTTTAAAACCTTCACACCTTCAATTATATCACTATGTTATACCAATATTAGGCTTATTTGTTTTTCTAATTAACTATTTTATTACGTAAATCATATTTAAATTCCAATTTTATATCCGCTCTCACTTTCTTTTGATTTTTATATTAGTATATCTTATATTAGGACATTGGCAGATATAAATAATGCAGAGAAACTTTCTTTTTTATAGGAATATTTGCTTTGGTTTATAGGAATATTCAAAGCATACGCCAACTGCCAGGAATAATTGATTAATTTTTTTTTGCTCCTCTTATAGTTTTTTCGATCGAAGGGTCGGTCGATGTCGAAATAGAAATGCACATCTTGTTGTCATAACAGGTGTTTATATTTAGATATATATTGCTGATCAGAATATTATTTAACATCAATGCAGTGAACAAAAACCAAAAAACATCTATACAGAGACTACCAACAGCTACTGATAAACTGGGCTGGACAAAACAATGGAAAATGAAGTTAGATGAGCTAAAGTCTGTTCGTATCATGTTCGAATTTTACTAACAAAAGACTAAACAGCCCACCAGTCTGATCTAAAATCAGGTGTTATAAACCAATATGGTTATATGGTATAGAGCTGTTGGACTATACCCGAGATAGCAATGTGAATAAGATTCAAGTATTCCAGAATAAGGTATTTCGGAAAGCAGTGGACATACCTTGATATGTATGCAATAAAGATTTCCATCGTGACCTGGAACTTCGATACGGTCCAGAAAGAAAACAAAAGATTCGCTGGAAAACACGAAGCCAGGCTACACCTTCCTGAAAACTCGGAGGCGCTTCAGCCACTGTATGAACGACGCTCTTTTCCTAGATTGAATAGGACTAAACCCAGGAGGGGTGTCATCAATTAATATCAACGGCTGACTAATAAAGAACACGTTAAACTTTTGTCGTTGCAGGTTGTCAATGTCGACCCATCCTAATTGAAAACCCTTATATTATACGATTATTACAACATGCGATGTTTTGCAATATTTTTCATTGAATTGTTGTGAACGCATTAAATAAATTGGTCTGCGTATAATTATAATTGAACGCCTCAAATATAATTGTATTTGAAACCATCTCATTAATATTTTCTATCTGTAAATTTAGTATTAATCAATGTTTATTATTTCGATTGAGGATAATTTTGTTGCGTAAATTATATTTGAATTTGAAATGTGTACTAACTTTCTTTTTATTCTCGCGCTGAAACGCTCTCAGCTACGATAGAAAATGATTGAACCAAGACAATGAATTATCTCAGTAATCCATCCTAAATATTGTTGCGAAACTTTCGTTTTCGTTCGACTATTTTGTTTCTAAACAACATTAACCCACTTCTTTACGCGCAAAGGACGTATCTCTCTCCGTTATTAACAACCAAGCTTGTCTCGAAATAAGGAATCTTCTACAAATGATTATAGTATTGTGTAAAATATTACAAGTCACTGGAATTTTCTCCGAGAAATGTTGTAACTGATATTTGTAATTATTTATGATGTCGAGTGTACTGATAACACAATACAATATCTGTTTCAATTTCCAACAAAGAATTAACTATATACTTTTGAAAGTAACTGCATTGATACTTGTATATTCATATAGTGTTCCTTAATAACAGTTTAAGATGTGTTACGATGATATATAATATTATTAATTGTTATAAACAGACGGGTGTCTATTTGCATAATATTAATGGTGTGAAACATTGAACCAAAACATATCACTTTTTTTGTTCTGGCCTAAAACCGGGTGGTGGAATGCATGACGTATACCTGATCGCGGAGACCTGCCTCTGGGCTTACCAATACACTAAACCGAAACCTCTTCATAGTTGACCCCCGTGGGCGCTACTGCTACTGCTTTAACTTTGCGGCTAACCGTAATGGCCTAAAAGTTATGACTGCAGCGACAGATGAGGTCGTTCCAGTTTGGAAAAGGGGAGGTTAGCGGTGACGCGGTACTAAGCTCCCAGCATGACCACCAGCTCGCGAACAAGCGAGTTTTCAGAAGAACTTTAGCTGAGTTGTTGTTTGTGGAAGGATTGAGATATGAAGTGCTTGATTTCTGGAGTGTCAGTTTCCGTGTGAATTTGATTATTTCTAACAAACTATGGAGCGTTTAAGATTGTCCTAATGAACTTATTTTGGAAAACTTGAAGCCGTTTCACCTGGTTGGGTGTAACAAACTTGAAGTAGCCATTAGATCCGTAGAAGAGCAGATTTTCAGGGGGTGCAACCTCCAGAATTTGAACCACTTGACCGCATGATCGAGCTGCTTCTGTAAACGTTCTTGAATGGTAACCTCGAGCTTAGAGGCCGTGAAGAAAGCAGTGCCGTCCGCGTAAAATGCGACGTCAATGTGCTCTTTCCTCGGCAGATCTGAAATAAGGCTGGGGCTAGCGAGGAAGCTTGAGGTATACCAGCGTCAATTTGTTTTCGACTGGAAAGTGAAATGATCCTGATCTTGACCTGAAAACATCTGTCTGATAGGTAGGACTTGATGAGAGTGGTTAGGTCTTCAGGGAGGCCTAACCGCACGTATTTTGCGATCAAATCGTCGTCCCAGGCCTTGTCGAAAGCTTTGGTTTGGTCCAGGAGGTCTTCTGCAAACTTTTTACGTTGGTCAATAGCCTGATGGATGTGTGCGGCCAGACGGGTGGATGATGGATGAATGATTGGTGAGCGCGAAAGCCGAATTATTCGTCAGGAATAATGTTGTTTTCCTTTGTAAAGGAGTTGAGAACCTAGAGTATTGCCACAGTCTATTGTGCGTTGAGACATGCTATTAAGAGGGAACCGTATATAGAATTCCTTAAACTTATTATGGCTCATTATAGATTTACCAATGAAAATTCTAATGATAAATTGATGGCTATTGAATCCCATATTTAATTGACTTTTTCGTGATACGAAATGCACCATGAATGATGAATTATACGAACGCAAAAGGCTTGGGATATGAATTCTGATCATTATCTCATCGTTTTTACCCTGACATAATTAATAGGCGATCAATTGGCAACGGCAACTCAAACTAGAGTTCTAAAGATTTAAAATCAACTATATTCGCCATTACCTAAGAATAATTGACAGATCAATTGAGCTGGCCATTTGATTTGAAAGGCAACCACATATTTATATACACCAATATTACAGAGACGATATTAAGACGACTCAACAGACCTTTGGAACTAGTGTAGTGTGGTGTTAAGGCACAAGCAGGGTACAGTGCCCAGTACATGTTAATATTAATGGATACAAGTTGATGGAACCTAAAAGATTTTAAAGTTAAACTATTTTTCGGTTTTTAGTAATTTAGGATTGCATACTATTACTCATTGATACCACCGAGAGATTATTCAATAATAATGTTTAGGAAATTTAACACTTCTAAATTTATAAATAAATGTATACATCATTGTATTAAAATTTTTGTTTTTTTTTACACATAACATCAAAGCATCAAAACTGATATAAATAAAAATAAATAAACGTTTTGCAGTTATATTTTACATCATTTATTGTCGTAGAAGCCGTACTTATACAAGTTTTCCCTATCCTGATAAAACCGCAAATTTAATAAAGAGGTTTTAGAGACTACAATAAGTAGAAAGCGACTGACTAATGTGACATTAGTTTCTTACTGAAGGAATGTTTTAAATCATGCGATTTAAAATAATACATGACATCATGCGAGATACCTATTCTAACAACGTTGAAGGTTCCTGTTCTGATCGGCTGTTGTTATCTCCGCGTGTTCGCCAATTCATTTTGCTTTTACAAAAATGTTTTAATTATTTTAATATTGACGTTGATTTTTTTGTTACAGCAAGGGACGAATTGCAGGACTCTAACGATGTGTTCGACGCCGATGTACGGGTGGACTGTAACAGCGACGAGATAGTTGTTAATATAGGAACGAGATCTGGAAGATTCAACGGGATGGTGTATCCCAGAGGTTTGTCGAAGAGCACGCATTGTCTCAACGAGTGGATACAGCGAAAATCTCCTATCACGTACACTTTGCCACTGAGGGGTTGTAATACCATGAGTACCGAGCTGGTAAGTTTGATTGCTGAAGATATATTACTTTGCTATGTTGCTTCAAGCTGTATTATTAATATATAGCCCGTCCAAACAGACAGTCGATGCACATCAAAATATATGCTGACGTCAGCACGTCACTGCATCAAATTTAACTTTTCGTTTATTTTGACCCTGACTTTGGCATATAATAAAATATTAATATAAATAAAATAATGTCAGTTAATTATACAGCCACAATAGTTTATAATGCAGGGTTATTTTGTTCTATTTCCATTGAACTCTTCTTTTCCACCGTATCTATGTATTCTAGACGCGTTTTTTTTTTTCATTTAATAGTATTTCCTGGAGGCTTAGTCCACCTAATTAATATATCCAAGTAACATATTTTACCATTTCATCGTGTTCCCATTTTTCCATTTTACGTTTCTTTGATACCTGTGTATTTTTTGGATAAAATTCTATTATTTCCTCTATATATTTTGATTTAATCATTGGGTTCTATTCTGAACAATTGCACGTATTTATACACATGAATCTTACACATTTTAAAATATGATTTATACAGTACAGTTATCCTATATTAATTGTCTCCTCTCTCTCTCATCCCGTCAATTTGTCATTGATAATTGTCAGCACTGGGTCATAAGCCCAAATGCCTAAAATTCAGTTCAGTGACTGTCTCTTTCATTATTCGAATCATTATTCAAATGTATTACGAGATCATTTGAAAGCCATAATACTCTGCGTTCTTATATTATTCAGCCATCTTATTTACAGTATATCTATTTTCAGTTCTAAAAATGTAAATTACAAAAAAAAACACTATATTTACTATGTAACAATTTGAAATAGTTCACTCCTCAAAATGGTATCTTCAAGGCTTAATTTATGTTTTGCAAGCCATTGTCCATTCCCCATACTTAGTCGATTCACTTCCTCGGTTTTTTTCCATCAGTGTGCTATGCTACGGTACACTGTCCATAACAATAAGTAATGGTTTCTACAAGTTCTTCAAAAGTTGATTTTCAAACCAATTTTCAGTTTTTCAATGATAGTCACACTTGGACTTGAAGGAATACACTAACTCTGCTACAGGAATAAAACCATTTCTGTCTCCAACATGAATAATGATATATTTGCTTTGAATTATCAAAATATATAAATTTTACCTTTTACCATTAATTCTTGTTGACTTTTATATTCTTTTTATTAGCGTTTTGCCACCAATGTCCCAATGTTTCATTTTCGAATATCCACGTTTCGTCTAGACGCTCAACTTGAAATGACAAATCTTCCTTAATTTTATTATTTTAAAAATTGTATTCTTTTAGAAACAATGTCTGGAAGTTCCATCAGACCTCTTAGTGAGTTATCTTTATACCAATTAAAGTCAGTGATGCTTCCTGGTTGTATATGAAGGGATGATTTACATCCTTCATATAGCTGCATATCTCTATGTTTTCTAAGGACACTTCCCAGACTATTGGTTTTCTCGAAAATAATTGAATTAACTAATATTTATATCGAACAAAGCAGTTATTATTTTTATACGTTTCATAACTTTGATCTCGAACAGAGCTAATATTAAGGTTGTCTTGATTCATCATCAGTCACTTGTCCACTATTTTGAATATTTTGAAGAATTTTGGAGACATTTACACCTTTCGACGCATTAAAAAATATTATCTTTTTTGCCAGAATAAAATATAAATAAAAAATTCGCTCTGAGTTTAAAACGAATTTTAAATTTCTACAAACCGCAATTTCAACTAATAGGTCAATTGAAAAGTTCCCGGTCTGATACATGAAATGAAAAATTAAAAAATATTGCTTTTTGAATGGGAAAAATACGGTTGAAGTAAAAACTTGGCTTGATGGCGAGATTTCGGACACTGCCCCAGGAATATTAACTATCAAGGATTGGTATGTTAAGTTTAGATGTGGTGAAATGATCAGCAAATACGATGAACGCAGTGGAAACCCAAAAGAGGTTGTTACTGTTGTAATGAACCCGATTTTACGTCGATAAGTGAAAATGGATGAAACATGGCTCCGTCATTTCACTGTGAAGTCCAATCGATAGTCATCCTGCGTGGACTGCACACGATGAACCCGCTCCAAAGCATGGGAAAACGCAACAGTCGGCTGGCAAGGTTATGGCGTCTGTATTTTGGGATGCGCATGGAATAATTCTCATTGACTACCTTGAAAAAGGAAGGATCATCAACAGCGACTATTACATAGCGTAAATCGCTGAAAAACGGCCGCATTTTGAAGAAAAAGGAAGTGCTGCTTCACCAAGACAATGAACCGTGTCAAAAATCCATGCATTGGGCTTCGAACTGCTTCCTCATCAACACTATTCTCCAGATCTGGCTCCCAGCGACTATTTCCAGTTCTCGGATCTCAAAATAATGCTCCCTGGAAAAAAATTTTCGTCGAAGAGGTGTTCGCCGAAACTGAGGCCTATTTGAAAGCAAAGGACAAATCGTACTACAAAAATGGTATCGAAAAGTTGGAGGGTCGCTATAATTAGCGTATCACCCTTGAAGGAAATTATATTGAATAAAAAAAATAATTTTGTCAAAAAAATATGTTTTATTATGGTAGGTTGGGGACTTTTTAATTGACCTGTTAAATTTAACGTCATCTATGAGTTGCACTAGCTATTTTATTGGACGGGCTCTATCCTACTTTTTGGTTTCTCCTTTTACACATTTGCACATTTTTTACCATTTCTGTTAATATTATTAAATTAATAATATCTTCTAAAAATGTTCCCAAACAAATATAAATAAAACATTTCAATTACTATATAAATCACAGTATGATGTATTTTTGTTACATACAATTCTTATATGGATTTGTTTCAATAAAACACGTTACAATGAACGGTAAAACCGCTGATGCAACGATTAAAAAAAGGATACACGCAATAACGTAATGCATAAAGCATATTTTATATGGATATTTTCCCATTTACCCGTCGTGAAACACAAAATTTATTGTACTGTAAACTTAATTATGTTTAGTGTTGAATTAGCCATTGTATAAAATTCCTAGTCATTTACAGTTCTGCGAACAATCACACAAAACACCTTATTCGTATTGATGTCAGGTGATAAGTACCATTACCAGTTATTTTCTGATTTGTAGATGTTAACCTTTAACATCTTTGTATGTCAAAATGATACGCCACTAATATCAGAAAGGCTCGTTGGTTGGTTGGTCTAAAATAGCACAGGCACACTTTTTTCTACATCAAATTGTTTTGGCCTTATTTAAAAAAATATGCATTATATATACGATTATATTCATTATTTTTAGCTGAATAATAGAGATAATTAACAGGTTAATTGAAAAGTCCCCGGTTTGTCATAGTAAAATACATTTTTTGACAAAATTAGCCTTTTTATTCAACATAATTCCCTTGAACGGCGATAAACTGATTATAACCACTCTCCAACTTTTCGATACCATTTTGTAGTACGATTTTTCCTTTGCTTCAAAATAGGCCTCAGTTTTGGCCATCACCTCTTCATTTAACGAACCTCATTTTTTTGAGACCTAAGAACAGGAAATAGTCGCTGGGGACCAGATCTGGAGAATAGTGTTGATGAGGAAGCAGTTCGAAGCCCAATGGATGGATTTTTGACACGATGCATTGTCTTGGTGAAGAAATTACGCATTTAAGTAAAATACTGAAAGAAAAACGATCGTTGCGTTGATAAATCTATTAAATCATAAATAGAAAACTCGGAGAAGCTTCATTCCACCGGTATAATACCCAAACACTGCCCCTTGTGATTATTGGTTGTTACAATAAAAAATTAGGAAAAGATGAATGAAAATAGTGGCTAGCATAGTGAAAAATACTTGAAAAAATAATAAACTTAATAATTTATAGTACTAAATATACGTAAAATTTTCCTATTCACAGTAGATACGTAAATATAAAAAATAAAATTATTTTAATATGGCCATAAACAAAATTGTTATGTAAAACATTATGTTCTTGTCAATTAACGGTCAAATCAACCAAGAAAATATTGAATTTTACGTGTTCGGTTGAGGTTTTTCTAACGTGCCACTACTTTCAAATTATTGTTACGTTCACTTTATTATTTAAGAGCCACCACCTTCAAGTTTTAACACTTAAAAGCGTTGGACTATTTCCAACGATCCTTTTCGACGAAATAATAGATTTAAATTTAAAATTATATATTGTTAAGGCTGTGTACGTGGGTTGGTCGATTTATATTTTATATATGCGAGACAGCGTTATCATAGAGCTTGTTTCAAGTGATTCAATAAGTAATTACTGAAAATTGTAATGAAAATAATTTTAAAAGAAAAGAATTAATTTTTTTAAATAATAGAATATGGTATAATCAGAAAAACTTTTCGAATTTTAAAATGTTAAAAAAGGAGGAATTATTGTTCATACTTTAAAAAAATGTTCCTGATTATTGTGTTGGATATCATGTTCCAATATTTGCATATTTGCTTATTTACACAACCTTCTAAATTATAATAAGCTTAGTCATTGAATATTATGTTAATGGATCGTCACTCTGTTAAAAGAACATTCACTTTCTTAGCAAATTCATACTGCGAGCATCTTGTATAGGTGAATATTGTACTAAGTATCAAACTCTCCTAATGCATGTGTACTGTATATTTGGCTATTTTGCAGAACTTAAAAAATGACTACTTTTTGAGGGTACATTCTAATAGAGGATTAGATTTTTGTTTATGTTTTCTTATTTAACAGCTCGTATGACAAAAATTTTTTTTTATTATATTATGTGTAATAATCTACAGCTTCTTATTTATTGTTTTAAATATTAATTACATTTTGAGAAGCAAGAAGCGCTTTTGACTCTGTATTGGTATCTATCTAATCGGCCAATGTCATCTTTCAATAGAAATGCCAGTAGGAGATATTCTAGTTGATATAATCACCGAGTAACAGGGAGGAAACTCAATAGAGGTCTAAAAGCGCTACATCCCATATCTAGATGGGGTTATAATCGGCCATTTAAACAATTTGATTGGTTATTTTAAATCTATTATAGGCATCTGTAGAGAAAATATTTTGCTGTGAAGACATTTGATCAGTTCTTTGATAACATTTGCCATGCATATGCAACTCATGACATTTATGTTTGACTCTATGTTTTCATAATTGTTAAGGCATGTATATTTTTGGCTGAGTGGCCTTACGCTACAACATATTGATTTGGATACTTAGACAAAATATATTCCTTTATATAAATTCACCCCTTAAAAAATTGATGCTACTTTATAATAAGCATATTTTTAAAACACAACGAAATTTGACCTTATTCAAATGTTGATGGACTTTACGATAGAGTAAAATACTCCATTGTTCCATTTGAACAAAATATGTTCTAGGTATAAACCTCTATGAAATAGTTTTATAACTATCGTCCATTTGTTGGTAAGATAAAAAATAGGTTAACTTTTGAAATAAGTGTCGGGAATTTTTTAAAATGCAAACAATATCTCATTATTTTTCTTTCTGTAAACCTGATTACATTTCTTAGAAAGAATATGCATGAAGACGAACTAATTTTTGTTATAATTTAATCACAAAAATGTAGAAAAACGGTAAAAGCGCTGTTCTTTACTTAATAATAAAAACAAACGCACCGTAGAAACGGAGTGAACCAATCACATGTCTTCGCGACTTTTAGCAAAACGGTTAAAACAAGTAATAAGCTCAAAGTAGTTACCTCTAGTTATTGACGTCGCGAAACATTTCTTTAAAATCTCCTATAAAGTTAAATCTCTATTTTCTCTGACGATATAATAATAACTAATGAAATAACAAAATTAAATAACTCAGAAGAGTCACGAGTACAACAAAAATGGACAGGATGGGAAATAAAGGAATAAGAAAAGTCCTCAATATTGAATATATAGAGTATGTAGAAAGGAGATAAGTCAATTAGTGGGAATACTTACAACGATTGGAAGAGGGAAACATGGATGGAGAAGAGAAAAATCATAGGGTGACCTACGCGTACCTGGGATGAATCACAGGAATACTTTGGTGAAAAGAATGAGGAAACGAGAATTAGAGACACATTTTAGAAGAGCGAAAGAAACACGACCGAAGCAAGAAGATTGAGCAAACACTAAGATTTTTAAACTAATGTGATATAACAGGACAATTGAAAAGTCCCCGGCCTGACACATAGATGGCGCTACTAGAATTAAATTCATATGTTTTTTAGTTAGCTCTAACCCTCAAAAGATGCATGTATAAATTTGATAGCTGTCGGATCATTAGTTTGTGAATTATAGCACTTTGAGTGAAGCAACTTTTGCTATTGTGAAAAAATGGATAAAAAGGAATTTCGTGTGTTTGCAGTACAAAATCGCCGAAAAGTGACCGTATTTGAAGAAAAAGAAAGTGCTGCTTCACAAGGCAATGCACCGTATCACAAGTCAGTGAAAACGATCGCAAAAATCCATGAATTGGGCTTCGAATTGTTGAACTCTCGTTTCGTCATCCACAATATTCTCCAGATCTGGCCCCCAGCGATTATTTCGTGTTCTCAGATCTCAAAAGAATGCTCGCTAGGAAGAAATTTTCGTCGAATGATGAAGTGATCGCCGAAACTGCGGCCTATTTTGAAGCTAAGGACAAATCGTACTACAAAAAGGGCATCGAAAAGTTGAAGGGTCGCTAAATATAAGTGTATCACCCTTGAAGGGAATTGTGTTGAATAAAAAAAATTGCCAAAAAAATTGTTTTACTATGGTAGGCCAAAGACTTTTCATTTGATCTGTTAAGCTATGCAATGAAAATACGTTGTTATTATTATAAACAATTTATTGAAACTGAAACCGTCTATTATCAAACAGCGAGAACTTATAACATGTTATTTTATATTATGTTATGTTATTAACATAAAATTAAATGTCAAATGTATCATAAAACTTTTGCATTCTAAGATTTTTGCAACAACAAAATCAAAATACGTTGGTGTTTTAAAAGGTTACTTTTTCCGTCGATAAATCATACTGGTTGTTCAGACTCTGATTTTGAAATAGATGCTAATTTACATTTTTCAACTTCACAAAAGCTTTATGGTCCACTTTCGTTTCTTTATTAGATCCGTCTATTCAATCAAAAGTTTTTACGTACGTTAGTGTGTCACAGTTGGAATCTGTTATATATTTTCGCGAAAAATATTATATAAACTGGTTTTACAAGAAATCGATCAGCATTTTGAACAATGTCTTTTTAAGTTCTGTTAAGCAACACTGTATTTACGTCCGACTGACTTAATTATTTACAAATTTGATTAAAAATAATTAATTTAAATAAAACACTCAACGACTCATAAAAATCCTTTCACTTGATATACTTGATATATTTTATAAGTCAAAACAAAACCAACCAAACCAAGTCAACTGGTTAGATAAATTGCCGGTGATATCTAGATACTTTGTGTTTGATATTATTTTCAATAGCTCAGAAAGCAGGTCATGTGAACTGTTGGCAAATATAATTAACAAAGTTATTAATAAATTAATTGCTTACATTATTCGATTTTTCTAGCGTACAAAATTGTGTTGAATTTGATAATATTTTTCACAGATTTTTTCCTCGTGATTATATATTATACTTCAGTTGGAAGAGGGTTAAAGAAGAAAAATAAGGATAAAAAGATTGAACTGCCACCACCAACTGCAAAATTTATACAGTGTATTTTTTAATTAGTACATTATAATTAGTCGTTGCCGATTAACTTACAATTTGTCTCTACACTGACTTAAAACTAGGTAAATATCTAGGAAGACACAGTGGTCCTTACTTAGCATCTAATAAAACAAAATAAAAATTAGTAACACTTTTTAGTATTTTTACCAGTTAGTACACTTCATTACACAAGATCTACACCGTTTTATTCGTTTAAGTCTGACTCTTAGCTTAGTGTTTTTCAAGAACTTTGGTGTTAACATTTTTTTTATTAATCTCCTAGAACGTCAACAATCTGCCCATGGGCAATAAGTATTATTATATGATCTCAGTTATATAATATAACCATCCTGGCATGTAGAAGATCACTTCAGTAAGTTATCTGCTGTGCAACTTATAATCTAAATCTTATTCTAGATACTATCCTAACTTATTCTAAAAACTATTCTAGCTTATTCTAGAGATTATTAAATCTCACTCTATGACTAGTTCGTATGGTAGTTTGCGTTTGAGTCTATGAACTATACTGTCATCGCGCACAATTAACTGTTTTGCGAGTGTATTGGGATGCACTAACAATCTTTCAGAGTACTTCGCACTAATACTCCGAATCACACTCGTTATGGGTTCAATGGGGTATCGTGCTGAATCAGTTTGTTTGAAACGTAATATGGGGCATCGACGATGACTCACAACACTTTATTCTGGAACCTCTGGAGGATATCTATGTTAGATATGCTACTAGTACCCCACGGTTCAATACAATAGGTCCAAATGGGACAACTTGACGTACAGTATAGGTGCAATGTTGCTTACTTCAGAGATTGACATATTTAGCGGTCGCCATTTTACTTACAACATCTATCGAGCTTTATTTTCTGCAGAACACACCGATTATATATGAAATACCAGCTAGAAAATACTTCAGCTACAGGTGTCCGACATACCAATTACAAATTACATTTTTAATTATTACTGAATATACCAAATTTATAGAGATTTCACTTTTACTTTAATGGCTTGATATTTTTTAAATTCGTGATCATAACGTTTACGCACATTCTAAAGATTTATAATCCTTATTTCACCAAGAGACGGTACCAATGAATCTCAAATTGCCTTTCACTGAACGGCCATATCCTCTAACTTTACGATTGCCATGCAAAAAAACGCGATTACTCCTTTTCTGATACCAGCAATTTTAATTACACTTGACCGGTCGTAAAACAGACGAAATAAAAAAAACGTTGAAATTATATCACGACTCGGTAATCATAAATATGCGACGTCGAACTGTAATTTAACCAAATCACTTCCGTAATTAACAAAAACACGAACCGATGAGTCTGGGATGCCTAATAAACTATTCTCGTTTTTTTCCCTCGATCTAACGGTTCGTAATTACCCATCGCCATTGAACATAACGATTCTCACGTCCGTTTTTTCTGATCCAGGCGAAAATATGCGAGACCAAAGATTGATTAGTGCGTTATTAGCGTGCATATACGTGCTAATTAAGATATACTTAATCTTGAAAACCATTAATAAAGAGAACTGATCCGTTATGAAGCACATGTATTGCACAGGGGTCGAGAGGTTCTGGCTCCCAAGAATGGTGTTACTTAGAAAAACTATTAAGCCGAAGTAACTACGTTAGATGGAAATATAGTTTTGTGAAAAAAAGAGTCGATATGAGTTTTGAAATTGAATAGGACAAAATCAATCCATGAGAAAGAGCATCTTATTCCAGATCATCGATGTGATTTAAAAAACAACATCAGGATTGATCAGATTCACAGAAATTAGCTAATTTTACGTAGAATACTTTGTTTATTTTATCACGTAAAAACTGTAAAATAACTGTAGCCATGTTATTGATTCTTTCTTATACTCCTATATTTCATTATTTTATATGGTGATATAAAGTTAAAAAATAAATACCTAATCATTTATTTTTATCGTTTTTTTTTTTCGATACTGTCGAATCATTAGTTTGTGAATTATAGCATTTTGAGTGAAGCAAATTTTGCTATTGTGAAAAAATTGATAAAAAGGAATTTCGCGTGTTGATAAAGTATTGCTTTTTGAAGGGAAAAAATACAGTTAAAGCAAAAACTTGGCTTGATGCCGAGTTTCCAAAAAAACACAAAATGATTTTGTATGACCATAAATTGAAATTGAATGAAATAGCAGACACTCTAAACATATTAACTGAACGTGTATATCGTATCATTCATGAATATTGTGCAAAGTGGGTGCCGCGCTAGCTCACTTTTGATCAAAAACAACGACGAGTTGATGATTCGGAGCAGTGTTTGAAGATGATCAAGCGTAATAAACCCGAGTTTTTGCGTCCATAGGTGACAATGGATGAAACATGGCTCCATCTTTTCACTCCGAAGTCCAATATATGAACGCGCTCCAAAAGCATAGGAAAATGTAACCGTCAGCTGGCGTCTGTATTTTGGGATGCGCATGGAATAGTTTTCATTGACTACCTTGAAAAGGACCAACAGCGACTATTACATAGCGTTATTGGACCGTTTGAAGTACGAAATCGCCGAAAAGTGGCCGTATTTATGTACCGTATGTATCACAAGTCAGTGAAAACGATTGCAAAAATCCATGAATTGGGCTTCGAATTGTTGAACTCATGTTTCATCATTGACAGTATTCTCCAGATCTGGCCCCCAGCGACTATTTCCTGTTCTCAGATCTCAAAAGAATGCTCGCTAGGAAGACATTTTCGTCGAATGAAGAAGTGATCGCCGAAACTGCGGCCTATTTTGAAGCTAAAGACAAATCGTACTAGTTATAATCGTACTAGATATAAAGTTAAAAAATAAATATCTAATCATTTATTTTTATCGTTATTTTTTTTAGAATTATTCATAAAGCAATTTCCTAGATGTTTCATGAGTATATTCATTGACATAGAAGTTTAGTATTTTACTTAATAATATTTAATATTATTTTTTATATAAGTATATCATTACTATTCCTTATTTCGAAAAAAATAGGCAGATGAGGACGAAGGATATAAATATAATATGCAATATTATGTAAATTATAATAAATATCTGAAATAATAATATAGGATATTTCCCTGCAGAGCTATACGGAGTATATTTACATGCCGACATGATTCTTATTCCGGTATGAAGTAACTTTAATAATAACTTGCTTCACATGCAGAGGCAGAAATAAACAGGCATTTTCTTAGCAAAAAACACCGTGACAGATATGTTATATTCAGGGAATTTCACCAGAAAATACTTCGTCGGAAATATAAAATGAAATAATGTTTAAAAAAATCCAAAATCGAAAAGCAAAAACGATGAGTCAGTGAAGCACAAAGAGCTTTGCCCGTCTCGTAACGTTTTTGTACTGAGGTCAATGTTAATATTATGTTATTGGACAATTTACAGTTACCAGACTAAAAATAATTTGAAAACTTGGCTCGATCTAAATCTCTTAACCCTTTTTGCTCAGTTTTGATTGGTAAAAAAGAAAATGTCCAAAACCGCAATGTAAATTTGATGTGGTCTCTATCTCGTATGATTTAAAAAGAGGTCCCGAACAAAATAAAAATTAAAATAAAAGAATCATTCATTTATCCGTTATAACAATATTATTAAATAATGTATTTATATTAATGACAGTGTTGTTCATTATGAATTCCTTCCGCCCAGGCAAACTGTCAATAAGCAGTATTATTTGAGCGCCATGGCTGGTTTCGTGAATCATCCAGGCTACTTGTCTCAAGAAGCCGGATTTATGGGCCGATAAACCTTGACTTTTCATCATCGATCATCACGCCAGACTTACAACCGCTTCGAGGACATATTTCAGACGTTTTAAGTCGATTCGTGAGATCAAAACAAGATCGAAGAAGACTTTAAAGTAATTTTCAGAAATCGAATTCACTAACTCTTCTGTCACAAGGACTGGAAAGAACGTTGGCTAAATGTTAGGCGAAAATACGAAATATTATTGTAAATATTTTCCAGATTCGATGGTTTTGACATTTCCTTGGGTAAAATAATATAAATTAGTATATAAAGTGTTAACTTAATTATATGTATTAGTCCAAATCCCATTCATTTTAGAAATGTCTTCAATGGTGGGGATTTCATTGGTTGGGACTAACCCTAACCTCGCATTTACTGACCAATTAAATTTATACAAAACTGAAGGTATTATAATATATATATATATATATAGAAAACCATCAACAATATTTAAGCCAAAGAACAAAACCTACAATGTTTTGCATCGCAAAGTATTACAATAAACACTATTTTTGAAATATCTTTTAAAATCATTTATTCTAGTTCGAATTAAATATTCATAGCTCATTCAGAGGAAAAAGCTCGAAATATGTTTTTGCAATAAAAACCGCAGTACGGCAAGAGGGGGAGGGGGTTCCTGTTCGAAGTAACTTTGCATTGGCTTCGGCATTTTCATTCAGAGTAATACTAACATAAGATTTTAAATTTATCAAAACAAGCAAAGTGTCAAAACAACCTTTGACCGTTCATAACCTGTAATTGTTGTCACTAATGGTTCGAAGAATTTTGCAGACATTCGACAACCGGACGACTTTTGTATGTTGATTGCGTAAGAATAATATGAGAAGGAAAATATTGTATGATTTTAAAACGAATTTGCGATAGGCAATACGTTAAACATGTTGATGACGTGAGTTCACTGGTATTTTGATTTATGACCATATTATATACCATAATATTTTCAGTTTTGCAATTTAAGTATATAGATAACGTAATAAAATGCACGGTAATCTTCTAGGCCGCCTAGCTGATTCCAATTAATCGATTTTCAATGATATTATCATTACAAACAGTTACAAGGTATAACGAGCGCTTGTTTCATATATATTCTTATGCACGAGCGTCGGTTGTTTTGGAAGAAAGAAGACGTAACCTTGAATGTGTTTAAAGGAAACGCTCCATAATAGGAACATTACCACAACGACAATATAACGCATAACTGCTGTATTAAGCTGTATTATATAAACGTTAAAAAAAGGAACGTTTCGAAACTGTTATGTTTATTGACGCCCACTGCGTTTGTTTTACAGCCCTGAATACGTGTAGCTAGCTAGTCGATATTGTCTTTTTTTTCTTGCTGTTTAAATAACTAATATACGAAAACCGTAATAGGCTTTCACTTATTTACCGGCTATAAGTCTGCCGAAAGTTTCTAGTAACTATGTTCTTAATCATAAATGGGCGTTCAAGCCGGAAAGTTTTCCGTTCTTGCAATTTTCTTAATTTGTTAATTTTCTAAGTACCTTCTACAAGGTATTAGGAAGCTGAAAAAAAGAGATTTAGAGTGGAAGTTATTGTGCCATGCAACAAAAGTAATCTGATCAAAAATTAACAAAACTTTCGAAAGAGAACACAAACATAATTTTAAATATTTATTATATAATAAAATTAATAAATTAATTAAATTAATAAATTTAATTAATAATAAAAGTATTTCGTTTCTTTTTTATGTTTTGTTGCAAATATATGTTATTTTCATATAAAAACCTCCATGGATTTGATTTAAGCAACTCAATACACTTGAAATGATGCCAACGAACTGACTTTGTGAGTTTAGGGTTTGGACACTACTCCGATGATATGATATGGTAATTATGATGAGTTCTGAAGAAACTTTGTAGGTGCGTTAGAGTAGATCGGTCTCTTCTACACTATTTTGTTCATCATTTTTTCAGTCATTTTATTTTATGTCCATTTTATTCTTGGTTTCGTGTTTGTTATCATGGTTAATTAATTCTTGATACTTTTGTTTAATTCCATTCTTTTTGTTCATTCTTGTTATTTTTCTTGATATTATTTTAGATCAGTTATTAAATCTCTTTTTCTTTTATGATGTCTCCCATTCTTCTGTCCTCACCTGTTTTGTTAATCGTTTATTTCGTATTAGTTTAATGGCCGTAAATAGAAATAATGCCATTGGGTAATATAATGTTATGTAGTAACCAAAGAAAAATGTTTTCTTATTGAAAAAAAAATTACATGAAGCAAATATCCTTGAAACTGACGATTTTCTAAAGAAAATGGGTTTTAAAAAGTAAAAAGTACATAACGTTTTCATAACTATGCCATGTTCTCTTTATATTCTGTTAAAATGAATTTAACGACTTGTTTAAAATAACATACTTATAATTCAACTAACAAAAGAACCTGTTTACTAATAATCACATATCAGATTCATGTCAGTCAGACTGATTTTATTAAGTTCGTCCTTAATGTTTCACACACTTAAAGGTCAGTCTGTTCCCAAAAAGTACTTTCATTGACGGGAAAGGTCGTCGTTACATTTATATATATATATATGTATATATATATATATATATATATATATATATATATATATATATATATAACGATCGATTATAATGAAAATTAATAGGAATTGTTGTTAAATTCTGTAGATGGATGTAATGTGATTAAAATAATTCAGAAATACTAGGTTCTGTAATAGTGATTCTAACATATTTTTCATATCATTAACAACCCACAATTTGTCTAATTAAATTGGATTAACGGATACATAAAAATGGTACACTTACAATTTGTTTCTACAATGACTTAAAACTAGGTACTTATCTAAGAAGACACATTGGCCCTTGCTTATAAAATAAAAAAGTTAGTAGCAGTTTTCAGTGTTTTTACTATTTATTACACATCTGCGCAAAATAACATTGTTTGATTCTCTTGAATCTGCGTCATAGTTCAGTGTTGTCCAAGAGTTACAAGAGTGGAGTCAATCCTTATCTTTCTTTGTCTTGGTAGAAGTAATTGTTCCTATAGTATCTGGGTGCATACTTCATCTGAAATACATGTATTTCAATTTCATTATCGATGTAGATTTTAATGTAAGAGTGACTATTAAACTAAACGATTTGGAATTGCATCTTGGTTAATCAATATTTTTCCACATTTGGGTCCTTAATGGTCGGTCTGAAATGCTAAGAATAAACCTTCCTGCTCGAAAATTTTATGTAGAAGATCATAAGAAGTTTCTTGAAGTTTATCACTATTTACTTTTAAAAGAGGAAGAAACGTTAGAGCAGAATCCCTTTGAAATTTTATTTGAACCTTCACATCCTGGAAAATAACGTTCCTATTATCTTTTTGAATTTAAACTAACATATATATATATATATATATATATATATATATATATATATATATATATATATATATATATATATATATATATATATAAAACACTTTTATTCGCACTATATCGAGTAACCAAGTTTTAAACTCTGAAGACGACAACCTTGCTTTGATTTGATGAATTTGAAATATGAAATTTACGATTTACATGTAAATATTACATTTATTTTAATAATTCAAACTATGCACATATATCTGTTTAAATATATATGTAATTATATCAAGTACTTTTCCTTGGGTTGCATTCCTAGCAACTATAGCTAACACGTACAAGTCGCTGTCGGTTTTTCATTAACCATGCGTGTTGTTATCATTATGAGAGACAACTGCTGGTCGCAAAATTAAAATCCTATTATCGTTACATAACGAAAACTGACCTTATAAGAAAGTGAAATTGCCTGGGTGTTTTAATAGTCGATATGCTGGAAGTAGGTTATGATTGATTATAAAAAAATCTACAATTTATTTATTAAAACGTTTGTAATCAGATGCAAATATTATTAATTTTATAAAAGTACATTGAGATTTTTTATTGCATTCAAATTGTTGCTTTCGGTTTTCAGTTTGTTAATAATAACCATTATTATTATAGATTTCCTATTAAACATTTGAATAGATAAAATACTAATTTATATATATATATATATATATATATATATATATATATATATATATATTTATATATTTATACTTATATAATAATATATGATAGATACATTGTAATAAAGATGTATTAAGATAAGTGCGATTACTAAGATTTTAGTAGAAATAAAAGCAGACAATTTAAATACTCACTATATTAAGTCAACAAATTACGAAACATTGACGTTACTTATCGTTTCCTATACCATAATTTTTTTCATTCCTAACCGTTTTTTATTTTGGCTCCCTTCGAATTGATTTGGGTTATTTATATATTATTTCACAGTTAGAAAATGGGTATTGTGCTACCAAGAAGCTTAGCATACCAATCCTTGATGGTTGATGTTCCTGGGGCAGTGTTCGGAAACTCGGCATCAAGCCAAGTTTTTGCTTCAACCGTATTTTTTCTCTTCAAAAAGCAATATTCACGCGAAAACGCGCGCGCGTTATCAACACGCGAAATTCCTTTTTATCCATTTTTTTCACAATAACAAAATTCACTCAAAATGCTATAATTCACAAACTAATGATCCGAAAGCTGTCAAATTTATACAAGCTACTTTTGAGAGTTAGGGCTAACTAAAAAACATACGGATTTAATTATAGTGGCGCCATCTATGTGTCAGGCCGGAGACTTTTCAATTGACCTGCAATTATTCCATATTGGCTCACTATATAAACCTTCTGCGGACTTATTTAAAAACTAAAATTAGCCAAATCTATTCAGCAATTCGCACATTTTAGCGGGATTAACCAACATAATCCACCACAGTGCATTTTTATTTTAATTTTAACGTGTTTAAAAACCTGGTTTACATCGAAGCTAGCGTTTTATGGTGAATATTCGTGCGTTTAAAAAGCAATGCCCTTTTAAGGCCGCGGGCACATCTTTCGTACCGTGTGGGTACAGCCCGTGTGGTTCGTTAGCGTTCAAGAGCAGACAAAGAACCAATGTGACTCGGAGACCGCGACCGGTTTTTCGAATTCTTCTTCGCCGTTTCGTTCTTTTTGGATTTAATGAAAGGACGATAGCGACTACTTCACGTTTGCCTGACCATATCCGATTTTGTACTGAGGATCGAGCATTATAACAGATCAATTGAAAAGTCCCCGGCCTGCCATAGTAAAACACATTTTTTTGGCAAAATTTGTTTTTTTTATTCAACATAACTCCCTTCAAGGGTGATACACTGATTATAGTGACCCTCCAACTTTTCGATACCATTTTTATAGTACCATTTGTCCTTTGCTTCAAAATAGGCCTCAGTTTCGGCGATCCCCTCTTCATTCGACGAAAATTTCTTCCAAGCGAGCATTCTCTTGAGACCTAAGAACAGGAAATAGTCGCTGGGTGCTAGATCTGGTGAATACGGTGGATCTTTGCCATCGTTTTCACTGACTTGTGACACAGTGGATTGTCTTGGTGAAGCAGCACTTCCTTTTTCTTTAAATGCGGCCGTTTTCTCGACGATTTCGTTCTTCAAACGGTCCAATAACGATATGTAGTAGTCGTTGTTAATGGTCCTTCCTTTTTCAAGGTAATTAATGAAAATTATTCCATGCGCATCCCAAAATACAGGCGCTATAACCTTGCCAACCGACTGTTGCGTTATCCCACGTTTTGGAGCGGGTTCATCGTGTGCAGTCCACTCGGATGTCTGTCAATTGGTCTTCGGAGTGAAATGATGGAGCCGTGTTTTCTCCATTGCCACATGTCGACGCAAAAACTCTGGTTTATTATGCATCATCATCTTCAAACACTGCTCCGAATCATCAACTCGTCCTTGTTTTTAGTCAAAAGCGAGCTCGCGCGACACTCAGTTTGCACAGAGCTTTCTCATACCCAAATATTCGTGAATGATACGTTCAGTAACACGTTCAGTTGATATCTATAGAGTGTCTGCTATTTCATTCAATTTCAATTTACGGTCATTCAAAATCATTTTGTGGATTTCGTTATTGTTTTCGTCGGTAACAACCTCTTTTGGGCATCCAATGCGTCCACAGCATACGAATCCTTGATGGTTGATGTTCCTGGGGCAGTGTTCGGAAACTCGGCATCAAGCCAAATTTTTGCTGTATTTTTTCTCTTCAAAAAGCAATATTTTATCAACACGAGAAATTCCTTTTTATCTATTTTCTTCACAATAACAAAAGATGTTTCGCTCAAAATTCTATAATTCACAAACTAATGATCTGGCAGCTGTCAAATTTATACACACATCTTTTGAGGGTTAGGGCTAATTAAAAAAATATATGGATTTAATTGTGTCATTCTATGTATCAGGCCGGGGACTTTTCAATTGACCTGTTATAACAACTTTGCGCATCACTGTTTGTACATCCCATAACTCCTTTGACCTTTTGATCTTATTACCTTCGACATTAAAAAACAAACGTTGCTGTTGAATAGTCATAGTTCTGAAGATGGACATCCATATTGCTAACACAATAACTAGAATTCAGTTGCGCAAACATTTCTAACGATTCTGATTTGAATTAGTTGGTTAAATTTGCATACATTATGGTCCATCTTAGATGTAGAGACACGCGGTGGGATCTTATATCATCAGATATTGTGTAATTGGGCGCGAAGTAGAAACATATTCGGCAGTAATCGGAAAGAAAGTATTTTGCGAATATATTTATCGCATATAGTTGATTTCCTGTTTTTTTTTTCACTTAGTGCGATTGAAAATTGTTTATAAAATGAGATCGTAAGGTGTTCTGGGAATATTAACCTTTCAGACCACCTACACGAATCCTTGATGACAAATCTGGGGGCCGCGTAAGATTAAATGTATTGTTAAGAGTTTATCAAACGTGGCCCATTTATTAAAATTATGATTATTTAGTTATATTTAGGGTTTCGGTGAATGGAGGTAAAACGAAATGAAACAGTGGTGGATTACATTATGTGACCGTTATTTATTGAAGTAATATAAAAATGTGGAAAATACAAAATAGATAAAAGGGATGGTAGCGGTGTTACCTGGTGACGAGCTTTGGGCTGTCGATGGTGGCACTTCTAAACCAAACGGTAGTCGATTACTGAATGATTGGAAGTATCCTTCAATAACATCTCAGATAAACGTCTGGGGGTTGCCAGTTATTCGTTATCGGGTTCTAGTTGGCGCTGCTGGCACCCCGCTCGTGTTCAACATCTGGGATTATATTTCTGCGTGTTTTGTAGACCGTTATTCCACTATGTAAAATTCGACATGCCTCAAAGTCGCTCCACATACCGGGTGTACCGGAAAGTCACTTCCGTTTTTTAGGATAAAAACTTCTTTATGTTCAAAAAAATTGAAAAATGTATTTATTCAAAGTATTGGACATTTTTTATTATTTAATTATTACATTGTTACTAGTCGTTTCCGACTAACCTACAATTTGTCTTTATGATAACTTAAATCTAGGTATAAAACTAGGACGACTCATCAGCCCCATCTCAGTCTCTGGTGAAATAATGTTTATACATGTCACTGCTGTATTTTTTATTATGTGCACCTCACTACACAATGCTACACAAGATCAGATGGTTTAATTCTTTTGAGTCTGTGGCCTGTTCTGGTGGTATCCAAAAGTTGCAAGACTTCAATATTCTCGTGAGAACGGAGTCTTTCCTCTTCTTGTCCCCTTGCAATTCTCTTGATGTCTTGACCGACTGTGGGTATCTGATGGTCTCGATGTAGGTAATCAGTCCTATAGTATTTGAACTTTCATAATTGAACTCCGTATGTCCATATAGGTTTCACTATATGCTTATATAATAGCCTTTTATTATGTACTGATAATTGTAATTTTCTTGCAATTAACCAGTTCATTTTCCTATATTTCAATTCCAGTTCTTTTCTTTTCTTCTTTATATGTTCCTTCCAGCGAAGTTTTGCATCAAGATTCAGTCCGAGATATTGTTGTTGCTATATGGAATGATTATTGGTATTATTTAACGTTATTGGTGCTTGTAAGGTCTGATTGTAGGCGAACTGCACATGCACAGATTTACTTTCAATATTTTTTATTTTCCAAGTTTGTGTCCAATTATTTATATTATCACTTGCCTGTTGTAATTCTCGTGGGGGCTTCTTCACTATTGTCTCCGATATCTATAATCGCAGAATCATCAGCAAATATAGCCATCGTAATATTTTCCAATTGTGGTACATTACAAGTGTAGAGTAGTTCATTGTGGTACACTTCATTGTGGTATCCCTGCTTTAGCTTCTTTTATTGTAGAGTAAGCTTCTTCTTGTTTAACTCTAAACATTCTGGTTGTAATGTACGATTTTAATAGTTCGGTGTGTTGTTTTGATAACATTTTCTGTAGTTTATGAAATAGTCCTTCATGCCAAATTTATCGAAGGCTTGTGCTACATCTAAGAATATAGCTGAGCATAATTTTTACTTTCGTAAGCTTTTTCAATAACATCTGTTATTCTGTGGACCTGGTCAATTGTTGAACGGTTGTTAATAAACCCAAACTGGTGTGTTGGTATTACGTTTTTTCTCTCTATTATCGGTTTTGATCTTTTCAACAGGAGTTTTTCAAAAACCTTACATATTACTGGCAGCAATGATATAAGTCTATAGGATTTTATTTTGTTTGGTATATTGTATATTTGATTCTATATATCCTATCCATCTTTCAGGTAATTTATGGACGCCATCCCAAAAAATCGAAGTGCTGCTCATTGCAATTGTTTTTGAGTTTCGGTTAGGTCTTCATCCAATAACACTTGCAGTTTCATTTTCAAACTTTTTCGGTCTACCAGAACTTTCTTTGCCTTACACATCGAAATCAACACTTTTGAATTTCCTAAACCATATGTTGTAAAAGTTAAAACATGGTCACCGTAAGTTGCTACCAGCAAGCAAGGACTTTCAGCGTCTTTTTCTTTGAAATACACATTTTCAGGCACGAAACTTATAATAACTTATAAAGCTTTGAAACAGTTTGAAACTTCGAAAAGTTCCTTGCAATGTTGTGACTTGATGTGATATTGATAGTTAAGTTTTTGATTTTGACTTTAACAGGCTAGTTCCGTTACACGTTCGAATTTATCAGACAGCATTGCGTCTCTTTTTAACTAGAATAGAATTAGAAGGAAAATATTGTTTGATTCTAAAACGAATTTACAAATTGCGGCAGGCAATACATTAAACATCTTGATGACGTATGTACAAAAAACATTGGATATACTATAGGCATCGTAACGTGTACTAAACATCAAGATACGTTGTAAAATCGTATTTATAATAAGCAGTAATTATTATCTATGATAGAATCTTATATTTTAACTGCGCTTCCTTATGAAGCCACGTCTGAAATATTAATTTTAAAGGCTACGGCGTCTTCCCATGACACCTTTGACTCTCTAGGCGTGACCTTCAATATGGTTACATAAAAATCGACGGATGAAAGCGATTTTACTGTTTCTCGTGTGTTTTACAACGATATTGTTTTTCCCGATTGCTTGCCCACCTATAATTTCAAAACTTTTCAAAATTGAAGCGTACTAAAACCCGTTTAATATGGCAAGCTTCCATTTTTGAAACAGTTCTCGACATATTAGATGTGTGGGCTTCTGAAGCCCACGTCGGTGATTGCTCCTCATGGTTTTTTTTTCTTTCGGCAATAACGATACTTATATTTATTTCATTATCGCCATCATCATCAACCTAACCAAACTGTTATATTTAATGGTTTTGACGTTTTCCCATTTGGGGAAAGCTCAACTTTGCATTCTCCACATTCATTACTTTTGTTGTTTGATTTAAGAATTTTTCCTGCTGAAGCCTATTGAACAATTTTACATACTAACAGCGATGCAACAATTTAAAAGTGGTGGTTTTGGTGTCAATGACAAATAACGGATATCAAAACAGTTCGAAAGCAATGAATCTCCAGACTTATCAGACGAAACGTTCAACTCAGACCCTCGGGGAATTTTCCGACAGGTTAGCAAAATGACTACCACTTCAAACCTTTAGATTATCGCGGTTTCCTTGCTTATCAGGAATGTAAAGATGAGTTTTCTGTAACGTATTATGACAAAAAATGGAAGGTGGATCTGCCACGAGAATCCCAAATACAAAAAGTCATGGGTTAGTCCTGAAAAGTACACACATCCATATACTGAAACGAAATATTCACCGCCATAAATTATAGCTATAATTATGGTGACATCAGCAAGCTGTAGTTTTTCACGAGCTGCTACAACCTAACAGAACCGCAGCGTCATCTGTCACAGTCATTATCTTTCATGACATGGACGTGAAGGATATACTCATAGAGTAATAGAGATGAAACTCAATAGGGGACTCTGGCGCAAAGTTTTGCTTTGCCCAACATCCAGAGGGAGCCATAATGGGCCTTTCAAGTAATTTGATTGGTTAATTTAAATCTCCATTCTAGACACCTGTAAGAAAAATATTTTATTGTGACGACATTTGATTGGTTCATTAGTAATGCTTGGCATGTGACAGCCTTGAGGTTATGTTTAATTGATCAATGAAATTTAAATAAAAAATATTTTTTTTCTGAAATAAATTTATCAAATAAAATTCAATTAAATATAAATATATGTAAAAGTAAATAAATATAAATATAATCGATAACAATAAATATATAATGTAATTTTATCTATAAAATATAAATATAATATAAAAATAAGTATATCTATAAAACATAAGTATGGAAAATCATTTTGTAGTGTACAAGTAAAATAAAAGGTTTTGAATTTACATTTTTAAAGATATTTCACAAAAATATGTTATATTATCGACGTGGAAATATCGCGGGATAAATTAAGAGTTTTAAAATTAAAAACTAATGAAAAGAAGAAATTAAAAGAGCCCTACTGACAGCCCTATAATGAAACAATATTCTGAGGCATAATATATTGCCTTGGCTCGTCTGTTCATATAGGAACATCTACAAGTTATAGAGTCATCTCCTCTATTATAATTATTATAAAGAGTTCTTCACATGGTTCAAACATTTTCTTCCTCTTCACAATTTCCTAAAGGCCAGTGAGATGAAAAAAATTAACTTACGTTAAACGATTCAAATGACTTCTAAAACATACTAGCCGAGGATGTGTATTCCTGAATCCATTAGCTGGATCCAAAAAAAAACTATCTTGGTTAAATAGCCTTAAGCCAATATATTTATATGGATAATTAAACATTTTTTCTTTAATGAAAAGAACCGCTCAAGGTAGTTATTAAATTGATGTCACTTTAACAAATTTGTTCTTACTTGAGCAATAAATTTTATAGCAATATTCCTCGTGTGTTGAATATCGGTTGACCTACTCTTATACAAATCTATTGCATTCAGGAGCTGCTATTTATTTTATTGGAGCTGCAACTATTGGTCCAAGAAGAAAAGTATATACCCGTTTACATAGCTTCTTTCGGAAAAAACTTACTCCAACTTACAACAACAAAACATGATGTAACGATCATAAATTTCGTTGATACTCAATTCATTCGGTTTGGGATTTTTAACACTATCGACCATTGTTTAATGACATCCAAATACTTCTTCGAATGAAAACGATTCTGCATTTCTTTACTATCTGTGTATCCGGATACACAACACCTCCTAGATCAATAATTCACTTTATTTTTTGTACTACCGACTTATATATACTAATGAACTAATAATTTAATCTCTAAAAATCTCTAATTCCTTATGACAGCCATACTGAAAATGACGCAAAAAATAAATAAATAACAAACGTACCATAGAAATGAAGTGAGCCAATCAGATTCCGTCGCGTCTTATAGCAAGTAGGAAAATGGATCTATGATTGGATCGCTGCCAAACCAACATCGTTCTTTCGACACGGTATCACCGTATCACCGAAAACATGCAAAAAATACCAATTTTGTACCAATTTTTCTCATTTATTTAATAAACTTATGTAGAAAATACCAAAAATATTGAACTAAATTAAACTCAGTATATACTAAGTATATCAGTATATACTTAGCATATTAGTAATCTTATGTTGATGTATCTGTCATCAGTCGTAATAATACATCTATTCAAATCTAATATAAAAACTAAAAATCTCAAAAACTAATATATACATTTATACATAATATTAACAAAGTGAATGGTTTTTAAAGTTCTATTTATACTTGACCAAGATAAACCTGGTTTATACCCATACATTTACTCCATTGCGAATCAACGCTAAAAACAATAGACCTGCCTTTGCGAGCGAAAGCATTACAGAAATTTATTAATAACGTTGTCAATGACATGTTTACGTTTATCAAAATTTTACGCGTCATTCTTAGTAAATGCCATCGGCTATGAATAAATTTATACAGAAGATGTCCTGAAAAGTCGATATTAGTTAAGCTTACTCCCTAAATAAAATGAATCTAAGTGGCGAGGACAATATATCAATCAGTACCGTGGCTTTTGGAAATTCAGTAGGAAAATCATTCGAAAATAGGGCAAAAAGTTTGGAAAGATCGGTACAAACCAACTGAAAAGATGGGAAAAAGTCGTAAAAATGATGGGAAATATTTTGATTAATATGTATTGTACCAATTTCAAACACCTAATAATTTATAACTAAGCATTAAGCATAGCAAAGCACTCGAAATACATTGTATTTGTAAAATGGATATACATTAATTCTCTCACTCAGTCTCGGTATTTTTTTCTTACGCATACGGTACATCCTTGATGATGTCACCGGCTATTTCGGTATAACCTTCGTTCAAGGTGGAAGAATCATCTTCAGCGCGGGTTCGAAAAAAACAGCGATTTTTTGCATCATATTAACTATCAAATAATTTATTGTTAATTTCCATGATGGATGTTTTAAGTATAAATATATATTACCTGTTGTAGTAACAACATTTTAATAATAATAATGTTGGCTTATGTATGCTTGGTCATCATCAGAACCATTATACGATGTCTGTCAGTCTTCATTATAAGCTATATTTGTAATATTTTAGTAATGGGGCTCACATACTTTTTAACGAGGTTCTTATATTAGCCAAATGTATCACAGTTGATCTGTAGAATACTGACTTACTTGTTTATTAATGATTCTTCAATTCTTTTTACTATGCTTTCTTCAATCAATGCTCATTTCAGTGATTTCAAGAGTACTTATTTTAAATGCTTTTTTAACAATTTTTTTATTAATGTTATCTCTCTTTTTTTGGGCTTGATATCACCTGAAAAAGGTTTCCTTGCGAGAGGATAAGAGAGGATTGCCCGTGAAGCCCCTTTATTTGGGGTATAAGAACCTTTGGCGGATCGAAGAACCGCTTTTTGGGGGTATAGTCTTGGTGGTTACCTGATTGGCAACGCCTCTGACAGGGATCTGATGTGGAGAGAGCTGAGGTTGCATGGAATTTCTTGTATAACGAGAAAACGAACCGTTTTATTTCGGGTGTGTCAGTTTTCCGATGAATTTGGGTATTTCTGACAAGCCATGACGCGTTCAGAGTTTGCCTGAGAAGTTTACTTTGCATTACCTGAAGCTTTTCCACTAGTCCCGGCCTGACAAACCGATACCATATACCGCATATTTCGTCATTGGGATGTCTGACATGAAGAGGTTGAATAATGCTGGGGCTAATGGGGACCTTGGGGGACTCCTGTTTTATCTGATTTAGGATGCTGTCTCTCGTTGTCGATACAACGTATTTTATCGCTGAAGCTCCTCCCTCTGGTTCTTGGTGGTGGTGGACAAGGCTGGTCCAAGAAACCCTTTTCTGTAACCCGATTCGTTCAGAATATCGGGGTGGGAAATATCCTTCCAACCAGGAACTTCTCACGCCGATGAACACGTGCGTTTCGGCCTCTTAAGGATTTCTGGAAAATTCCACGATTTCAGGTAATTTTGATATTTATGGTTATAGGCGCCATAAGGAGTCCTCTACCAGGTCTAACTTCTGACTTTTTTTGCCTGAAGTCGGTACTTGAACCTCCATTATCCGAAACATTCGACAACGAGCCGATGGGATTCCTTTTTCTTGGACACATGTGTTCTCTTTATTCGGTACCTGTTTTGGTTGGCTTAATTTACCAGACATTCGATACAATGCGATGTTATATTTTGTCTCAAACCATAATTATTTTCCCATGTCATAAATATTAAGAACATCAGTTACAGATCTAATAAAATAAGACCCCTTTACTCTATAACAGAAAAATTCTACAATTAACGTAAACTTAAATTTACACTACTGTCCCAAATATAAATAATTAAAATTGCGTCGCTACAGATATTCATCTATTTAACGGTTCCAAAATAGTGGAAGGAACAAAAATGAAGGAACAGTGCACTATATCCTTTTAGAAGCCGAAAGGAATATAATTTAAAATACTTGTGTTAAGTACTTCGAAAGAGTTATAGTTAATGCACCCCAATATGCTTACTAATCAGCTAAATATACGACATACTCGTATAAAGAAGTACATCAACTAAAACGTTTATTAGATAGATGGACATATATTAACTTTAAAATCAGATATTTTACACAGAAAATCACCGAATGAAATGACTGAATATGTAATGGGCTTATGTAACTGAAAGTGATGATTTTTTTATTATTTAATTATTACATTGTTACTAGTCGTTTCCGATTAATCTACAATTTGTCTTTATCATATCTTAAATCTAGATATATAACTAGGAGGACCCATCGGCCCTATCCCAGCCTCTGGTGAAATAATGTTTATACATGTCACTGCTGTATTTTTTATTATATACACCTCACTACACAATGCTACACAAGAACAGATGGTTTGATTATTTTGAGTCTGTGTCCTGTTCTGGTGGTATCCAAAAGCTGCAATACTTCGATATTCTTATGAGAACGGAGTCTTTCCTCATGCCCCCTTGCAATTCTCTTGATTTCTTGACTGACTATGGGTGTCTGAAGGTCTCGATGTAGGTAATCAGTTCTATAGTATTTGGGTGCGCCCACAATACCTCTCAGGACTTTGTTCTGAAAAATTTGTATTTTATTTATGCTTCTCTTTGCAGAACATCCCCATAATTGAACTCCGTATGTCCATATAGGTTTCAGTATTGGCTTAGATAATAGCAATTTATGATGTACTGATAATTGTGATTTTCTTCAAATTAGCCAGTACATTTTCCTATATTTCAATTGCAGTTATTTTCTTTTATTGTTCTTTATATGTTCTTTCCAGCGAAGTTTTGCATCAATATTTATTCCGAGATATTTAGCGTTGTTGCTATATGGAATGATAGTATTATTTAATGTTATTGGTGCTTGTACGGTATGTTTGTAGGTGAACTGCACACGCACAGATTTACTTTCATTAATTTTTCTTTTCCAAGCTTGTGTCCAATTATATATATTGTCACTTTCCTGTTGTAATTTTCGTGCTTCTTCACTATTCTCTCCGACAGCTATAATCGCAGTATCATCAGCAAATGTAGGTATCGTAATATTCCTCATTTGTGGTATATCACAAGTGTAGAGTAGATAAAGCATTGGTCCCAGTACATTTCCTTGTGGTACAGCTGCTTTAGGTTCTTTATTATACGGTAAGCTTCTTCTTGTTTAACTCTGAACATTCTGGTTGTAATGTATGATTTTAATAGTCCAGTGTGTTGTTTTGGTAACATTTTCTGTATTTTATGAACTAGGCCTTCATGCCAGACCTTATCGAAGGATTGTGCTACATTTAAGAATATAGCTGAGCATACTTTTTTACTTTCGTAGGCTTTTTCAATAACATCTGTTATTCTGTGGAGCTGGTCAGTTGTTGAATGCTTGTTAACAAACCCAAACTGGTATGTTGGTATTAGGTTTTTTTCTCTCTATGAGACAGTGATGATGAGTGGGACGTTTAGGCATAAGTAGCTTGGTGTATGTTGGAATAGATTCAAATCGTCAGTGACGTATTTCGTGTTTAAAGTGGCAGTTTTGTAAGGCAATATATATAGATAGTAATCAGTTTTATAAATGGCGCAGTTGCTAGGACTCCGAAGAGATCATGAGGCTGTTCTTTTTTCAATTCATTCAATTAATCGGAATCAAATTAATTATCAAGAAAAGAAGACAGGTTAATATTGCAGGTAATCGTTCCACAATTGCTTGAGCAAAAGTAATTCAGCTGATACCGTAACGTCACGAAAGGTGATTTGAAGCCTTGCCTTAAACTATTCTAATTAGGAAACATCTAAGCTTTGAAGAACACCCCTAGTCCGTGGATTTATCCGGTACAAACATCACAGTTCAGGTTGTAAGGCCATCAAAGGCGGACTGAAGTAGTAAACTAACACAGTCTACTGGAATTTGGACAGCAGCTTGCAGTTCAAGGTGAACGGCCACTCAAAAGAGGATTGCAGTAGCTTAATTTCTCAGCCATAGATTATTGTAATCTGGAGTCATCAAAACTTGGAAAGCCATTCTATGGAGGCATACTATAGAAATTTGGATAGAAACGACTATAAGACAATGACCACATGATCGTTTCTTTAGGAGAAAATTATCATATAATGAATATAACTGAATGGTAAATGTTCAAGTAGATTTAAATTGTCAATGTCGCTTTGTAAATTTGTTCAACAGGTCGCCTCTTATTTCCTTGAATAAAATAATTTTCAAGTAAATTAATATTTTTCGTGTTTAGAATCGTTTCTCGTTTTATAACTGCTATAATATATGTTAACTTATATATAAAAAAGATATGCAACGTTAAAGCCATCATATAACAAAAGAAACCAAAAAATAACGTAATTTATTAATGTTATAGAATCGTCGGGAAGACCTTGGACATCTTTGAAACCCGAAATGGATTGTAAACAATTAATATAATTGCGGAAGAGTCCTATTCTCGGCTTCGGTACGATGGTTCTGGTACCATCATTTCGAGCAATCATCGTAAAATTTTTACCGGAACCTAACACGTGTTATTTCGACAATTATGTTATGTATTTAAGCGATTTCCATTGTTTCAGGATGACGGCGGCATTGAATATTTTAACACTATCGTCGTTCAGCCACATCTAAAATTAGTCACTAATCAAGGGAAAGGGTTCCACATCAGATGTCGCTACACGACACGGAACAACACTGCATACAACGAGGCACTTAAAATGGAGTGAGTACTATTTATTTTCATGTATTAAGCCTATACGTTAGTTTTAAAGGATAATAAATTTGTGAAAAATCGGCACAATGTATTTTATTCAAGGTATTGTCAGACAAAAAAGTATCTTTTGAGACTATGCACCAACCGTCCTATTTTTTGGTATCCTCCTAAGTGGAGCGCCGCTCAGACAGGTTGTATATCGGAACAAGTAGTAATCAGAGAGTGCAAGGTCTGGAGAATACGGCGGGTGGGGTAGCCCTTCCCATTTTAATGTTTCCAAGTTTGTTTTCACCGGTTTTGCAACATGTGATCGAGCGTTGTCATGCAGAAGAACAACGTAGTTGTGTCTTTGCTCGTATTCCAGCTGTTTTTTGCTCAGTACTCGGCTCAAACGCATCAATTGTAGTCGATAGCCATTCCCGTTGATGATTTGATTAGGTTTTAGCAACTCATAGTATACCACACCAAGCTAATCCTACTAAATATAGAGAACAATCTTGCAGCCGTTTTCTTCTATTATAATAAAAAGAATACCACACCATACAGTTGTTTTTAGTGGATGCAAAGATGTTTCGTGACTTCATTGAGGATTCTGTGTTGCCCAAAGCCGACTGTTCTGTTTACTGACGTGGCCATTGAGAAGAAAATGGGCTTCATCGCTCATTATCAATTTAGACGAAAAATCTTCAGTTTCACCAGACAGCCTTAGGATTGCAATACTGTACTCAACTCGTTGATCAGGATCTCTCGATAACAATTTCTGGACTAATTGAATTTTGTACGGGAACATTTTCAAATCAGTTTTCAAAATTCGCCTTAAACTGCGTACAGAAATATGTAACAGGGAACCACGTCTACGAACTGATGTTTCTGGAGACTCTGCAACACTATCGCCCACCAGTGCCACATTTTCGGCATCACAAGAGGTTCGTTGCTGTCGTGCTGTACTGTCGAAAATTCGCATGTAAACGAAAAATTGTGGTTTTGTGAGGCAATGGACAATTAGGATATTTTTGACGCAATTTCCGCCAAATGGCAATAATGGAACGATTATTTTCAATAAATATTGTCACTGTTTCTGCTCGTTCTTGTGACGCATATTTATCCATAATAAAATTTGGTACACAGTATAAACTGTGTGGCAAAACTGAGCTAAATGTCACATAACCAGGATGGCGCGCAATCAAAATAGTAGCAAGACTTTTGCCCCACCTGTTACATACGCCAAAACTATACAGTTCTCAATTTCTAAATTTAATTTCTGGTTATTTCTTCTTCTTTACACGAGTCTTCCAGCGCTAAAGTCAGGTATAGTATACAGTATAGTCAAAAAGTCTGTCATTCCTCAACATTTTTCTGTGTAAGCATATGACACTTCTGTTATGACAATTTCTGTTATACGTGAACATTTTTTTCAGTCCTACATCGTCCCCAGTCGATCCGGTTACTGCAGTCGCGACCATGCCAGGCTGCAGCATGAAAATATACTCGGGAGAACCGTCGAACCATCTGGTAGCCGAAAACGTTAAAATCGGTGATCCATTGAGTCTCGTGGTATCCATAGACGAGCAGGAACTATACGGTATTCGTGTAACGGACTGTGTCGTTAAAGGTAATCGATGATTTCAGATAGCGGGTCGTAAAATCGCACTGCAACTTTTTTTTCTTATTTGTTAGACGGTCTCGGGTGGGGTGAACAAAAACTGATCGATTCGGAGGGATGCCCGACCGACTCCGAGATAATGGGCATGTTCCAGTATTCAGAGGATTCAACTAAGGCTGAGGTGCAATTCAAGGCTCACAAGTTTCCTTACATAGCTTCCGTTTATTACCAGTGCAACGTCAAACTCTGTCTGAGAGCCGATAATGGATGCGATACTAAGGTAAGTTCTCCAAAAAAATTGTTACCCGATTTACACCTGCACCATTTTATTCGTGGACAGTGCTACTAAAAATTCGATAGAATTTCACTGTTTTACTTTCCATATTAGGTGCTTACATGTACTTTAATCAATGATATAGTCCGTTCAATAATACAGTGAACTGACGACGTATAAAACGTTTCAATGTTGCCGCATGAACTATGAGTTTTAATTCATTTTGGCTTTGACATACAATTTTAATCTAAATAAAATAATTATATTATTGAATTAAAAAATACTGTTATAAAATATAATTTACTTTAATATTACACTACATCTAATGCATATATTATTGAAGGATTTAAAACTACAATTAATTATACAGTTATAATAATTTGTAGGTTAGGGTTGTGTTACATTGATTTTTTTTCTGCACCATCTATGAGTTAAAGTTCCAGGTACGATTTTATGTAGTGGTATCCCCTGGAGGCCTAATTCACCTAATTAACAATTGTATATCCAAGTGATATATTTTACTTTCATTAGAGAGCATATTTACCTTTTACGCTTAATTCTTATTTCCTTCGGTACAGTTTTTCCTTGTAGAGTCATTTTGACATCGTTGTATTTCTCCTTAGTTTGTTCTTTTACTACCTGTATACATCTTTCTGCATTTGCCATATCTCCAAAACAGTTAGAATTCTTTCCCTCCTCACACGTTTTCACCAAATGCTCATGTAGATTCTGAACAATTACACACATACCTGGACACATAAATATTTCATAGCCTTTAGTTGTTTCCATTCTCATCAGCTTGTCTTGGAAATAGTCAACATTCCTAAGCTGTTAATTTCCAATCTATCTAAAATTTGTTCATGATTCCACAATTTGTCAATTTTTTCTTCAATGTGTCTAATCGATTCTTCAATGTCTTATTAACTAATCCTATTTCCAGCATGAAGATCAATATATCTGCAGTGAACTAATAAAACCTAATCAATTTTAATTCCAACGCTTACCTTTTTCCATCAACTTTTGTTCTCTTAACACTTTTTTTATTATCAACTATCTTTATTTACAACTATCTTGCCATGAGTAGCTTGCTTAAAATATTCATGTCTCATCTAATTACACATATGTTATTGAAATAATAAGTCTTCCTTGATTTTATCATATGCTTTTATATGCAATGTCTGGAAGTTCCTTTAGACCTCTTTGTGGATTATCTTTACACCATTTAAATCCTATATTACCTAACGGTTTATGAAAGGATGTTCTACGTCCCTCAAAGAGCTGCACCTCTAAGCTGACCATGGATACTTTTCAAATTAACAGTTTCTTCTGAAATAATTCTATTAAATAATGTTTATATTGAAAACACTATTCACTCTTTTTATACATTTCGTATATTTGATCTCTGATAGAGCTAACATCAAGCCGATCTTGATCTAGATTCGTCACCCCCTTCGTATAAGAACGGTTTCTTGTTGATGAATTCAAAATTATATTTTTAATTTTTTGAAATATTTCAGTAACCGTATCCAGATTAATATTCAGTGCAGCTGCAACACGCTGAAAAATATGTTTAATAAAAACCGCAGCAACTTAATATTTAACAGTCAAAATGACGCAATCTGTTCTGTCTGGGTTCGGAATTTTCAATCAGACTAATAATAAGCAGCTATTTGAAATTTATGAAAACAAGCAAAACGTTAAAACAACGTTTACCGGTTTAAAAACTATAGTAATTAATATTTTGGAGAATTTTGCAAACGTCTGAAAACCGGACGACTTTTGCAGGTTAGTTCGGTTATCAGACAGAACTTATCAGACAGCATTGCATCTCTTTTTAACTAGAATAAAATGAGAAGGAAAATATTGTCCGACTTTAAAACGAATTTACAATTTGCGGCAGGCAATACATTAAACATATTGGTGACGTAAGTTCACTGTTATTTTGAATAGACTATATATTGGCGAACATTTGAAGTATAAATGTAAACAACTGTTAAATTCGATCGTTTTCCCTTAGTATTATTGAGTTGTTCAGAGTATACAAACACTAATCATGGGACGTTCATGGTGAAGACTTTTGTTGGTGATTTGAAGAAATTTGCTGCCAACGCCATCCAATGCATTTAAATAATTATAGTGAGGCTGCTCCGTCATATCCCAACTATCGATTTGCAGGACGGAAACCCAGCTAAATGTTTCAAATAGCTTAAGAGTTTCCATACGATGCGATAGATCTGACAAATGGAAAAATGGCTACCACACGAATTAATTGAAATTGTAGTTTCGAACAGTTTCAAAACAGCAGTTTACCTACCTAAACCTAGCTATCTATTCATCATATTATTTTAACTACTACCAACTGATCAGTTTGAAGTTGGTGCCGAGCCCAAAAAATAAAAAATAATAATAATGTAATTTTATGACATACACAAAATTAAATTACCAACAAAACAAATCTAATTTGTTGCTCGGCACCGACTTCAAAATGATGATTCAAAATGATAGTTATTACAACGATTATTATGTACATATTTTATTTTAAAACGTCTTTTTTTTGTGTTAAAATTCTAAGTTTGACTATTTTTTATATATTTTGTGAGTTCCTTATTAATTTTTTGAAGTCGGCTCAATTTTTTTGCTAAAAATATTGTTTATTATTTATTTACTTTCAACACCAACAAACAACGACGTAATGCCGAAATGTTTACAGAAGACATAAGCATTTAAAAGCCGTTAAGGTCAAGTGTCAAACTGTAGAGGTTACATCTGTGGCCCAACGATAGCTATCTTGAAATAGAAATATCTACAGTTAAAATTGCAATAAAACACTTCGAGGTGCGTCTTCCCTTAATCATCCCAATATATAACGATCATAATTAGAAATATGAGAACGATTAGTTTTTATTGCAAAACACTTTTTGGGTACATTATGCAGTAATTAAGGATATTTTCTTACTTTAGTCCTTCAGTGTAGCCTAAAGTGTTTTTGTACATGCGTCATCTAAATTTGTGACGTCAAAACGTCGCAATGTTGCCACACCAATTTTGAGTTTCAATTTATTTTGTCTTTGACCTATTAAAAATTCTAATCTAAATAAAATAATAAAACAAAAAAGTTATCAAATATAAATTATTTTAACATTATAGTACAGCTAACAATTACAGTTAATTATACAGCCACAATAGTTTATGGGTTAGAGTTATAAACTTTTATTACTATTGTTTTCAAAATTTTGCATACGTTTGACAACCCGACAACTTTGACAGACTATTTCGGTTACATGTTTGAATTTATCGGACAGCATTTTGTCCCATTTTATTTAGAATAGAATGAGAAGGAAAATATTGTCTCATTCTGAAACGAATTTACAAATTGAGGCAGGCAATACATTAATCATCTTGATGACGTATGCACAAAATACTTTGAATCTAGCCACTACTGGTCCTGATACACACCAAATCTTTTTTCATCACCTTCAGGCGAAATCAGACAAAATTCACAAGAACTAATCAAGTTCACGTAAAATTAATCCACAGTTCTTATAATTTTATAGTTTTTATTATTCCGTAAATATATTTGATTTATAACACGCTTATTACTTAATTGATTCTTTAATTGTGCCGTAGTTTGTGTGTTTACTCTTTTAATACTCTGGTAATATTTACTGTGATGGTATTAAAGATGACTGAGCCTAAAATATTAATATTAATTAAGTATATATTTGCAGCCCCCCAGTTGTTCAGGTACATCCAGTTCGCGACCTCGCCGACAAGCGATAGCCGAGGGCACCGACTCTGAAGGCACCCCCGCTACCATCGAAGTGTACAGCGGCCTGTACGTCAATGAAGCTAACGACCTCGCCAAAGCCAGCCAAGAGGACGACTCGGTGTTTAGCGTAAAGGTAAACCCGTTTTTATATAACTTCAATTCGCTAAAAATATTTTTTATCCACTTAGAATTCACCGATTTCCCTAATTTCATTGATGAAGTTACTCTACGAATAAATCCAAATGAAAATATTCACTTTAATTTAACAGAAATATGATACACATTTACACTGACCAATCTATTTGAACTACTGTTATAATTTTAAAGTTACGGGACTTTTTTCGTTACATCATAATTCAGTTGGTCCTCAGCGTGACTTAACAGATTTGAATCAAGATTACATTTATTGTTACATTTAGACTTTTAAATGTTTTTTATATAAGTCAGAAACATTAATATTAATAAGACTGAATATATTTTCAGAATCCCGATGATGCTATTTGTATATCCCAAAGGAGCTTCGCCATCGGTATATGTATCGCCGGCCTTATTCTCATGTTCTGTGTCCTAGCCGCAATATTATGTTTATTGGCGAGAAGAAGAAAGAAGACCATATCGAATCCGGGAAGTTCTATATACAGCGGACCTTATACCAACACTGCATATAGCCACAGCAGTTGAATGACCACGAACTATAATAATTAAATATTCCCCAAAAATTGCATCTATCTTTACCGTATTGTTTATCTTGCCATTGAACAAAAATTGACGGGCAAAGTGAAAAATTTGCAACGAAACAATTATTTAGTAAAGTAATGTTGAAATAATAAATCGCTTCAAAGCAAATCTAATATGAAAGGTTCAGAACGGTAATTACACTTCTATGTGCCATCTCAGGCTTCTTCAGTGCTCATATTTCTAGATTAAATTATCATAAACTAGAATTATAGAATTAAATAATAGCAAAAAACAAACGATACATTGAGAATATTAAACTTTTTTTGCTAAATAAAATAATTCCGAATCTTCTTTAATAAGCAAGATCTCCTCTAATACATTTCTGTTAGTTTATAACTCAGCATTATTAATATTGGGATGGTGTGGGTTTTATTTATAATAATATATATAAATACGCGAGAACTGACAACACAAAGATATCCGTAACTTTTTCCTGAAACTCATGTTAGTTTCAGTGAAGATACGTCCAGTGATACTTTTGTGTTGATTTTAGGTAGAATAATTAAAGAAAAAGTTCCAAGTGTACTTCGGGCCTCTGCATTGCTTTTCTATCGAATTCAAAATACAAATATTTACATCCAAAAGTTATATTTGCCTCTATACACTTGTTCAGATTTTGAATCACAGTAGCATTTTACTTAATATGATATGTAAATATGAAAATAATGCTTCTCTGGTTCTTGATCTGTTAAAAAATATATAAAAAACATAAAAAGAAACTTATAATGGTGCTTAAATAAAATTAATTGAAGTGTAACAATCAATATATTTCTTTATTTAAAATGTGTTTTATTTCCTGCCTGCAATTTCTAATGTATATCAATGATATGAATAAAAATTACCTAAGTAACAAACAACGGAGTCAACACTTACCGATATCAATAATTCACAAACTGTGCTGAAGTATCTACTTGCCAACCACTAAGCTGCTGTTAACATTTATTGTAAAAATTTTTGATTTATCATCATTGATGCAAAATTTTTATCATCTCTCCACTTTTTCCAAATACAAATTATAATATACCATCCATAACAGATCACTAAACTCACCTCTGATACCATTGGAAACTTTCTGTAACCTTTTACATATGTACTAAACTCACTTTTAATAGGCTGATCAGCTTTATGATTAAATTAACTATAACAAATTATTTTTAGAATATCATATATAATAAATTACTAGAATATCTAAACAACATATGGCAAATTAATATTTAGGAAATAATAAGTATATAGGAAAATTATTTGATTATATTTGAAGAAAACCATTGATTATAAAAATAATACAATTTACAATTAACAATATAATTTATTAATATTTCAGATAGATAACAATAACTCACTACATTTAAATGATTTTCTTAAGTCACTTTCACATCCTTTTTGAAATATTCTATTTCAATTCTTTTTACAAGATCTATTAATGTCGGATATCTCCTGACTATTTCCACTAAATCAGTTCTAGGCAATGGTGTTGTTATAATTGTAAATAAATGACCAAAAACCAGAGCATCCAATTCAGTAGGTCTTAAAAAAAGTATAAGTAAAATTTATTATGAAAAGAAAACTGAAACATACTTATCACCAAAAAAGTAGTGCTTGTTATCTAATCGAACATTTAATGCTTCACAACAATTTTCAACCTCCTGATAAACTTCTTCTATGGTTTTATTATACCAGTTCAGCACCTTGAGTTTCTTTATAACCTGGTTTCTTTTCTCTCTATTTTTGATATGATTTAGTGGCCATGGGTATACTGAACCATTTCTTACGTTTGTAACTTCATTATATGTTTCTTTATCAACCCAACAAATATAAAGCTAAAAATATAACATAACAGTAAAGAAACAATTATTTTGAGTTACTTTAGAGTACTTCAGCAATCTCTATGACATTTCTAACCAAAGTCATATACGCTCTTAAATCAGATTTTAGCTCATTGTCTAGCTTATCAGTTAATGATATTCCTTTGCCATTTACAAACTGGACAATGCCTTCTAACTCAGCAGTAACAAACCGACCAACTTTTATAAAAGGAACCCTTCCAGTAGGAGACATAAATTCAGCATTTGGACGAGGTTCCACTTGAAAATCTAAATTACACATTTTTAAAAATGCTTGAACAGCCAAACAATTGGCATTATCGGGTAACAAAATTTGTTCGATTTCATAAGGCTGAAATAATTTGACATCTTTTGGCCATGGTTCTTGAGCTAATGAAAGGCAAAAATCAAAAAGGAAGACAGTGAGTTATAAATTAATTTAACTTTACCCCCAAGATCTATTGATATCCTATCTATTAGTGGAGATGGCATATTGTTATATTATGAATTTTGTACTCAAAAATATTCTTGGACACCTAACCAAAAAATTCTTAAATTAAAGCACCATGAAACAGGTTAAGTTCTTATACGAACAGATGAACTACTTGAAAAATGAACTTCATATAAAAAATTTTACAAATAAAAAACAATTAAATATTAAATCATTGTTCGGTAAAAATGAATTTTATGAAGTATATTTACAGAAAAAATTAAATAATTAAATAGAAATATTAAAACAATATTAAAGTTATTTCAAAAATGTTTCATACGCAAGTCTCTTGCGCATGTTGTATGTCAATAGTTAATTTTGACATTTGACAAACACCAGTCGTTCTTTCATCCTTCAAAATGTCTAAGAGAGGTATGTCTCCTGAATATTTCCTCAAAAATCGTTAAATTTTTCAGTAATCAGTGAAAAATTCTTAAAAATATTTTAAGATTAACTTTTAAAAAGCCATTTTAAAAATGTTTGATTTAATATTTCGGTACTTAAATAGTATATTGTTATATATAAAGATGTTTGTTTTTGTTTTTAGGACGTGGTGGTTCTGCGGGAGCGAAATTCCGAATTTCGCTTGGTTTACCAGTAGGCGCAGTTATTAATTGTGCTGATAATACCGGTAAGTAATATTTTATATACTAGTCAGTATATTAATTGTTTTGTAAACTAAGAGGTGATATTGTTCTAGGTGCAAAAAATTTGTATGTAATTGCTGTACAAGGTATCGGCGGTAGACTTAACCGTTTGCCTGCTGCCGGTTCTGGAGATATGATAGTTGCCACTGTAAAGAAAGGTAAACCAGAACTTAGGAAAAAGGTTATGCCTGCGGTAGTCATTAGACAGCGCAAGCCTTTCCGCAGGAAGGATGGTGTTTTCATATATTTTGAAGACAATGCTGGCGTTATAGTAAATAATAAAGGCGAGATGAAAGGATCAGCCATTACAGGACCTGTTGCAAAGGAATGTGCAGATCTGTGGCCTAGGATAGCGTCAAATGCAAGCAGCATTGCTTAAATTTTTACATGTTGTAAGTTATAATATCAAAAATGGGTAATACATTTTACCAAGAACTTTGGTCTTTTATTTAGTCATATTTATATTATCAGGTAAATGTACCAATGTTTAATAACTGAGTGTTAGTTAATATAGCTTAAAGTTAAGTAGTTACCTTACATTTTTAAATGGCTAAACTTTATCACAATCATTAACAGTTGGCTGCTATCAGATATGGCATTTTATTCTTTTTGAGACGAGGCTTTTTCTATAAGATTTTGTTTTAACAAACCGATATCGAATTTTTACTATGTGGTTTACTACTTAAAGGAATATGATGGTCTCTGAGTGAAAGGTCTCGAACATATACGAAACATCAAATCTGTGATAGTTTGAACAAACCTATTGAATTATTAGTCATACCAATATTAAGCATGTTGAAAATATAGAAAATAGAAAATAAAAATAATATATAAACATTTTGAAATATCTTAATATATGCAGGTACTATTATTATTAGTTACACCAAGATGTTACCTACATTCAAGAAACAAATAGGAACATTGCATAAAAATTTGATCTTGTATTAAAGCAGTGAAGTGTATTTAATGGAAAAAACGGAAGTGTTAGCTAATACATGAGCATTACTACTGCAGAGACTAGGTATGGATTGATAGGTTCTCCTAATGTTAAGTTAACAGTTAAAACAAATTGTAAGTTAGTGGCAACCTATCAATATTTACAAAAACAATTATATATTTTTGTATCAATTCATTATTTATAGGATATAAGTCTAGCATTTACCCTTAAAATTTTTATAGCATTATTCAAGTAGAGCTACCAACTTGTACAAGCAAATAAAAATTATTTTTTAATTATGGTATATGCTTTAAATTTCTTAAATACAAACGCTAATAGACCAAAGGTCTTCTAAGTTAGTCACCCGCTAGTCCGTTGTCTTCTATATATGTGGACTGTCGTTCGGAGCCCACGTTAAGCAATAGGCCCAAAAGGCAATAGGCAATCTAATATTAGGCGTAATAATTAAGGTCGGGAACTATCAACTGAAAAAAGTATAAATTCGGCGCATTACTTTCTCATTAAGGTCGCGATAAAGACGACACAGGCACATTATTAAAAATCTTGCAAAAGTAAAAAAAAATAGCGACTGAAAACAGTTACTAGTAAAAACAGTTGAACCAAAAATAGCGAAATGGCCGATAGTAAAAAGTAGTCAATTACTGAACAGTCGATTGTTCCCAGCACCAGTAATAATTATTTCGGAGATGTTATTGTAACATTCCCCCTTAACTACAACATGAAATGGTACGGCTTAGATTTTGCAAAATTAATGATTGATCGTTCGTTTTTAATAAACTGATAACATCGATATTCTGTCATCAGATTAAATAAATAGTATAAATACGAAATTCAACAAAAGAGATATTTTAATACGAAACATTCGAAGATAACTTCATTATCATAAAAACTTAAAAAAACTATTACGCAGTTCTCATGTTTAAGGTTACGTTTTGGTGTTTTTAAACGGGCAGCCTAAACATACAAATATTCAGGAATTAGCAATTATTTGTAGCCGAAATTTGTTATAAGTGTATTCATATATAATTTAAAGTTATGGGAGAGAGTCAAATTGAATTTTTCATTACTTGTGGGGATTTGGCGATCAACATCGTTCTAGGAGAATATGATACAGTTGGTAAGTAAAATAAGAAATATGTTGGTGTAGCTATACATTTTTTACAAATAGGAGATTTGAGGCGACAAATTGAAAATCGTTTAAATATGCCAGTTGAAGAACAGAATATATTGGGATGGTACGAGCCCCCAACTAGTCACCAAACGATTTTGCAGTGTTGTACAAGTCCTGACAGATTTCAATGCCTAACAGTGAAAAGTGGCGATGCTATTACTATTTTTAAATACAAATTTCCCAACATTAATATTAATATTCATACTTTGGGTTTCGAAGATGCCTTATCTTGTTTGAAGAATAATAACCTTATTGGGGTATGTAGAACATAATTTTGTTGATTTTTATATCTAGGTATAAATACTTGTAGAAAAAGGCATTCCTATTTTATTTACATAAACATGATGACCCATTCAACAAAATATGTATTGATGCAATAACAAAAAATGATATAACTGATTTTATAAATGAATATTTTATTTTTATTGGTTGGAATATAGAAAATAATTCGTATCAGAAGCCTTTATTAAGTGCCTTACATAAATATACAAATTTGTCAATTATTGGGCAGTATATTAATAAACAAAGAGCTGGTCTGGTCTGTATTTTTCATGATAGGCAGGATTTTAGAGTGTTTTTTTGCCTCAGTGGTAACATATCAAGTCCTAACGTACTTACACATCTGAGAGCTGCACAAGAGTCTGTTTGTAAAGAAAGAGATATTTCAGGTGATGTTATAGTTTTCTTCAGATTGTTAGTATATTATTAATAATTTTTAAATTTCAGATATGGAGCTAGAAGCTATAAATAGTTTCAAAAATAAGATACCACTTAAATCAACCATTGTAATACATAATATTAAACTGCAAAATGCTATCAACTTAATATGCACAGCCCCACTAAAAGAGGTAAATTCTATAAATTATTAGCAATTATTTTAATTTATGTGATATCACAATTATTATATTAAGATAGCACATTAAGATATGTTTAATTTCAGAGAAAAGCCATCCTTTTATATTTACATAACTCTGACCAATCGTTTAGTCACATGTTCTCTGAACATATTTACAATGATGATTTAATTGAATTATTGAATAGAAGTTTTATTCTAATTGGATGGGATGTTGAGGAAGAAAAATATCATGACACTTTAAAGTCAACTCTGAATGAATATGTTAATCTATCTATAATATCAGAATCAGTAAGCCATAAAAATTCTTTGGCTGTCTGTATTATTCCTGTTGCGAATAATATCAGGGTGTTCATGTGTTTTAAAGGAAATATTTCATACAAGGAAATATCAGAATCATTAAATACCGTTGAAAAAACACTTAAGGAAGAAATTAAGGAAGAAGAAGATTTACAGCTTTTAACTAACCAGGCCAATCAAGCTGATAATATAAATGCAGAGAAATTGCAAGAAATATTCGCGCAGATGCTTTGCGATCGTGATTATGATAGATTTGAATATAATGAACATAATTATTTAAAAGATAAAATAGGTTACGCTTTGAAAGGGCCTCCAACAGACGCAAGGGGGTATGACGATAAAACAAAGAAGAATATTGAAAGTTTATATAATGCTATTCTATCTACTAGTAGTAAGTTTTTTTCTGTATGTTTTGGATACATCTCCCATGTTTGTTATTCATTTTTTAGATAAAATAGCGGAATTCAAGGATTTAATCGATATATCTTTTATTTACAATTGTACCGAACCGTTGCCTTCAGAAAAAATTAAACGTAGCGAAAAATATACACATTATAATCCCAACACAGATATAACAACCGTTCCAGTATTTGTATTACGAAAATGTAGAGGTTCTGATAATCCTTGCAGATTATTTGTTGATGACTGCGGTCGAGTATATAAAACATGGCAAGATTATTTAATTCATAACAAACTTCCAGAATGTCACATGACTGTTCCTTGTAATGGAAGGTTGGTTACATTATGATTTCGTAACTAATTTACGTAAATATTGATGAATATATCCAATAAATAATTATAACAATTCTTGAAGGTATCAAATGGAAAATGATCAGGTTTTATTAGAAAAGCATTTATCGCCTGCTTGTCATTTGGATACCAAAATATTAAACGTGGGCGATGTTGCAAGTATGACAGTTGGATTGTTATCTGGTGCAGTTTTTGTGGCGGCTGCGATTCCTGCTGTTACTGTAGCACCAGTTATTGTAGTTTCTGCTGCTATAGGTGGAATTGCCGCTGGCGTCTGGTCAATTGGGCGAAGTATTCATAGTTTAATTGACCGAGGAACACACGAAGAAGTAAGATTTGCGTTATTTACAATACATTATTTTTGTTAATTGTAATGGTTGTGTGAATGGTTACTTATAAAGGTGGGTCTATGTTGAAATGGTATGAAGCAAGCTGTATGTGAGCTATATTTCCCAGGTTGCTGGTGGTAATCTGTGATGCTACTACTGGTACTGCCTCTTGCGTACAAAAGGTAGAGTTTCTCGTGAAAGTGCGTAAGGCATTTTTTAATCCATCTCTAGATTGGTTCGCCAACTGTACACTGATTGTCGCACCTAAATCGAATAACTTTTAAATATGATATCGTATTTGAAATGAGTTGAGCTTACATGCCATATTGTAACCTTATTAATTTTTTGGAACTATACAGAAGCATTGGTAAAATAATAAACACACTATCTTAGAGTATCTTGGCCAATTCCTCTCACTACTTCAGTTGTGAGCAGACAATTGTCAATACTTTGGCTCTTTGTTCAGGTACTCACAAGTCATATGTTACCTCAACTATTCTTGTTAACATAACCATTCATCAAAGAATGCGTCCCGTCGCCAACAATAATTGATATATGTGAAAAATGAAGCCTTACCATTTGGACCTACTGCTCAATCATGTAAGTTAATATGATGATTCATTATCAGTGACTTAATAATAAAGAAGATAAGGCACACAAATATAAGGCACTAAAACATTATCGCTACGAGCTGCCAACATCGATCCACCCTTATTGAAAAACCCTATACATAACAGGTCAATTTAAAAGTCCCCGGCCTACCATAGTAAAACACGATTTTTTAGCAAAATTAGTTTTTTTATTCAAGATAATTCCCTCAAGGGCGATACACTGATTATAGCGACCCTTCAACTTTTCGATACCATTTTTGTAATATGATTTGTCTTTTGCTTCAAAATAGGCCACAGTTTCGGCGATCACCCCTTCATTCGACGAACGTTTCTTCCCAGTGAGCATTCTTATAAGATCTCAGAACAGGAAATAGTTGCTGGGATGAGGGAGCAATTCGAAGCCCAATTCATGGATTTTTGCCATCGTTTTCACTGATTTGTGACACCGTGCATTGTCTTGGTGAAGCAGCACTTTCTTTTTCTTCAAAAGCGGCCGCTTTTCGGCGATTTCGACCTTTAAACTGTCCAATTACGCTATATAATAGTCACTGTTAATGGTCCTTCTTTTTTCAAGGTAGTCAATGAAAATTATCCCATGCGCATTCCAAAATACAGATGCCATAACCTTCCGATAATTGCTTCACTCAAAATGCTATAATTCACAAATTAATAATCCGAAAGCTGTTAAATTTATACACGCGTCTTTTGACGCTTATGGCTAACTAATAAACAATTGGATTTAATTCTAGTAGCGCCATCTATGTGTCAGGCCGGGGACTTTTCAATTGACATGTTATGCTGGAGATGTTTTTAATCATATTCTTGAATATGTTTTTTAGACTTTGAGTTTTTCGAACTCGGAAGCTCGAGGAGCTTATTTAAACATTGTGGCAGGTTCCCTTGGTTTTGTCGGTGCCGGTGCAAATGTTGCAATGACGCAGCTGGTATCAAGAGGTTTTAATATTAGTCAGGTGAGTCATATTTCAACGTATGGGTCGTGAATATAATCATTGTTTTATGGTTTAGGGTGCTGCCTATGCTTTTAACACAGTAGGAGTGTTAAATATCACTGCTAGTGGCGTTAGTATAGTTAATTCGGGATATGATGTGCTTGATCAATGGCTTAATGAAAGGCAGAGGCCATCAGCTTTAGCCATTTTACAACTGACTTCATCTGTACTTTTCTTCGGACATGCCGTATATAATTTTAAAGGAGCCACACAAATAATTCAAGAAACTCAAGCTCAAGTTCTTCAAGATTATCAAGAATCATTGCGGAGTAATAGGCATAGGTGAGTATTTTGGCTGACTGGAACTAAATTTCCCATTAACCATGAACGGAATATACTGTATGTCTTTTTAGGAAAACATTTAATAAATTAATGAAAGAGACAATTCGTTCTCAAGGCGATAGTTCAAGGGGTAAAGCTGAAGTGATATCTGCCATCCGTAAGATTCAAAATAAGGATGACGTGTTTGCCGCGTTAACCAGAAACAACAGAGAAATGAATAGAAAGGGTATAAAATATTCCATTGATGCTGGAGAAATAAAGTTTAACGGTATCTCCGTGGATATGAATGAATTTGTTGCTTTAAACAAAAAGGAAGCTCAGATATTTTTGGGAAAGATAAGTGAACAAAGTCCTAATCCATTGCCCACTGTTCAAGCAGATTCAATAAGTGCTAATTTTTCCAATAATGTGCGTAACATCTTAAGTGCAATGAATATTGATGTGAGCAGTTTAAATTATTCCACAGTGATATTGGAGGCTTATAAGCTGTTGGCGATGTTTACTGAAGATATTAGGGAGAAATTGCTAAATATTGTTCAAAAAACTATTGACTACATTTTAGAGAAATGTGTTGGCGGATTATTAACGGAATTTAATGAAATAATTCCTAAAAAATCACAATTTTCTGAATGCTTGCAGTGGATTATTTCATATTTTACTACTCGAGCGAATGAATTGGAAAGTAAATATCAATTATACAAGCAAACAGGAAATTCTATGTATTACGATCCATTGTTTGATCATGTTAACCCAGAGTGGGCAAAGCGTGGAGTATATTTTTTTGAATATGCAGTGAAACTCTGCTATCATTGGAATACATTATTGCCAGAAGCTCTGCGTAAGATATCAGAATATGTGGCAGGGTGGATTGTTAAATATATCTATGATGATAATGTTAATAAACAAAAAGAAAGAAACCGTGTAGTGCATTCTGCTTCTTTTAAAAATATCAAAGTTAGATGCGCTATTTGCGGAGGATACTATTTCCAGGAGAAATCTTAAATAAATCATGTTCTCTACGTGGCTTTTTAGTGTTCTTTTAATTGCACAGTATATTATATCTTATATAACATTTAATTTAATTTTTTTATATATTAATAATTATATTTATTCTGTATTGTTATCATTCTCTATAACTGTATTGTTAATGAAGAGATTATAAGCGATGCCTTTGTTGTTATTGTCTATTGTTGATGATAAGATTGCTTCCAAACCACTGATAATAAACTTCATTTGAGTTCCGCTTCCAGCAAAATTTATTTCTGGTTCTATTTTTTCTCCATTTATCCTAATCTCTAAGAGTTGTTTCTCTGGAATATTTTAAATTCAACGTCATACAATATGTTACTTAATCTTTACAAATAGGGTTATTTTAATATAAATCTAATCATATATACCTAGCACTATTCTGTAACGTATTCCCTGTTCAACGATATTCCATGCTTGAACATTTCTGTTTTGTTTCTCTACAAACTTCTCCAATGGCTTACCATCAATATACAGTGAATAACAAAAACAAAAGTAAGGTATAGGGTCCACCCGTAGTTCACATTTGGCTTCTTGTTTTCCCAGTGTAAATTTAATGTCTCCCACTAGTTTAAACATCCATTCTTTCCTCAGAACTTCCTTAAAAATTATTTACTATAATTTATTTTGATTGATTTAATAAATTTTTAAATCATAGTAATGGGTTTAATTATACTCTATTAAAAATAAAATATTTTTTGTATAAGTATGTATTTTGATAATATTAATCTGTATTTTTATAGGTATATATGATTATAAAAAATAAATATTTATAATTTCATGAGTGTTGTGTTGTTTTACCTTTCCGTTAATACGTAATACCCTTTTTCCCGTGGTTGTACCATGTTCAAATTCAACAGTATGCGTCCCGTCCAATAGTGGAACACTCCAATAAGCGACCAAATCAGGCCTATTTTGTACAGCTTTATCTTGCATTTTTCGTAATAAAACGATGCTCACTTTTCGAGATCTTGAAGTTGTATCGATTGGCGACCTAATCCGATATGCTGATTTCTTATTTACTATGTTTGTATTGAAATGATTCTATGGATACGTATAAAGCCGATATTGTTTTATATTTTTCAATATTCTGTTAATAATTAATAAAGAGTGTTAATTACATAAAATGCATAATATTTAAATAATATCAAGGCGGCCAATATAACAAAAGCCATTATGTCAGTCATAAGATAAATATAATATAACTAACATTAACTGGGTGACAAATTACAGTTAATACTAATTCATAGTAAAAAGAATATTAAATTGTTAATAATGTCAAATAATCTTCGATCTATAAATGATATTCCACTGCCTTACAGAATTATTTTCGAAAGTTATCCTTGTTTTAATGCCGTTCAATCTAAAGTTTTGGATGATGCTGTTTTCACCGGTATGTCAAATTTATTTAAAAATACTTATTATTTATATAAACAGATATATAATTGATTTGTTAAATGTGTCTGATATTGTTATACAGTTTATATGTTTTTTTAATTATGCTTCTTAATTATAAAATAGTTGAATATTAATAATGTAATAGCACTATTTTATTTTAAGCTTATCGGCCTATTTTTTTGAGTTGAGAATCATTTTCATTATTTTCCATATGCTTTTTAACATCTATTTCTCTACATTCTATGTTAATGAAGTTGTGAAGTGATCGCCATATGTTTGTAATTATGTTGTAGATAAATCTATGGTGATAGCAGCACCAACAGGCTCTGGGAAATCAGCAATTTTTGAAATGGCCATAGTAAGAATCCTTATGACTTATTCAGTGGCTGATATTAAAGTAATTTACAGTAAGATCTTTGATGTTGCGATGGTGCTTGAATATATTAATGTATTTCTTGTTCCAGTTTCGCCAGTTAAAGCGTTATGTCAAGAGAAACTAATAGATTGGCACAGAAAGTTTTCGGAATATGACATGCAATGCATAGCTCTTACCAGTGATACCGATGATATTGATCCAAAAAGCATTTCAAATTATCATCTGATCATATCAACCCCAGAAAAATGGGATGTTATTACTAGGCGTTGGAGAGATAACCAGAAATTAGTCAGTTCTATTAATTTATTCATGATTGATGAAGTGCATTTACTAAATGCTGATACAAGAGGATCTACATTGGAAGTCATTGTAAGTATTTTAGTTTAGTTTTATTGCCCTGTGTCTTTTAACTGGAGGAATGAGTGTGTCATAGTGAAGTTCGATTACAAATTTCACTTAGAGTTTACATAAGAACATTATATATATTCTATAAAATTAAGTTGAATAATTGTCTTTTTATATATAAAGATGAAATTGAAATATTGTATAGGTAATAATTGTAAAGTAAGGAAATAAGTACAAATTTTATAAATCTCATATAAATAAAAATTTGTTTAATAAGGTGAATGCGCTGCGCCAGAAAATAAAATTGTAAAATAAAATTGTGTAATGTATTATGTTGTTTTACTATATTTATTTACTGTTATTTGATTATTTTTTTAGGTGAGTCGCATGAAAACGATAGATACTTTTATACTGAATCAAGGCTTTTCAAAAATTCGTTTCATCGCTGTGTCAGCTACTATACCGAATGTTGAAGACATCTCGGAATGGATTGGCCCTTCAGGCACTGCCTCATTTTACAAGTATCTGGCATGAATACTAAAATAATGAAATATTTCATTTAGTATCTTTTAGATTTTCGGAAGAGGTGAGACCGGTAAAACTGAACAAGATTGTCTGTGGCTTCTTTTTTCAACCCAAACGCAAATCCATGTTTCAATTCGACTTGTCCTTGAATTACAAGTTGCAGTATTTGATTCCAAAATATTCAGATGGTCAACCGACATTGGTAAGTATTTCGAAAAAAAAAGTATAAAAATATGTTTTATTTGTCTTTATAGATTTTTTGTAACACTAGAAAAAGTGTCGAGATGACAGCCAAGCATTTGGTAGAAAATTTGCAGATACGCTTGTCAGAACAACAAAAAGATATTCTGGTCAATATATCTTCTCAGCTGACTGATACGAAACTAAAACAATATGTCTTGTATGGCATAGCCTTTCACCATGCTGGCTTAGTACGTGAGAACAGGTATTCTGTTGAGGAATCTTTCAGACAAGGACATATCCCCATATTAGTAAGTACATTATTTTAATTTTTTGCAATTGTAGATTGTTACAAGTTCTGCGGGTAAACAAACTGAATTTCATAAACATATATTTTCTTAGGTAACTACAAGCACTTTGGCAATGGGAGTAAATTTACCCGCACATTTGGTAATCATAAAGTCGACCAAATGTTACGATTGCAACGAGGGATACAAGGATTACGACGAGGTGTCCATTTTCCAAATGATCGGTCGTGCAGGCCGATGCCAATTCGATACCAGTGCCACAGCATTAATTCTAACGACGATGCAGGATAAGGTTGTTTTACATTCTACTGCCGCTCTTGAATCAGTCAACGTTTTTGAATCGCTCTTTTTTTTGGTAGGCTAAATATGAAAAAATGGTGGCCTGCACTCAACCCATTGAATCTAATCTCCACAAGCATCTAACAGAGCATTTGAACGCGGAAATAGTTTTGAAGACAATAACTGATTTGGAGGTGGCCATGAGGTGGCTCTCCTCGACTTTCCTCTACGTTAGGGCCAAAAAGTATCCGGAAAAGTACAAACTACCCTCCGGGTTAACACAAGAGAAAATCGACAAAAAATTGTTAGGTAAATTGTAATTTGGTTCTTTATCCGTACTAGATTTGCTTAGGGAAAACCTTCGAACACAAGAATCTGGTGACGGCCGACTGTTTAATTATCTATGCATTTAATTAAATGATTGCGTAGATAAATGTGTGGTTTATCTGCAGGTAGTATCATATTTCCATAGCTCTCTAGATATCTATATCCCCCTGAGAATGCAAGAGCTTGTTCACTAATCAACAATCAGTTCTGGGATCTTCAAATTTTTATTTATATATTTTACAGTATATTGTATCGAAAAGGGGCAATCTAAGAGAAACAAATTTTAATTCTCGCTGAGATCTTACTATGTGACGTTTTATTCCTTGCTATTATAAAGATATATAATGGGGATATGAAAATATATTGTCTAATCACAGCAAGCGCAAGAACAGGCAACCTTATTGACTGTGATATGATTCAATGATCGAGCCACTTATGATTTAGTTTTCTTTCTGTATTTCAGAAAAAATAACAACCTATTGAAACTAAACTCCTTATAACTTTTCGTATTTTAGATATATGTCAGATTGATCTGAACAAATTGGTTGCAGCGGGAATGGTTAAACTGAACCAAGCCATCGAGATATCCCCAACGGTTGTCGGAGAGATTATGGCCAAATTTTACGTGGCTTTTGATACTATGAAGTTATTTACCCAGGTTAGTAGGACTCTTGTTTTATCGCCAAGAGAATTTGAACTTCCACGATTTAGATCACGGGAAATGAGATTATGATCCAGTTGTTGGCCTTTTTCTCGAAATGTCACGAGTTTTCTGAAATCAGACTGCGGTCCAACGATAAAAAGTGTCTCAATTTACTGAACAAACACTCCGCGAAGGAAACAGTTCGATTTCCGATGAGCGGTAAGATCGTCACCTCGGACATGAAGGTTAATTGGTAACGAGGATAGTAATGAATAGTTGATTGACTGTGACTAATTTTTGCAATATTTTTTTAAGTATTATCCAAGCGATTTTGGGAAACCTAGAAATACAGGATCAGTCCCTCTTGAACGATTCGATTAGGATTATGCGATGCTGTGAACGTTTGTCGAGATGTAAGTATTTTTTAAAAGGTTCTTTTAATTTATTAGATAACATAATAATGTATAGGTTGGGTTGGAAGGAAACTCATTGCAACTTTATTTTCTTGAGTTTTTTTTTCAAAGATATAATTAATTATATATTTTAGATTTTTGTTATTGCAGTTGACGATTTGAGTATTTATTGATTTGTTGTTCATTTCCTTTCAAAGTCCGATCCCTATCAATTCAGGAACCTGAATATCATTACATAGTCCAGTGCTTCCGTCATAATAGTTGATTGCAACTAGCAATGCATGTCGTTCACTTCTACACAATCTTTGGATACTATAATACTTTAGCAACTATTTCTATAGCACGCGAGGCATCCGCCATATCTAACATCCTGTATGTAAATGTTTATTGCGATTAGTAGTGCCTTTTAAAATTTAATATTTCTTGTTGCCACTATCGTTTATTTATTTTCAATCTTTAGATAGCATAATTTTTAGCGACTCAACATGAATATTATCTAGCAATGCGCATTCGCCATTTCAACATAATCTAATTTTCTAATTCTGATTTACTTGTTGTTTAAATTGTCTTATATTAGGTTTAATTGAATATCTAGAAACAAGAAAAAAATGTTACGTAGCTTTGCTGAATGCTACCATTTTGGCAAAATGTTTTAAAGCGAAATTATGGGAAAATTCGCCCTATGTCGCCAAACAACTGACAGGGGTCGGACAGGTTTTCTCCCTGTTATTTGTAAAGGCAGGTCTAACTACATTCGAGAGCATTGCCAATACAAATCCACGAATAATCGAAATGGTATATTAATAGTTAATATAATAATAGTTAATCATCTAAGATTCATTTTCTTAATTTAGCATATCGGACGAAAACCGCCGTTTGGTAACAACATCGTGGATCTTGCCAAACATATACCACGATATTCGATGAAACTCGTCAATAAAAACAGTGAAATTTGGCTGGAAATAGCATTGGAAAATGTGGAGGATTTGCAAGTGAACAGCACGGTTAATCTAAATTCAACCATGACGTTGCTGATTGGAGATAGTGATAACAATTTAATAATATACGAGAAATATTCGTAAGTTACATGTAATATAATAATGGATGGTTTCAGCTAGGCTTGCGGAAAAAGTATCGATATCGATATATCGATCGTATTGAAATGTGGAAAATATTAAGATATACGAAGATATTTAATAGAGGAAACATCAATATTTTAAAAGATTCTGATATATCGATCTATTTTCTCTAAATATCGCAAATGGTATATCGATATTTGTTTGTCTGCCATTTGTTTTTCAACAAACCGATATTTTTTCTTATATTAGAATTCTTACTTTTTTGCTATGCTCTTGAGAACAAACTTAGAAAATATCGATATATTAAATATCTCGATATTTTGGCCCATATATCGATATATCCATATTTTTTCAACAAATTAATATTTCTTCAAATCAATGACTTTTTGTGCTCTTTAGAGAAGCAAATCGAGAACATATCGATATTTTAAAACCGGGGTTTTTCCGGTATATCGATTAATTTTCTTGAAACATCGGGAGCGACACGTGAATATTTTTTACTTTTTTGCTCTTTGGAGTAACAAACTTTGAGACTATATGTACATAAAAAAAATATCGATATTTTTGGCTAATATTTCTGATATAACCATATTTTTTCAAAAATCGATATTTCTTGAAATCGATGACTTTTTGGACTTTTTATAGTAGCAAATCTACAAAATATAGATATTTTAGAAAATTTCGGTATATGTATTGGGGTTTTTTAAATATAGAAACCGATATATCGATTTTTTTTGTCTCATATGTTCTTCAACAAATCGATATTTTTTCAAGTCAGTTACTTTTCTTATATGTCGATCGATATATCGATACATCCATATTTTTTGAACAAATCGATAGTTTTTCTATTCAATAGATTTGTTTAATCTTTAATCTTAACTATACCATACCTATTTAGAAGTGGCAAAAATGGCATCACTTTTTCCTTATTAAAAAGAACGATTTATAGACGAACTGTTTTTTGAATAAATTTTGCAGACATTCCTACATGCTGGATGTACCGAAAATTGAAAAATTAATCAAAATCGAAACTGCTGATCTATATTATATATCTGCTGATTTCATAAGCGATGATTGGGGTAAGTTTTGTGTATCTCGAATATTTCGCATATTCGTATTGTCTTTGTTTCATTTAGTTGGGTTCGACTGCAATTGCAAGGTAGAATTGGTGCCGGAGAATTTATCGAAACCCTCATTGAATAGAAACAAACAAACCATGATAGATAGTTATATGCAAAAAACAAAAACATGTACGTCAAATAAAAAGGTAACATTTTAAAAACGGTTTTACGCCAAGATACTATATTTTTATCCTTCAGAAAATAACAGAAGATGGAGGGGCTGAAAACCCGAATGTGCGTCAGAGTAATGGTGAATCTTATCTGAATACTGAAAACAAAGAAAATTTGTACATTGGTGATCAGTGTAACACCAGTAAAAATATATGTACACCTTCGGAGAAGAATATTGTCGAAACACCATCTTCCACAACTAAAGAAGATAACCTGAAATTATCAGGTAAGCGTTTTCCCCATAGATGACGTAAATAATTTAGCGATGTGGCGAATTCATTATTATTTATTTGATTGAACACTCATTGCTGTCGAAGAACAGAAACACTGCTTAATGTTAGCTTATTTATTTGATATTAGTTTTTACTAGCGTTGGGAACTATCGACTGAAAACAGTCGAAACAGTCGATAGGCAAAACACTAGCGACTGAAAATAATATTTACTGTATAATTAGTATTTCCTGTATAAATTGCGAGAGAGAAAAGGACGGAGATAATTGTTTGGATCACTTAATTTTATATGTGCTTATATTTTCCAAGCGTAGAATAAGCGAGACGGAGATGTACATATTCCTTCAGGTACTAACTTTAAAAAAGAAGAGGAAAAAAATAATTACTGAATACTATTAACATGCAACTAATAATTTCATTTTAAACGAAGTAGAATTACTTATATATTTGAGTGTTCGTGGATCTGTAAAAAGGAATGGAATTTTTCTATGGAATGGAATAATACTCCACAAATGCTTTAATATGTTAACTGCTATTTTCAAATAATATACTATAATAAATAGATACAATATAATAGAACTTAAACAAAACCTAAAAAGTAAAGATGTATAATAATCATAAATACTAAATCAAAAATTAAACGTATACCTAATCATAGAAAAAAAACAATTCATGACATAATTAAAATGATCGCACAATAACTAGAGCTTTTTTAAATAAAGTAAATGCTTTATTTATTATTGAACCGAAATATTTTTTAACAAAAATCGAGAGAGTAATCGAAATAATACCTATTATTGCCACACCACAGTTTTGCATTAACAATCTTGAAAAATATCGTTCCAAAATATTGCTGTATTAATTTACAATATATTGTTATTTACAAGCAAATTAGCAAAAAAATCATAAAACTATATATATTACATATAAATCTATGTAAGCATAAATTGGATACATTTTTGTCAAGGTCGCATATCTAAGACAAGAGCCAGAATGCTAAAAATAATTCGAACGAAACTAGTCAAGCCAAAAATAGTAACTAAAAGTACACGACAAAAACAATCATTCCATAAATTTCATATTCGTCTGATTTAGTGCCATTGAACTGTTCTCTTAAGTCAAACACTTATGGATAATCGTTTTGAGTTGATTGAGGAGGTAGGGATGCAGAACAAATATCGATATATCGATATTTTCTGAAAAAAATATCGAAAATGATATATTGATATTTTTCGGTGGCCGATACCCCTATGATGATGTTAAAATGTAATGTTAAATACTAGGCAAGATGATGGCACAAATGTTCAAGTTTTATTCCATAAGCATTCCATTTTTTTTGTTGGAATTTTAGTAATTAATAATTCTTCCAGACGAGAATATACCGATGTCCCAACAATTTATTTTTTCTGCGAAGAAGCCAATAGCTCAGAAACGAAAGAGGCTATTGGTCGGAACTAAAATCAAGCCTCGCAAAATCATACCCAGAAAACAGTCTAGACAAAATTCAGAAACGACCGAGGACCAAACAGAACAGCCTCCAATTCAAGTGATGGGCGAGAAAGTGTCTTTTAAAGATAACGTTTCACCAGATCTACGTTATACGGTCAAAGAAATTGTCGAGCCCGAACAAGAAGAGTTGAAGTTAAACAGCGAAGAACGGAAAGATTTTATACATTTTTCTAACGAAATTTTTGGTGAAGAATTTATGCGTTTACTCGAAGATCATAACAAAAATATCGCAGAAACCAACGGGAATGATAAAGAGATTATTCAAGTAAGTTTTTTAGAGTTAAAAGAAATATTATATTAATATTTTAGTTAGTTAATAAACTAACTGATTTGAATTTACTAGTAGGCATTATAAAACAAAAGAATATTATTTGTCAACTAAAACTTCAAAAAAGTTAGTTAAACGTTTGTTGTCATTGAATTAAGAGTTATCACAGAGTATTTAATGTTAAATATTCATAATACTTACAATTTTAGAATTTAACGGACAAGTCAAATTGTTCGGTTGGCGATTCCGGCTAGAATTGCAAAGTTTTAAAAAAATAACATAATTAACATTATATGTAATATTTTAGTATGTTAATATAACCTAAACTAAGTGATCTGAATTTACTAGTAGGCATTAGAAAACAAATGAATATTATTTGTCAATTAAAACTTCAAAAAAGTTAGTTGAATTTTTGTTGTTATTGAATTAAGAGTTATCACAGAATATTTAACGTTAAATATTCATAATACGTTTAAAAAATTTACAATTTTAGAATTTGACGGACAAGTCAAATTGTGCGGTTGCCGATTCCGGCCAGAAATCTCCGATAATGTCCAATTTTTACGAAATTAACCAGTCGAAGAGTATCAAGTGGCGATCGCCGTTGATTCAGTCGCCTTGTGGTCGGTTTTCTCCTTCATCGACTAGGAATTGTGTTTTGGATAACGGCGCACCAGGCAATAAGGAAAATCGCCACCGAAATAACGAGTTTAATTCGGGGTAAGTGTTTATTTTGTCTTGTCTAAACACGAACAAATTATTAAAAATATTCGAGTTTTATACCGATATATCGAATTATATATTATATATCGAACAAAATATCGATATCGTCTTTCATTCTTCGAATTGTTTAGATTTATTGGGCTATTCTATTGCTATAGGAATAAGTTTACTTTGTATGAAATGAACTATTGGATATTGATATTAATTTGATTAAAATAATTAAAACAAATATTGCCCAGCAATTGTAGGCTAGTAAAAATATCGATATTTTTTCCAGAATGAGTATGGCTTTATGGCTTTTGCAGTGTTAAACATCTGAAAATATATCAACATCGAAATGTAGTAGGCATTTTTTGTGATTAGTATCTGTTTGAAGTGTTTTTATGGTCGTTGTGCTAGTAAATCTTTGAAAAATTTTAAAATTGATTTTTTCATAGTTTTTTTTTGTCGTTTCTTCACTGGTAAAAATATAAAATATGTGTCAGATAAAGTGGTTTTTGAGTGAACTTTCTATAGGAGGTTACTTTGGTCAATGCAGATTATTTATTTTTATCTTTAAAAGGCTCTTTTCTTATTGAGATGTCCGAGGTTAAATAGGGGTTATTAATTTATTAAGTAAGGCCGTTTGGGGCGAGGGGGATCGACTATGTCTTATTTTTTCTTACGAGGGGGTGAGTTCTTGGTAGTAGAAAATAAGAATTAAAACATATCAAACGTAATTTATTCCATTTAGACTATTGGGTAATAAATATTAAAGGAGGGGGGAGGGTCGGTCTATTCTTATCTTTTCTTACAAATGAATGGCACTATATTGTTTTGCATCTAGAAGCCTTCTTTCTAACTTTGACCTGGAATGCCATGCCTCCAAAATGCCTCCAAAAATGACCGTAACAGTCTTTGTTTAATGTCTCGGTTAGGTCCAAAATACCGCACTGAACTTATTATTTTGATATATAATTGATTTCGGCGGCTAATCGAGTGCTCTGATGTATGGATGAGTATTTGGTATGGAACCATTCTTGTTCTTGAAGATGACGAGCATGTGGAGAATCACTCAAAAGAATCCATTCATTATTTTCGCTTCTATACTTTCTCTAGTGTTTCTATATTGTATTATAATCCTTTTAAACTAATTACATTTCAGTTATTTGAAACCATTTTTTCGATTGTATCGATTATACCCAACGTTATATTTTGTAGATTTTTTAAACTGTACAATTAATTTCTTTTCAGGATACAAGAATATAGTTTCGATTTCTCCCGCCCCACGCAAAGTCAACACACAGATAAAATCCAAACGCCGTCGTCGAGAAAAACCACGAAATTTCCTATAACCGATCAAGATTGTCGTTACGACGTCACACCTAGCAACAAAAAACAGAAAGTCGACACGGATATCATAGATCTGGAGCATTTCGGTTTGGGTAACGTTAAATTAAACGCGTCGAACGAAAAATCGGTCATCTCACAGTCATCGGCATGCGATTACTTCAGCCAGTTGGATAAACAATCCAGTTATCAGGAGGCTCCCAGAGACAACAACAAACAAATATGCTATTCCGGTTCTATAACTCCGGACTCGTTGAATTCGACACTGGCCAATACGTCTAGCGGAAACTTTCGGGAGAATTCGCCTGTCATTGTTTCGAATTCACCTCGAGCTGAGGTGTATGTCGGGGAGCACGCGCCTAATCCTCATCCCCAACAGGGATATCAATACAGTCACTCGTTCCGTTCTAGAGTTGCTCCATACCCATCCATGACTTATAGAAATCAGCGAGAACCAACAGTGGTGAGGGAGGAAGCGATTTTTCCCTCTAGATACAGAGACTATCCAAGTTCAGTGGTTCATTTTGATGGAGGTGTTTATTTGGTGGAGCCGCCACCGACGAAACGATTGTTTGATCAGAGGACCCGTCCTTTGATTGTGCATGTTCCCGATTCCTCGCCTGCCTACACACCCAACTATACTCCATCGAATCCCCGGCCATATCTTCACCCGTATGCAGAGCCTCAACGTGCCGTAGAACCGATATATTACCAAGAGAGTATTCCCTACCCGCCGGTATATGAGGAGGTCCCACCGAGGAATACTTTCTACGAGCCACCGACTCCCCAGAGATATCCTTGTTTGCCAGTGAACAGGAATAGTCCTCAAGAGACTATACTATCGCAGATTCAAACTCCATCGCAATATTTTGTACCAACTAGCGGAAGGAACGTACAACCAATCACGGAAGTCACTCAGGAGAGTCATGATTATGGTTACAAGGTAGCAGATAAACAGGAAAGGCCATCTTTGGAGCGATCGAGGTATCATCTCAAGGCGACTTACGGATGTACTCCGAAGAAACAATTAGTGCACAAGCCTTATGTGTATCGACAGAATACCGTGATGAAATCGCCCGTTTCCCAGAGAAATTTTGAGGAATTTGAGCATCGACTGAACATGGCCATCGCATCGAAAGACAACGAATACACTGGGAATAACACGAACAATGAAAATAACTCCTCAGGTGTTTCTGTTTATGATCGAAATCGCGAGGAATCAGCGAGAGATTTTTTGATAGATAAGAACACTCGACGTTTTGACCACTATTAGGATATCGCTTCCAAGATAATAATCAAGTGTTGATTAACTACTTTAGTATCCTATCAATCTCAGGTTTGTTCTCTGTTTTGTTTTGTTATTAGAAATAATCGATTTAAATATATTTAGAGATAGTTTTAAAACACTTAAATGTTGTAGTAAAAAAAGAATAATTACTTTAAATTATTTAACATAAAGTAACGTATTTGATTGACTCATTTTATTGATATCTGCTTAGTTTTAATTTTAGTGTTACAGTTGTTACTTGTTTGGAAATAAATTTGTTGATGTTGGAGAATTCTGCATTTTTGATCAAAGAAATAATATAACATTTTTATTATCAGTCTGGACTAAACTTTTTTCAGATTAATACTAGTGTGTAGAATAATCAGTAGGGAATAAATCATTTTTTTAATTATAAACAATTTAATATTCTAATATTTGTGGTGATCATATTAAAATAGGCAGTTTATTTTTCTATTTTATTTTCTATTACTTTAGTTGTATATTTGGAGTTGTCATTTAAAACCAAAGGTAAGTTGCCTTCAGCAGGGTATAACATTGTCTGTTAATATAACGTAAACTAACTGATCTGAATTTACTAGTAGGCATTAGAAAACAAATGAATATTATTTGTCAACTAAAACTTCAAAAAAGTTAGTTGAATGTTTGTTGTCATTGAATTAAGAGTTATCACAGAATATTTAACGTTAAATATTCATAATACGTTTTGTTATTAGAAATAATCGATTTAAATATATTTAGAGGTAGTTTTAAAACACTTAAATGTTGTAGTAAAAAAAGAATAATTACTTTAAATTATTTAACATAAAGTAACGTATTTGATTGACTCATTTTATTGATATCTGCTTAGTTTTAATTTTAGTGTTACAGTTGTTACTTGTTTGGAAATAAATTTGTTGATGTTGGAGAATTCTGCATTTTTGATCGAAGAAATAATATAACGTTTTTATTATCAGTCTGGACTAAACTTTTTTCAGATTAATACTAGTGTGTAGAATAATCAGTAGGGAATAAATCATTTTTTTAATTATAAACAATTTAATATTCTAGTATTTGTGGTGATCATATTAAAATAGGCAGTTTATTTTTCTATTTTATTTTCTATTACTTTAGTTGTATATTTGGAGTTATCATTTAAAACCAAAGGTAAAAGGCCTTCAGCAGGGAATAACATTGTACTCTATAGTATGTTAAGTACAACTAGTTAATACTCTATGATTAGAGAAGCAGTCCATACTATTTCGGATGGCCTCATGTGGTTTGAAAAAGTTTATTTCGTACATCTAGTATTGAAGCTTTCATTAGTTTGACATCTCACCTGTTTTAGACCCTTTAATCCATACAGTTTAAACACGCGTCCATTCAAGGAGAATACCTGCTTTAGTGAGTCATAATTCCGACTTAATCTGATCCAAATTTCAATCAAGGTTGTCCGTTCTTTGAAATTAAGTTTTCTTCAATCGTTTACATGTTAATTAATCGAGATACTATCAAGAGGATATTCTATTCTTATTAATACATCACACCCACTCCTGAGAGATATCCATGAATTCTACTCTGTTCAGTATATCTGGAAGAAACTCCCAGGAACAGTTGCCTGTTCGTGTTTCGAATTTACCACGAGCTGAGCTATACGTCGGGAATAACGCGTGTAATCTTCACTCTCAACAAGGATATCAGTATGATCACTCGTTTCATTCTAGGATTACACCATACAGTTTTCTATGCCTTATAGAAATTAACAGAAATTAATGGTGGTGAAGGAGGGATAGATTTTTCCCTCTAGATACAAAGGCTATCCTAGTTCAGTGGTTTATTTTGATGGAGGTGTTTATTTGGTGGAACCGCCACCGACCAAACGATTGTTTGATCAGAGAACTCATTCACGTATTTGGATGTTCTGAATCTGAAAACAGCTTCGTTTTTGTCATAGGTCGACACGTTTCTTGACAATTCTGGTAACTATGTTGAACTAATTGTTACATTAAAACAAAAAAGAATGAACTTGCAAAATATTATTTTATTTAAAACCATTAACGATGCATATTTCTTTATCTAATATAAGTTCGATATTTTTCAACGTAGGTACTTAATTTTAAAGGTCTATTAAAAATATCACTATTTTTTTAAATATTAAAAAAAATTAGTCTAATAAACTATCTTTATTTTTTCTTAAAAATATCGATATATTTTTTGTAAAATATCGATATTTTTTAAAATACCGAAATATCGATATTTTTTTCGGTGGCCAACACCCTTCCCTAGAAATCATTTGAATATACTCAAACAGTTTTTTATGAAGTAAATAATTTTAAACAATTTTAATAAAATACACATTAAGACACAATTAAAAAATATTGAGATTAAAATAATCTAAATATATATTATTTTCTATCTATGTTTAAATTTATAAATATTTTGACATTGATATCGGTCATCTGGGTGTATTTTTAATGAGAAAATTAGGGCGCATAATCTATATGTCCTGTTCGTGTTCTAAAAATGGATCCCCATATTATGCGGCCGTACACCTGTTAGGCCACCTGTAAATTGTGCTAGTCCGTTAAAGAATGCGTCAGTTCTGGGAACTCGTGTTGATTTATTATATTATAAGCACATGTAAGTATTACGTGTTAAAATTATGTTTACATATGTTTATTAAGTGTTTCTATATCTTCAATTTCATGATTATTTAGGTTGTTACAAATAAATTAGGAAAACGATTAATGAAAATAACGAATGTTATTTTTATTATTCGATATATTACTGTAAATTAACACACACAGTATCCTATGAAAGGATTAAGTTAGCATATATCTAGGAGGCCGGATGAATACAGTAGTGTTATGGGAATTAAGTTCTCTGTATCTTAAATTGATGAAGACAGCAATTTTACTTTTAATATTACAAACAATTTATCAATATCATATAACATTTACTTATATTTTCCAAAAGTTTGGAGATTATTTGTTATTGTTTTTTATGTATAGAATTGAACAAAATTGCTGTTAAACTAAATAATATTCCTTATCTATATGTTACAGCTACTTTTAGTATATTGAGCTCTAATATTTATTTCGCAAATGTTTTTGGTGCAGAATAGAAGTAGAAGTTCTGTGAAGTTGAATATATCCAGTTAGAGTCATAAACAAAAAAATTATAAAAGAAAAAGTCAATTACTCCTCTACAAGATCTTGATTTTCATACTGATATCAGAATATAGGTTAAGGAGATCTGGAACTGATGGTATTAACGTGGAAGTTGAAGAAAGAGTTTATTATTATGGATTATTAAATAATAGCTCAAGATCCAAGTCAATTTCAAAGAAAAGCTTATACTACTTGATTCTTGAGAACCTATAGGAAAATCATTAAGAGCAATGGAAAAATGTATTATGATTAGAAAGGATAATTAATCATTTTATTAAATGTATCTCTCAACGCTCAAGTTCCCGGCCTACCATAGTAAAACACATTTTTTTGGCAAAATCAGTTTTTTTTTAGTCAACATAATTCAAGGGTAATACACTGATTATTCCTTTTTAATTAAATTGATATTAAATATTTTATATAAATTGAATTTAATTCCTTTTTATACATTTTTTCACAATAACAAAAGTTGCTTCACTCCAAATGCTATAATGATCCGGCAGTTGTCTAATTTATACTCGCATCTTTTGCATATGGATTTAAGTCTAGTAGCGCCATCTATATGTCAGGCCGGGGGCTTTTCAATTGACCTGTTACAAGATCAAATTGTTTGGTGTTTTTGAGGCTGTATCCTTTTCCGGTGTCATCCAATAGTTGCAATACTTGAGGTCAGATTGTAGCTACACGTGTACAAATTTTTATTTTTCAGATTTGGATTCAATTATTTATATTGTCACAGACCAGTGACAGTTCTTGGGTTGCTTTTCTGCTACTTTCTCTGATATCAAGAGTTGCTGTATTATTAAAATGTAGCTATCGTGATATTTTCTATTAATGGTATATCACATGTGTAAAGTAGATACATAATTAGCCCCACTATATTTTTCTGCGGTACAATTGCTTTAGCTTCTTTTGTGAGAGTAAGTTTTCTCTTGTTTGACTCTAAACATTCCTTTTCAAAAACTAGTGCTACAAAAACTAACTAAGAATATTGCTGAATATACTTTATATCTTCATAGGGTTTTTCAACGAAAGAATATGTCTGATTATAATTTTTAATATGGAACTAAATAATAAAAGAATAATTAAAAACAAATTTAACTACAACCCACAGAACTGTCGACGATTGACTGAAAGCAGGAAGGCTTAAAATAAAAGCAGTTATTCAAGCGAAAATGATGCGACTCTTTGATTTTTCGGTACATTAGCCACTTTGATTACTAGTTGAGTTTTTAGTGCGTTGGTGATCGCTCTGGCGGTTTCAACCGTCTTCAATAACCGTCTATAATTAATTTAGTAACCTACAATGAAATGAATCTGGTTAAACAATTGTTTATTGAATCATTACGTAAATAAAGGAGTTTAGTTCATTTTTTTATTAATACAAAGACATAAATATCATTTGATTTAACATATTCATAATTTTTAATTTATATGTATATTGAAATAAAATTTGAAAATATATTATGCGGTTTTCGTAAACAGGTAGTATAATATTTAACAGGCAATAACTTTTAGCCTCTAATGGACCTATATACTTCAGTAAAGTATTAGATTGTTTAAGTAAAATAATTTAAAGTAGCATTTTTTAAATTAAATATTGCCTTATACGTGCTTAGTAACATTTTAAATTGCAAATTAATTAATTACTACTTTTTTGTTGTATTGTGCATTAATACACATCTGAATTAAACTACTAAGATAAAGTTAATAGTAACACTTTTACACTAAGTTTATGTGATTTGGTTCGCTTCAATCCCCTGATTCCCTACGCGTTGTATTAGTTTTTTCTTTCATGTTTTAATGTGTAATCCTGAATAAGTTCGTAGATCAATTTGATTTCTAGATCATGGAAACGTAACCTAATACTTAATGTATTTCATTAGTAATTAATCGAAGAACTTTTGTTATTGTTTTGTTCCGTTTGTTGGTTTAATGACTTAATATAACCTTATTTTTTAAATTAATTATATCATAATAGGCCAATTGAAAAGACCCTGGCCTACTATAGTAAAACACATTTTTTTGGCAAATTTTTTTTTATTGAACATAATTTCCTTCAAGGGTGATACATTGATTATATGTAGTACAATTTGTCTTTTGCTTCAAAATAGGTTTCAGTTTTCGGTGATCACCTCTTCATTCGACGAAAATTTCTTCCCAGCGAGCATTCTTTTGAGATCTGAGAACAGGAGAACAGTCACTAGGGACCAGATCTGGAGAATACGGATGATGAGGAAGCAATTCGAAGCCCAATTCATGGATTTTTGACACGGTGCATTGTCTTGGTGAGGCAGCACTTTCTTTTTTTTCAAATGCGTCCGTTTTTCGGCGATTTCGTCCTTCAAACGGCCCAAAAACGCTATGTAATAGGCGCTGTTGATGGTCCTCCCTTTTTCAAGGTAGTTAATGAAAATTATTCCATACGCATCCCAAAATACAGATGCCATAACCTTGCCAGCCGACTGTTGCGTTTTCCCACGTTTTGGAGCGGGTTCATCGTGTGCAGTCCACTCGGATGACTATTGATTTGACTTCGGAGTGAAATGATGGAGCCATGCTTTATCCATTGTCACATATCGACGCAAAAACTCGGGTTTATTACGCTTGATCATCTTCAAACACTGCTCCGAATCATCAATTCGTCGTTGTTTTTGGTTAAAAGTGAGCTCGTGCGGCACCTACTTTGCACAGAACTTTTTTATACCCAAATATCCGTGAATGATATGATGTACACATTTAGTTGATATCTTTAGAGTGTCTGCTATTTCATTCAGTCTCAATTTACGGCCATTCAAAATTATTTTGTGGATTTTTTTGAGCCCGCTCTTTTGGGCGTCCACTGCGTTCACCGTCTTCGGTGTTCATTTTACCACGTCTAGACTTGTAATTAATGATAACAAACACACAAACTAATGATCCGACAGCTTTCAAATTTATACACGCATCTTTTGAGAGTTAGAGATATTCATTCATTATTTTAATTATTATCTTATTATCTTATTATTTCATGTCATAATAAGAGAGATAGAAGCAGGGGACAGTTTCATTCTACTGAAGTATTACTAACAGAAAAAATCCACGTTAACAAAATAATGATTGATCGTTACCACGGTTAATTATAAATAATGTTCTGAGAACTATTGTTTCAGTGCAAATCCACTTGGAAGGCATCCAAATTAACTATGTCGAAGTACCCACAGCTGTGAGAAACGATTCCAACAGGTCGGCAATCTTAGACTGCAATTATTCCATCAGACCGGGTGACACCGAACTAACAGTGAAATGGTATTTGAACGACGATTTAATATATCAATGGATACCGCCTCAGAATCCACAAAGTTTAGGTATTTTAAAGGTGTCCTTGTAAATCAATCTGTAGAATTTTTTGTATAAAATATGTTGTTTTTTTTTGCAGGACAATATTGATTTAAATTACAAGGCCAGCGATGATCCTAAGACCGTGTACAGGGCGATAAAAATAAATAACCCTACCACACAAATCGCCGGCGAATATAAGTGTGTGGTTTCTACTTTGGCAGATGAAGATTTCAGTATGAAGAATATGATTGTATTTGGTAAGACGTAATTAATTATATTTTATACCCTAAAAGGGATATATTAAGTGGGAAGTGTCAATTTACATATAAATCCTTTAAATTAATTTTAAAGGATTTACAACAATTTATGTTACTATGTACTAAATCGCTTCGGGTATATTTGTAACCAACTTGAAACCCAGCCTTCATTTTTCATGTATGTGTGGTATTGTCGAATAGTGAAGAAAAACTTATAATATTTTATAAAAAAGAACATTGTCCATATATTATTCGGTCCAAGTTCTGTGAACTTCTCCACCCTTACACTGGCCGTAATCACATATATACTGATGGCTCCAAATCTCGCAGCGAGCTAGGCAGTGTATTTGTGATTGACAACCGGGAATTCCGTTTCAAGCTCCTTGAACAAGGTTCAGTATATGTCGCTGAAATCCTCGCGATATTCAAAGCATTATCGTACGTCTCAACACAAACCTTCAAAGAATGGCTAAACCTGACCGACTCCCGAAATGCTCTCGATTGTTTCCTGGAAGAGAAGTTTAACCATCCCCTGGTCACCGACTCACTGTCAATTATCCGTATCCTCTATCTGAATGGGACCAGGACAAGTTTACTGTGGATTCCTTCTCACGTAGATCATAACCGTAATTGTATAGTTGCGAAATGACGACAAAAAAAATTCTCAACTGGTTTAAAAACCAGACAAAAAAGGCATTGAATAATTTGGAATGGATGATTCATTCATTTTGTTATGAAAATGAAGTTAATATTCTCGTTTTGTTTTCTAGAACCTGAAACTAAGATGGTGATTAAGAAAAAGATGGACAATAAGTACGTAAATTTTAGCTGTTTAGCGACCGATGTCTATCCATCCCCTAAACTTCTCCTCTACAAGGACATTAAGAACAATTTTCATAATAAGTAGAATCCCATTACTACTGATAATACGTCTTATTTTGTTTAGAACTACGTTTTTTAGAGTTCGATTATCTATTGTGGAGTGGGACATAAAGAAAAACCCAGACAACGGAAAATTTAGTATCTTCATCATCGGTACAGATCGAGTGAGTGAGTTGCAACCAGGATCTTTAATACATTGCGAGCTGAAGATTCCTGGTACAGGTTATGTTAAGTTAAAAACGTTGTTATATTATCCCGATAGTAAGTATGCATAAATTAACACATGGGATGAAAAGTGCCGGGCCTAATACATAGATGGCATTTATTGGTTTTTCAGTTAGTACACATGTTCTGAAGGAAGCTGTTAAAATTTCATGATATTCTGCTCATAAGTTTGTGAGCTATTGTGCTAAGAGTGACACTACTCTTGTTATTTTCAAAACAATGGATCAAAAATAATTTGGTGTTTTAATTTTACACTGCTTCTTGATGGGAAAAATACAGTTTAAGCAAGGTCGCCGAACTGAGGACTATTTTGACGCAAAGGATAAATTGTACTACAAAAAGGGTACCGAAAAGTTGGAGCGTCGCTATAATCAGTGTATCACTCTTGAAGGGAATTACGTTGAATAAAAAAACTAATTTTACCAAAAAAAAAATGTGTTTTACTATGGTAGGCCGGGGACTTTTCAATTGACCTGTTATATTAGCAACTTTTTATCTTAGATATAATTAGTAATACATTTTCCTTTTATTTTAGCTTTTATTATTCGCAATGGTAAGTTGGTTAATTGTTTGGTTGTTTTTAATACAATTGAATGCCTACTTTTTAGGTTGCGCTGATAAATCTTTCTACATATTTCTAATTATAATTCCATTTCATTTAATTAACTAATAATTAGATAATGTTGGGGGAAAAGTAATTTCAATTTTGCTAACGGTTTCTATGTTTTCAATGTTTTTCTCTCTAGATCACGCCAATCTTTATTGACTCGGTAGAAATTGAGAAAGAGAAAGGCTGAGCTTGTTAGACAGCTTGAGCTTGAGAGAGAGCATTCCCGACTGTCCTTTATTTCGGTGTCTGTAAAATTCTTAATGGTGTAAAGCTGGTGCTTAAGTGATGCTTATAAGAATCATTTGGCTCAGTTTTCCGCCCGGAAATATCAGAAGCTCTATAATGACAAAATAGTGGGTTTACTAGGAAAGTGTTAAAATGTCAGTGTTTGAAATATATACCTTTAATCAACTTTAAATTCAAAACTTGAAAATGGTTGAAAATACTATTTTCCCAACCCATTATATTAGTATGTACAATTGATATACATTTTTAATTAAAATATAAAATAACTTGAACATAAATTTTTATTTTATTTCTTGATTTACATTGAACTCTTTACCTTCTACATCTCATCCAGGATGTTTAGATTTAAACTAGAAGAAGCTTATTACTTAAAACTGTAATACGCAAGTAATGATTTAAATAAGTGGACCCAGACACGGAGAATGAAGTCGACGAGAGTAAATAGTGTGTGTAAATAGTTAGTGTATCTTGAATTCACCTATAACCAAGCTGTTTATATACCAACAAATATGTTAAATACTTTGGGATGAATGTCGACGCAAAATTTTGTTGGAAAGATCATATCAAGTCGTATCAAGGATAATACAAATACAAAAAAATATTGGTTATTTGGAAGAATATCTCAATTACCCATAGTTTTTACCCATAAGTTTCTGCTATACAAGTATTTCAGTATAAAGCCCTTAGAAGAACTGTGGATATCCCTAATATTTAGAATAATTATTTGGAATAATTACTTACATCGAAATGTTCGAATTTGAACTATTACAGAGAAGATTAAGAAATTCTAAATAAGATATGAGGAAAGTTTCCACTGCCATTTTAACACCGAAGACTTGTAATTTGTGGATAACACTGAACTAGGACGCAGACTCAAGAGAACCAAACCGTGTGATTTTATGTAGTGGTATAGTTAAGTGCACTAAATACTTGTATTTATTTTATATACGAGGGTCCCTGTTTATATTTCGGGAATAGGAAAAAAACAAATAGTTAAAAGCTGTGAATATAGTTTCATTGTTTTTCAAAGTACTCGCCACGATGATTGATACACTTTTGCATAGGCTTAAACCAATTTTCAAAGCCTTCATTCCATTCCGAATGAGGTATCTTCAAAACGTGATTTTTGAACGCTTCGATAGCTTCTTCGAGCAATGAAGATCGTTGACCACGCCGTTTATTCTTCACGGCTGGGAACAAAAAGAAGTCATTGGGTGCCAAATCAGGGCTGTACGGCGGATGACCCATCAATTCGATGCTTTGAGAGCTCGCATTGTCATGATGAAGAACAATCCGGCATCTGTTCTTTGTTTTCCTTATGTCACCGAAGACTTCTGGGAACAAATGGTTGTGTACCAATCAGAATTTAGTGTTCTACGATCCTTCAGAGGCACTGTTGTAATATGACCAGTTTTCCCGAAGAGACAGGCCACCATTTTATATGAAGTGCTTCGTTTGCGAACAACTTTTGTTGGATTTGGTTCATTTTGGAACACCCATACAGTCGACTGCTGCTTTCTTTTGGGCTCATACCGTCCATGACTCGTGACCTGTCACGATTTTATAAACGTCTTTCGAAGCACCGCGATTTAATTTCTTAAGCATTTCTTTGCACCAATCGACACGAGCTTCTTTTTGAGCGATTGTCAAATTGTGATGGAATGCAACGCGAACATATCTTTCGAACAGCTAAGTGTTCCTGTAAAATCGCATATAAACTGGTGGAACTAATGCTCAGGGATGCCTCAATCTCACAATAGGTGACATTACGATCTTGCTTAATCATTTCGCATAGAGCATCGATGTTTTCTGGCATATCAGCCGATTTTGGACGACCTTCACGAAACTCATCGGACAGCGAACTACGACCACGACTGAATTCACTAAACCAGCGATACACGATGTATATATATATATATATATATATATATTGTCAATTTATGTAGAGATTGATGTATATTGAGTCAATTTATGTATTGAGTTTAGGAAAATAGTTTTACGAGCATTTTGTTGTCAGATCGTGTATATAAATTGTTTCTTTATCAAGTATTTTTAATATCTATTGTATTTTGTAACATTGTATAATCTTCATCTAAGCGAATGGGGTATAGTTCTGTGGTAGGCTCTCTCCGCTGAATTGGGTCAACATCACAACTTACCGAGTGGGACGCGTTGGTCAGATCCGGTGTAAAAGTATTGGACCACCGCACCTTCTGCATTATAATAAATTATAATTTATCTGATGTGCAAAATATGCAACTGAGACTTCATCATCGCTATTAATAAATGTGACTCAATATTGTTCGTTTAAGATATTGTAAGATTTCTTTTAAAATATAAGATTCGGGATAAAGGCATCTATCCTTTACTAATAGATAGATGGGATAATTAAAGTCCCATATCTCTAGTAATACTGATTCAGTGAAATAATATATCCATAATAAATATACAAATTGAGGATGTAAAAATAGAACAAGTAAATGCATTTAAGTATCTTGGTATAGAATTCGAAAGTAATCGAAAACAGGAGATGGAAATAATACCAGAATAGGTAAAACCATGAATTTGTATTTCGCTATAAGTAGTAAATTAAGTAAAAAAGGGAAATGCTAAGCTAAGCAAAACTAAAGTGGAAGTGTACAAAACGATTTGAAGACCAACCCTAACATTCGGCTGCGAGATGTGGGTGTTAAAGGGAGATAAAACTAAAGTACAAGCAGCAGAAATGAATTACTTCAGAAAAGTCAGGGCTGTATCGAAGGGGATGATAATTTAAGAAATAAGAACCTCAGAATCAGTAGGAGGGAAGGAAAGGGGAGGAAAAGAGGGGCAGGAAAGGAGATGGCTTAGTAGGTGAGGACCTTTACATGGTATGGAGAATATAAGACATGTAAAGAGAATGTGATAAATAAGGACGCAGAGGAAACAAATTAAAAATCGAATTTGGTATGATTCGACGTGGGGCGAAAATCCCGCTACTATTTTGATTGCTTATAACTTTGCTCAAAGAAAAGATAAATAAGTTTGGTTTTCATAAAAAGTTTATTTGGCTTTTATGTTTTATTTTCGTTATGACTGAAACATTATATCGACTAAATGGTGATCGCAATTCGCTATGCGGCTCTTTTTAAGGTATCTTAACATCTGAGGCTGATTTGCTTCAATTTCGTGACGAATATTATCTTTAAAATGTTGAATTGTTTAGCGCTTATTCACATAAACTTTTGATCTTAAAACTCCATAAGAAAGGATCTGGTGCTGTTAAATCCGGAGATCTAGCTGGCTATGCTAAATTGCCACTTAGCGTAATTAGTCTTCGTGGAAAAGGTCATTCAATAATTGAATTGTTGGACGAGCTGTGTGTGATGTGGCCATCTTACTGAAACCACATGTCCTCTGGTCCTTGCTCTTCCATTTCAGGTGCAAGGAAATTTCGAATCATGTCTTGGTACCGTTCATCAGTAACAGTAACTGCGGCACTGGTCATTTTGGAAAAAATAGAGACCAAAGACGTCTCCAGCGTGAATACCACACCATACAGCTGTTTTAGTGGACGCAATGCTGTTTCATGAGTTAATTGAGGATTCTGTGTTCTCCAAAACTGGCTGTTCTGTTTATTGATATGACCACTGAGAAGAAAATGGGCTTCATCGCTCATTATCAATTTAGACGAAAAATCTTCAACTTCACCAGATAGCCTTAGGATTGCATTACTGTATTCAATTCGTTGATCAGTATGTTTCGGTAGCAATTTTTGGACAAATTGAATTTTGTACGGGAACATTTTCAAATCAGTTTTCAAAATTCGCCTTAAACTGCATGCAGAAATGGGTAACTTGGAACTACGTCTCCGAATTGATGTTTCTGGAAACTCTGCAACAGTATTACGCACCAGAGCCACATTTGCAGCATTACGAGACGTCCGTTTTCTTCTAGAATGAGGCCAGTCTGCTGTCGTACCGTACTGTCGAAAATTCGTATCTAAACGAGAAATTGTAGTTTTGTGATGCACTGGATCCTGTTACAAGTACAAGGATTATATATGAAGTAAGACAGAAGAGGCCCTAAACAAACGCACCTACTACTATGTTGTACAAAAGGCGTTTATTTTTGTATATTTTCTATTTTTCTTCTATTAATTTTTTAATATATCTACAACAACACCAGTGTTGACTCGCTGAACTTCGTATCTATCTAGTTTTTTTTTCCGATAATAACAACAGCCACTTGTTGTGTAGCCAATTAATTACCATATCCGGACCGCCCATAAAGACATCTCTATTTCTATTTTTCTATGACTAACGAATAGTGATTCATTATAGGGAATGTCAGAATACATATTTTTATATATAAACTATTTGATAAAGAAACAATTTATATACACGATCTGACAACAAAATGCTCGTAAAACTATTTTCCTAAACTCAATACATAGATTGACTCATTTCGTTTCTGCTTATTGAATTGTATAGGAAACGATGTAACGGTACCAGAAGGTGTGAGATTATACCATTTTTGCTGGTCCTAGCCGAGCACTGATATTACTTCCAAATTTGTTTGTTGGCCTAGCGCTACGTCATCAGCCACAAGTCGCCTGTTTGTCTTTGATAGACCGGCTATATTTGGCGCGTTTCGAATTGGAGATGACAGTATTGATTATTTTTTATTATTTGTTATAACGGTGTAATAATTGTGTTTAAGGTAAGTTGTCGATTAAATTATCTCGACGATTAACAGGCACTGAATTTGTTTTTGCAGGATTGAAAGTGATTTATGGGCAGGTATTGTTGGAATAGATAGAGCTTTTTGTAGACTTTGTGAATAGTTATGAATAGTTTTGTTCTAGTTATTCTATAGGCCAATAAATTAAACTTTAATGGATTTATAACAGATGGTTTGACTGTTACTGTATATTTTAAATCGCATTGGGTATATTCATAACCACTTAATAATTCTCTAAACACTAAGCTCATAATTACTATTTTACACTATTTTAAAATAATGAGTGTTAAGTATCAGATTTCTTGGAATCAAACAGCAAAAATAATGAATGTAGAAAATACAATTTTGAACGTTCAATGACGATCCGTATGTTAATTATTCATTAATATTTTAATATTTCCTATTTTGACCAATAGATATCGCTGATCGAAATATATGCTGGAAATGAGAAGAAGCTATTGTTATTCTACAATTAAATTTTAATAAAAGTTCTTTAAATTTAATTTAAAAAATACTCATACCAAAGATCTTCCATACCTTAATTGTTACCTCGTTACTTCGTTTACTGAAAATACTATTTCACCAAATTATTTTTTCGGACATCAGAAGAACCAGCACTCACGGGATGCTAAATTCGGTGAATAAGCAGAATAAGAAGTTTAAAACAAATTTCCAAAGTACCCATATATATTTCATAGCCAACAAAAATGTCGATCCCTTTTGTCAGTGAAACTATTGATGACAGTGATACTTTGGATGAAAAAACATAATTGTTTTTACTATATTTCTGGAAATATTAAATTTGAGTTTTAATTTTCCCTTCTCACACATTATAATCAAATGCTCATGTATAAGATTTCTTAGAGCTATTGTATATTAATTATATACTCACCTTTAGTTGTTTCCACTCTCATCGCACTGTCTTGGAAATTGTCAGTATTGAATCATAATCCCATATTCAAATATAAGATTTGTTCACAATTCCGTCTTTTGTGAATTTTTCCTTCACTATATTTGACCGAGTTAGATGAAGACTACATATGTACAGTGAATTATTAGTAAATATTATGACTAATAAAACCTAGTTATTCCAACGTTTACCTTTTTACATCAACTTCTGTTACCTTAACATTATTTTTATTATCATTTTGCCATGAGTAACCATTCTGTATTCGTCTCATTCCGAAATATTCATGTCTCATCTGAATACACAAATTGAAACAATAAGCATTTTTAATTAATAATAAATATTCCTTTTAATTATTTCTTTTGTACCGTTTAAATCCTCTATTACCCAGCGGTGTATGAAGAGATGTGTGCTACATCCCTTACAGAGCTGCATATCTCTCTGTATGGCATTATATCGCTCCTGTACAAAGCAACTGATTAGTGGCGCAATCTGTTCTCTTTGGGTTCGACATTTTTAATCAGAGTTATAATAAGCGGCGATTTGGTTTATAACCTGTAGTTATATTTAATATTTTCAAGAATTTTAGAGACCTTTGACAACCGTACGACTTTTGCAGGCTGATTCGGTTCCGTGTTCGAACTTATCAGTCTTATACTATTGTGTGTCGTTTTAAGTAGAACACAATGAGAAGGAACATATTGTCAGATTGTAAAACGAATTTACAAATTGCGGAAGGTAATACATTAAAGATCTTGATGTCACGAGTTCACTGTTATTTTGAATAGACTATACCTTGCGGCACTCGTGCATTTGTTTCTTTCATTGTTTAGTAGGCTTCTTTTCTTTTAAACGTAAACATCTTGGTTGAGAGGTAAGGGTTTAAGGAATTTGCTTCGGGAACAATTTATGAAGTTTCGATGATGATGCTGACGAGTGGCGTTTAAATTGTTAAGGGGCAGATATCCTGTAAATGTGTACTTCCAGCATTCTATACAGAAGGCGATCTTTCGAGTTACTCGAAATTTTTGACCGATTTCCATTGAAGAAAGTCGACGGCGCTCAAACATCCTGCTAGAGACGGTTTGAACCGACCGGCGGCCGACTAAAAAAGGCATCGGGTACCGACAGTAAACAAAAATCCGGCTCGCCCGAGGCTTCGGCCCCCGAACAGGTCCGATCTCCATGGTTGGTGAGCAACCGGGCAGGTGAACGGGTACGCGCCGGGGCCTGCTCAGTGTCGAGCGCAACATGGCCACGGTGTAGCTTCAGTGCGACGCGAAACTCCCCGTCCGTCTGTGCGCCTGTTTGTTTGTTGGTTCGTCCGACCGCAACGAGAAAAAAAGAGGTTCGAAATCGCGTGGTTGTGCGCCTCCACGGATACCATCCCGCGGGAACCCGAGCCCGCCCGTACCCTATCCCGTCGACAGTTTGGCGTTATCATTAAGTCGTAAGTGTCAGAGTTGACGAGAGAGTGAGAGAGAAAGAGAGAAAAAATGGTAACGTACGTTCTCGAAGGTTACCTGGTGCTTGGTTGGGTTCTACTCGAGTTAGTTTGGTGGGTCTCGATGACGTTCTAGCCTATTTGTAACAGAGGAAGAGTACTTACAACATTGTTCAGGTTTTAGCTTGACCCGATATTAAAATAGTTACTTGAGAGTCGAAAGAGGTTCGTCTACTATTTGCCTGTTGATCTTACCAGATATTTAATACTAAGTCGCTTCCAAATATAAATAAATATTCTTTCATTATAACATTACTAATACTACGTGCTTATAGTAAATTTCCTACATGAATTGTTAACACTGACATGATAATTACACTGTCTAGCAGAAAAAAAATTGTTATATATTTACTCTTGATGTAAGTTACCACAATAAGCATTTTTTCCGTTCAAATATATAGTTCTAGATTTAATTGGAACTAATTTTAATCATAATAATTGTATTTATATATGATATAATAATTGATAAAATAATACTTCAAACATTTTTTTTATATTGCACTTCCTCGTGATACTGTCAATTATACTAATAAAAATATTGTTTAATTAGTATCTTGGTACGAAGAAGGATATACCGCAGGGACGAGCTTCTCCCTAGATATAATTTGTAATCAATGTGTTTCATTAATATTAATTATTTTTCTAGTTGTGAAGCATTGTTTTCGCGCTTTTATTCATTCTAAATCAAATCTAGTACTTCGTAAATGCAATAGTAATATGAATATAAAATGTATTATGCTTTTATATTTAATATTAATTATTATTTATAAAAAATATAACCCTTATTAGTTTAGGTTACGTTACAGCCTATTTGTAACAGAAGAAGTGTACTTATAACGTTGTTCACGTTTTAGTTTGACCCGATATTAAAATACTTACTTGAGAATCGATAGAGGTTTGTCTCCTATTTGCCTGTTGGTGTTACCAGATATTTAACTCTAAATTACATCCCAATATAACTAAATATGTTTTAATATGTATTTTATTAATATTATGCGTACTACTGTAGTATATTTTCTACATGAATTGTTAATATTGACGTGTTAATTATACTGTCTAGTAGATAAAAAGTATATTTATTTTTCATCTGAGTTACATTACTTTAGTTCAAATATATGGTTCATAATATCATTGAAATTTATTTTAATCACGATAACTGTGTGTATATTTAAGAGTCACTATCTTATGTAAGTATTAATTCAAATTAAAAAACTGATAAAATATACTTCAAATATACTTATATTTTTCTTATATTAAATCAGTTTCCGTATAATTTTTACTGGTACTGTCAGTTATACTAATAAAAGTATTGTTTGATTAGTATCTTGGTATGAATGATATACTACAGGGGTCTTCCTTATACATAATTCATAATAAATTTACTTAGTTAGTATTATGTAGTATGATAGTATGATTATTAGTATGATATTATTTTTGTAGTTATCAAGAGTTGTTTTCGCGTTTTTATTAATCAAGTCAAGTAATACGTAAACACAACAGTAATATTAATATAAAATTTATTACATAATATAACTTTTATTAGTGCATATAATTCTTAAATAAATAAAGTCCTAAATTATTTTATTTCTGTCAACATTGACTTAAATTAATCACATTATAATTAGTTTTGGAACACAAAAATGACTATGATGAATATGCGGACATCATGTATGTTTGTATAATATAGACGACAACAGAACTTTATTAAGGCTTCTTTAATCCATATTAGTATGGATGTGATAAATAGTATTTTAAGGATTTTTGCTTGTTAAGGATTTTGTTGTTGATATATGTTAAAAGTATTATATTGCTAAAAGTATTATTATCGTTTTAATTATTAAATAGCCTCAAGAAATTTGAGCGCAGTTTTTTCAAATCATACTTCATTTTCATCTCAATTAGATAGAGTTAATTAGATAGGTTAACTCTTAAACACAGATGATGGGCAAATTAATATAAACATCATTTGCTTTTGAATAGTGTATGAATAGTTTCCAATGGTATATTATCCTATTCTTGTAACAAAACGTCTGCCAATGGCACAACAAGTCTTATAATGTATTTTGATTCTTGAATAACGTCTAAAAAAACCACCGCAATTCTTTTAACATACAAAAATATACCACAATATTGAAACCAAACCAAACCAAACTAAACCATGGCGGTCATAATATATGTTACTGTCAAGACAAGTTCATTGATGTGCCAATTTCGTAACGAAATCAAGCTATCGATCAAGAAAATGTAAGAATTTAAACAGCATTTCTTCGACTTTCTCTTTTCTTGTAATTTTAGTAGGTTGCTATTGCAAAAATGTGTTCATTTTAGAATTTGATAAACTATTGATATTTGAACATAACGTATTCGAATTTAGAAAGAGCGAAGTATTTTTCTAAATTCTGACATTTTGCGCGTTAAAATAACTTGATGCAATTGTCGGATATCATTTGCATCGACATTTTATTTTCTAATAATTGTTTGTTGAGCTGCAACTTGATTTATTATAGTTGTGGTATAACTGTTGAAATGTATAGTTTCGGTTGGTTCAAATTTGCGGAAATGAAAAAGTCATGTCAAAGGGTGCAAAATCTGACGAATTAGAAGGATCTTAAAATAATTTATTGATTATAGCGATAGTTTTTTAAGTTTGTTTGAACTAATAAAGTGTGTTATCTATCTATCAGTTATCAATTGAAGCAGGCGGTTAAAAATCTGCTAAAACTAATCAATAGGAAAGTCTGTTATCATGACAACTCTAGATCACATTCATCTTAGCACTGTATAGCCTGGGCCTTGCTCTATTCGACTATTATATGTTCCGCTCTTTGTACAGCTCTCTTCAGGGTGTAAACAGGCTTTAAAAGAGATGTGCGAAAATCGCTTTGTTGTAGTTTCTTGCCCAGACCTGTCAGACTATCTACAGTGACATAATTATGGTTTTGTCAGAAAAATGTAAAAGGTATTTGATCGAGATAGCCTATATATGTTACAATATTGTACTTTTGTCCCAATTCAGTATTGTTTTATCATTGAAAAGAATTGTTATCGTTGATGAAAATAATGCAATATCATTGAAAAGAATTGTTATCGTTGATGAAAATAATGCAATATCTTCAGTATCAAAGTAGTAGATTATCTTGATATTTATGGAGTGACCCTCGTAGTAACAATTTCCTGCGGTTATAATACCTGCCATGACCTAGATTTGACCTATGCAGAGATTTTTTTCTTCTACTTAAGTTACATAAATGAACAAGAATTCGGATGAAAGCTGTTGAATAGATATATTTATTTGGAAGTTAAAATGTCTTGAAATAATAAGCAATATTTTCATATTTATCTTTAATTTACCCTAAAAATACATGTTTTTTATGTTTCCAATTTTATTTTTTCTAAAAATGTCTATGATATTTTCTCTACCGTGAAAATATTTATTTATGTTTTTGACGAACGTTCCCAAGTCTCCACACATAAAATATTGTGTACTGATTAAAAAAAAGCACGTCGTTAGGATCTTGCTCGTAATTACTTGAAATTAAACGTGAAATCGCTTCTAACAAAAAGAAAATTAAAAAAAAACATTTACCACATCCATGCACAAGTGAACAAGAATGTTGAACTTTTTCTGAACATGGAAAATCAACAAAGAACTTTGAAAGAAATGTAACGCTTAAACTGTCCGTTTTTTGGCAGTTAGTAGAATAAATTCGATAGAATGTTACTTAGGAGGTTCACGGTCATTCGTTTATAAAAGTATATTTGGTTTATATAATTTGGAATGAGAATGACTAAGAGTTTTTGCCTTAGTAGAATACATTGTTCATATTTGATTATAATAATATATATATATATATATATATATATATATATATATATATATATAATGATGAGAACGTAATAGTAAATAATACCTCTTGAGAACGCATGTTCTTTTTACATAATTATTACACATTTGGTTGTTTGTTTCAAGATGGGATTTATTAAAATTCGCTTAATTTCTGCAATTATTAAAAACTTTCACATTTTTTCCACCTCCATTTGTGGAACAATTTTGTTTCAAGCGCATTTTTGTTTCGAAATTGTTCGTTTACAAAACCGTTTGTTTTATATTTGTATTGTTTCTGCAATTGGTGCAATTAGAGAGTTTTTGCCGCTAGTTTGTTGTTAAATTACTACATTAAATTTTTAATATTGTTCTGAAAAGCGCCACTAAAACAATAGGATTATATTTGTATTTATTTTTCAAGTCGCTAAAAAGCCGTTTATTTTGTAACATCAGGCCAACTGCCAAAACTAATCATTAGGAAGTCTCTTATTACGACAACTCTTGATCACTTACATCTTTAGAGATACAGTGAACATTCACGGAAGCCGGCTGGGAGGTTTCGATGCACCCATTATATAGCCCGGACCTTGCTCCATTCGACTACTATATGTTCCACTCTTTATAAAGCTCTCTTCGGGGTGTAAACAGACTTCAAAAGAGGCCTGCAAAAATCGCTTTGTTTTAGTTTCTCGCCCAGGCCTCTCAGAAGTTATACAGTGACGTAATTATGGTTTTGACAGAAAAAAGTAAAAGGAATTTGATAAAGACCCGGAACCAGCGTTACCAACATTAAGACGTGCTAGGTACTATATTCGTGATATATGCTATATACATGGTGTTTATATTATTTTGTATTTTCCTTATATGTAGTGTTGTAATAGGATAACTAACATATATAGAGTAAATTTTGTCGAAAACGGTTTGTAAGTTTAACATCTGAAGAGCTAGTTGTTGGGCATTGCGGCAATATTATTTTAAGTGAGTTGTATAAATGTCCTTATTGATACCCTTTTATAAATAATTTCATAACAAAATATTTATCTCAAGAATTGCGACAAATTGAGATAACATAATCAGTACCTTCAAAACAAAGTGCTTAAGCTATGAGATTATTACAATTAGTGTAACAAATCCGATAGAATGTTTCTTAGAAGGTTCATGGTCACTGTTTTCAAGGTATATTTGGTTTACATAAGCTAGAAGGAGAGAGAATACACTTTTTGCGCCGATATAATGACATAACTTTCAAAAAATGTTAGGTATTTGTTAATATAAACTGTGCCCATTTCATAAAAATTAATTTAACTAGTTGTTATCGAGATACACTCAGTGTTTATTCAATATGGCAAATAATTTACTAGAAAAATGCTCAATATATTATGGTCCCTATACGAACAAAGTTACGAAAAACCATGAAAATTACCAATTTAAATGGTATGCCTTGTTAAAGAGGTTTTTGTGTCATTAACAATAGTTCGGATCGGCAACAACGCCTAGCTATTCCGTTGTAAAACGAACAGTTTTCTTTGGGTTTTGTTTTCTTTTCTCGTTTTTTTTTGGTTTCGGTTCCACGACGATTTCTCATTTGACAACCGTATTCAAGTAATTTTTTATCGAATATTGTCTAACAATGTCACGGCGATTTTTAATCGTTTTAGTTCATGTATCGAGAAGATTCATTAGGCCCTTGCATGTATTTTGATCATTACCTTTTAAAACGCGCGAATTTACTTCGAGAGATTTGGTATAATATATGTTAATCATAATATTTTACATCGAGCCTTACAACTTTTTCCCATGCTAATACCATTACCAAAGAACGATGTTGGTGATACAACCATTCATACATTTTATACAGCCAAGCTATACTGCATCGATCTAATCAAGTGGTAATCAAGCGGTGCTATGTCTGGTGAGAACGCTGGGTTGCGGAACAGTGTGTTCTTGACTTTGTCACGCAAGAATACTACTTTGCACTTGCTACTTGCTATTTATGTTTTTTATGAACGGTATGTCGTCGAGTTTGTTTAATTGGCGTTGGTAAACATCTGCAATGAATGTCTCATTCGGTTTTAGGAGCTCATAATATACTACGCTATGCTGATTTTGTCTGTTATTTGTTATGTATATTGACTTATGTATGTTATGTATTTTTTATGTATATAAAACAAATATTTTTTATTTATAAAAGTCCGATGATATTTTATTTTGGTGTGATACAATAGCTCTTTTAAAAACAAAAGATTTTTTCACGATTTACAAAAGAAATCTAAAAATATCATTCATTAATATTTCCAAGAGTCACGTTATCTTAATGAAAGTAACGCCAAGTAATTAACTAACGAACTGACGATTACTTTCAGCAGGAAGTTTCCTGCTTCCTTATTTCTCCGGTGGAAGCAATAATGGAAGAAAAAACAAACGTGCCATTAAAGAATAATTTTAACGTTTTCCACATTCACCACATACGTTTTGTTTATTGTGTTTATTAGATTTAATGCCGAGAAAATATATGAATAATAGGTTCAGAAGGTAAATAAAAATGGTAAAATTTTGGAAATAACATATTTTATTTTAAAAAGTTTTGTTTGTCTATTTTAAAAAGTTAAAAACATCATATTACACATTATCATTACTTTTTTTATAAATAAATATATACAAATTTGATAAACAATTGGTTTGATATTGAAAACATATATAAGGAGGGAAATAAGCATTGAACATTTTTTAATAAATTCTATGTCTTTCTATTTTTATAAAAACGCCATTTTGAAATCAATTTACATATTTGAACAATTAACAAGAACTCCAAGAACCATATAAATAAACATTACCATAAAAAAGACCAAAATCGTTTAGATCAAACCCAGCCAATTTAGTTAAAACTTAACGAAAAAGCCACCACTATATATGAAAGCAGTAAAATTCTCTTAATAATCTCCAAATATGATGAACTATGATTGCTACTATTCTTGATCCATAAACCCCATTAATGAATTGACTACCCCAAGATTTCAATTAATATATTGTACATTTACTTGCCCAAAATGAATGGATTATCGTACTTTTAAGTTAAACAATAAATTATTTACCTATACTCTTATATAATAATGTATTGTATTTTCTTTGTCATTAGATCATTAGGGTGTCGTTGATAGTTTTATATTTTGATTATTTGATCCAGGTTTACTTATTATTTGTTAGCAAATCTAATTATTTCATAATGTCATATACACTGTTCTTAAATCTTAACAAAATGCTCTCTAATTTCTGCTTCTTTGATTCTCTGAATTTCGCATTTTTCGACTTTCAGTCTCGCCAAATTTTAGCTACATCTTAGCTATAAAATAAAATTTAAAACATTACTAAAATATTTTATGTTTAAAATAAATGTCTAATTATTACCAGTTACTACAACTTTTGCTACTATTCTTGATGGACACACTTCCAACACAACAAAAATCATTTTCTTCACTGTTCTTGTTATCATTAAATTTTGGCATATATTGATACGTATTTCAGGTCGTTGAAAATGATGTATTATAAATTTGGCAGCTAAAATTCTCACTATAAATACAATTGATGCTGTTTGGATTTTAGAACATTTAAAAATTTCACCTTACATTCTGCACTTATCATAATTCATCCATATTTTAAAGGCAATGTGCATTAAACCACCAAGAATAACACAACAATTTAATTAGTATTACTATAAAATTATTAATATAACATAAAATCTAAATATTCTAGATTTTTTGTTGTTTTGACTTGACTCTTTGCTTTTATGTCTTCCATTAGAAAAGGAAGACAATATAGTTTAATCTTTTCTATGGTTTATTCTATACAGGAGAGTGTGCATGGTCCTAACTCGTATATATATATATATATATATATATATATATATATATATATATATATATATATATATATCTTTTTGTCAAAATCAGTCGAGTGAAAATATTAGTGTAACAGTCACTGTGAATGTGTGTGTGTGAATTAATGTATCCTATCTAGTGTTGTAAACTATCCACTGAAATCGACTATAGACTGTTTTTACTACATTTTACCAGTGACTGTTACAGTTGTGTACTTTTAGTTACTATTTTTGGTTCTAATATTTTCACTCGACTGATTTTTAACGATCTGGATCTGTCGTCCTAGCCGCGACTTTGACAAAAAGTGCCCAATTTATGCAATTTATTTGTAATATATATAGTTTTATAATTTTTTTTGGTAGCTTGCTTGTAAATAACAATATATTGTAATATTAATATTAATATAGCAACAATTTGGAACGATATTTTTCGAGATTGTTAATATAATAGTGTAAAAAGATTAAAATTGTGAATGATAAATAGTAAAATACTTTTGACTGGTTTTATGGCAACAATATATTTCAATTACTCTCTTGATTTTTATTAAAAAATATTTCCGTTCAATAATACATAAAGCATTCAGTTTATTTAAAGAAACTTTAGTGGCTCTATTAGGTATATGTTCAATTTTTATTTAGCATTTATGGTGATTGTACATCTTTAGTTTTTAGGTTATGTTTAAGGTCAAAATTTTAATTAACATATTAAAATACGATAAAACATTTGTGGGATATTAGTTCATTTCATAGAGAAATTCCAAACTGTTGTACAAATCCACAGAACATTCAAATATAAAAGTAATTCTACTTCGTTTAAAATGAAATTATTAATTGCACATTAATAGTAATCAGTAATTTTTTTTTCTTTTTTAAAGTTAGTAGTCTCGCTTATACTATCGTTGGAAAATATAAGCACATATAAAATTAACTACCCCAAGCAATTATCTCCGTCCTTTCCTCTCTCACAATTTAGACAGGAAAGGGTTCGTACGTCTTAGTCTGACATGACGAATTAAATGAAACAGTCGAACCGTGCATTTGCCGCTAGTTTTTTAACTATCGACTGTTTCGATTGTATTGCGACTGGTTTCAGTTGATAGTTTCCAACGCTAATCCTCTCCTTTTCGGACCGGTCACTTATTCGTATTTGCGACACGTTCGTGTGGAATCGTCAGTTCGCACTAAGCGTAACGACATCAAAACGTACGCAAAGTGTCGAACATAGTTCGGTATGCGAAATGCAATTCCGTAAACGCCAGAAAAAGGACAAATTTCACATTCAAACCGGATAATGTTTTCAAATAATCAGGTTAGAGGGAAAGTTGCCGATTAAAGAGATTTTAACGACATTCGATTGAATTGATAGCGTTAAATAGGGATGCCGAAAAAATATCGATATATCGTTGTATATATTTTTCGATATTTCTAAAAATTTTGAAAGCCTTTTGACAAAAACATTAATGAACATTAATCTCTACTCTGTTCTTTGTTATAGTATTATTTTTACTTAATATTGTATACATATTATTTTTTACATACCATTTTTTATTTATTCTCTTTTATATGTAATAAGTTACTCAAGATAGTTTGGAAGATATTAATCATATTTGAATGTCTGCAAGCAAATTTATGATATATGGTATAATGGATTTTATTAACATAATTCAAAAATATATTCGGAAATTTAGATCAGAGAAACCAAAACGTAAATGTGTATCAGTATCGTTACTACTTTCTAAACTATATCCGATAAAAAAGAGGATACATAAACTCATTCATTGGACTGTTTATTAATGACTATGCAATACGATATAGAATTACTGTATTTCTTTGGCATGGTACTGAATTATAAATAATTTCGTCTATTACTGTGATAATGTATTAAATGTGTGATAAAATGGTCAGGTTTTTAGTAAATTGATAATCGATTGATATGTCTTCTATCATCCAGTATTCGCATCAAAAAAGAAAGAATCTAATTTTCGGAACATAAATTGCTGCTATAAAAGCAAATATTAAAACCTATATGTACCTATATGGAATTCTTCTTCAACTGCCTTCTGCAGTTCTTCAAACTGCCTTCTGCAGTTCTTCAAACTGCCCTCTGCTTCATATATTCCATTTTCTGAGATGTTCTCAATAAGGGAACTTTAAAATTTATAATAACTTATAATTTTCTACGATACTCATTCTAAAAACTGGCTTACTTGCTCTGACCGTCACTAGAAACTTATTGCGAACCGTTGATGATACCTTTTCATCACATTATGACATTGAATGACACAAAATAAATTGGCTGATACCATTACCAAAAATGCTATAATAAATGACAAACTAATAAAAATATTTTCCGATGTATAAATTATAAGATAAATAGTCGGGTGCTGCTTGCTGGATAACAAGCTTTCGACCCTCAAGAAGGATTTATTTTCTCCTGCTATACGTTTAGCACAGAAAATGGACCTGGTGAACATATTGAATACAGTTCAGTGTGTTCATCACCTTGTTATAAAATATAATGTCTATCTGTAAGATACATTTTCAGAAGCTAAAAGTCTGGATGGGTAAGCATATAATTGGCTATTATATTAGTCCCTAAATTATATTAAATTACTAAAATAATAATTTTATAACAAAGTGAAATAAATCTGTAAATAAATTATTTCTGTTTTCGCTTTCGAGTATAAATTAATCGAAAATGGTTATTGTTAATTACAAAACATTTATAAATTAAATACCACATCTAATATTATATATTAGTTCTTAAAATCCGGCACTGAACTATGTTGAATGTCTATTAAATGCCACTTTTTTATTCCAGTGTGATATTTATGAACTCACCATTATGATTCATTTGTCTGTTGTAACATCCTTGTGAGATATGTAGAAAAAGGGAAAGTTTTTTTATGATTTATTTGAAGGTAAAGACAGTAGAATCTGATAGCAATATATTACATAAATGGTTATATATACTTATATATGGAATTAAAAAATAATATAAAGTATAATATAATATACAGATTTCTAAATCTACTGAAAATATTACAATTTAAAAATCGCCGTTATTTTTCTGATTTTGAAGCTTTATTAGATATTGGTATCATCTTGGCTCATTCTTTTTCTTTGGGGGTTCAGGAATACTAACCTCAAAAGTTAGAGAACTGCTAAAAGTAATAAAGACAGATAATTTACAACATATCTCTACTGGTGAATCAACTCATAATCTCATTCAAGTCATTCATTAGTAGTATTTCAACTCATTCTCTCTCTCAAGAATATCCATCATTCAACGACTCCAAAATAAGGTGTTGCGTGCCATTGTTGATGCTCCGTACTATATTTCAAATAAAGTGATAAAACGCGATATTCCTCTAGAACCTATAACGAGTGTAATTCAACGTGTTTATGTGAAGTACTTCGAAAGAGTGTCAGTGAATCCCAATGTACTCGCTAATCAGCTAAATATGCGACGTGATAGTGAAGTGCGTAGACTGAAACGTATTATTAGTATTAACCACCTGATCTGATTACTGGATATATGTAGACTTTAAAATAAGCTTTATAATAAAACTAATTAATTAAGATATATTTCTTTGGAAGCTATAGAATCGAACTAACTTTACATTCATTACTATATGTCTATATTATCATTTTATGTAATTTAGTAAACAGCAGGTTTCAAGATGAGCCCCTAATATTTTTTAATGAAAATAACATCGATTTTTATGTTAATCTTCATTAATTAAATATAAACTTAAGAACTGTAAAATCATCTAGTATATATAGGCCAATCCCTGTATCTTTATTACGATTGTTTTTGTACTCTAATATACGTAATGTTTATAAATATATCATTACTTCACAAGGTTGTTTTTGTTATATATGGTAGTTATTTTATAAATCTCAAGATCGAGTCGACAAATAAAGGCATTATCTCAGTTATTTAACGGGAATTGTATAAACAAAGAGAACTGTTAAGTAAGATTAGTTTTATTGGTTTAGAACATTTAATCCAACAAGTTTCATAAGCTTCTAAATATAACTACGTTAGTGTTAGTGTTTTTATATAAATTTTTATATCAATATGTATGAATGTTAATATCAATGTATGAATGAAAATAAATTGGTTGCGTTATTTAGGAAATTTTAACGGATTTTTCATATAATGTTTTATCTTTAGAATAGAATTTATAGAATTTATCTAAACCAAATATGGCTCCATTATTATCGACACTGTTTTACTTGTCATTGGAGAGGAACTTTTGTGATTTCTAGTTGAAATACTTAATCATGTTCTTTTAAAATCTGTTGATCGCACTTCACTTTTATTACAACTATTATCTTCATTTCGAGTAATAGTACATAGTTGTAGCAACAAGAATTCTTTTAAAAATTATTTTTTAGTTAATTTTTTCTTACTGTTGAAAAATATAAGAAAAATATGTCTCCAGTTTGTCTTTGAAGATCTTCGAAATGGCACTAGAGAATGGTTGTTTTTTCGAGTCCAGATTTCAAGAGTTACGGGCTGAGAAACTGAGCTATTACAAGCTTCTATTCAAATTCCAGTAGACTATGTTAGCACATAGCAACTTCAGTTCATCTTACACCTTGCATTACACCCTGAACTGTTATGCTTGTGCTGGGAATAGTTTATGGCTGGGGGTCTTTCAGTACTTTCAATCTATCTTTTGTGACCTTACAGCTTCAGCTGCGATACTTTTGTCTGAGCTCTACTTAACTACACCAAAGAATGCTTCGAGTAACTGTGATTGGCTTGACAATCTAACGTTATTCTGTATTATTTTCTGTAAATGATAATTAATTTGATCGCGGTTAATATATATATATATATATATATATATATATATATATATATATATATATATATATATATATATATATATATGTAACTGTAGAATTTTTTTTTATTTTTTATTGAGATTCCCATACTTAAAAGGTAGTACTGTCTGTTTCAGATCGATCTACCTCTTCCTGTACCCTAAGCTGACCCAATCTTCGACGCCATGATCCAGAGCTCGTACAAGGCCATGTATAGGCCGAACTTCTACGAGAGCACGTGTCTTCGTTGCAACGAAACGGTATATCAAGTGGATCGAGTCGGTCCCCTGAAAGACTTCACGTTTTTTCACAGTGGTTGTTTCAAGTGTGCTGTTTGCGGTACGAAACTCACGCTTAAAACGTATTACAATAACCAGCATCGGCAGGAGGACAAAGAGGTGTATTGTAGTGGTCACGTGCCGAAAATCGGTCCCGGACATTTGGACGGTTCATCGGTGGGGATCCGGAGCGCTCTGAATGTACCTAAATCGACGAATTTTGTCAACGAACAGATTCGTGGCCCTGGAAGGAGCAGTTTCGAGAATGAGGGTGAGTTACAATTCGCAATTTTTAATAGATTTTTCTATAACATCCGGCGATCTAACAGGTGAATTGAAAATTTAATTGAAATTCCCCGGCCTACCATAGTAAAATACATTTTTTTAGCAAAATTATTTTTTTTTATTCAACATAATTCCCTTCAAGGGTGATACACTGATTATAGCGACCCTCCAACTTTTCGATACCATCTTTGTAGTACGATTTGTCCTTTGCTTCAAAATAGGCCTCAGTTTCGGTGATCACCTCTTCATTCGACGAAAATTTCTTCCCAGTGAGCATTCTTTTGAGATCTGACAGTAGGAAATAGTAGCTGGGGAGATTTGGAGAATATGGTGGATGAGGAAGCCATTTGAAGCCCAATTCATGGATTTTTGCCATTATTTTCACTGACTTGTGACACAGTGCATTGTCTTAGTGAAGCAGCATTTTCATTTTCTTCAAATGCGGTCGTTTTTCAGGCGATTTCGTTCTTCAAACGGTCCAATAACGCTATGCAATAGTCACTGTTGATGGTCCTTCCTTTTTCAAGACAGTCAAAATAAAATATAGATGCCATAATCTTGCCAGCCGACTGTTGCGTTTTCCCACGTTTTGGAGCGGATTTATCGTGTGCAGTCCACTCGGTTGACTGTCGATTGGACTTCGGAGTGAAATCAAGGAGCCATATTTGATCCATTGTCACATATCGAGGCAAAAACTCGGGTTTATTACGCTTGATCATCTTCAAACACTGCTCCGAATCATTAACTCGTCGTTTTTTGCTCAAAAGTGAGCTCGCGCGGAACCCACTTTCTGTGCAAAGTTTCCTCAAGCTTTCTCATACCCAAATATTCGCGAATGATCGTTCAGTTATATCTTTAGAGTGTTTGCTATTTCATTCAATTTCAATTTACGGCCATTCAAAATCATTTTGTCGATTTTTTAATTGTTTTCATCGGTAACAACATCTTTTGGGCGTCCATTGCATTCGCCGTCTTCGACGTTCATTTCACCACGTCTAAACTTAGCATACCAATCCTTGATAATTTTCCTGAGACAGTGAGGAGCGGGGGAGTGAGCTCGTCTGAGGGTTAAGGCTGACTAAAAAACATATGGATTTAATTCTAGTAGCGCCATCAATGTGTCAGGCCGTTAATCCTATTCCTTGTTTATTCAATAGGATTAAACGAAATCCTTCCATCCAATTATAAGGGAAATGCTTGTAATTTATAATCGATAATATGCAACAGAGCTGACACGAACTCATTATGGTTACTTTAATAATTAGAAAGTTTGTAAGAAAGTTGACGTTTTAATAGAATGCAACCTGCAGTTTTATGCAATAAATTGGCTTTTTTGTCTGTTGTTGCCGCAGTAGCTGTTGCGCATTTCTTTACACATGGCTTAACGATTGGCATTCGAATGTTGGCAGTCGTAAATTGCCAGTTACTTCCGATAACGTCTAATTTCTCGATGCACTTCTGTTGTTTCTCTAAAATTGGTTGTTAGTTTCATTTTGATTAAGACGTGAGAGTTTTTTTAATTTGCCCGGTTTTATTTCTCTTTGCGTTTGGTCTTGGATTCCAAAATCGGATTAAAATTCTTGTTGATGAATGTAATTTTGTTGTATGTTATAAAAAGAAACAATATATTAGTTGTTTGTATATGCGTCGAACGCTAGGCCACCACATGAATCTACGGTTGGCAATTGGCGTTCGGTTATTTGTCAAGGTTTTTCCATCAGGAAAATTCACATTTAGCCACCCTCCAAAATATCCGGAATTATCCACTATTCGCAGAAAATATACACGGCAGTTTTCCTACGACACTGGCGTCACAAGCGGTTTCTCTCTTAAGGGGTACTCCAGTTCTCAGGGAATCTCAGCAATGCTTAAAGGAGAGGTTGAAGGGAGGTTGTTAGTTGTTGTATATTGGCATGTACTCTTCACATGACAGGCAATCCTACATAACTTTGAAGTCTTTCTTCTAAGAATACTCCTGCTCATGCATCGAGCATCTTCCTCTCACCAGATAAAAATACGCCTCTTTCCTTTACTTTTTCCGGGACCAGTTTAACTCTAACCTAATTATCTTGTCCACCTTACCTATCTAAACAACTGTTAAATTTTTTAGTATAGACTAGATGACTGTAATAACGAATCACAAAAATATTCATTTATTACAATAATACAACATTAATATTATTAGAGAAATTATTAAAATAATTTATTTTACAATTAAACCTGGGATTACTAAGATTTTACCAGAAATAAAAATACTAAGTTTCAAAGTTCACCATGTTAAGTCAAACTCCAGTCAGAGGCGCTACGAAACATTGATGTCACCTACCATTTCCTAACCATCATATTCGCATTCCAACATTTGAACCTTTTAGCGCTCTTCCATTTTATTTGGATTATGTATATTATCTTTCACAGTTTTATCTTCAAATTGTTTTATCAAGATGTCAAATGAAATCAATGTTGATGAAAATCAAGTATTTCTTAAGTCAAATCAAAACTGTATAGATGGCAAACCTACTGAAAAAAAAATGCTGATAATTTGGAGATACAGATGCAAATATATTTGACAGGGCTAACAAAATATTAATTTTACGTAGTTGATAGTAATTACAACACAAACAAGTTTTTAAATTATATACATTTGATGATGTATGTTTGATTTTCTTAAACTTTTAGCAGCTCTGTGGAGTAAATGTGTATAAAATTACCTTGTGATATTTGGGTAAATAAAATGCACAAATTGTAATTTTGAAGCTCATTCATTCGAATTAAATTGTTATTATAAATATCTGTGACGCCCACTTGCGATCACAAAAGAAACAAGAAAATGGACAGAAATACAAGTCAACAAACATAACCATAACAGTGTAGACACTCTATCCAGGCAGCACACACATCGAGTGGTACTGGCTACGTGGCCAGCGACATAGCGACACTTATTTTAGCATAAGCTAATCTTTGTGAACATGATCGATGTCTGATAGAAATCCGAAAAGTCTGTCTGTATTTTTTCCGTGGAGAAGTTCCCATAATTTGGACCAAATGAGATAAGGACAATGTTCTCTCTTATAAAATTAAAATAAGGATGAGTTTATAAAGAGGGTAACGAAGATCCTTAGAGAGAAAATTGGGGTAGCGGATAGGGAGTAGATTCAGCGGGCTAACGCCAGCCCTGAAAAGATTCAGCAATTATATGAGAGATTCGGGTGGAGTATGTTAGTTAGGGATAAGATGGCTCAGGACAGGTGGATGATTCCAAGTGGAGGTCAGATTTAAGGAATATGGCAGAGCAAGCAATTTCACAGCCAAGTTCAGTGAAAGAAAGTTCCTACGATATATAATAGGAGAATCGCAAGGCACCCAGCGATATTCTAAGTGCAGTATTTCAGATAGCATAAAGGGACTTGAGGTAGGTTTGAGCAACAGCGGCGAACACGACGTATGAGGATTATTGAGGAATATATTTTAACTATGATTTCGTGGTCCGCACCTGTGTACCGTTTAGAGAGCCAACGCAGCATTTGCATGCCTTTGGAGCAGCGAGTTTTAAGATCGTTGATGTGATGCTTCCAGTTATGTGACGCCAACTCAACAAATAGAACGAATAGAGTAGAAGTCGTTCTCTTGCATGATAACGTTCGGCCATACGTTCCAAGAGTTATAGTTGTGAAGGAAAGGCATTTTTAAAATGAAAACATAATCAAAATATGAATTTCAATATAATATTTATTATATATTGAGGCATAAATACAGAAATATATTAATTGCAACACTCTCAAGCACTACACCATATTATTTCCATTTGTATGATGATAACGGTAATGATATTATTAACAGTCTTATAATTATTCGGTATTAGTTTAATATTCCTATTTACGCATTAAATTTCAAGGTAATAGGTTGTATTGAAAAATTATCTCGAATTGCGGTTCACCTTGTATAATAGGTTCATAGCAAACATATTTACTCGTTAACGTTGTACATAAACCGTATTATTCCGAACTACTTTCTGACAATTGACAAAAAATAATAGTTTATTATAACGGTTTTTGTCAGATTAATGGTTGCACTTGTTTACATACGTTATGTTTACAATGGGTTTTTAGCATTCCATGAATGTTAACTATTTATATACCGCTCAGTATATAAATATATGACAATCGGGGTATTAATAAAGTTGAATTTAGCACTTTAAACATTATATATGTACAAGAGATTTAAGTTTTCATTTTTGTGCTTTTTTGTTAAGTAAATACTTATACACTGTATAAGTTCACGTGGTTTCATTCATTGGCGATTTATTTTTCAATTTTCAATTCAGACATAAATAATCTGATTATCACTAGATTCAAAATACTCTATTCTTCTAATAGGATATGGTGAAATTTTTTTGTAATATTAAAATATGAATGAACTAATAAAATAAACTTTTACCTTTATCGGTTTAACAATCTTATCTCTAAATCTCGTCTTAAAATCCATATATTTCCATTAACTAGATCGGTCTACATACCGTTTTAATCTACACACTTCACTGTTCAATCACATTTACCTGATTGGCAAGTTCACTAAGATGCACTAACGTTCTTTTGAAGTATGCTAGCAATTCAAATTACACTCATTATGGATCTTAGAGGGACCATAGAATAATACATTAAGAAACGTATTTCGGAACGTAAAACTTTGTTTTGGATTATTAAAATATGAAATATAAAAATATTCGGAATCTCCAAAACAATCTAAGATGGTATACCAACAATTATGAAATATATTCTTATATATTATCTTAAATTATTATGTATTATATATTATTTACTAATTTCATATGAAACAACATTCATTTTTTATTTTAAGTAAATTCCTTATTTTTAAATTAATGTATAAGACTATAAAATAATTTTAACGGATTTACAACAGATGGTGTTACTGTGTATTAAATCGCATCTGGTACATTTCTAACTAACTTTAAGTATGTTGAAAGTATTTGAATATTTGAATATACACTAAGTAAATCGCTATTGCGGAAATATTTAGTTTTTTTACTTTAATTTGAAAGAAAACACAGCTGAAGGTCATTGAATACTATGTGAAGCTTCGAGCAACCGTGTTCCATCGACGATTTCAACAAGACAAAACACACCGCCCAAAACAAAAAGCGACGAACTTAAAATTCGCTGTTCCAGAGACATGCAACTGCTGCATTGGTTAGTTAACCGGCACACAGGTGCAGACCAAGAAACCATACTAAAAATATATTCCCCCATAATACTTCTTAAGCCAGATTGTGGCTCCCTACTCTTCGCCGCTGCTGCTCCAACATACCTCAAATCCCTAGAAGCCATTCAAAATACTGCACTCAAATTATGCGAGTAACTTGTGTCTTACATCCACCCCCCCACTCTTCACGTTCCTTCCCTTCATCACCATGCCGTAGCTTTGAATGGACTGAGATTGGGCCGCTGCCGTCTCTCGCACGGCCACTTGATGACTTCGAGCCCACATTTCTCTGTCTACCACATACTGATCGTTCCTGTCTGTCCATGGCTCACCCAGATTAGAACTAGGTATGGGCTGCAAAATTTTAGAAATGCCTTAACAGGAGAAAATACAGACATACTCCTCGGATATCTACGAGAAATAGATTTTCCCCATAGAATCACGCTTATGCTAAGTTTAGTGTCATTGACCAAATAACTATTACTACTTCGGATAGGTGCTGATGTCGTAGGTGATGTGGTCTGGATAGAAGTTCTACTTCGTTATGGTTGTGTTTGTAGTCCTGTATTTGTGTTCATTTTTAAATTGTATATACACTATTTATACTTTTACCCGTTAGGGTTATTAATTTTATTTATTTATTAATTTATTATTTTACATATATATTTTATGTCTGTCTCCGTCCCCACTAAATCAACACCGTACTATTGTATAGTCGCGAAATCGACAAAAAAAAAACAAACAAAAAATAGAATGGGTCGGTTCGGGGATGGTCTTAAAATATTCATGGGAGCGATGGGATTTTTCACAATAAAAATTCAAATTACCTATAATAATGCTGAAAATATTTGCTTAAATTTCTGACAAAACACATAAAAATTATTATCTTTATTATTTTAAAATCTTATTTGGGCGGTCAAATTGGCGTTTAAGAAATTAGTCCAGATAACTGTTATCAATACATAGGACTAAAATTATTAATTTTCAGGAATACACGTACGGACACACGTAAATGGAAACTCTCATCAGGCCTATTCACCCACATATGGAGAGCGAGGACACTATAGTCCCACGTCGTACCCTGATGGTGGATCACCGGCCGCTTACCAATATGGCAGATTTGACGCGAGCGCTTTGCACATCGCTCACGCCTTGAAACAAACGGAACTACAGAAAAGTTACAAGATCAACAGAGAAAAGCCCATTGATGTATATCTGGTAAGTGTTTAACATTCGACAATGCGAAGTTTCGTGGTTAGTTAAGCGTTATGAAATAATACGAAATTGTGAAAATAACATAGTATGCGGACTCCAAAGAATATATATAATAGCTTTATACCAGATATAAATAAACCAGTGATACTAGAGATAGCACTAATTGTAGCGACAAAACAAAATTCGTGGTATTCAGCTGATTGGCTGCTATCAACGATTGCTCTGAAAATAGCATGCGTCACTCAGAGCCATTACACAAACTTTGCAATACTCTCAAAGACATCATCTGTAAAAAGATACTTGTCTCTCTACGAATTCAAAAAAACGAGAAAATATTTGAAAAATGTTGAACGTAAGCTATAAAATAAAAAGTTTCTTGCATTATGCTTTTACTGATTATATATTAACCAAAATTCAGTACAAAATAATTAACCAATTAATAGTCTATTAATATATTTTTTTATATAACATGATTAATATTTATAATATATTATTAGGCAAATCATTAAGGACACTTTATTCTATTATTCCCTAGTAACAGCATTCCGTACTGCTTTGATAGAATCATGTCATGAACCTGATTTAATCTGATCTCTATTGACATGCAGCCCGGATCGCATAGTCGATATTCTCAATGATTTTCTTATGAATCATATCTTTGACTTTTTAAGCTGTACTGAACATAAATAACTTCAAGGTTGGCTCTTTTTTAATAGCATGACCGACCTAATAAGGTCGTAATTTTTTTCTTTCCCATTACGATGTTGGATTGAAACGTTTCAAAAGTGGGTCAGCGCGACGTTAATTATCTCGAATTTTTACTACCACTCGCAATCTTCTGTTGAAATATCGTTTCAATACGTTCTTGAGGGCATATATGATCGAGAAAAATATATATTGTATTGATCTGGAGTCTTTTACGTCTTTGATGAAATAACATAATTATTTTTCTACTATTTAGTCGAATTAAAAAAAAATACAAAAATTTAATATATAGTCTATTCAAAGTTTATTTGTGTATGCGTCATCGAAGTTTGTGGAGTCAAAATGTCGCAATGTTGCTGCATCAACTCTGAGTTTTAGCTCAGTTTGGCTTTGAGTTACAAACAAAATTCTAATCCAAATAAAGTAATTGAACAAAAATGTTATCATGTATGTATAATCGTTTGTAGCTTAGGGTTGTGTCTAATTATATTTACATTAAACTATTTTCCACACTACCCACAAGGTAGAGTTGTAGGTGCATTTTTTATATAGTGGTATCTCCCTGGAGGTCTGATCCACCTAATAAATATCAAAGTAATGTATTTTATTTTCATTCGAGAGCATATTTACCTTTTTATGTTTAGTTCTTGTTTCCTTCGATAGTGTGTTTACTTGTTCAGTCATCTTGATATCACAGTATTTTTTCTTCTTCTGTTTTTCTCATCTTCTTTTTTTCTTCTCATATATTCTAACATGCTCATGTTTAATTCTGAACAATTACAATCATATCTGTGCACACAAACCTTTCACGCTCTACAATACCATTTTATACAGTTATATTCTATTAATTATGTGCATATCATTAGTTGTTTCCACTCTCATCACTCTGCCTCAGGAATTTCCAGTATCGCACATCATTATTACATGTCCTGAAAGTTTACAAATCACTGACCAATTCAATCACTAAACTGTTCATTTCCAATCTGTCTAAAACACGTCACAATTCCACCATTTATCAATTACTTCCTCTGTATGTCTTATCGAGTTCATCCAAACCGAAGGTGTTATGGTCGACAGTGTTTTCTTCCACATATCCAAACAGTTCTTGATGCAATATCCTTCCCGACCAGCATCTCTATTATAAGTCTCTGCTACCCCCCATATCAACTCGGTTGGATTGAATATACAGCGATAGGGAGGAAGTCGTAATACTATGTGGCCATATTTTTCAGCCATCTGATCAACTATATATCTTTTTTCGGGCTTGTTTCTAAAAAAAGTAAATGGCAAAAAACGCAGTGAAATATTTAATTTTTATTTACCTAATAACAATTTGAAATAGTTCATTCTTTAACATGGTTTCTAACACAGATTCGACTTAAAAATCGGGCATCCGTTAGTCCGTCTCTAGTCCAAAGTATATCTTGTTGACTGCTTCTTGTACTTTTTCTACAGCCTTAGACAGATATGCATCTTTTGTTATGATAACCGTGTCGTCGGCAACTGTTCCAAGTACTGCTTCTTTTCTTGTTCACTCGACAGTAATTCCGCGATAGCAATTTGCTCATTTTGTAGATTACTAATTAAAAACCTTGCCGGTCTTTTCTACAGCCGCTGTTACTCTGTGCGGTCTCTCAAATAATGTTGATATCGCAGATAGCAGCGGAATAGGCCTGTAAGATCCAACTTGTTCTACAGGTTTGTTACTTTAAAATCGTATTTATAAATAAATATTTTATAGATATCAAGTGTTCCAATTATTTTCTCCATCCCCTGTACTATGTAATGGGAATACAATCTAAACCATGGTACAACTGATCGGGCGAATAAAAAATCGCCTAACAGTTAAAGAGATCGAGCCCATGCCAGACATAACTGTACCCCGAAAATAATTTATGGCCGAACACATGCCGGCGACAAGTGAATTTCCGTGGTCTCCGAGGCCGTTTCGTCTCTTCTTTTTCTTCTTCGATGGGAAGGCGCGCGTGCAATCCGCACAAGGTGCGTCTGGTTGACACAGTTTCGTTACGGTGTGACATCATTCTTATAACGAGACGATAGGCTAACGGGCGACCGATCGCGATTAATTTTGGCGAGAAATCGTTTCCAGCTCCAGCGGAGGTGAATCATCGAAAAAAGTCACGCCGAGTGTTTTCCTTTCAATGTCAATTTCTACGAAGACGCGATCTCTTTATGTGGTTATAAGGATTATTCTATTGGTTTCTTTCGAATCATTTCACTTATAGAACACCTGTAAGTAGCGTTGGGAACTATCGACTGAAAACAGTTGAAACTGTCGATAGTCGCAAAATAGTCGAAACAGTCGATAGTCAAAAAACTAGCCAGATGCACGGTTCGAATTTTTTTTCAATTCGTGATGTCAGAAGAAGATGTACGAATCCTTTCCTGTATAAATTGTGAGAGAGGAAGGGACGGAGATAATTGCTTGGGTAGTTAATTTTATATGTGGTTATATTTTCCAACGGTAGTATAAGAGAGATGGAGATGTATAAATTCCTTCACGAACTAACTTTAAAAAAGAGAAGGAAAAGAATAATTATTGAATACTATTATAACAATTATACATAACATGCAATTTATAATTTAATTTTAAACGAAGTAGAATTACGGCTATATTTTAATGTTATGTGGATCTGTAAAAAGAAATGGAACTTTTCTATGGAATGGAATAATGCCCCACAAATGTTTTATTGTATTTTAATGTGTTAATTGCTAATTTTTAATTTTATTTTTAAACAAAACCTAAAAAACTAAAGATGTACAATAACCATAAAAACTATATAAAAATTAAACATATACCTAATTATAGAAAAACAAACAAATCCATTACATAATTTAAAATGATCTGAATGAAATGATATAAATGCCTTATTTATTATTTAAGGGAAATATTTTTTAACAAAAATCCAAATATTACTTTTTATTGCCAAATATTTTATTCAAAATATTTTACTATTTATCATTTCCAATTTTAATCTTTTTACCCTATAACATTAACAATTTTGAAGAATATCACACCAAAATGCTATAATATTAATATATTGATATTTACAAGCAAACTATAAAAAAAATCATAAAACTACATATATTACATATAAATCTGTGTAAGCATAAATTGGGTACCTTTTTGTCGAGGTCGCGGCTATGATGACAGAGCCAGAACGTTAAAATCAGTCGAATGAAACAAGTAGAACCAGAAATAGTAACTAAAAGTACTACTGAAACAGTCGATAGTAAATAGTAACAAAATCAGTCGGACCGAAAATAGCCACTGAAAACAGTCGACTGACACAGTCACTGATAAAAAGTAGTAAAATCAGTCAAACCAAAAATAGCGACTGAAACAGTCGATAGTAAAAAGTAGTCAATTACTAAAAAGTCGATAGTCGATTTCAGTCGATAGTTCCCAACGCTACCTGTAAGCATCTACAAATACATTCTTTCTTCATTATGTCAATTAAATTGATATCCACTTATCGATTTATCAGGCCTATGAATGAATTTTAAGGGTTTTAAAACAGATGATTTGACAGACGATTTGATAAAACAGACGAATGTTTAGGATCATTGTCTTGTTGGAAAGCAACACTCCGACCAATTAGATTCACTTCAGGAGGAATCGCATTTTCCTGAAATATTTCCAGAGAGCCTTCTTTATTTAGTTTTCCACGAACGGGCTTATTATAACCAACATATCCCAAAATCTTTCAGCATGATTGATAGTTTGCACAGCGCACAGTTGCTTCTGAAGCTTGTTCACCATTTTATCTATGCACAAAAGGGCAGTTTTTCGGTTTTTCCGTCCAGTTTTTATGTATTTTAGCCCACTCCAGTATATTTCTCATGTAGATTTCGGGCGTTCAGATCTCTTGCAGTCTTAATTTTCTCCAGTAGTTCGTTTTCTTGTGAGAGTATAACAAACACCATCATGACAATTTGGCACCTAGAATATCCTGGCTCAAAACGTAGATAGTACTCAGCTGTTGTCCGCCATTTTATTCTCTTATGAACTATAGCAAGTTTTACATCAACGCCCAAACTACAATGAAATATAAACTAATAAGCAACGTTTATACTCTATACACAAGTTCTTCTGGTTTGGTTCGCTTTAATCTCATTATATCCTGTATTTAATTTGATTATTTGATTTCGTGAAAAAAGTGACAAGAAACTATTGCTTCATCACTGTTGCAACGGACGAAGAAAAATAATTACTGGAACTGAGGAATTGTCATAAACAAGCAATGAATGGCATGTGAAAAATATAATTTCGAGAACAATTAATAAATTGCCCATTCACAACTTTTTAAACCCGTCAGACAATAGGGTTTCGTATACATTACAGACTGATCCGTTCACTTATGCTTCATCCATATCAATGAGTGAAATCTGCCAGTCTTTTGTTCGAAACCACAAAAAAAACGAATCAATTTTCTCTTTAAATAACGTGTTCCCCTTCCTTAATAACGTGTTATTGTTATATATATATATATATATATATATATATATATATATATATATATATATATATATATATATATATATATAGCTTAAAAAAATATTGCACCGAAATTATTGAAATTATTTGCTCCGTATGGAAGAAGACAGAGTCTTGGAAGCAATGATAGAACAGGAAAAGGCGACCTGACCTAACCTAAGATAAAGGTATTAGGGAAATTAAATTGTCACTCACACGTGTAATTTCCTTTTTTTAGAAGCAGGTCCGAAAAATATACATTGCAGATCAGTATTATGCTTATCTATCATTGCACATCAATCGAAGGGCTTGTAGAAAGAAGCACACACATGAGCATTTGTTTGAAATGTATGAGGGGATAATGAATATTAATTCTACTACAGATCATATAACAAATTTATAAGTAGAAATCCACTGATTATATCAGAAGTCAGTAGAATTTTGCAAGAAAAACGTATAATGGTAATAAGAAAATATGGGGAAATTCATTCATATCAAAACGATTTGTCAAAGAAACATGAGATGGAAACACAGCAAGAAATAAACGTAAGAAGTTAAATATGGTCTCCAAGGAAAACAAAATACATTGCTTGGATATAAAATTATGAATTAGGTGGATTAGACCTCTAGGAGCTAGCAGTATATAAAAATAATAGAACTCTATTTCACAGATGGCGTGGAAAAGAGTTCAATGTAAATATAATAAAACAGGCAACACTATAAACTACTGTAACTGTATAATTAAGTGTAGTTTATGTCATTCGACAATATATGGCATTCGATATACCATAATGTTAAGATTGACTAAGAGTCAAAGTTGATATGGCAACATTGTGACGTCATAAATTTTAATGACGCGGGTTCACAGTTATTCAGGGAAGACTATACAGATTTTCATCTTACTATCTCTATCTCTCATTCCGAAAATGAATTTAATTTAGTTTTATCGAAAAGTTAGAAATATTCTCTATGCGTTTCTATTCGATTAATTGACAATGTAATCAGAACGCAGCACAGGTAAATAATGTCTGATACACATACAGATATAAATCACGATACTTACACCTGACGCATATAGAATTAACACTTTTCTCTTCAGAAAGTGTAAAGACATTTTACAGTTCCTGTAAGATGCTACAGTTTTACGTATCATGTGCTAAATATTTATAATTCTATTTGTATTACTAGTAGTGTAACAAAATATAGCGTTCATTCATTACAGATATAGAGGTTATCCATTGTCTAGATTTTATATTTAATCGCCAGTGACTATCTAGACTCCAGTTGCTTTCTTGCCATATTTTATATAGTCCGTTCAATAAAACAGTTTTAGTTCATTTTGGCTTTGAAATACAACAAAATTCTAATCTAAATAACAAAACTAAACAAAATTATTGTTATCTTCGTGGAAAAACATCATTTAATAATTGAGTTGTTGAGCGAGCTGTGTGTACTGCGGCCCCATATTGCTGAAAATACATGTCCTCTGGTCCTTGCTCTTCCATTTCAGATACCAGAAAATTTCGAATCATGTCTTTTTCTTTTCTTTCACACACTTTAATACCTTTTCAAAAAAAAAGTAGAAAGCAATGATGTTTCTAACATGAATATCACAGTTGTTATTAGTGGATACAGGAACATTTTCCAGCATGGAAATTAATTGAGGATTCGGTGTTCCCCAAAACCGACTGTTCTCATTATTGACGTGGCCACTGAGAATAAAGTAGGCTTCACCGCTTTTTATTAATTTAGACGAAAAATCTTCAATTTCATCAGACAGCCTTAGGTTGCATTACTGTACTCAACTCGTTGATCAGGATCTCTCGGTAGTACTTTTTGGGCTAATTGAATTTGGTACGGGAACATTTTCAAATCAGTTTTCAAAATTCGCTTTAAACTGCATGCAGAAATGTGTAACTGAGAACCGTCTCCGAATTGATGTTTCTGCAGACTCTGCAACACTATCGCGCACCAGAGCTACATTTTTCCGTTTTCTTCCATATTTGCTGTCGTACGGTACTGTCGAAAATTCGCATATAAACGATACATTGTGGTTTTGTGAGGCACTGGACGATCGGGATATTTTTGACGCAATTTCCGCTGAGTGACGATTATTTTCAATTGCTATTTATGCTCGATCTTCTGGCGTATATTTATCCATAATAAAATTTGGACGTCTACACAACACAATGGTTAAAGCGAAACTGTGCTAAACATCACATAACCAAGATGACGCGCAATCAAAATGGTAGCGAGACTTCTGTACCACCTGTTACCATATATTCGCTACAAATATAATAGCACTGTGAGGCGAATTTATACACTTCGCGAAAACTATATTTTGGGATAATTTCAAGTTCATTCAATCTTATACAATGTCTCAAGAATCATAAAGAAATGGTGAAAACAATTTAAAGCAGATATTTAACAGATTCACATTTTAAAAAATTATCAACGCCATCTATGTCTAGGTCATATCACACAGCCCTCGTAAGATAATAAAGGTCGTACCTAGAGTAATTAACTATAAACTTTAATTTCAACCACAGTTAGCTATGCATTTAAAACGGCTACCGAGCGGTTTCCATCAAAACAGAATCGACTATTCTTTTTCACGCATCAGAAATATTTCCTGCGGATATCGCTGAATGAAATAAATGCATCGGTAGATGGTACTGTTGACATGAATTCAGAACAAAGTGACAAAGAAAAATTATTTAACGGTTTTATATTTAAAATATTATGTTATTCTTATGAAGAGTACTAAATAACAATTTTCTCAACAATAATTCTTTATCATATTAACACTATTGAACCGCTATCCCATAAGGTAAAAATACAATTCATTTTCGGAATGAGAGATAGAGATAGTAAGATGAAAATTTGTATAGTCTTCCTAGAATAACTGTGAACCCGCGTCATCAAACTTTATGACGTCACAATGTTGCCATATCAACTTTGACTCTTAGTCAATCTTAACATTATGGTATATCGAATGCCATATATTGTCGAATGACATAAACTACACTTAATTATACAGTTACAGTAGTTTATAGTGTTGCCTGTTTTATTATATTTACATTGAACTCTTTTCCACGCCATCTATGAAATAGAGTTCTATTATTTTTATATACTGCTCTCGCCTAGAGGTCTAATCCACCTAATTCACAATTTTATATCCAAGCAATGTATTTTGTTTTCCTTGGAGAACATATTTAACTTCTTACGTTTAGTTCTTGTTCCTTCATTGAGGTGTTTCCATCTCATGTTTCTTTGACAAATCGTTTTGATATGAATGTATTTCTCCATATTTTCTTATTACCAATATACGTTTTTCTTGCAAAATTCTACTGATTTCTGATATAATCAGTGGATTCCTACTTATAAATTTGTTATATTATCTGTAATAGAATTCATATTCCTTATCCCCTCATACATTCCAAACAAATGCTCATGTATACATTGAACAATTACCCACATATTCATGCAATATAGTGATTACAGCAATATAGTGTTACCATAACATTGCTAACATTGCTAACATTGCTAAATGGTAACATTGCTTCTTTCTACAAGCCCTTCGATTGATGTGCAATGATAGATAAGAAGGCGTGATACTGATCTGCATATATATTTTTCGGACCTGTTTCTAAAAAAAGGAAATTACTCGTGTTAGTGACAATTTGAAATAGTTTTACCTCAAAGAGTTGCACATTCCTGAGTTCTAAGAATACTTCCAATATTAACAGATTTCCTCTAAAATAATTTTATTAAATTATGATTATGACGAAATAATAGAGCCAACATAAAGGTAATCTTAATGGGGGTCATTGTCTCGTTCTTGTTCGAAGTAACAGATTAGAGACTCAATCAAGTTTTAACATTTTCAATCAGAGTAATCACAAATATTATGCAGCGATCTTAAATTTATTAAAACAAACAAATATCTAAAACAACGCTCGCGGGTTTATAACCTCTAATTATTATCACCAATGTTTTGAAGAATTTTGAAGACATTTGGCAACCAGACAAATTTTATGTTTCGGTTACATGTTCGGACGCATCATATAATAATGCTTTTTAATCATAATAAAATGAAAAGAAAAAATACGGTGTAATATTAAAACGAATTTACAAATTGCAAATGACAATACATTCGACGTCGTGAGGACGTAACTATAACGGTCAATTGAAAAGTCCCCGGCCTGACACATAGAATTTTTTGGTTAGCTCTAAGCCTCAAAAGATGCGTGTATAAATTTGACAGTTGTCGGATCATTGGTTTGAAGCAACGTTTGTTATTGTAAAAAAAATGGATGAGAAGGAATTTCGTGTGTTGCTAAAATATTGCTTTTTGAAGGAAACATATACAGTTGAAGGAAAAACTTGGCTTGATGCCGAGTTTCCGGACACTGTCCCAGGAAAATCAACCATCAAGGATTGGTATGATAAGTTTAGACGTGGTGAAATGAGCATCGAAGACGGTGAACGTAGTGGACACTCAAAAGAGGTTGTTACCGTTGTTTCATTGACTACCTTGAAAAAGGAAGGACCATCAATAGCGTTATTGGACCTTTTGAAGGACAAATCGCCGAAAAACGGCCGCATTTGAATAAAAATAAAGTGCACCGTGTTAAAAATCTATGAATTGGGTTCCTCATACACCGTATTCTCCATATCTGCCCCCCAGCGGCTATTTCCTGTTCTCAGATCTCAAAAGAATGCTCGCTCGAAAGAAATTTTCGTCGAATGAAGAGATGATCGTCGAAACTGAGGCCTATTTTGAAGCAAAGGACAAATCGTACTACAAAAGTGACAGTGAAAAGTTGGAGGGTCGCTATAATCAGTGTATCACCCTTGAAGTGAATTATGTTGAATAAAAAAAAACTAATTTTGCCAAAAAAATGTGTTTTTCTATGGTAGGCAGGGGACTTTTCAATTGACCTGTTATATCTCATACATTCTTCCAAGTCATTACACCAGATTTGATACAGGACTTAATACAAGCATACTAACACCTGGAGATTAATTAATAATAACCTTAATGGGAAACTGTCTGTTCTTTTGTCGATACATCTTCGAGACTGAAGCCTCAGGGATCTATAGGCATCTACAATTAATATTTTTTTGCTTGGATCCATTAAATAAGTATTCATTTAATATAAGTAGAATCTGGCTTAACCGTTACTATACAATATATTATTTAACCATAACGCATACGGTCAGTATTCCAGACATTAACTTTGATTGACGATTGTGGAAAAAAAATAGATACAAAATATTTTAAATAAATAACAGCGGCAGTTCTATTATTAATAAGAATCATTATTAAAATATAAAACTTGTTCTGAATGATTTTTTGCTTAAAAAAAGACGATTTTTTTTAATATTAAAATATAAATGTCAAGTAATTTGCATAGCACGAATGCTGAAGTAATACATTCAACGGTATTTTGCTCCGAGTGTTTTCCGCTTTCTATTTACGACCATATTTCAACTCTGACATCCGATTTTTAGTATATGAACAATAATTATATATACTAGCAACGAAGACAGTAAATTACTATTATGTTTGTTACGACACCAAATTCCTACATAGTAACCTTATACTTGGAAGTTCTCGTTGGCGTATGTAGTGGGTATAACATTCACTGCTTATTTGTATAGCAAACTTCATAAAGGGAACTTATATTCGAAACAGAGACAAATTTATCATTAATCTTGTACGGTAGATTTTTACGTTTTACTTTATTACCCAATAATAATGTCCATTGTAAAATTTGTAAAATTATTCATATTTAATAAAAAATTAATATATAAATTCAATAGTGGACAATATAAAAAGTACGTGAATCAATTTAAAGAGGTAAAATATAACAGGTGGGCAAAAATCCCGCTACCATTTTGATTGCGCGCCATCGTGGTTATGTGACGTTTAGCTCAGTTTCGATTTATCCATTGTATTGTGTAGATGTCCAAATTTTATTATTGATAAATATACGCCACAAGAATGAGCACAAATAGTGACAATAGTTATTGAAAATAATCGTTCCATTATTGGTACTCCAGAAACATCAATTCTGCAAACTGATTTGAAAATGTCCCCGTACAAAATTTAATTAGTCCAAAAATTGCTACCGAGACATCCTAATCAACAAGTTGAGTACAGTAATGCAATCCTAAGGCTGTCTGGTGAAATTGAAGATTTTTCGTCTAAATTAATAATGATAAAGCCCATTTGCCTCCCAGTGGCCGGGTCAATAAACAGAACAGTCGGTTTTAGGGAACACAGAATCCTCAATTAATTCACGAAACACCATTTTATCCACTAAAAACAACTGTATGGTGTTGTATTCATGTAGGAAACATCATTGGTCCGTATCTTTTTAAAATGATTAGCAGGATTCCAACATTCCAGACCGAGAACCACTGCGCCACCAAACCGGCTCCCAAAAAGAATAAGAGCTTAAAACTGGTGAAAACAATGTTCCAAGAAACATTTGTGCTTCCACATAAACTTCTTTTGCCACCGCTGCACATAAACAAATCGCCAAAAGAACGATAAAAGCTTCTTTATTTCCGCTTTGCCTACATTCCGGAAAATCTGGGAGATGTAAATGAAGAGTAAAGTGAACAATTTCACCAGAATGTTAAAGAGAAGGATAAAAGATATCATGGAATCAATCCATGATAAGGAAGATATCAATGATAGCTCAGAGAGAACTTCCAGATTCTTTCCATAACCAAAGATGTGGAAAGACGAACATCGCAGGGAAAAAGAAGAGGTTTTAGTGTGTGCTAGTGAACGTATATTAGATTAAAAAATCATTAATGGATTGCAAATAAAATATTTTTCAAGTACCGAATTTACCCAAATTGCCAAGAAACGGGTCGTCCTATAAGAAAAAGGAAATCATTTTTAAAAAACAAAGATTACGTTACAAAACTTACACAGCTCTTTGACGTTTTGTTGCAAACCTGTGTTAAAATATTTTAGGGATATTTATGTTAGTATAAAAATACAGTTTGCTTGAAGATAATTTCTGAGATATAACAATAACAACTTATTATACTTATATACATTCAAGAAAAGCTGTATAATTTTGCAGATGTTGTTATTTTGCAAATTAATCAGTTGTAGATGTTTAATAATTAAATTGTAAAGAAATCTATCTTCTGTTTATACAAGCTTTCGTGATGTACTAGTTTATTCATATTGTTTGTGTAACATAAAATAGTTAAAATAAAGTATATATCTGTATGAACAAAACTATCCTTTGGTTTTTTATCTTCGTTTAAAATGATTACATAATTATAACATTTGAAGGTTTATGATTAAAAGTTGTTTTTGTTATGTTTAGTAGTCTTGTTGTTAGCAAGTAAATAATGAAATAATATATACATTTAACATTTTACAAAATTTATTGCAACAAAGGAAGTAATTCAACAAGTTTTGAAACTAGTGTGAAGTTATGGTTACAACTCTGGGTTTATACCAGCCAAAGCAATAGAATATTTTATACCCCCCATAGAAAGATTCCAAAACAAAGTATTGCGAGATATTGTTGGTGCTCTATGGTACATTCGTAACGACAATCGGCATAAGGACCTGAAGAGAGAAACTGTCGATAACGATATAAAAAACACGAACAGAAACTCTATCAACACATTAATGTTGAGGTTCCCCAGCTCTTGATAATGACGACTTAGTAAAACGATAGTAAAACGACGATAGTAAAACTGTAAGATAGTGCACATTAAAAACAGTAACATATATGTTAAACCCAAAGTGTCTCTGTTAGAACAAGTATTTTGTAATTTTAAATAACGTAACAAATTAGGACAACAACAAATATGTTATTACTGTCAATTTATTAAATTGCTATAAAAAATGGGTATAAAATCCTAGAATGGTCTATGGTCTGTGATATGGCATGAGGTATGTGACTTTAGAGTCACCTGTAAGAAGATGCCGAACGAAGATGAAATTAATCTTTCCTGAGGTTTGGTGGCAACAAGAAATGAGATTTGATACGACCAACCTCAAGGTCAAATCTAAAATAAAAGGTGAGTTTGAACCAGATTTAGGTTTAAAATTAATTACCAATCACAAATAATTAAATATTGACCAACGTGACGATTGAAACACTAAAAAACCACAGGCAGATTTAATAAAAGCGCTATAGTATAGAGATTGATTAACAATTTAGTTAATTACCAATGCATGTGTTACTCTCAGGTATTTCGTGACGTCAGACCATCGCGGCTGTCGAGCATTTGCTTCTTGAACCTTATATGGTATGCTGGCCATTAAAAACGTAATAGTATTAATAATAAATTCGTACATTTCTTGGTCGGCGTCTGCGGAGTGGATGTAGGTGGGAATTTGACGTTGTGCAAAACCGACCACGTAAGTAACCTGAAGTTCGAATTGTTGAATTCGAATTAGTCAATGAACTGTGGTTTAATTGCCGCTCGTTGATTATGACTTGCGACTACGTAAGTGCAATTTTCGTACATTGAATGTGAATAGAAGAAGGATTAAAATTAATAAATTTCTTCGATTATATGAGGTTGTTCATGAATCATATAGTGAATTGATAATGGCGTCAAAATTACCACTTTTAAAAGGCCGAAACCAGTATTCATATTTTAAAATCGATGGAGCATAGTTTTTTTTATAACATCTTTATTAGATACGCTTAGTACAATCTTAATTTACAATTAATTTATTACTACTTTTCCTATGTACTTGGATTAATTAACAAGCAAGACGAGTGCGAGAAAATACATCAGCATGTATTCCTCAATTATAAAATTATAATTATTTGTTAATTATTAACTTATAGCTATAGTTTACACTAAATGTATACACTTTATATAAGTTCGTATGGTTTTGTTCGCTTCAATCTCCTGACATCCTGCGCGCTGTCCAGCAATTGTATTGCTTCCACGTTAGTATTATTTACTAATCTTCTTTCGTGTTCCAATTTTTTCTTTCATTTGATTTCCAGGTCATCGTGCAGTTCTTCGTTGGTTACATAGCGATAGGCATTGGTAATCAATGGAAGAACCTTGTTTTGACAGCGTTGTGTGACTAGTTGATATGCATTTTTAGTACAACCCTATATTTGCACCCCATAGGTCTAAATTGGCTTTATAATTGTATTATAGATCAACCTCTTTGATTTTAGATCAAGTTGAGAGTATCTTCCGACTAACCAGTATAGTTGTTTTATTTTGGTTCTAATGTGTTTTGCTTTTTGTCTAACGTGATGTTTCCAATTTAATCTACCGTCAAGATGGATTCCAAGATATTTAGCTGATTCTGCTTGAAAAATCGGGCTTCCATTCAGTGACATAATTAAGTTTTTATTATTTCGCCTTAATGCAAAATTAACGTGGACAGATTTGGAGCTATTAAGTTGAATTTTCCAATCTTTCGTCCATTTGTAGATTTTGTTGACTGCCACTTGCACATTTTCTATTGCCCTAGGCAGAGGTATATCTTTTACCATAATAATTGTGTCGTCAGCAAAGGTTCCAAGAAGTGTTTCTTTTGTTGTTGGAATGTCAGCAGTGTAGAGCAGATACAGGAGAGGTCCTAAGACGCTACCTTGTGGAACTCCAGCCGAGATATTTTTAAATGTCGAGAACGCCATTTCGTGCGATACTCTAAATTTTCTTCCGAATAAATATGACTCCAGCAATTGACAATAGTTACGCGGTAACAATTTGCTCATCTTACAGATTAATCCCAAATGCCAAACCCGATCAAAAGCTTGTGAGACATCCAGGAATATTGCAGGGCAGTATTTCTTTTCCTCAAATGCTCTTTCAATAGCCGCAGTTACTCTGTACACTTGATCGATTGCTGAATAGTGATTTCGAAAACCAAACTGGAAAGCTGGTATTGTTACCAAATGTTTAACACGTTTAAATATTAGTTTCTCAAACAGCTTTAATATTGCCGGTAGCAGCGAAATAGGCCTGTAAGATTCGACTTGTTCTGCAGGTTTGTCAGGTTTTTTGAGTATAATTATTTATGCCACTTTAAAACATTCCGGGACATGCTTCAGATGGAGCATAGTTCACACGGTATTCGATGACCTTCAAGCGCTTTTTCTTCAAATTTAAGTAGAAACGTAAATCTCTCCACAAATGCGATTTACTCGGTACAAATTCATGCGATTTAATACACAATAAAACCATATAGGCCTGATAACTTAAGGATATTTTGCATTTTTTATCACTATATGTAAAACTTAATGTAAATCGAGCTGCTAGGCTCTTAGCTAAAAAAGGTATTTCGCAGTGATGGATTGATGCTTGGAACATCGGAGTATCATTTGAATAAATATATTCAAAAACCATGAAAAACCTGTGTTGCAGTAGGTATTCACGTGCGAACAGACAGTGTTCAACGTCTCTAGGCCTTAATTTACATAGTACCATGTTTTTCTCTTTCTCTGTTCTTCCCCATGGTAACAATACCACCGTGTTGTCCAACTTCTAAACTGTTCGTATGTTGTATTTTTATGACAGAGCTTTCATCTGTGGACGCCGCTCCTATCCGTTTGCGTGAATATCTTGCTGAGACTGATGATGCCACATCTCTTGAGCCTCGTGTGCATAATGAGATCTAGATACATGTACCTGTTTCTCATGCATTGGGGAATATATCCATAGTACCAGGTATCCCTCTTTTTGAATAATTCCTAAGGCATTTATTGAGAATATTGAGTAAATTCTAATAATCCGGTAGTTCTTGCCGAGTTTGGTAACTATATTTGTACTCCAATTCTACACCTTCAGGTTCTTTTACTACTCCGTGAAGTTCTTTGTCTTCCACGAGCTTCCCAGCAGGTTCTCTCACTAATACACTGCTCACTATATATGTCTATTATTACTCTAAACTCAAAAGCAATACATTCCACGATTGGCACACTTATTTGGCTCAAAACTATCGATTTCAATCACTTGTAAATGAAATCATGAAGAATTATATATATATATATATATATATATATATATATATATATATATATATATATATATATATTCTTCTTTAACATTTAATTCGACAAGAGTATTATATATCGTAGGAGGTGCCAACAAACGTTCATAAACATAATCCTTTATCGTAGGTTGTATATGCTGATGTGACATTGACAATTACTACTATCTCTTTAGAACTAAGAGAATACCGTCAGATTGAAGATTTATTATATGATTATCTTAAAAAATATTGAGTATGTCGGATTCAAATTAATTTTATCTATTCTGTATTATGTAATTTATTATTTATTATTTAGTATTATCTATTATGTAATTTATCTAAACAATTTATCAAATAAAAAAATACACCTATTAAACAGGTTAGTTTTCCAAAATACGTGAAATCATCTTGTAAATAAAATATCAGTAATGTATTTTTTCAATCAAATCATTGTTTCAAAATTTGTCACTAAGACCAATTAGCTACTAAGACATTTCTATTACTTTTTCATTGATTTAATCAAGCTATATTTGGTTTTATCCAGCAAGAGTATTTCTAAATTTCGCGGCTATGTCATTTTGGAGTTTTAATATATTTTTATTAAATTATTAGACCATGGTAAGTTGATTGAGTAGCACATCCAAATTATAAAGTTTTATTATCAAAATAGTTAAAAATCGTTAAGATCATAGGCGTTGAATGTGATATATCGTCTGAACGTGAACGTTCATAGAATACGTGAACTTTTCGAATTTTGTTTCCGTAAACTTTTAATTCGGTGTTTTAAAACATTATGTTCTATATAAGGTTCAAAGAAAAAATGTGTAAAAATTAAAACATGCAACTACTAATTGAGCCTTCCAATGCGTCATTGGAACTAAAAGTTAAAACAAATACACTGTTTAAAAATTATAAATAAAAATGTAATAAGAAATTTTAATTTGAAACAACTGCTACAAACCCTTCTCATATTGATTTTTTTCATAATCTAATAAAATAACAAATTTTAAGAAATATTCAACTTCATAATAATCAACAGCATCAAAGACAGCCCACACCAAGCTGTTCAGCCAATTAAATGTCCAATTAAAGAAATTTCTGCCTTATTATCACTTTTAGTTACTAAAATCTTATCTCATAGAAGGATATACATTTTACCATAAAACCATTTTACCATATCGTATCACTACATAGTATAAAACAAAGTCGCCTTTTCTGTCCCTATATCCCTATGTGCGCTTAAATCTTTAAAACTACGCAACCGATTTTGATGCGGTTTTTTTCAATAGATAGAGTGATTCAAGAGGAAGGTTTATATGTATAATACATGCATAATATACTAAGGCAACATTGCTAATTTTAGAGGTTTCTAACGTGATGTCGTAAATTAACCTATTTTTTTAGGCTTATTTAGCAATTAGCAAAAACGCTGCCTAACCCTACGAGTTAGATCAAATTAATGTACTACAGTATTGTACACCATAAAAAGGTCTACAAAAAAGTCCGCGATGGTATATGTTTATCTTTTAGGGATAACCCACATTAACCATTTTTATTGTTTACTTTTTACGTGAGAAAATGGCTTATTTACGAAGCTATTTTAAGCAATACGGCATTAATCCTTATCGAATTAAGTACCTTAAATACAATGTGCAATTAATATAGATCAATATGGTTCCTTACAGCATGTAAATTAAACAAATATTTTCGGAGATATTACAAATTTAAAATTTGCGTTTAAAAATGTGTAATGTAATAAAAATTGTATGAATTTAGATATTCCAAAGATAGCAGGAAATCTTCATGGTAAGTATAGGGGAAGAGGAATTGTTTTACTCCAAATTTAATGCGTGCAGGCCAAGGGCAGTAATGAATGAACCAAAAATACTGGATCGATTTTAATCATGTTTTCATTGAGTGACATAGGCATATATATTTTATGCCCGTGCAAAGTCGGAGCGGGCCGCTATGTTTTTATATACAACGTTCATATTTTTTCTGTAGTGTATTTAATTTAGTATCAGCATTGCACCCGTGCGAAGCCGGGGCGGGTCGCTAGTATTCTATATACAGTTGATCTAACGACAACAAAAATTACTACTGTGGCGACTTATGTAGATGATATGGCCATCTTAACATCACACAATAATTCAATAACAACATCAAGGAACCTTCAAATACACCTAAATTAAATACGTCAATGGTCCCAGTATACTTCCTTGTAGTACACCTGCTTTAGCTTTTTTCTAGAGCAAGTTTCTTCTTGTTTGACTCCAAACATTCTGGTTGTAATGTAGGATTTTAATAGTTCGGTGTGTTGTTTTGGTAGCATTTTCTGTAGAGTATGAACAAGGCCTTCATGCCAAACCTTATCGAAGGCTTGTGCTACATCTAAGAATATAGCTGAGCATACTTTTTTACTTTCATAGGCTTTTTCAATAACAGGTGTTATTGTGTGGACCTGGTCAATTGTTGAATGCTTGTTATTAAACCCAAACTGGTATGTTGGTATTAGGTTTTTTCTCTCTATGATCGGTTTTATTCTTTTCAACAGGAGTTCTTCTAAACCCTTAGTTATTACTGCCAGCAGTGATATTATTCTATAGGCTTTTATTTCGTTTGTTGACTTTCTAGGTTTTGGGATCATTATAATTTCCGCCATCTTCCAAATGCCTGAGACATGTTTTAATCTAAGTGCTGTATTGATCAGGTTGGTGAGTTTTATAATTCCCTTTCTTGGTAGTTTTTGCAGTAATTCTCCTGTTAAATCGTAGCCTAGTGATTTCCTGGGTTAGTGTCAGTTTTAATAATTTTGGTTAACTCTTTCGGCGTGACTAATTCAATCATCGAATTTTCAGCTTCTACGTCCGGCAAATTATATTGAATATTAGTTTCGTTTGGTTTGAATGTTTTTTCTAGATATCCAGCAAATGCTTCTGCTTTTTGGTGATTATCTCGTGCCCAATTCCCATATAGGTCTCTTATAGGCGGACTCTGTAGACATGAGCGATATAAACATTTAGCGACACAAAGTAAATGCCTTAATTAAGTAAGTTTCTACATGCCATGTATAATGTTGCCTGCTGGGCAGATTATTGAACCACTAAGGGTACTAATTTTAAAAAAACTGCAGTACTAAACGTCTAACCTCTTCTATAAATACTCTTTTTAAAACAAAAATTTTATATAAATTTATATAAAATTTCGCTCTCAATGCCGAAGAGAATGATGAATGAAACGCTCACGTCTGTCGAAACCTCCGCACCGACCTTGGAGAGCGACCATTAGAAACTGCCGCAACATCTGCATATGTGTGTTAATTGCAGACGATTAGATCAGCCAAGAGGTAGCCAAAACGCGTCGAGAACTGCAGCTGATGGTTGGTGTATGAATTAAGGTCATTCGCACTAATATTTCGAACAACATATAATAGATAATAGAACTTTTCATGAATTCGTATATGATACGGTATTATTTGTATTACTGGTTTGATTCAGTAGCCACGACCGAGTAATGTACAACATATGTTTAGATTTCTCCATTGTTATTGGTTTATATGAAATATTTGTGGAATAATGTCTCCAGTATAACGTTATTTTAATACCCATTTACTTGACTGTGTGAGTTTTGTTGATTTTATTGTTGGTGTTAATTAGAAATTATCAACTAATGTCCTATAAATTATTTTTAAGGGATTTACATCGGATGGTATTACTGTGTATTAATTCGTTTCAGGTACATTTGTAACCAACTTCATCTTCTCTCACTGACGAAATAACAGACTTTTATAGCCTTTAATGTATATAAATAAAATTCAATATATTTATTCAAATGATACTCCGATGTATGGAATCCATCTATCCACCACTACGAAATACTTTTTTAAGCTAAGAGATAACAGATTAACAGAGATATGTTAAGAGGTTCTTGCACGAATCCCAGAAGCTGGATTTACATTAAGTTTCATACATAGCGATAAAAAAACAAGAGATCCTTGGATTATCACGTCTATAAATTAATTTTAAAGGATTTAAAACCCATGGTTTCATTGCATATTAAATCGCATAGAGTACATAAAACATGTAATTTCATGTTGAAGCCTTACTTTTTAGTATGTGTCATTTTGTCGAACAAAATATATTTTCAGTGCGTTCAAAATATCTTAATTTCTACTGAGTAAATCGCATATGCGAAAAGTTTTACTTTTCCACTTCACCTTGAAGGAAAAGGCAATTGAAAGTCGTTAAATCCTATATTAAGCTTATGGAAACCATGCTTCATCGATTTCAACATGTGAATGTTGGTTCCAGGGATAAGGAGCGTTCTGGACGGCGAAAAAATATTGAAAACGAGGATTTGAAAGCATTACTCGATGATGATCCGCAAAAAAACACAAGAGGAATATGCAGAATTGTTGGGAGTAACAGAAAAAACCATTTCCAGTCATTTGAATAACATGGGAATTATACAAAAGTTTGGATATTTTGTGCCATATGAATTAAGCCAAGAGACATTGAAAGGTAAAATTGGAAAGGATGCTCATGAATCAACATTGAACCGCAAAGCCGAATATACATAACTTCAAGCTAATGTTTTGTATTAGGTGGGATCAGCTTGATGTGATGTACTATTAGCTGCTAAAACCTCAAGAATCTACCAATGACACCACAACACTGAAAAACTTACTTGGAAACATTAAAATGGGAAGTGCCACTCCACACACCGTACTCTTCAGACCTTGCTTCCTTTGTTCCAATATATGTGTCATAACCTATCTGAACCACGCTTAATTTCTGACAAAATGAAGAAGATGATAGCAAAAAATGCGTCGACTCGTGAATAGCCTCACAAAAATCATTTTAAACTAATTTGTAGGCCAATAGTATGATATAAACATAAAAAAATTGCAACAATATTATCTGAAAGTTCTTTGACAAGTTTTGCAGTTCGTTGTCTTCGAACATTCTCCTTCCTTCAGACTATTCTTTGTCACCTTTGATATCAAGTCAAAACTTTTGAATAGTATTACGGAACACAATCACCATAAATTTCTAAAGGAGTAAAACAAAAAAAAATGTCGAAAAAACAATGTAGAGCATTCCATGGCTAGTCACTATATACACTAAAAAACTTAAGAATAACAAATGAAAAACTGTCATTTTATGTAGAGAAATGTCAAAACCATTTTTTCTCTGGTCACTTCTCATCACATGCCCCAACTACTTTACTTTTTGTTTTAATTGTTCTTATTATATCTGTTTTTATATCTCGTATTTATATATTTAGTAATTCACTCTTGTTCTGAATTAATTATCAGTTATGTTTATTACTCCTAATTTTTATTCTACTACTCTTATCTAAATTATCTTTATTTTATTGTATTAACATGAGGTATAATCTAATTTTAGTTCTTTTTGACGTCCACATATTTAAAATTAATTCAGAGTCCTTATATTTTTAGGTTGATTGATTTCCAATTTCAAATATTTTTATATGTGAACATACGCTTAACAGATGTCTAAGAATTATAACCATCAATTTTGATCACATTTTGTTTTATTGTGAGTTAGAATGATAATATACCTGATTATAACTATATCGACTTAGTTGAGATACAATCAGTGCATAGTTCGAATTTAACACCAAAATATTGTTATTTATTTTAGTATTCTTTCATAGCAAATTCACATTGCGTCCAAACTACATTTTTTTAATAACATCTTTATTAGATACGCTTAGTACAATCTTAATTTACAATTAATTTATTACTACTTTTCCTGTGTATTTGGATTAATTAACAAGCAAGACGAGTGCGAGAAAATACATCAATATGTATTCCTCAATTATAAAATTATAATAAATTATAGCTATAGTAAAACGCTAAATGTATACACTTTATATAAGCTCGTATGGTTTTGTTCGCTTCAATCTCCTGACATCCTGCGCGCTGTCCAGCGGTCGTATTGCTTCCACGTTAGTGTGATTTAATAATCTTCTTTCGTGTTTCAAGGCGAAATCTTGGATAACTTCGCAAATCCATTTGATTTCCAGGTCATCGTGCAGCTCTTCGTTGGTTACATAGCGATAGGCATTGGTAATCAATCGGAGAACCTTGTTTTGACAGCGTTGTATGACTAGTTGATTTGAATTTTTAGTGCAACCCCATATTCGCACCCCATAAGTTCAAATTGGCTTAATTGTATTATAGATCAACCTCTTTGATTTTAGATCAAGTTCAGAGTATCTTCCGACTAACCAGTATAGTTGTTTTATTTTGGTTCTAATGTGTTTTGCTTTTTTTCTAACGTGATGTTTCCAATTTAATCTACCGACAAGATGGATTCCAAGGTATTTAGCTGATTCTGCTTAAGGAATCGGGCATCCATTGAGTGATATAATTTTGGTTAGTGAAAGTTTTTATTATTTCGCTTCAATGCAAAATTAACGTGGACAGATTTGGAGCTATTAAGTTGAATTTTCCAATCTTTCGTCCATTTGTAGATTCTGTTGACAGCCATTTGCACTTTTTCTATTCCCCTAGGCAGAGATATATTTTATTCGCAATAATAATTATGTCGTCAGCAAATGTTCCAAGTAGTGTTTCTTTTGTTATTGGAATGTCAGCAGTGTAAAGCAAATACAGGAGAGGTCCTAAAACGCTACCTTGTGGAACTCCAGCCGAATTTCGTGCGATACTCTCAATTTTCTTCCGAACAAATATGACTCCAGCAATTGACAATAGTTACGTGGTAACAATTTGCTCATCTTACAGATTAATCCCAATTGCCAAACCCGATCAAAAGCTTGTGAGGCATCCAGGAATATTGCAGGGCAGTATTTCTTTTCCTCAAATGCTCTTGCCTTCCTACATTTCCTCAAATACCGCAGTTACTCTGTACACTTGATCGATTATTGAATGGTGATTTCGAAAACCAAACTGGAAATCTGTTATTATTACCAAATGTTTAACACGTTTAAATATTAGTTTCTCAAATAGCTTTGATATTGCAGGTATTCGCGAAATAGCTTTTTAATATAGCGAATAATATTTTTTTGAGCATAAATATTTGTGCCATCTTAAAGCATTCCGGAACATGCTTCAGCCTTAAACAGGCATTAAATATATATGTCAACATGATGATTGCTTTTCGTGGCAGTTCTTTCAATAATCCAGGTGAAATATCATCTATACCAGGTGCCTTTTTAGGATTGAGGTTATCAATTTCCGTGACAACTTCCAGTGGAGATATTAGATTTAAATCACATCGGGTTGATAAACAGGAGAAGTATCCATCATAGATTCTATATCATTAGATTGAAATATGCAAGCTAAGCATTCATTTCGATCATTTTTAAAAACTACAATTAAAGCTAACAAAACATAATCTAACGAAATATATATTGTCAGAATAATGGCAGCAGGAAACAACATTTACAACACGCGTCCTGTGGGGGTTATCTTGCAGGATTCTATCTTCTCTAAGATTTATGTAACTCTGTAATTGTGGCATTGTTGTTTTTTTCTTCCTGTTCTTTAAAGCAGATCATTTCAATTAAATCAGTATATTATTAGGAACAGTCGTCATTGAATGGAACAGGTTGAAGGTCGTTTGCTGAATGTTACATTGATTATGTAACGTGTTGTTTTTATTTATGTTAATGGGTCTATTATATTGACTCGTGTACGAGCTAAAACTCGAAATTTCGTCATATCTTGAATAGAATAATCGTTTTCTATCGATTATGTATTGTTATTAATATTGGTATATACTTTAAAATAGATAATATGCAAAGCATCAACTTTTAACCAAATGAGTAGTCGTCATTTAGATCAGCTTTAAAACTATACATTTATTATTTCGATTTTGATGCTTAAAATTGCTTGTGCAGTTTTAATATTACTATAAATAATGAAGCTATATGCATTACGAGGGTTGATATTTATATTTCTCTCCTTGACATCACTAAGCGTTGTCAGACTCCATCTGACTTTTTCATTGGATTCATTGGCATCGTTGAACATAATATTCTTTAGAACATCTCGTAAATGAAAGAAAATGAACTTAACTCGTGTTGATTTTGCATAATTTTCAACATGGATTGTCAAAATACTAGTGTATCAATGAATTAATTCTAAATACGGTGGTAAGGCGTCATCCTACAACACTGTAAAAAACAGTATTTGCATAGTATTAGTTAGTTTAATTATTGACTTTATAGACCAAAGCTTTGGAGAATCAATAGTTAACAGATCAATTGAAAGGGCCCGGGCCTACCATAGTAAAACACATTTTTTTGAAAAAATTAGTTTTTTTATTCACCATAAGTCTGATACACTGATTATAGCAAGCCTCCAACTTTTCGATACCATTTTTGTAGTACGATTTGTCCTTTGCTTCAAAATAGGTCTCAGTTTCGGCGGTCACCTCTTCATTCGACGAATATTTCTTCCCAGCAAGCACTCTTTTTAGATCTGAGAAAAGGAAATAGTCGCTGAGGGCCATATCTGGACAATACGATGGATGAGGAAACAATTCGAAGCCCACTTCATGGATTTTTGCCATCATTTTCACTGACTTGTGACACGGTGTATTGTCTTGGTGAAGCAACACTTTTTTTTTTCTTCAAATGCGGTCGTTTTTTGGCGATTTCATCTTTCAAACGGTCCAATAACTATGTAATAGTCGCTGTTGATCGCCCCTCCTTTTTCAAGTAAGTCAATGAAGATTATTCCATGCGCATCCCAAAATACAGACGCCATAACCTTGCCAGCCGGCTATTGCGTTTTCCCATGCTTTGGAGCGGGTTCATCGTGTGCACTCCACCCGGATGACTGTCGACTGGTCTTCGGGGTGAAATGATGGAGCCACGTCCACTGCGTTCACCGTCTTTGGTGCTCACTTCATCATGTCTAAACTTAGCTTACCAATCCTTGATGGTTGATTTTCCTGGGACAGTGTCCGGAAACTCGGCATCCAGCCAAGTTTTTGCTTCAACTGTATTTTTTCCGTTCAAAAAACAATATTTTATCAACACGCGAAATTCCTTTTTATCCATTTTTTTCACAATAACAAAAGTCACTTCACTCAAAATGCTATAATTCACAAACTAATGATCCGACAGCTGTCAAATGTATACACGCATCTTTTGAAGGTTAGGGCAAACTAAAAAAACATATGGATTTAATTCTAGTAGCGCCATCTATTTATCAGGTCGGGGACATTTTAATGAACCTGTTAATTTATTGATTGTAAATACATTTTTTAATATAGATTTTAGAATTGTAAAAAATAAATTACCTATTTGTATTCGTTATTGTTTAATATTCATGCTAAAGTTAAATATCCATTTCAAAATTGTTTTATTCATATATTCTCTATTTTAATATGCAAACATGTATTACTTCATTTATTATTCCATACTTATAACATAAAAGTAAAGAAAGATCATGTATACTTATATTTGATACCCTAAAGTTGTTAGAGTTCCGAAAATAATCTCATTTATGATACTTTGTTATAATGTTCAGTGGTGTAGTTATTTACATAATACTTTGTTTATTACTGATAGTTAATGCAAAATTAGATGTAATGTTAATGGCAATGAAAAAATATTATTAAGTGTGATAGTTTTAATGTATTTTAATAAACAGACATTTATTATTTTAATTAATATTATGTATCAAATACATTTCCGATCTTATATTGCAAATACTGCGAAAACAAATTTTACTACTATCTACTATTTTTACTTTTACTCTATTACGAGATAAACATGATGAGTTTAATACATTATGGTCGAATTTCGACCACAGGGCGATCACTGGTTAATATAAAATGGATTTTATTTTCTTTTTTTCTGAAAATAATTTGACCAACAGTAAATCCATCCCGCTATCATATATATCACACCTACATCCGCGAAGACAAACGGAATACATTTGAATCGTTTAACCTGCGATGACTTTACAATTGTCGTATACATTTTAATCGCTCTTGATAAATCTTTCATCATCAAGGATAGTGTCAACAAACTCTTCCTAATTTGAAATGTCCATTTGAACAATTTATTACTCAACCATCTTAGTGAATAGAATAATGACATTTAGAAATTAAATTTTTAGTTATCATTCAGTTTATATCACTTATTATTTTATTTTTCAGGATAGAGATGAACAGAGACGACTAGAAATGAAACATCGAAAAGAAGAGGACGATTTATACAGAAAATTTGCCAGACAAAGGGAAGAAGAAGAACGAAGAATACGAGACGAAATAAGAGTAAGTATTATGTTCAATAAGTATTAATAAAACAATATTTCACAAACTTAAACTTATTTTATTGGTTGGCTGGTTCTATCAGCCATAAACACGGTCACTATTGCTAATGATTTGTTGAATTTTAGTGTATTCGGATTAATGTTTTGTTGACGTATATACCGTCACCGGCACGAGAATAATGATACCGTTAATGGCTTCCTCCGTCGACAACAGTAAATGCAATCACTTCAGATTATGTACGAACTTGCTCCAAAAAGAGTAACAAATTTACGATTAAAAGCATCTGAATTATTAATTTCATATGTTTCCTTTTTTGAAACTTGTGAACTTAGTGAAAACAACGGGGATATATTCCTAAAGAAAATATAAGAATATTAGTTTTGACATAACAGGTCAATTGAAAAGTCCCCGCCCTACCATAGTAAAACACATCTTTTTGGCAAATTTATTTTTTTAATCAACATAATTCCCTTCCAGGGTGATACACTGATTATAGCGATCCTCCAACTTTTCGATACCATTTTTGTAGTACGATTTGTCGTTTGCTTCAAAATAGGCCTCAGTTTCGGTAATCACCTTTTCATTCGACGAAAATTTTTTCCCAGCGAGCTTTCTTTTCAGATTTAAGAACAGAAAATAGTCGCTGAAGGCTAGATCTGGAGAGTACGGGAGATGAAGCAATTCGAAGCCCAAATCATGGATTTTTGCCATCATTTTCACTGACTTGTAACACGATACATTGTTTTGGTGAAGCAACACTTTCTTTTTCTACAAATGCAGCCGTTTATCGGCGATTTCGTCCTTCAAACGGTTCAATAACGCTATGTAATAGTCGCTGTCGATGGTCCTTCCTTTTTAAAGGTAGTCAATAAAAATTATTCCATGCGCATGCCAAAATACAGACGCCATAACCTTGCCAGCCGACTGTTGCGTTTTCCCACGCTTTGGAGCGGGTTCACAGTGTACTGGGATTTGTTTTATTCAAACATTGCTCCGAATCATCAACTGGTCGTTATATTTGATCAAAATTGAGCTCGCGCCGCACCCACTTTGCACGGAGCTTTCTCATACCCTAATATTCGTGAATGATATGATGTACACGTTCAGTTGATATCTTTACAGTGTGCGATATTTCATTCAATTTCAATATACGGTCATTCAAAATATTTTTTTGGATTTTTGTAATGTTTTCGTCGGTAACAAACTCTTTTGGGCGTCCACTGCGTTCACCTTTTTAGATGCTCATTTTACCACGTCTAAACTTAGCATATCAATCCTTGATGGTTGATTTTCCTGGGGCAGTGTCCGGAAACTCAGCATCAGGCCAGGTATTTGCTTCAATTGTATTTTTTCCCTTCAAAAAGCAATATTTATTCAACACACGAAATTTCTTTTTATCCACTTTTTTTACAATAACAAAAGTTGCTTCACACAGAATGTTATAATTCACAAACTAATGATCCGACAGTTGTCAAATTTATACACGCATCTTTTGAGGATTAGGGCTAACTAAGAAATATATGGATTTAATGCTTGTAGCGTCATCTATGTGTCAGGCCGGGGAATATATATAGACATCTCAAAATGTTCAGTCTTTTTCCCTTGTTCGTGGGGTGCCATGAATTTAATACTATATACCTTGTACTATGTACCTGACAAAAAATGTGTTATATTATCGACGTGGGATAATATTGTGGGATAAAATAAAATTGATAGCTGAAAGACCTACTAACAGTATAATAAAACAATTTTATTGGAACCTAGACTATGGTCATTCTTGTTAGTTATTCATAATTGAATGCAAACAAAAATTAAATTTTTTTTTCAATAGTTTCATCAAATAACCTGAAATATAAACAACGTAAAATTTTGTTTCTTCCTACAGGAACATCAAGAGCTTGAAAAGTATCGTACCAAAATGCTACAATATTAATATACAATATATTGTTATTTACAAGCAAACTACCAAAAAATCATAAAACTACATATAAATCTATGTAAGCATAAATTGGGTACATTTTTGTCAAGGTCACGGCTAGGACGACAGAGCCAGAACGTTAAAAATCAGTCGAATGAAACAAGTAGAGCCCAAAATAGTAACTAAAAGTACGACTGAAACAGTCGATAGTAAATAGTAAAAAAATCAGTTGGACCGAAAAGAGCGACTAAAGACAGTCGACTGAAACAGTCATTGGTAAAACCAAAAACCAAAAATAGCGACTGAAACAGTCGATAGTAAAAAGTAGTCAATTACTAAATAGTCGATAGTCGATTTCAGTCAATAGACAATTTCAATCGATAGTTCCCAATACTAATAAATATTAAACCCAATATTTCAGGGATCTCATAATGAAGGAGGAAATGATTCGCATTTCTTCTATAAACTTCGAATGAGCTTATTTAAACAAAGAAATAGTTAAAGTTGGAGTTCCGAGTCCTATAGTATGTTTAAAAGCTATAGATCATAAAAACGTTATCAAACAAAAATATACCTGTAAGTTATTTGCTTTCAGTTCAATTGCATTCCTCATTGTTCCCGTAATTGGACGATGTAAAAAGTTTGTGCCAATTTTCAGACATAACACCGTGCACTTCTATGCCACTTTTAAGAATTATCTCACATTACCTATAAAGGAATCAAAGTGAACGTGGGAATAACGCGACGGAATTCGCGAAACAAAGATTAGGATTTATTTAGCTGTCCGAGCGGTGCTAATTATCCGGTAATGATCATTGTTTATGATAAAAATAACGGTACAATATGATTAATACTTCTATTTTTGTACATAACGTGGTAACGATAAGTAAAGGTTACATGCTTTCTCGGAAATAGTAATATTACTTGTTTATCTTTTAAAATGCTTAAAATGGTCCGTTTCATGAAGGAGTCGCCATTTAAATATATATGATCAACTCGCAGAAGTTGTGTTGCTTGTTTAAAGACTATCTACTCTTAGTTGCAATAAGTGTTTTAAACAATACCAATACCAAGTACTTTTTTAGTGTTTTTTACATTATTATATTCACTTCAATATCATAATGAATGATTAGGTCTTTCTTCATATATTCTATATTATTAATTTTACATTTTTATTATCTTATAATGAATTTGCCTTTCGCAAATCTTAAAATCTTCGCTTATCTAAAAATAAGGTTTTACATAACTAAAATGACTTTTCGAATATAATATGTGAAAAGATCGACCAAAACATTTTTAATAAGACAAATTTTGATTACTAAATATTGAGTTCACAGTTTGAAATATCATATTAATGCATAAAATATCATCTGGTGTTATATAACGTTTGCACTAACGTTATACTCACCGAACTGTGATGTAAAAACCATCGTTTTATTTAGCTTTGATTTTTTTATCATCGGATTATTTCTAATTCTTCAAGAGGAATGGTGGAATAAATAAATACAGTCCTGGTATAAAAAATATTAATTAAATTTCATTAACATTATAATGAAGTTGAGCTTTTATCCATCAAAGCCTTCGGTATAGTATAATCCACATTTTGCACAAATACTCAAAACTGCAGCTTTACAAAACCTATTTAAGGTAAAAATGAAAGCAAAACGATGCCAGTCAAAGAGTTAACTTTGTAAACCAGACACTCAAGTGTTATTCAACGTTTACTAACAATTTGTTTTTGAATGTTTTCGTTTTGAATTAACTACGTGTCTATGAAGAAATAAGTAACACATAACTAAATAACCAAGCCAAACCATATTGTTCCAATCTGTTAATTCAAATTTTCTTTTGAGACATTTAATACTGTTCTTTATGAGCTTTCTCAAAGATATGGATATTAATAAGACTTTTTCATGATGATAAGAGTAACAAACATATTTAAAGATATTTCATTAGCATTATATATATATATATATATATATATATATATATATATATATATATATATATATATATATATATATATATGCCATAGTTAAACAAAGGTTTGTAATGATATAATGTTATTGAAGTAAGATTTTTAGGACATTTTATCCCATAAAATAATTACATATTCAAGAAAATATGTATTTCTTGTTTCATCAAATGCGAATTTCATTAGAAAACAAGTTATTAAACCTCTTTCTGCTGTGAAAAACAGGCTATAAAAATTCATCAAGCATAACGACTTTAATCAGAATGCAGATAATTATTTGGTGATTTACGCTTTTTCCTCTAAACATATGCACAACTTGGTCAATGATTATATCGTGGCATTTAACTTCATTTTAAACATCTTTCCATTGTTAAGTGTAGATGTATTGAAATAATTAGTCATTGTTTTATTTACGTTGTGTAGGATTTTATAATTTGCCGTTCTCTGAGAATATATAATACCGAATAATTATTATTCATTATTGATATACGGAGTATAATTAAAGCACTTATAAAAGTCCTTCATTCAAGCCGATATAAATTTGTTATTAGGTGCTTTCATATACTTTGGTTATTCTTGTGGTATTCTTCCCATGGGTTATTCTTCCCATTCAGTGTATTCTTCACAAAACTTGTGACGAAGACTTATCATGCAAGAGGATGACTGCGTCATTCGCTATTGCTGTTTTTTTACTGTTAGTCCTTCCATTTGTTCAATTGATGTTGGTAGATATCTGCACGAACACTTTCATTCAATTTTAACAATTTTCAATACATCTTACTGATGTCACCACATGTGATGGGGTGCCATCAATTTAATACTATGTACCTTGTCATTATTTATAATGATTTATCTGGAGATCATTAGATACTGTGCAATTAGAAGGTTTTAGAAAACTTACTTTCTTTTACGTTATCTGGCAAAAAATGTGTTATATTATCGACGTGGCAATATTGCGGGATAAAATAAAATTGATAGCTGAAAGACCTACTAACAGTATAATAAAACAATTTTAATGGAACGTGGACTATGGCCTTGCCTCTATAAAATCAGTCATTCTACTGAGTTATTCATAATTGTATGCAAACAAAAATTACATTTTTTTTCAATAGTTTCATCAAATAACCTGAATAAAATTTTGTTTCTTCTCACAGGAACATCAAGAGCTGAAGATATAGAGTTAAGTTGTAGTTTCTCAATTTCTAGTAATACGTCCCCACTCAGTAAAGGAATAAATTATCTAAAGCGCCCTCATATTTATCATCTTCACAATTTCGTAAAAGCAAATGAGATGAGAAAAATAATCTTGTTATGAGTGATTCATAACCTCCAATAAAACCAAAAAAATTTCCAAGATATCTTGGTTAAGTAACTTTAAGTCAATATATCTAATCGGATACTTACTCAAAATATTAAAAGTTAAATCTCTATTTCCTCTGTCGTTGGTTATTTCCTTCAGTCAACAAATACGACATAAATAGAAAGTAAACTAAACGCGTGAAATTCCAAAATCTATATTAACAAGTTAACGAGGAAAAGTCACACGCCTCTCATAGAAAACAATTATTCTGATTCTAGGATGAATGGGAAAAGGAATTGGAGAGGTTGACGACCCGATTCGAAAGAGAAATGCAAATGAAGAGAAAGAGAGACGACCAAAACATATTGACGCTGAGACACCAGCAAGAACGAGAGGACCTGGAGAAGAACATGACCTTGCGCAGAGACAAGAAGAAGGAGTCCCTGACGAGGAAGATGTTAGAACACGAAAGGTAATGACAGCGGTTCGACAATTTGTAATTAAAATTAAGAGTGAAATTGTTCGACGTATGTCGAGGTGCTCCATGGATTACTAAGCGAGATCTTCGGTTGGCAATACCGGAACATGGCTGTGTGAGAATCGTTACGTAATCGGTTTAGATTATATTGATCGCTGTATAAACATAGACAATATCCGTCTGTTGAATCAAACATCAATTATTTTAATTATTTACGTAAATAAATGTTATTATGTATACAGTAAGCGCTGGCTATTGTTACATCATCTATCTGTTTAAATACTGGATTCGAAATATAATTTTTCGTTGTTAAATCCGTGAAAGTAGACTAACTCAGCAAAAGAAAACATATATTTATTATTAATTTAAAATTAAAAGTTTCTTTAGACTAATATAAAATTAAACATTCAGAAATATTAATTTATTCTGTTAACTACAGTTAATTAAATAACAACAGCCCAAAACACCTCGAAAATATGTTATTAGTTATTACAGCAGATGTTCCTTAATATTAACTAATTCAAACCAAGTTTTCGAAATGTTTCGAAATTAACGAACGTGATTGAATTAAACGTTTTATTAAAAGAAACCATTAATACATATACATATATTTATAACAAACTAAACGAATATTTAAACAGCGATAATTAATTGAAAAGTTCCCGGCCTACCATAGTAAAACACCTTTTTTTAGCAAAATTAGTTTTTTTTATTCAACATAATTCCCTTCAAGGGTGATAAACCGATTATAGTGACCCTCCAACTTTTCGATACCATTTTTGTAGTACGATTTGTACTTTACTTTAAAATAGGCCTCGTTCGACGAAAATTTCTTCCCAGCGAGCATTCTTTTGAGATCTGAGAACAGGAAATAGTCACTGGGGGCTAGATATGGAGAATACGGTGGATGAGAAAGCAATTCGAAGCACAATTCATGGATTTTTGCCATCGTTTTCACTGACTTGTGACAGGGTGCACTGTGTTGGGGAAGCAGCAATTTTTCTTCAGTCTTTTTCTTCAAATGCAGTCGTTTTTTAGCGATTTAGTTCTTCAAACGGTCCAATAACGCTATGTAATAGTCGCTGTTGATGGTCCTTCCATTTTCAACGTAGCCAATGAAAATTATTCCATGCGCATCTGAAAATACAGACCCCATATCCATGCCAGCCGATTGTTGCATTTTCCCACGCTTTGGAGCGGGTTCATCGTATGCAGTCCATTCTGACGACTGTCGACTGGACTTCGGAGTAAAATTATGGAGCCATGTTTCATCCATTGTCACATATCGATGCAAAAACTCGGGTTTATTAAGCTTGATTATCTTCAAACACTGCTCCGAATCATCAACTCGTCGTTTTTGGTTAAAAGTGAGTTCGCGCGGCACCTACTTTGCTCAGAGCTTTCTCATATCCAAATATTTGTAAATGATATGATGTACACGTTCATTTAATATCTTTACACTGTCTTCTATTTCATTCAATTTCAATTTATGTTCATTCAAAATCATTTTGTGGATTTTTAAATGTTTTCGTCGGTAATAACCTCTTTTGGGCGTCCACTGCATTCACCGTCTTCGGTGCTCATTTCACCACGTCTAAACTTAGTTTACCAATCCTTGATGGTTGATTTTCCTAGGGCAGTGTGCGGAAACTCGGCATTAAGCCAAGTTTTTGCTTCAACTGTATATTTTCCCGACAAAAAGAACTATTTATTAACGCAAAATTCCTTTTTATCCATTTTTTTCACAATAACAAAAGTTGCTTCACTCATTATGCTATAATTCACAAACTAATGATCCGACAGCTGTCGAATTTATACACGCATCCTTTGAGGATTAGGGCTAACTAAAAAACATATGGATTTAATTCTAGTAGCGCCATCTATGTGTCAGGCCGGAGAATTTTTAATTGACCTGTTATGTCCTAACACTGTTGTTTTTCTATTAAATGCACCTTACATACTACTATACACAAGATCAAACAATTTGGTCTTTTGAATCTATGTCCTGTTCTGGTATATTACTTTGATATTGACATGAGACTGTAGTTTCTCCTCATGCCTCTTTGAGATTCTATTGAATTTCTGAGTGACAGTTGGTATCGGTGTACGTAATCAGTCCGGTAGTATCTGGATGCACCTTAGGACTTTGTTCTGGAAAACTTGTATTGTATTTATATTACTTTTCCCGGAACATCCCCGTAATTGAATTCCATATATCCATATAGGTTTCAATATTTGCTTATATAATTGCAATTTGTTATGTACTGACAATTGTGACTTTTTCCTATATTTTAACTCCAGTTTTTCCTTTTCATTTTTCACGCTCCATCTAGGTCCATCAAGATTCATAGCGTTGTTGCTATATATGGAACTATTATTTATTCGTATTTGTGATTATGCGGCCTGATTATCCGTGAACTGTCCATGCACATATTTACTTGAAATTGACAATTCAATAAGTTAATAACATCCAAGGACGCACTGACAAGGATATCTGCTTTGGATCGCGATTGCTCACTAATTATACCTAAGGGGAAATCGTCATCTTCATCATTGCTATAAAAATATTGTTCCAATGTTCCATTGAACTTGATTAAGAAGATGAAGTTACGTTCGGTGACAGATACATGAAAATAATTGACCCATTCTCACTGTTCAGTTGCTATTGTGCAGATACATTATTTAACTGTAACAATGCTTTGTTTGTAAGGCCTTTTCTTATTAAAAATTATTTAAATTTGCTGAAGCGTATCTGAAGAACAAGACCCTTGGACAATCACTTCAGGACTAAACTGATTGTCGTCTAAGCGGTTGAACGATTATAATCAATAAGAATATTTAACAGAAGATTTTAAAATGAGAGTGGATTTTTTCATTTCGTTTCCTTTGATTGCTAGAAACGTTATTCGTTGTTTTTTTTTGGCTTTTTACTTGGACCCGATTTTTCAAAATTGTATATGTTTTTCCTGGAAACATTTTCAAATAAACCAGTACTGTGGGCATTGTAAATTTGTTCTATTCTTATTATTATTTTCTACATCGTTAATTATTCCTCAAATTTTCTTTTAATGGTTATATTAATCTCTTGATGGTATAATTTCGTTGTACTCAACCATCACTAAGTATGACATTTTCAGCCTCTTTCTACTACTTTTTTCATTATTTTGGTGTTCAATTCACATTTTAAAATTTAAAAGCGAATAACAATAAGAGGATTCTATAAATCCTGCGATAAATTACATGTAAACGCTTCGTTATTTAATGAAAGACTTCAAACAATCACGCCTTGATATAAAATACGAGCAATTCAGGGAATTTCATGACTTCATGTTCATGACCATGTGTACATAATTCTTAGAATTATATAGTATGTGTTATAATTTAACTTTCCCTATACACCGTACGTTTGAGTAAACTTATAGGAACGGTTAATTTAAAATAAATATGTGCAGACATTATAATTTTCAGTATGTTATAGTAGATCATCATACCTGAAGATAGCCATCAAAACTATAACAAAACATTAGCTTTGAATAATTTAATGATAGTTATGATAGTTTATGATATTCTACTCATAAGTTTTTGAGTTATTATGCTAAGAGTAACAATACTTTTGTTATATTTAAGACAATGAATAAAAAACAATTTCATGTTTTAATTTTACACTGGTTCTTGATGGGAAAAAATACCGTTCAAGCGAAACAATGGCTTGAAAAGTGTTATAAGGACTCCGCTCCATCAGAAACAACAAAAAAACGTTGGTTTGCAGACTTCACACGTGGTAATAGAGACACCGATGATGCAGAACGCAATGAACGTCCAAATCAGGTGGTAACACCAGAAAACATCACAGATCTATCAAAAGAACATGTTTTTATATATATGGTTTTATATCGCATGAAGATTTTGACTATGAAAAAGCCCAATTCAAAGTGGGTGCCCTGTTGCTCACTGTTGAGCAAAAAAAAAGTTTTGATGATCCTGAGCAGTGCTTGGCTATGTTTAAACATAACAAACCGGAATTTTGGCGTCATTTAAATGGACAGTAACTGGTGAAAGACCTATTTTGAAGCAAAAGATAAATCGTTCTACAAAAGTGGTATTCGAATGTTAGAGCGGCGCTGGAATGATTGTGTGGCTCTTCATGGAGATTACGTTGATGAATAATGTCAACTTCTAACAAAAAGACGTGTTTTCTTTGTTACGCTTGGGACTTTTCAGCCCATGGGTTATATATACATATATTTGGTAAGCCCAAAGTGTCTATCGCAGAATAGTAGAAAGAAAAGCTTTGCATTGTTAAAACCGTAGAAAATTAGGATAAAAACAGCTATTAGTGTTACTATACTAGATTGCTATAATAAATAATAAAAAAGAAACTATAAAAGAAGAAATAAACTCCCATACGGTGTGGTTTAAAATTAACTAAAACCATGATTTTTGAAATTAGTTCACTAACGTTCACACGCGGGCGACCTTATGAAGGAACAACCTTCATCGCCCTAAACCTGTATTAAAAATTAAGAAAGCGACAATCATTTTTAGTCTCGAGCGCTGTTATTCAAACGAAATTATTGAAAACAACCCAGATCATTTACATCAAATAGAAATAAACATCACCTCCGTATCTAATGTTTTCGTAACTGCTAGACATCGACTAAACAAAATATTACCAGGGGTAACGGTATAGCAGTGGCAGGCATGAAACCGCCGAATAAAAATCACTAATTAAGATGTAGGAGGTAAACATGTAAGTAATGAAAGAAAAGGACACGTTTTGACTAGTGTAGGCGTGACGTGCATTCGAACGAACTCATTAGAACTTTTAATCTGCTTAAAATAATAATAAGAATAATGTGTTCGAAAGGCGTATGGCGAACACCTCTTCTTTTTCCTTTGTATTCTACGTTCTGGAGGCTATGATGTTATTCGTGCCAACTGTGGAGTCACGAAAGTAGGAAAATCACCCGAGGGACTTGTTTAATTATCATAAACCGACCGAAATTTTCCTATTTACTAGTGGTAAGCCTGAACTAAAAGTGACACCTATTAATTATAACAGCTTTGTTTTGCCAGTGGATTGTTGACTAGTTGGTTACCATGTCAAAATATACGAAACAACAAATTTCTATTAAAGTTGTTATTAAAAAACATGGAAAAATGTGTGAGAATGTTCAAAATACGGAAAAAGACCTTGTAATTGATGTAAAATATTTGAAAACGCCGAATAAAGTGCACTGCGCTCGAACACAAAAAGTATCAGAACAGTTAGGTATTTAGATAATATTAAGTTAATTATAGAAATTAAATTAACAATAGTTTGAAATTATTAAACAGTTTTGTTTCGTCAGTGAATCACTGAGTAGTTAGTTATCATAAAACATACGAAACAAAAAATTTCCATTAAAATTATTCAAAAAACGTGGAAAAATGTGAAAGAATGTTGAAAAATTGAAAAACGACCTTTTAATTAATATACGTTTTTTTTTAAATGTATTTATTACACTGTTACTAGTCGTTGCCGAAGTCGTTAACCTATAATTTGTCTTTACAATAACTCGAGGAGGACTCATCGGCTCTATCTCCGTCTCTGGTGAAATAATGTTGAAACATGTCACTGTTGTATTTTTATCATATGCACCTCACTACACTACACCACACAAAATCAAATGGTTTGATTCTTTTGAGTCTGTGTCCTATTTTGATGTTATCCAATTGTTGCATTACTTCGATATTTACATCTCTTTGCGATTCTCTTAATTTACTGAGTAATAGTTGGTATTTGAAGGTCTCGGAGTAAATAATCAGTCCTGTAATATCTGGGTCCACCTATAATACTTATATACAATATACAATACTAATACATTATTATATATAATATTAAGCTGATTATAGAAATTAACAATAGTTTGATATGAATAAACAGCTTTTTGGCAACGGGTCTTTGTCTAGTTGGTTATCATGTCAATATATAGAAAACTGAAAATCTCCATTAAATTTCTTATTAAAAAATAGAAACGGAATGGGTTAAATGGAAATATTATGTGAGAATGTTCAAGGAATTGAGAAATATCTTTTAGTTTACGTAAAGTACTAAAAAAAACGAATAAAGCATAGTAGAATCATTAGGAACTTATTAAGTTGTGAGTAGAATCAGAAATCAGAAGATGCTAAATCTGCTACATCTATGATGTTTCTTTGACTTGTGAATAGGTATGATGCGCAGGAAATCTCCTGAAAGGCCTATTTTCGTACATTTGTATGTCCATTTAGTCAAAAAAAAATGTCACCGATTTGGAAGCAATCCACGAAGAAAATTCCTTTTGGTTCACAGAAAAACTGACACTATTTCTAAATAAAAACACACCTCAGAGCTTTAAAATTAATTTAGACTATTTAGGATAAAATTAACAATAGCACTGATACCCTATACAAGTGCATGTGATTTGGTTCGCTTCAATCTTTTAATATCCTGTGCATTGTTCAGTAGATGTATTGCTTTCACATTGCTGTCGTTTATTAACCTTCCTTCAAGTCAGCCTAAATCTTGGATAACTTCCTAAATCCACTTAATTTCAAGGGCATCGGGCAGTTCTTCGTTAGCTATGTAGCGATAAGTATTGGTTATATTAATGGAAGAACTTTGTTTAGGCAGCGTTAGATTACTAGTCGGTTTGGTTTGGTGTCTGTCTTAGAGTCCTTGATCTAATGTAAAATTGGAAGTATCTTCCACCTAACCAGTACAGTTGTTTCAAATTTAATCGAAAATTGAGATGGAGCCGTTTCCTCATGTGATATAAGTAGGTTTCTATCGTACTAGTTTTCATACTATTAAGCTTTATTTTCTAGTATCTGGCCATTTGTGGATATTGTTGATTATCACTTGAGCTTTTTCTATAACTCTAGACAGAGATATATATTTTGCTTATTATGACAGTGTCTATTACTGGCTAAAATACCGGCTCTTTTGTTGATGAGATTTCAGCGATGTAGAGCAGATGCAGGAGTCCAAATTGATTTAAATATTGTCAATTATCATTCATTATGGAAATGATACCAATCTATCTTATGAAAAATAAAATGTTAAATTATTAATAAGTTATAAGTAATATTAACTATTATCAATTTTTATGGTCAATTTATATTTTAATTAATGATATAATCCCGACGGATTAATCAAGAACCACCAATATATAAACATATTCTCTTTTAGGGCAGCGACGGCCGCTCTTGTTGAAAAGCAGAGTCACGAGATGTTGGAACTGATCAACGAAAAACGCAGCGAATACATGCAGGCGGAGTCTTTGTACTTGGACCACAACGACGGTTACAATGAAGAGGCTCAACCTTATCCCGTACATGCTCCACCTCCTGCACCACCAGCTTTAAGCAAATTCCAAGTAAGAAGGAGCGTTCAGTCAAATGTAACTAACTGATAATAAATAATATTATTTGCAGGTGTACAATGATCCCGCAGAATTCTCGAACGTGGATCAAATAGCTATATCAGTGGCTCAGGAAGATCAGAAATCCTTCACCGATCTGGTTAGACAATTGGTTGGACGTTGTGGATCTGATATTGAAAAAGCAAGGTAAAGCAAAAGTAATTCATTGATTCAACTATGTTATATTTAACGGGTTACGTGCTTTAGGACGATATTCAGATGGATTACCGTGAAGAACCTAAACACCATGTCGTTTGATGATAATCTAAGGGGAGATACCCCAATGGGATTGTTAAGAGGCATCAAGAACGGCACCGAAAGCTATCACGTCCTTTTCAAAAGATTATGCAGGTAATTTTTGCTACGCCCTGTAGAAGATTTGATCAATAATTACCTGGAATGATGTGGGAAAATAAAATAAAGCATTTTTTCGCAGTTACGCTGGTTTACATTGTGTAGTTATCAAGGGATATTCCAAATCGGCCGGATATCAACCCGGAGTAAGATTTGAGGATAATAGATTCCGAAACTCTTGGAATGCCGTTTACGTGGCCGGAGCTTGGAGGTTTGTACAGTGTAACTGGGGTGCCAGGCATTTAGTGAACGCCAAAGAAGCTCCAAAAGCGGGCAACAAAACGAAATCTGACAGTCTAAGGTAAAACACCTCATACCTCATAACACCATTTTATGTAATAAGAATTAGTCTATTATTTATTGATCAATATATTGTATGAATGAATGAATGAATCTAGAATGCATGAGGTGATGTTTGCCAATGGAAAAAAGTATTATTGTTGTTCTGTTGTAATTGCATCCCCGGCCTGAGACATAGATGGCGCTACTAGAATTAAATCCATATGTTTTTTCGAAAAATTGGAGGGTCACTATAATCAGTGTATCACTCAAGGGAATTATGTTGAATAAAAAAAATTAATTTTGCCAAAAGAATGTGTTTTACTACAGTAGGCCGGGGGCTTTTCAATTGACCTGTTAGTGTAAGAAAATGCAAAACCAGTATTCATTTCCCAAATTATAATTAAATTAGACTATTTAAGTTAAAGTAAATCTAAGATCAAACACTTTACGTTATGTAGCTATAAGCATTTATTTTGGCATCGTTGGATTACTAGTTGGTTTGATGTTTTAGTGCAATCCCACATTTGAACTTCACCAATACCACATTATAATAGACTGATATCAATAAACCAAACCAAACCCGACTTTTCGATTTTAAATTAAGTTGGAAGTATCTAGTACAGTTTTTTGATGCTAAGTCTGATTTACTCTACTTTTTCTCCTTCCTTTCTCAACCTAGAGCTTGTTAAACAATATGAATATACCGATATATCAATATAAAATTCCAAGTATCAAAAATATGCGAAAATAGGTACTTTTTTTAGATTTACATGTTGTTATTACATTTTTTAGATTTACTTATTTTTTACAAATAATATGTTATAGTTTGTTTATGGGTAATTTGCTGCCAATTAGTTTGATACGGTTGGCGAGTCTGTCAATATCAAAATTTTTCAACCATTCACCTCAAGTATTGTTTTCTTCAAACACAACTTAAATCTCACAGTACATCTACCCACATACATCATCTCAAGATACATCATCTCACAAGAGAGATCAGTTTACGAATGAAGTATTCGAGTATTCCTTATTACTATTTTTGATTTCGGATAATTTATTTGACAAAATGAGATTATTGAAAGTGAAAAATCCGTTTTAAATAATAATTTATCAGAAACGAACAGTATTATTAAATGTACTAGATTTTTGATGTTCTATGAAAAATATCAATATCGATTTTTTAATATCGATATGTTTTGGCATTTGTAGCACATCCCTAATTGGCCTAAGTAGTATTGGGCATAATCGATATATTTTAATAAGCGATATAATTTTTTAAAAAGTTTTAAATAATTAATATATAATTCAATTATATAATAATAAGTTATGGATCACAATTATCAGAATCCAATACAAGTTTTAGTTTGGTAAATAATCTTATTTTCAATTTTCAAATCATTGTCAATAAGGTTTCAGAATTAATGTATCTAACCTAATATACATTTATACAATAGTAAAATAATTTAAATATTTCTTTGCGATTTTAATATAGCCTGTCCAATATAGCTGCCAACGTCCAAGCAATCAAAATATATGACGTTTTAGTTTACGTTTGCTGGTTTATAACCTCTCATTATTATAACTAATATTTTGAAGAATTTTTGCAGATATTTGGTAACGTGATCCATCAGTATAAACCTACAAACCCAAATTTTTTAGGCTGGTTCGATTGCAATTTATGCGGCATTCTATCTCTTTAATTAGGATAAAATGAGAAGGAAGAAAATCCGGGTTTAAAACAAATTTTACAGTTTTAAAAACTATACTTGGTAATACATTAGCATCATTTATGACATCATTGACTGTTATATTGGATGGGCTGTACCAAAAATGACTCTCAAGAATATCATAACATTATCATGACAGTATTTTTTTTGTTCGTTAATATTCTTGGACAGATATTATTAATAAACTCCATTAAAATAGTACTACCAGACAATGTTATATTAATTAATACATTTTAGATATGAATACGATGACCATTACTTTTTAACTGACCCGAAGGAATTCATCTACGAATTCTTCCCATTACAAGCGGAGTGGCAGTTACTGAAAAATCCAATTACCCTACAAGAGTTCGAAGAACTACCTTTCGTAAGATCACTATTCTTCAGATATGGACTGTATTTCTCCGACCCGAAAACAAAAGCAGTGATGTTTACAGACTCAACAGGTAAGGCCCCATTGCATTTATCACCAACAATAAGAAATATACTGTTGATTGTTCAATGCGAGGTACACAAATCACCTATTGTGAGATTGAAGCATCCCTAACCATTAATTCCACCAGCATATATGCAGATTTTACATGAATACTTAGCTGTGCGAAAGTCTTCGGTGAAATAAGGAAAACAAACAAGAGACGCCGGACTGTTCTTCATCATGACAATGCGAGCTTTCCAACAAGAGGCTATTTGAGCACTCAAAACATCGAATTAGTGGGCAATCCGCCGTACAGCCCTGATTTGGCATCCAATGACTTTTTTTGTTCCCATCCGTGAAGAATAAACTGTTTGGCCAACGATTTCCATCACCCGAAGTATCTATTGATGCGTTCAAAAATCATGTTTTGAAGATACCTCATTCGGAATGGAATAAATGCTTTGATAATTGCATCATCGTGGCGAGTACTTCGAAAAACAATAAAAGTATATTCGAGCTTAAATATTTCTTTTTTTTCCTATTCTCGAAATATAAATAAAAAATAGTGACCTTCGTATCAGATATAAACAAACCCGTGTTAATTGAGATCTCACCAGTTTCAGTGCGACAACTAAATTCTGCTGATTGAATTTTATCTCTCGATATATAAATTATAAATGGCAACGTCGCAAGAAATAAAGCGGAAATATAAACTTTAAGCCTGCGTGTTTAAATAATCAACATGATTATTTTGTTAATACACCTCGTATATATTATCAGCCAGGCCACTAGTCTTACTTTTCTTATTATTAGGTGCAGCCACTGTAAAAATTGCCATGCCAGCCCATATGCAGGGCACGCTCATCTTCCACTACAACCTGAAATTCTACGACAGCGATGGAGATAGTTTCGAAGGTGTGTCACTAAAGCGTTTTGTCATGCAGGTACATCAACTAAACATTATCTAATTATATAAACTTGATATTATCAACTTATTTTTTCAGTCCGTCGTTGGCAATACTGTGGCCTTCAGAGTACACGCGCCGTGCAGTGGAGCTTTCCTGCTGGATATCTTCGCTAACGCAGTGACGCCCAAAGAATATCTAACCGGAGAACCCATGAAGTTCAAGAGCGTCTGCAAATTTAAGATATGCTGTGAAGACCTGCAAACGGTCATGGTACCGTTACCAGACTGTGCTAGTGGCGAATGGGGACCTACTAAGGCTACCAGATTATTTGGTTTGGTCCCTATCACCCATCAGGTAATGCGAAATTAACAAATTTTTCCATCAATGGGCGTTTTCACATCTGCTGGCACCACACCGATACCGACATCATGACAGGAGTTAAGAACAAGTCGTACTTGCTATATTTGTGAAGCAAAAATCTTTTTCTTTTCCCCTTGGGATAATTGATTTATATCCATCCACTATATATTCAAATATTTCTTGCTTTTGTGTCTATGTATTTTGTTTCTATTATCTTCATTAATTTTTTTCCTCTTTTAACCTTAAAAATATCTCTATACACAATACCATACACGGGACCGATTGCTGCCCAACGATACGTACGATACCGACATATCGACGAGTGTGGTTCCATTTGTTTACGTGAGATTACGGGTCCACCGACATCGTTGTCGGTGTCGTGCCGGCAGATCTGAAAACACCCAATATCAGTAAAATATTATAAAATACGTTTATTTTTAGGACGCGCTTATTTTCGCTGGACGCGAATTAGAAATCCAATTCAGGATGTCGCGACAACTCACCGATTTCATGGCCACCCTACACAAAAACGGCGTCGAAGAGAAACGCCTCTCCAAATTCGTGTCCCATAACGTTACCGACGATATAATCACTTTCAATATCAGTTTTCCTGAGGAGGGGCAATACGGATTGGATATCTACACCAGGGAGATGGCACCGTTACAAGACGCACCGGGAGAGAAGCACTTGCTCACTCACTGTTGCAAATATCTCATCAACTCATCCAAACGCAATTAAACACGTTTCGTTTCGTTTTGTAATTGTTATAGGGCAACTATTGTCGTTCGTTTCAGAGGTTATCTAGTCCTAAATTAATTTACTTTTTGAACGAAACCAAGCGAAGCAATTTAGTCCGAGAGGGACAGAAACCACGGTGCTATTTTATTCTTTTTGAGAAAAAATTTGGGCCTAACGCTTGCCTTTTATTCAAATTTTCGTCATTCCATAGACATAATATTAGAATCAGTTTTAAACTACTAATATTTATAGAATAATATCCCGACAATTTGCATTCACTTTAACCTGAGATAATTCTGTATAAATGTTCATTGATATATATACACAGTAAAGTACAGGAGACCTAGAGACTGTAGAACTTTGACATATTGTTGAATTGTTTATATCCTTATTTAATAATGAGAGGTGCTAATGTACATAAATACCCACAAGGCCTGTTTGATATATATCTTGCTAGAAACTTTGGCGGAATAGATACAGCACCATAATATAATTAATAACTAATCCGTTTTATTACCTCTAGTTTAACGTTTGACATTTACGTAACGTTCTCTAAAAAATGTATAAATTCGGTACCTTTATTAAAATGAAGTGCAATAACAATGGACAGAATTAAAAGAGAAATTTTATTAAAAATATATATTTTTTGATAATAATTATAGATATGCACATATTAAGGTTTATATATTTTTTGTTATTTACTATTAATTTAAATAAACAGACAAATAATGGAATATGTAAATTGCTTCAATTCACATTCCACATAATGTATTGCATTCCAGAGTAATAAAATTTATTTATTTTTAAACTATTTATATTTTTGCTTACCTTTCATCTACAATCCAACCTGTTTCTCATCAATCGCGGCTTGCTTTATATCAGCCACAGTTTTTATGTAGTGTTTATGTTGTTTTTTCGGTAAACGCGCACTTGTCATCAGCAGTTGCATCGTATTTTTTGACATATTATTTTTTAAATTATAAATGTTAATAGATTATGTATCATAATACACCATCAGTTGTAATACTTAAATAATTCTTACAAAAATATTTTAATAAAAATTTGACAAAAATGTCAAAATTATAATGAATTTCAGTGACGTCATCGAAGTTTTTTGTATGATGTCCGTTGCTTTGACGTTTTTGTGACAATGCGAATATAATGTACCACGGACAATTTAAATACGCAGACCTGAATCAGTTCTTAAACCAAAATTATTAAAAATTGAATCATACAGTGACTGAAACATTAATTTTTTTCTGTCGGACTGTGTAATTTCTACAACGGACATAGCATTATTACGAATAATGCGAGGGTTTTACATATCACTGTTTAGTTTCCAAGGCAATAATTATGGAGCACTTTTCCATGGAACTCAGCTGAACGAATTTTTCTTTTCTAACATCACATGTAAACATATTTTCGATAGCCCAAGTAAAATATTTTATTCTTGACTATTACACCAATCTGGTCTCCAGTCAAAGTCAAGTTGTTCCGGGAGATTACCATACTCTTGGTCAAACTGCTCTGCTATGATCAAGAAAAAGCTTTCGCGATTTTTTCTTCACGTATTTTCACTAATGGTGTTAGACAATCGTGTTTGTTACAACCTGGTATTCCAAACATCATGTAAGTATTGTATAAGTTTTTAAATTTTTTGCTGTTTCTCTTTCAAGATATTTTTGAATATATTTCTCAACTTTCTGTATTTCTATTTTGTATATATAATGAGTTGGCGAAAAAGTAATTTCATTTTTTTCCGTGTCACAGCGAATTTCAAACATTAATCTATGATTATCACTTTCTGGTAAAACCATAAAACTACGGAAAGAAAAGCTGAATCAAGTAATTTCCACATGCCTCCTTTAAAGACAACTATTTTATTAACTATATTTTTCATAGCTATCACAGAGATATGCAGCTTTAAACCCACCTACTAGGAATAACCGAAATTACTTTTTCCTCCTTATTAAATTATACAACAAAACAAATAAAATTACTATTTATTAAAAAATATTTGACAAAATTTATATAATTATGTATTTTAAGGATACTTCCTAATTTACATACCGAATAACATAAATATAATTTAAAGCATCTTTGCAAAATATTTTTTATTGCACATAAAAAATATATAATACTAATACAATTGCATAACAAATTTTGGTTGAACAAAACTAAATATTTTTTATCTGTATATAATATCATAATATAAAATCTTATTATATACATAAATATTATTTATATATGGCTTCTATTACAACAACCTGTCTCAACTATGACTATGACATAGTATTAAGAAGTCTCATTAGATCCAACAAAACGTCAGACGCTAAACATGAATTTGCAAATACACAATTTTTATGTTATTTACCACAAAAATCAATAATATATGGAACAGAAGAAAAAATATTACCAGAAACTTAGTATATTTTCAGTCTTAACTCATCTGTTAATATCCCATTAATTTTTTATTCTATAAGGCTGAGTTGAACTGCTCCTACTGGACTCCACATTATCAATTATTGAAGTCAGCATACCTTCAACTTCATTAACAGCATATTTTAAGTGACAATTATCCATAGGACTGAGTGAATCCTCTAGAGAAAAATTGTTAGCTAAAATCTGCTGTAATTTGGCTAAGGCTTCATCTAGATCATTATGTAATAGTTTTACTGGAGATCTGGGTGCACACACATCATTTTTTGAGTCAACATTATTTGGAACTCCACAGTTGTTTTCTAAAAATATATATAGTTGACATCAGCAGAAAATTATTTGAATATTAGTAAACCTTTTTGCCAGATATTATATTCACTTGATGGTTTAAAGTCAACTTTAGGTATAGGCCCATCAATTACATCTCCAATATCTGATTGGCATTCAGTGTCTTCTAACTCTGTTATCATTGTTATAGGACTCATGTTCCTTATATTTAAAATTTTTTGGTTATTTCCGTGTTGTACAGTTGGCGTTGACTGTACATTTGGCACATTTGAATTGAGTATAGTTTTGTCATGATGATCATCAGCAGTTATATTAGGAGGAACGTTAATATGAGCCTACAAAATAATTTTTTAAACTTCCATAAATTGTTTAATAACAACAAAAACATTATAAACATTACCTTTAGTATTTTTAAGCGTTTTATATTTTCTCCCATAAATATTCTGTATTCCTCTAAATATTTTCTGATTTCCTTATCGCCATAATTTCCAAAAATTAACATCTGTTGAAGTTCTCTATTTTGTGATTCCAACTGTTTTATAACGCCTTGTAATTGCATTTGAGGTGACGATAGTGGTTCAACATCTAATGATGAGGTAGATTGATGATGAGCTTTAATATCTCTTACCAATGAACTGAAATAAAGTTTAAAATTGTATTCAATTTCTTGAAAAATATTGTATGACTTACCTTGTAGGTTTAATAACAGAGAAATGTGTATTTGATGAATTAGAACAGAAAATACCACATATTTTTTTAAAAAAGTTGTTGGATTTGTCCTGCATATATACATGTTATTAAAAGAAAATCTATAATAGTGGCATGTACTTACTCTACTTTTTTCTGGACCTGTAAAATATTCCCTAACAGAATGGGATAATTTATGTGAATGGCTGATTCGTCCAGTCAAAAAGCATCTTTGACATTGATTATACTTCGAACATTTTATACAAGTATATTTTAAACCCATCAGTGGTTTTGTTTTACATGTTGTACATTTCACACTATGCATTACTAAAAATATATATAAGAAACACCCTATGTTGATACAAAGTAAAATGTATTACCCGTTTCACCATGTTTCAATTTAAAAATATTGGGAATCCATGCCAAAAATGATGGTTTTGTTTCCAGCCAAGAAATAAAATTGCTTTCATTTATTCCTACTAAACCTGGAGACTAGATAGAGATATTTTAATAAACATTATTTTTATGTTTTACCATTGCAAAAACCTCACATTCTGGAAGCAACTTTCAATTGCAATATTAACAGCTTGTGTTCCAAATGATACATCCTCATGCAAATATTTGATTATATCAAATATTTTTAATAATAAAGTTTTCAATCTCATTCGCGTAACACAATTATTATGATCAGCACATATGTTAAAAAGGAATTTATAGAAATCTAGAAGAGTGCAACTGCATAACATTCCAACTAAAAGCTTCGTTGAAAAAACTTGCACTTTTCCTTCCCTAAAACTAATAAATTTATTAATACAAATTAATTCAATTAACACAGAATAATAACCAAACATACCAATCAAAAATATTGTATAGTAAGTTTAGTACAAGTTCTGATGCAAAATCTATGTCAATGTTGGTATGATTTTTTTTATTTGCTGCAAAAAATATATCTGACAAAACAGTTTCTAAATCACAGGCCTCCAGTATTAAAGAATTCTCGTTATTTCTTAATTTATGTTGGTCAAATATGGTATACATTGTTGATAAACTCACTTCTTCCACTGAAAACCACTTTATTACTCATACAATCTCAAAGTACTGAACAACTTACTGAATAAACTCCTTTGTAGAACTCGAAATTTTAAAGCTAATCGATAAGATGGATATGTAACATAATTGCACTCATCTATTCCCTGTTTAACATCACAAAACTTTGGATGATCCCATTGTTTCATTTTCTTTTCATCACTGCAATATATAATTAATTTATAAAATGTTAAATAAACGCATACAATGAAATATACTTCACGTAATATATAAAACCACTTTCATTTTCAACTTTCTTCCAGTTCCCCATTTTTCAACACTTTAAAGTAATTCACAGGTGGATGAATCACAACAGGTTGATGAGACAACAGATACAGGTATATAGAAAACTAAACAGAACAAACACTTTTTAATATGCTGCTCCTAATTAACTCTCATGTTAGTTACTCTTTTAGTCATAACATCTAATCTTCGGCGTCGTAGACAACAAACACTTAACGGTTAATTTTTAAAGGTACGCTTCTTAAAGAGCAGGTAGAAAGAATTTTATCCTTTTCTAACATTCGTGACTCATAATTTCAATACTCAATACACTGTCTTTTAAGAAAGTGATGTGACCAGTAAAACAACTGCACCTGTTGAATCATCTTGTTTTATTCATAAGGGGTTCGATATTTATATAAGTTTATAAGTGAATCACCATAAAATCAAAATTGATTTAAATGAATTCAATGAAATTCGTTTATTTTAATGGGAATTGTAAAGAGCTTTATAATAGAAGGAAATAATTAGTGTGTTAAGAGTGTGTTATTAGTGTTAAGATTACTGTACGTCGGTAATAAATAAAAAACTTACAGTAGTGCTTATTGCTTTCATATTACCATGTTATTCTGTCTATTTCATATTCTTGGCGTTTTCTGTCATCGTATAATAATATGTTTTTATAAGTAATTGTAGTTGTTAGTACGAGAAATAGTACAAAAAATAAATGAGAAGTTATAGGTAAAAAGTAAGACATTCAATTTCTCCAGGTTGTAGCTCGCTTAGCATCTAGGTTGTGCTTAATATTTTGTAGGTACCTACACAGCAAGAGTACATTTTTGTGTCGAGCATTTTTTTAGGTCTAAAATATGATTTCATTACTTAGATAGTTTTAAATTTTCTGCTGACGATCTACAACGGGGTGAAATCATTTTCTAATCCTATAAGGCGGTTGTAGAACATTTCGCCGATGCCAAACACGAAAAATGTGACTTTCCCGACACGAGGCTAGTCGTGAATACGAATATTGCTCACCCACGGATAAACAAGCCATAACAGGGTCGCGTGCCATCGAACTAGAGACAATTGAGCGTCGCCGTAGAGTACCGCGATTTTCCAATTGCCTTCTGCGAACAGCTGAACGGAATCACTTTCTATGACTGAATTCGTCACCGATCGCTCTGGGAATTTGGGATACTTTTATTTTTAATATAGAAAAAGAAAATTGAGGTCAGATATGCCGAAATCAAATCGGTTTTGACGGCGTGACAAGCGTAGCAATATAAAAGAAATGATTTACTCTGGTCAATAACTTTTGATTTCCTTTAAACAAGTGACAATATTGATTACCATTATATTTATTATACTATATAAGTCTACAACACATTTATATTAACCTAAATATATATTATTTTCAATATTACTACATGACACAATGTACTAATGAAGTAGCATTTAAGTGTCAATAACATAGAGAACATGGAGTTGCCTATATGAAACTTTTAAGAATTCAGAATTTATATTTATTGCCATCTTATGGATATTTAAATTGATTATACTAATAACTATTTTAAATGAAATATTAAAATTCGAATTATATATCACTTTTTGGTAATGTAAATATCTAATTTTAAAATAATCTATCTAGTTCGTTATAGAGTTCGTTATTAAATAAAATCATTATTTTGACATATTAGATGACAACTTATTTATAAGCACTACTGTTATAAATTTATTCAATCGATATTTTTTTCTCGCTTTTGTTTCTTTTGTACTAATCAAATAGTATTTGTATAATATATATAGAAACATTTTTATATATAATTTTATAATACCAATTTTATAATTCAATCATAATCATTCAGATTTTATATTTATTATCTTTATGTATATGTAAATTGATCATATTAATAATGATATTTGATTGAAATATTATTTATCTAGTTTTAAACCACTCTAATCTATTTAAATCGACAGCAGCATGTTGGCACACTAACTAGATGACAACTTACACACTTGTTATCTAGTTAATAAGTATATTAAAACATATAAGATTAAGAAAGCAAGTAAGAATAACATCCTTAATTTATTTACTCTTCAGACATTTTTTTTGTTTTGGTTCTTATTTTATAATATATATAGATTTACATATCTGTTAGATTTAGATGATTAAATATAATCGATCGCAGATTAATATACCAACAATATCAATAGCAATAATTATAGTTTCAATATACCTAAGTGATTAACAATTTAAATTTGATTTTGTTTAAATAAATGAATGATGAATAAATGGAATATTCATAGTAAGCGGTATAAACTTAAGAATAATTTGTCCATTTTAATATAATTGACCTAGATAGATGTAACTAAGAACGTTGTTAGCTTTACCATATGTTTAGTCTTTTATGAAGGGTTGTTAATTGAAGTTTTTTTTATTTTTTTCACTTGCTGGTAACTTAGTAATTGGGAAAGCATACATAGAGAATTTAAATAATATTTGGTATTGTCGAATTAATTAGTTTTAAATTAATATTATACTGACTAATTAATTCTAATATTTTTTATAGAAATTACATAAATTATATAGTTAGTAACATAGATTGTTTGGGTAATTAATTGGATTTTAAAAGTAGATTCAAAAAGTAAATAAAGATTTTACTTCATGGGTAACTTTGGTGAAATGTTTCGTGGCGTTCGATATCTAGATGACACTTTTTCGATCCATTTTATTAGTTTGATTGGCCCGCAAAGTTATTTGATTGGTTCATTTTATTTCTATGGTGCGTTTGTTGTTTATATGTTTTGGGTGCCATTATCCGTGTGCAGGATATAAGGAAGAGTATGTTTAGCGTTTTTATACGTTTTCCTGGTTAAATTTTTTTTTAAATCTTATTCTAGATACTATTCTAATTTATTTAAAAGTATATCTTAACTTATTCTAAAGACTATACTAACTTATTCTGGAGATTATTAAGTCTCACTCTATGTGTCTATTAATCAGTTCGTATGGTAGTTCGTAAACTGTCATCGCGCACATTTAACTGTTTGGCGACTGCATTCAGATGCACTAATAGTCTTTCAGAGTACTTCGCACTAACACTTTGAACCACACTCGTTATGGGTTCTAAGCGGATATCACGCTGAATCAGTTTGTTGGAGACGTAATATGGGGCATCGACGATGGCCTCGCAACACTTTATTCTAGAACCTCTAGAGGATAGCTATGTTAGATTATACCGTATGTACAAATGGGCCTAAGTATTGACTTATACAGCAAAATCTTGTTACTTAATGATAAGATTTAGATTTACGTCCTATCAGTCAATATATTTGGTTTAGTATAAGCCCAAGCTGTTTGCGTTTTGTCACTATATGTTTTTTTCCATGTCAAACGTCGACCAAAATGCATTTAAAGATATGTAAAGATAAGTGTGAATGTCATATGGGTAGATTTTGTCTCATTTGCTTTGATACGCCAAGTTTTCAACCACAATTCGACTTTGGTAAGATGAAGTTGGATGGTCTTATGGCTGATATTGGATCCTCGTGTGATGATAAAACAGCTGTATCGTCAGCAAATGTTATAGGCCAAGAACACTGCCCTGCGGAACAACCGAATATATTGGATGTAGGTCAGTGTATCCTCACCTCACTGTTTGACAATAAAATGTCTACCTACGAGGTATGATTTCAGCAGTTGAAAGTGCATATGGGGCAAGAGCTTTTTCAATTTAACATGCAGTCCAGTGTGCCATACTTTATCGAAGACTGGTTAAATTATAATCAAAATTAGTTCGTTTTAATCATTGTTCTAAGAAGTGTTATGTAAAAGCGTAAAACCAATGAAAACAGTTTTAACCTTGGCAATTTATAAGAAATAAAGGCGACAAAAAATATTTTAACAGCCGTTCAGTGGTTCGAAATGAATTAGTTTCGTTTCCTGTCGATTTTCGATAGAAAAGAAAATCGACGTTGCGCTTTTCATCCTTTATTGGTGCAGAGGAAGAAAGTAGGCCCAAGTGTGGCGAATGTAGAACAACGATCGAGGTTCGTGGTCTGCTATTTTTACGGCAATTTGGATAGTTGTCTGAGAATCAATTTGATTTTTAATAATAATAAAAACTTTAACGAATTTTAATCGGTTTAGAGTAAAAAGTGTTCTAACTGAAAGTTATATATTTTCATGTAGACAGAACTATAACTATTTTATCTCTACCTTGAAACTATATATAAACATGATGGTATAGCAGTTTATGCTTTTCTTATTTTGATAAAATATAGATACACCTGTTATATGACCACAAAGGTCCGCTAATTATTGATATCATAGAATTGGCGGATTTTATTAGGCCTATAAATTAGGATTTAGAACAAATGGTGTTAGTGTGTATTAAAATTTTTGAGGTAGATGTTTCTGATTTTTCGATCGATACGAGGTGTAGGTTCGTCCATCGATGATGGACGAACCTTATCACATTTGCCAATATTCCACCTATAAGAGACCTATGTGAGAAATGGGCATGTGACAATCACCAAAAAGCAGAAGCATTTGCTGAATATCTAGAAAAAACTTTCAAAACAAACGAAACTAATATTGAATATAATTTGCCGGACATAGAAGCTGAAAGTTCGATGATTGAATTAGTCACGCCAAAAGAGCTAACCAAAATTATTAAAACTGACATTAATCCCAGGAAATCACCAGGCTATGATTTAATAACAGGAGAATTACTGCAAAAACTACCAGGAAAGGGAATTATAAAACTCACCAACTTGATCAATACAGCATTATTAAAAAGTATGCTCAGCTACATTTTTAGATGTAGCACAAACCTTCAATAAGGTTTGGTATGAAGGCCTTGTTTATAAACTACAGAAAATGCTAGCAAAGCAACACACCAAACTATCAAAATCGTACATTACAACCACAATGTTTAGACTCAAACAAAAAGAAGCTTACCCTACAACAAAAGAAGCTAAAGTTGGTGTACCACAAGAAAGTATACTGGAACGAATGCTTTATCTACTCTACACTTGTGATATACCACAAATGGAGAATATTACGATGGCTACATTTGCTGATGATACTGCGATTATAGCTGTCAGAGACAATAGTGAAGAAGCCTCATGAAAATAACAACAGGCAAGTGACAATATAAATAATTGGACAAAAGCTTGGGAAATAAGAATTAATGAAAGTAAATCTGTACATGTGCAGTTGACCTATAACAGACCGTACAAATACCAATAACATTAAATAATATTACAATTCCATATAGCAACAACACTAAATATCTCGGAATGAATCTTGATGCAAAACTTCGCTGGAAGGAACATATAAAGAAGAAAGAAAAGAACTGGAATTGAAATATCAGAAAATATACTGGCTAATTGGAAGAAAAGCACAATTATCAGTACATAATAAATTGCTATTATATAAGCGAATATTGAAACCTATATGGACATACAGAGTTCAATTATTGAGATGTTCTGCAAAGAGTAACATAAACAAAATACAAATTTTCAGAACTAAGTGCCGAGAGGTGCCGAGAAGTGGCACCACCACTTCAGATAATCATAGTCGGCCAAGAAATCAAGATAATTGCAAGGGGACATGAGGAAAGACTCCATTCTCATAAGAATATTGAAGTATTACAGCTTTTGGATACAACCAGAACAGGAAACAGACTCAAAATAGTGTTGTGTAGCGAGGTGCATATAATAAAAAATACAGCAGCGACATATATATACATTATTTCTCCAGAGACTGAGATAGGGCCGATGGGTCCTCCTAGTTATATACCTATATTTAAGTTGTCATAAAGACAAATTGTAGGCTAGGCAGAAACGACTATAATAAACTATACATTACATAAATACGAGTAAAGTCCCTAATAATTAGTTCACCTACTATACATTCGACAGACTGTTAAGTATGATGATTGGGTATGCTTTGATAATAAATCCGGCCTAACGATTAAACTTGAAGGAAAACTAAATAGCTATCTGAAAATTCAAGAAAACCCGATTCCTTCTATGCATATAATATAATTTATATGTGAATTTTTATAAACATTTAAGATTCAAATATGTATTCATAAGGTTTGTTCATTTGCACTCACGCATTTACCTGGTCTCACGTTATCGTGTTACGATATAATACCTAATAAAATATGCGTCTGATTTCAGCTTCTTTATTCAATAGGCACACTTTAAATCGCATTAGACAATCAATATTCTTATTGTACATTGTTATTACATAGGGAAAAATTAATTTTCACAATATTACCATTGCATAAAGTGAAAATTCGGTTAAGGATAGATGAGTATTTATTTCTTATTTAGTTTCTTGCAATCATTTGTTATATAAGATTTTAGAACAACTTTTTTTAATTAATTACATCTTAAAATAGATATGCTTAGTACAATCTTAATTTACAAGTTAATTTGTTACTACTGTTCTGTTGTCTTTGCATTACTACACAAGCAAGGCGATTACGGGATTAATACATGTCATATAGATATAATTATAATTATTTTATCTATGCCTTGCAACTTATCTCGCTCAAACTTCGTTCAAAACTTTGGAAACATCCTATTTTTATTTGGTAAAAAATACTGCAATATATTTTTAAATAAACATGATGGTATAGCAGTTTACTATTTAGTTTATACATTTCTTATTTTGATAAAATATCGATACACCTGTTTTACGACCACAAAGGTCAGCTAATTGTTGATATCTTAGAATTGGCGTTTTATATTAGGCCTATAAATTAGGATTTAGAACATATGGCGTTAGTGTGTATTAATATTTTTAAGGCAGATGTTTGTGATTTTTCGATCGGTACGAGTTGTGGTGATTCTATTTCTGTCACATTTGCCAATATTGCACCTATAAGAGACCTATGTGGGAATTGGGCACGTTACAATCACCAAAAAGCAGAAGCATTTGCTGAATGTCTAGAAAAAACTTTCAAACCAAACGAAACTAATATTGAATATAATTTGCCGGGCATAGAAGCTGAAAGTTCGATGATTGAATTAGTCACGCAGAAAGAGCTAACCAAAGTTATTAAAACTGACATTAATCCCAGGAAATCTCCAGGCTATGATTTAATAATACGAGAATTACTGCAAAATACTGCCAACAAAGGGAATTATAAAACTCACCAACTTGATCAATACAGCATTTAGGTTAATTTAAAATTAAAAAAAATAAATTTAAAATTTTAGTCTATAGTATTCAGTTTTGTTGATTGCTTAATTGCTTCTTTCCTATAAACCGACCTATTATTTTGCTTCATCTTTTAACATCCTACGTTTATGTCATTTGTACAAGTTGTATCTTACTAATTTATTTCTTAGACATAACCAAACATTCACAATGACGCACTAGACATCCCAAATTTTTTCAGTTACTTGCTTTTTATTTACTCTTATTTATCTCTTAATACTTATCTTACTAATTTATTTCTTAGACATAACCAAACATTCACAATGACGCACTAGACATTCTAAATTTTTTCAGTTACTTGCTTTTTATTTACTCTTATTTATCTCTTGATACTTATTTTATTGCGTACTTGCAAATCTTTTTCAGCAATATCTATTGGTCAAACTGCTAAGTGGCAATATAAACATTTGTTAATTATTTTGAATTATTCAGTAAATATTCGTATATAACAGGTCAATTGAAAAGTCCCCAGCCTGACACATAGATGGCGCTACTAGAATTAAATCCATATGTTTTTTAGTTAGCCCTAACCGTCAAAAGTTGCGTGTATAAATTTGACATCTGTCGGATCATTACTTTGTGAATTATAGCATTTTGAGTGAAGCAACTTTTGTTATTGTGAAAAAAAAATAGATAAAAAGGAATTTGCCGTGTTGATAAAATATTGCTTTTTGAAGGGAAAAAATACAGTTGAAGCAACACTTGACCTGATGCCGAGTTTCCGGACATTGCCTCAGGAAAACCAACTATCAAGAATTGATATGCTAAGTTAAGACATGGCGAAATGAGCACCGAAGATACTGAACGCAGTGGACGCCCAAAAGAGGTTGTTATAACTCTAACCTACAAACTGTTGTGGCTATTTAAATAACTGTAGTTTAAGTCTTTCAATAAATATGCATTAGATGTACCACAATTTTAATATAAATTATATTTGATAACGTTATTTTTGTTTCATTATTTTATTTATATATGTATTTTATTGTCGAACTCAAAATAAACGAAAACTTAAATTTGGTGCGGCATCTTTTCGTTATAAATTTTGATCACGTGTATTGGCTATTTTATTGGAAAGATACTGAACTGACACATCTTTTACATCAAATTCTAAACTTCATATAATTGAATGTTAACGAGAAACTATTATGCAAAGACGTCAACAGACACCAAATGTCTGGTAGAGGTCACAAACTTTCTTGAAATGATATTGCACACGAAATATTGAAATGGAAACGAAGGAAAATCAAAATAAAGAAAATACAGACACCGCCGAACAGATGGGATCCACTTTATGTTGTTTTCACTTGTACAATATGTTTACAATTACTAGTTCGTATAAAACTTGAACCGCCCAACAGCCATGTAGTCATCGTCAATTATGTGTAGTTTCTTTATGCTAATTAAACACTAATTGAAGTGCTATAAGTAACAGTGAAATTATAGGGTTGCATACTTGAACTACTTTTTATTTTTACTTCTAATTTCATTCGTATGTTTAATAAAAATACTAAAATAACTTAGTAAAATTCGTTAACTTATTTATTTGTAGTTTATACACTGGGAGCGGGGAAGGGTAATAGTGGAAATGTCAGTATATAACAAAGAGAGGTTATATTAAATTTGTGATATTTTGTTATGACATAGAGATGATCATAGAGATATCATGCCTTGCCTCTATAAATTTAACCACAGGTGGTCTACAGAGTTAGTCATGACAGTTAGTGAATAAAATTACTTTTTGAATTCATGTGTTGGAATAGATCTAAAAAAATCCACTTATGTTGATTAAGTAGCCTTAGTTATCTAAATATATTAGTCTATCTTTAATTAAATTAATCCCTTAAAAAATTGATACTAGTGGTAGTATACTTGTAGTTGTCAAATATATGATTTATGTCGAAACAAGACCTAGTGTAAAAAAGAAGAAGAACAACTAGTAGAGGGCGCTGTAATTGTATCGAGGATGTCCAAAAATATTTAAAAGACCAGTGATGTAAATAAATTATCTCTTTTGTTCCAAAGCAATATGTGGTGTTACTAATTCCGTCCCGTCCCGTCCCGAATCATAAGTGATTCGTAACAGGTTATGGGCCCCGTTTAATTTCTCGGTATAATTGGGAAGCAATGAGCTGAAGGCGGAGAGTGTAGGGAATCGAGGTAGAAAAGTAGAAGTAGGCTGTACGCAACAAGTGGCGGAATTAAGTTATGAAACACTAGAACACTCAAAGATCAATGAAACAATAGAAAATTGGAAACATGGGGACCTACAGAATTATCACTAGGATAAGAAGAAACATTCAAACTAATAGAGAAGAGTTTAGAAGCACAGCCATATGTAATTTACAAGGACCAGTGAAGCATTAGAAAACTAGATATATGAGGTCCAACAAAATTACAGGTAGGATAAAAAAGCCCTTTAAACCAATGGAGCAGAGTTTTTAATTTGAAATGATCACCAAATTTTTTTTTATTCTGGTCTAAAACCAGGCGATGGAACGCGTGACGCATACCTGGTCGCGGAGACCTGCCCTGGAGTGACAAGTTGGACCGGGTTATGCGGGACTGCCTCTAGGCTTACACTAAACCGAAACCGCCTCACGGTTGACCTCTGTGGATCGCTACTGCTACTGCATTAAATTAGGGGATAGGGCACCCGCTGATCGGGCAGCCGTTATTGGGCACGAGGACCCGGCGATTCTATTGATTCGCGAACTTGAATTAACACACGACTGGATACTGTCGTATGGGGCAAAAGTTATGACTGCAGCGACGGATGAGGTCGTTTTCACTTGGAAAAAGGGGAGGTTAGCAGTGACGCGGTGCTAAGCTCCCAGCATGTCGACCAGCTCGCGTTTGCGGCATGATTGAGATATGAAGTGCTTGATTTCTGAAGTGTCAGTTTCCCTATGAATTTGATTATTTCTGACAAACCATGGAGCGTTTAAGATTATCCTGAGGAGCTTATTTTGGAAAAATTGAAGCCGTTTGACCTGGTTGGGTGTAACAAACTTGATGTAGACATTAGATCCGTAGAGGAGTACGGACCGAATTAACATCTTGTAAAATAACCATTTGCTAGAATGGCAGATCAGGGAAGATATCAGGTTTGCTATCCCCGAACCTTTCTGGATTGCTTTCTGGATTTGGGAATGCCAACCGAATCGTCGGTCGAAGTGGTGACCTACACGTGACACGTACGTACGTGACGTTATCCAGCTATGGAATTATTGCGGTGTCGATCTTAAGTTACGAGACGCGCAATGCATAACGTTTCTTATGGAAAATGATGGCCTGGGTTGTTAGGGGGTTAATTTGCAACCTTCAGAATTTGAACCACTTGACCGCAAGATCGAGCTGCGTGAAGAAGGCAGTGTCGTCAGCGTAAAGCGCAACGTCAAAGTGCTCTTTTCTCGACAGATCTGAAATAAAGAGGTTAAATAAGGCTGGGGCCAGCGGGGATAAGGATTAGCGAAGTACTGAAAACTAGAAACATGAAGTCCAACAGTGTTACAGGTAGGATAAAAAGCCATTGAAACCAGTGGAGAAGAGTTTAGTTGCAAAGTATTAGAATTTTGATATAAATTCATAAAAACAAAACATGAAGTTAAAGCAAATTATGTTGGAGTCGTATTTTTTAAAAGGAAAAATGGACCAAACATTCTATATCAGAAAATCTATCTTATCTAGCATTTCTAATTCGCCGGACACACTGAAACATTCTGACTGTTCCAAACAAAATTTCAAAATTTCTGATCAAAAACAGTACTTAGTTTTAATTGAAGAAATATTAAATATCAATTAGGTTGGTATGTTTATAAATCTTATTCTAATTATCAAATTTGTTTTTTAACCCTTTAATTGTCAACTCTTTGTTAACATATACATAAAGTAATAATAACGTTATAATTTAATATTTTTTTAATTGATATATGTGAAAACAAATGAGTGACATTTGTTAGACTTATTTTGTAAAGGCACTAATTTGACATCAACTATTTTCTGAGTATTACAGATACATATATACGGAAAATACCAAATATATACATTTACAGATACAATTAGTATACTTTTTTAAATACAATTATATATAACTATATATGTATATAACTATATGTAATATAACTATACTATTAACATTAATAACATAAAGAACTATTATGTCAATTATAATATAATAATTATTTGATTATATCACAATTGAATTATAAAGCATACTAGACAATTTTTCTCAAAATTTCTCTAGCGATTCTAATTTATGTTTTTTCTTTATTTCATGAATCAATTATTTGTGAAATATATTTTTAAATTTGTTAATATTTTATTACTAGTCGTTGCCCACTAACTTAAAAGTGTCTCTACAATAACTTAAAACTAGATACTTTTGTAGGCAGACCTATTGGTCCTTACTTTTCAATATTTTTGACAGTTAGTGCATCTCACTGTACAATTACAGAAGATCACACGGTTTGGTTCTCTTGAGTACGCGTCCTAGTTCAGTGTTGTCCAAGAGTTGCAACGTTTCGATGTTTACAAGAGAGTGGACTCTTTTCTCATGTCTCGTTGCGAATCTCTTAATTTCCTCTATAACAGTTGGAATCCGAAGGCCTCGGTGTAAGTAACTTTTCCTGTAGTATCTAGATACATTTACAATTCTTCTCAGCACTTTATTCATCCCTATAACCTAAGTCCAGAGAGGTTTAAGTATCTGCTTGTACAACAGTAACCTATTATGTACGAATATTTTAGGTCTTCCTCCAAATAACCAATACGTTTTTTTTTAATTTTAATTCGAGCTTTATTTATCTTTTTGATGTACTCTCTGTTCCAAACATAACTCACCAAAGTACATAAAATGTTATAAATCAAGTAAATCAATATTCCTCTATAGACTTCGTATGTTTATTTCTACTAAAGGAGACATCTTTTCATAATATAAATATTGCTTAAACAAAAAAATCGGTTAAGGATAACATATCGACATATTCCAGGGCTGAGGCTTAAACAATAGCACTGAAGTACCCCACGAAATCGTGTCAACATATTGAGACATTATCGGCAAATTAAAATTCGAAAAACGAATCGGTATAGTTCTCTCTCCAAAACAGATTTCCTCTACCATGAATGAACTTGCCGGACCCCACCGACAACCGGCACCTGGTGTACGAAAACACAAGAACTCGATGGCAGTTGGTAGATCGCGATCAACCGGAGAAGGCCACTAGGATTTTATATAGTGAAGAAGTGTTTTGTTGATATACGTACATACATATAGATAAATATTTTTAATCGGTTATTTAATTTAATCAGTTGTGACTTAGTGCGAATATATTTGAAAGTAGACTTCAAGCCCTTCGTTAATTCCAAGTCTGTTGATTCTGTTAGTATCGTCAATGGTAAGTCGCTAGTAATTATTAACTATATATAATAAATACTATAAATAAATCATTACTATCACAAAAAACCCTGTATATTAACAATATTCAAATTAAAAAAAAGTTTATGTAAAAGTAACACTTTTCGCAACATTTTGAAAAAATCAAAACCATACAGTTACTGAACTATATCTTATTATTAAATTATTATGTATTATTTTAATTAATTCAATTATTTTACTCCTTGTTGATATTTATTTTACTTCATATAAATATAATATTTATATTAACAATATTAAAAAACGTCTAAGTGTATTATAATATGGTAATTATTTCATGATATGATAATTGAAGTATAGTGTATATTAGACAACATTTCTCTAGTAACTCTACTGGCCAATAACTCTAACAATATTTGCCCCTTCGTTCAAAAAGAAATTCTAGCTGATGACACCAAAAAAAATTCAACGCTGTCGAATCAAATGTGACAAGTTAACATAGTTGTCAGTTTAACCAAAAAAAAACAATATTTTACAGTTTTTGTTTTATTGGAAAGAAAAGCGGCATGTTCCCTTTAAATATTATTTGAGAAAACGTGACTACACTCTACAAATTAATGTTTTTTATGCGTTTTTCATGAGAAGAATGGAGACAGTTTACTTTTCGGTTAATGGGCCGATCTGTATGTCAAGCGTACTTGTCTATAGTGTTTCTAGAGCAAAAATCATTTAAATTAGAGATATAGTTTAAAACTGCCGTTCTTTAACATCTAATTATCTTAAATTTCTTTTAGTTAATCCTTAAGTAAATTGATTATTTAGAAAAAAATTTTGAATTATGTTTGAAATGAATTATTTAAATAACGTTTAACTAATTTGATGTATAGTGTTGTAGTTGTGTATTTCAGTGCGTGAAATCATGATTAACAAGTTTAATACAGTAATTTTTATTTACAAAATGATTTATTACTATGGTTCTGCTGTAATTACATTAATACAAAAGCAAGACGAGGGCATGATATACACATCAGTATGTATTTCCCTGATTAAAATTAAATTAGACTACATAAGCTAAAGTAAGACTAAAACTCATCATTCTTCGTTATTTTAATCGTTCCTGTGACCTTAATTCGCATTTTATTTAAACATTATATACCTTCACGGCTAAATTGTTTGGTAAAATGCTCAATTTTGTTGAGTTATTCAATTCAACACTTTTAAAATGTCATAGTTATTTGTCAGCCATTTAAGCTTCCACACTTCCACAATATTTTCAGGTGAAATTCGACTAGATATCATAAATTAACGTCATATGTTAAATGTAATCTAAACATCTTTTATATTAATTATATTCAAATTAGGAAAAGTTTAAGTAAGAATAACACATTTCGGAATATTGTGTAAAAATTAAAGCCAGATAATTATTAAATTATACAATTATTTGTGCATCTTTTTGATATTTATTTTACTTCATATAACTAGTATATCCATATTAACAATATTTAAAAAACTATTAAGTCAATTATAATATGGTAATTATTTGATTATATTGATTGATAATTAATGTATAATAGACAATATTTCTCTATCAATTCTGATTTCCTCATTAAATAAAACTTATAACTCTTTAATTTTTGACAACAAAAAAAACCTAACCTCAAACAACAATAGAAAACGTGCGCGAAATTGATACGGAACGAAAACTGAAATGAAAAGTGTTGTTCGTGAATAATAATGATCCGAAATTGGGTTAAATAGAAATCCGCTCATATTCGATTACTATTATTACTAATCAGGCGTACGGAATACAAACGAAGATGCTTATTAAAGGAATAATAACTTTCCAAGATGGAATTTTATTATCGTTCCAATTTTGAACGATTGAAAATCCGGCATCATATCAATTTTATTAAACATCACCCCGGATGATTATGCAACCGCTGTGTCGAAACTGGCTCGCGTTAATGTGACGTCTGTTTATCTACTAGATAATTGATTAGATTAAATTAAAACGATGCCAACTTGTGCAATTATTCTTCCTGTAATTAGTATGTCTAATATATTCGAGTGGAAACTGTATAAATTATTATTTTAAGAGTTTATTAGTAACTTTACGTCAAGCCAAAATACCAATAGTGGATAACTGTAAATTTTTGAAAGTAATTCTTGTAGTTTATTATTTTTTTAACTAGCGACATATGGCTAAATGACAGTATTAAGAGAAATCAAGACTAAACACGATATTTCTTGTATAAAGTCGACTTTTTCTGTATGGAATATATTGAAGAATATATACTGTATCTTAAAAAAGTCAGTAGACTTAATATTTGCAGGAAATATTTGTATTAAATTCATATTACTTGCTGATATATTAACACAAATATTTTTGATCACCTTTCTACGATTTATTCTCATGTTTCTGGCAACATAGCAATACAGTAATGAAAAAAACAATGTGGACGGCTAAGTACTCTAAGACATGACTAAGTACAGTACAACACTGTGCATATACAGTGTTTGCATGTCATTTTTGCAAGATTACGACATTCTGCTTGTTCAGTTGACATCGGTAGACATCTGCACTATCAGTTTCTTTCGGATTTAACAGCTGCTTGTACATGACACCTTCCTGATATCATGATATGCATAGCAAGACTTTATGCCATGAATATTTCGTTTTGATATTACAATTGATAATGTTGAACTTAAAGCGTTTGCCTAATTAATGTTAATAACTCAATAATACTTAATGGGAAACTGTCTTATATGAAGAAATATCAAGACCATCAAATGTTACAGCTAGATTCGATTGTTTAATAGTTATTCGTATATTCACCAATATCTATATCTAATCAAAACATAAGCATCTAATAGAATCATTGCACATTTTTTTTACTCTTTGTGATTCCACAATGTGCACTATAGGCAATAAGTATTTTTTATCTCTATATTATATGTACATGGCATGTAGAAAATCACTTCATTAAGCGATCTCCTGTATACAATATTATCTTAATTAATTAGTCTTATTCTAAAGTCTATATAAATCCAGTAATCAGATCAGGTGGTGGTAAACGTTTTAGTCTACGCATTTCACTATGACGTCGCATATTTAGCTGCTTTGCGAATACGTTGGGATGCACTGACACTCTTTCGAAGTACTTACACGTTGAATTACACTCGTTATAGGTTCTAGAGGAATATCGCGTTGTATCAGTTTATTTTAAATATAGTACGGAGCATCAACAATCGCATGAAAAACTTTATTTTGGAACCGTTGAATGAGGGATATATTAGATTTGCTAGCGGTACCCTATATTTGGATTCCATATGACCAAATAAGCTTGAGTATAGACTCATACAGCAATACCTTGTTATCTAATGATAACTTGGATTTGCACCCGATGAGCCAGTACATTTGATATAATTTTAGTCCCAGTTATTTCCGTTTAGAGAGTATGTGCTTCTTCCAGGTTAGGCGTCGATCTAAGTGCATACCAAGATATTTAACATGCTCTGCTTGAGGGAGCTGACGATGATTGATATTCACTGGTAGACATGTTCTTCTACGCAGGGTAAACGTTATATGCGTGGAAGATTGGCTTTAATGCGCCATGTCTTCAACCATAATTGTATTTGCTCCAGGTGGGTTTGTAAGTTTATTGATGCTGTGATTGGATCTTCATGAGATTCTAAGATTGCTGTATCGTCCGCGTATGTTACCACAGTAGTTATTTTTATGGAGGGCAGATTGGTCGTATACAGAAGATGCAGTACTGGACCCAGTACACTACCCTTGCGGAATATATGAGATGTAATTCGGTATGTTCATCGCTTTGATTTACAATAAAATGTCTATCAGTGAGATACGATTTTAGTAACTAATAATCTGAATGAGGGAGAAGTTTCTTTAATTTAACCTGCAAGCCCGCATGCCAAACTTTGTCAAAAGCCTGAGGTATATCTAGGAAAGAATCATTACGTAATAAAACTTCTCTTATTCAACTTATTCTTCAAAACTAATATCTATGATGCCACATCTTACCAGTTTTACTTATAGACTTGTTCTATCTACTGTATGTTTTCAGCGTTAGATATATAGCTGAATATATCTGATCGTAATTGGATACAAGTTTCATTATCCATAAAGCAAACAACAATGTGTTGAACTTGTGGGATGATAATTTTTGCTGAAAAATAAAAACTACAAATCCATTTTTTTTTCATTTTTGTAATATTTTGAATGTTAACATTAAACATTTTAAAACAAACATAAAACTAAATAATTGATTAACAGATATGAAAATACCCGAACAGTCTGAAAAGCCAATTGATTCCTTCGTCTATATTCTGGTTTTGATATTTCACTTTGTTATTGACGTTGATGTTAGTTATTAGTTACTTAGAGGAAGGTTAGGCGGCAAGTTGGGTAGTAAACGACTATTCTTCAGTATTCAGTAAGAACGTAATTATCCACTGAATTATTACTCAATTCCTGGGTATTAGTTTCAATTATTTGGTAATTGCTGGTTCGAAGAATTACAGGTGCTATTTTATATATTTTTAATATATACTTATACCTTTATATTTTGTTGGGAAATATCGGTGACAATACATTTTCGCAATTTACACAGCTTTGCTCTTCTCACAATTTCACAATATGATATTATAATACTATTTTCTATTTGAGCATCTTCAAATTGCATCATAACATGATATCGTAAGATGTCTTATTGTTCTCATAATAACTTTTAGAAATATACGTATATATATTTCTATATCTCTGCCTAGGGCAGAAGAAAACGATGGCAGAAAGCAAATGGCAGTCAACAAAATCCAAATCTGTTAACGTTAATTTTGCATTGCAGCGAAATAATAAAAACTTAATTATATCACTCAATGGATACCCGATTCCTCAAGCAGAATAAGCTAAATACCTCGGAATCCATCTTGATGGTAGATTAAATTGGAAACATCATGTTATACAAAAAGCAAAACACATTAAAACCAAATAAAACAACTATACTAGTCAGTCGGAAGATACTCTCAACTTCAATCTAAAATCAAAGAGGTTGATTTATAAGACAATCATAACACCAAGTTGGACCTATGGGGTTACACTAAAAATCAAATCAACTAGTCATCCAACGCTGTCGAAACAACATTCTTCGATTGATTACCAATGCCTATCGCTACGTAACCAACGAAGAACTACACGATGATCTGGAAATGAAATGGATTTGCGAAGTAATCCAAGATTTCGCCCTGAAACACGAAAGATTATTAAATTATACTAACGTGGAAGCAATACAACTGCTGGACAGCGCGCGGGATGTCAGAAGGTCGAAGCGGACCAAACCATACGACCTTATATAAAGTGTATGTACCTTTAATGTAAACTATATCTTAAGTTATTATAATTTTATAATTGAGGAATACATATTGATGTATTTTCTCACACTCGTCTTGCTTATGAATTAATCCAAGTACCAATGAAAAGTAGTAGTAAATTAATTTATAATTATGATTGTACTAGTGTATCTAATAAAGATGTTATAAAAAAAATTCTATATTAATTTTTTTGTACATTGAATTATTTATAATATGGTTTCCAATGAAAATATTCTTAAGGTGGTTTTCGTTATGATTTAAATGTGAACGATTTACTATAGAAGATGTTGCTTATCCATCGAACAGTCAAACATCAACAGTCAAATATATAATTTACATAATCTATACAAAACGACATATTTTTCTTTTCCACTAAAATATTAAATTAGGACCTAACAAAATAACATTTAGCAGAAAAATTATCTTAATTAATAAGGAATTAATGCTTTTAAATTAACTTTAAGCAAAAAAATCCGCTGTTATAGAAGCACCAACACGACATAGAAACATTTGCAATATGAACAAGCTAAGTAATATGACAAGAGGTTAAAAAAATAGTAGCCAGAGATGTTAAAATCTATCCGATATGGTTACCTTCAAATAATTTAAATAATAACCAAATGATTCAAATAATACCGTTCAAATATAATTTATTTTGTATTATAATATATAGTAGTGATCGCCCTGTGATAAATATATTCATCAAGGCTTTAAAATGTTTATAAATTTACTGTTAATAATTCATAATTTCTTCAATTGCTCTTAGGTAAACCATGAATGCAAATTATGTAGTTAGTTAACTGCTGCATATTTTCAATACTTATTTCTCACCTAATATATATATATATATATATATATATATATATACAGTTCTATTCGGTTTATAACCGAATACATGCAAAAAAAATTCACACCATAATATTTGAAATTATGCGGTACTTTCCAAACATTACCCTGTGTCATATTATTTTCATTATTACGATGCAGCACGTATTTCCTGTGCTCTTGTCACATTTTCTCTCTTGTTATGAGAAAGTTTGAAAAATAAATTAGTTGTATATTTACATTAGTAATATTATAGATATGTTTTTATTGTTCTGAATTTACAAGAATATAACTATCTTTAATATTTTCAAATTCCGTGCTTTTGGTTTGGCCTGACCATTGTCTAGTTTCTTTTATCATTGCTAACTTGATATCATCATTAAATACTCAAAATTTGTTATGTATTCACCAATTATTATATTAAATTGCGCCAATTCTGAGCAATAAAAATTAAACATTCTCGAAAATTTTAAGACCATAACCGAATTATTGCGAAACAAAGATGAAAGTCACGCTATTCTGCTGACAAAATATGGCCGAATCAGAAATGCCTTGTTTTTTGTTCATACACAATTGAAGAATGTACGACGATTATTAGTATTTCTCATGCCTATTTCCTAACTCATTTGCGTAAAAACAAGACCCGTTTATAGTGTATAACGGTATGCTTGAGGTATTTAATAGACTAAGAAAATGATTTCTTTTTTTCATCGTCCATAAACAGCACTCGAAAATGATAACGATCTTATTTCGCAACGCAATACGGTAACCTTACTCCTTATTAATTAAATCACATATGTGTATTTTGAGTTAGTAATAACGTTTATGATTAATATCGAAAAACGTATGTAGTTTTAAAAGTGGTGATTTTCAATTTCAAGAACAAAAGAACCACCCAGAGAGTCGACAAAGTTTATTGATGAAGATTTCGAGGAATCGCTTAATGAAAACTGTCATGAAGCAATTCAAGAATGTCCCTTCTAACATCTGTGATATTTCTCTATAATCATCAACAAAGATACGCAGAATCGATCTCTAAATCTTCTTTTATTTATATACAATACAATTATTTCATTTATATTATATACAATATGTTGTGGAAATATGCTCTGTAGGCCCAGTGCGCATTTATTGTGAAGGTTAACAACGGGTTTCTGAAAGAGAACAAAGTTGTGAGAATAATTGTCGTGTGAATAAGATTCGTAAAACTAAGATCAGAAGAAAATAAATAAATGAAACTCAAGTCGAAGGGCTTTCCTTTGTTTCATTCAAACATTCAACAACATACATTCATTCATTCAGTGATTTATAAATGGAATTTGACACCCTAAAGAGTGAAATAACGGGTCAATTGAAATGTCCCCGGCCTACCATCGTAAAACACATTTTTTTGGCAAAAATCCATGAATTGGGTTTCGAATTGCTTCCTCATCCACCGTATCCTCCAGGTCTGGCCCCCAGCGACTATTTCCTGTGCTCAGATCTCAAAATAATGCTCGCTGGAAGAAAGTTTCGTCGAATGAAGAGGTGATTGCCGAAACTGAGGCCTATTTTGAAGAAAAGAACAAATCGTACTACAAAATGGTATCGAAAAGTTGGAGGGTCACCCTTGAAAGGAAAAAATGTGTTCTACTATGGTAGGCCGGGGACTTTTCAATTGACCTGTTAAACATAATCAAGAACTTAACCAATCCACCTCTCGGATGCCCCGAACTTACTTAAATAATTAAATTAATATCCTTTCAAAGCATATACGGATGTACAATCCAACAACAGATAATCTGTGGGTATTTTTTAACAAAATTGTCACATTATTAAATAATATCAACCATAAAGAAAGTATATAATTTACAATTTCGCCGAAATAAAACAAAAAATTTAAAAAAAAACCGATATTCCACTTTCTCATTTGTAAATTTACGTACCAATCGCTTCATTATATAAAACTATTCGGAAATACGTAAATTAATTAAACTAAATTAAGCCAGTTTATACGATGCAATAAAACACCTCGTTTCGGTTGGTTTTTGCTACGTAACATCAGTTTCGAGCCGGGAAGTATAAATGTACAAACTCACACATACTCATAAACCGACAGAAAAATAGGCGACCTGAAAATGGCAACAATGATACGCTGATACGCCTGCCAACCAGTCGTTTTTGCGTTCGGTTGCCTTCCTCATTTTTCTTCTCGTTCGTGATTATGTCATTTTTCCGGAACCGCAGCAGGAAAAGTATAAAAGCTGAAAGGTGGCATACAAAACTGTTTACTTTGCTGCACGTACTTTCGTTTCTGATGCCCGTGAGGATAATTGGTAAATGGCGATGATTTTTATATTTCGGTATTTGTATCAGAATCATGTATTTAAGTGGCTTTATTGTTTTGCCAATAGTTTTCATCGTTACCAACGCTCATTTTCTTTCGTCTGAATAATTATCTCAGTCTGTGTGAAGTAATTCACTACAACGTGTATTTAATTGAATCATAAGAACTGCTTCAGTGGTCGAAAAGTATTGTCTTAGAAATTTAACACATCGTTCAATAAGTTCCCACTTAATTAATAGAACAACAACTTTCAGACAAAATTCGACTTTAGTTATCAAAATATTCAAAATGTTTTAAAAACTACACAAGAACAAATGGTTTGATTCTTTTGAGTCTGTGTCCTATTCTGGTGTTATCCAAGAGTTGTATTACTTCGAAACCGCTATGTAGGTATGCATATCACATGATGGGAACTAAGCTACGTAGGTAAATTTGGCTACAATTAATTCTTAATGAAAAAAAACAGCTGGTAAGGTAACACAATATAAATTGGTTCTAAGACTAGTGATCAATAAACACTAACTATAATTCAATATCAGTTTTTTGCCTATCGATCCTGTTTTGTAAAAGAACTATAGATAAGGCAAAGGGAGTTTAGAAATACATTAAATTTTGATAGATAAGTGAAGAATTCTTAGAAAACTCTGAGAATGATGAGTTAAAAACCCTACAATTAGAGAATATTTAATATATATAAATAATAAATGCATTATATAAAGAGAGATACATATTCCCTCATTGCATAATTGACTAGCTCATAATTAGTATATCTTAATATATACCAAAATTACTAAATCATACTATAACCAATAAAATGATATATTACAATGTATTTAAAACAAAAAAAAACATAAACAAAAGTACAGCGTCAGTTGAGTTTAGCGAAATATTCTAGTTGCATAAACGAATCTTCATTATTGCTGACTCAGTAGAAACGCGGTACAAGAATTGTTGAAATTTTTTGTTACAGAAAGGAAAAACGATTGCCTAATTTATATTTTAATTATTCCAGGAAGTAATTCATTTACTAATGATATATTTTAGTTTATTTACATTTTTGTAAATGTTTGAATGTGTTAAAGTTAAGAATTACCTAACAATGATTATAAATTATTCCTATAATTCAACGAAAGCTTTTTCTTGTCATTAATACCCTAATGTTATAATATAATTAATTGCTATTAACGAAAAACTGCCAAAACTTTTTCTCTGTTTGACAATATTTCTTAGGATTTATTTCGGTTATTTAATGACCTTCAAAATTTGATAAATTGTTTTTCAAAGAACCGTTGATTTTTCGTTTGCTAAGTAGCAGATTTCCGCTCAGACGTCCATAAATTGGTCAATATATTTACGGACTAATTAGCGGTTTAATTATTGGTGCATTTAACAATCAGAGTGGTTATTGCAGACCATATCTTGACCGAGGAGAAAATATTCAAAAGAGTATGATATAATAGGTTAATTTTCGTAAATATATATTCTACAGTGTACTAAATTTGGATAGTCTGATTTTTATACAGTACTGGTTACTAACATCCGAATGACAGAAATTCTGTTCTGTAAAGTTTATATTGGTGAATGAGCTCTGTTTATATATATATTTATATATGTAAATCACTTAAAGTTTTACAATTACTGTACCTCAGTTTATATCCTATACTATTTTTGCTATTAATCGTTAATTAGAGAGCAGATCTGCTGCTAGCTCACTAAAACTTCTACTACACTAGCTCAACAACATGTTCCCCTGGCTAAACACCATCAGCTCTAAGAAAATGCTTCTTAAAATTTTAGAAGATTATATCCAATTCAGTCTTGTCTTGTCTTCTTATGAACAAGCCAAAATCGAAGAATCGATCAAGCCGATCTAAAAATCAACCCAATCAAAAAACAAAAATATCTCAATGCAGTATCTGTATACTGCTACAATTAGAAAGTCATTAAAAACGATGAAGAACACTTTGATAAATATATTAGTTGAAAAAACTCAAAAAATTCGGTTTAGACGATCCAAAAATCGAGCAGGTTAGAAGACGAAGAATTTTTCAACACATAATCAACATCATTCTGCTAAAAGCTGGAAAAAATTCGTAGAAAACGATGGACAATCGTACTTATATTCATTGTAAATAATATATATTCTTTGAACAAACCTTACAAGTTACGAAAGAACGTTTTCAAAGTTTTTGTAGATTTGCTTTTTATTTATAGAACCTATATTATTTTAAAATTTTCTTCTACATTAACATAATAATAGCCAGGTGGTTTTTATGTTTAATGTTTGGTGAATAATTATAATATATATATAAAAATCTTCTAACGTTAATGCCTTGACGACGTTTCGCCAGAATCTCATCTGTCATCATCAGGTTTGGCTTGGCTTTTACTTCTCGTTAGACGTTAAATTTTTTTATCCATGTTAAATAATTGTCCCCAATACATTTATTTGTGGTAGAACTGCTTGAGCTTCTTTTGTAGTAAAGTAGGCTTCTTCTCTTGTTTGACTCTAAACTTTTTGGCTGAGATGTAAGATTTTTAGAGTTCAATATGCTGCTCTGGTAACAACTTAAGTTTGTAGAGTGTACCATATCAAACCTTGTGAAAGGTTTGGGCTGCGATTAAGAATATAGTTAAGCAAACTTTCTTTTATCTTCGTGATTTTTCATCTCCCTTAAATAAGAAGAAGCTTACCCAATAATGAAGGGAACAGAATTGTTTTAGGTGAGGTAGGTAGACAGGTAGGTAGTTAGATATTCAAACAACCAACCAAGTTAATACATTTTCTTATATAAATTTGAGTTCTTTTATTTTAATATTCTCTTTTTAATATTGTATTCTTTTCAATAATTTATATATAAACATATAAATTCAACATAACTTTAGAAAAGTACACTTGAACTCACTAAATGGTTTTATTTGGTTTCTGCTAAAGTGGATAGTGAAACTAAATTACATTATTACAATTTTTTTTTAATTTTTATGTTGTATTTACTATCGATAACTATTACAACAATTTCGTTTTACAGGAATCTATTAACATAACGACAAAATAACTTTTAGTTAACTTATGTCGTCAAGAATAGAAAATGTTAATGAGAAGTGTTGTTTTAAAATTACTATTATTATAAAATTACTATAATACTCGCGGAACTCAATATTTAAACTATTCCATTGACTGAACTAATATGCTGTTGAATTATTATATTTTATTATAATTTCCTGGATACTAGAGTACTGTATTTCTAATTACGATAATTTTAAAGATATGTATACGACGCTACTTCCTTCATAAACTCGTTACATCAAGTAGAAAGTTCCTGAGAACTCTTAAAACTTAATCGAATCTCGAGAATGTATATTGGCAATAAATCAGTCATGGTAACAAGTTGATCGTACCACGAATCTTAAATATAATTATTAGTACGTCTAACAGCTGACATTTTTTATATTCCATATAAATTTCTATTGGACAAATAATTATTATGTAGAACCTATATAGTGATCTGTATTAACAATCATTCATATTAATTTATATTAAGTGGTATTGTCTAATTTGTAAATTATATATGAATAGCAACATCTGCATCTTAGTTTGTTGACTACATGGACTAAAATGTAATGTGGGCTGGGATATAATTAATTAGGTGCTTGCATGCATTTTGATCAGCGAAATTTGAAATATCAATGTAAAGAACTTAAATTAGATGTTTTAAACATTACTCATAAAATAACAGTTTTTCATGTAATATTAGTGAGTTGTTTAGTGTATACAGACGCTAATCATTGTTCAATGTTCAAAATTATTGTTATTGGATTTGAAAAAATCTGTGCCGAAGCCTAACAGACACTTTTGGACACATATGGTGATGTTGTTTCATTACAACAGGAGGCCACCAACACGTATTGGCTGAAAATGTCATTTGAACTATTTCAAGTCATGGGTTAGTTCAGAAAAGCCATCCAGATTGACCTGAAGCGACATATTCATGGCCATAAGGACTTACTATTTGTATGGGAAGATCATCAAGATATATTGCATTACAAGTTATTGAAACCGAATGAAACTATTACTTCAGATATCTGCCGATGTCCATTCAACAAATTAAACGAGATATTGTTCTGAAAAATATCATTAATAGTGAGTAACATACGCAAAGTCATCGTCTTGCGTGACAACGCTGACCCACACATTTCAAGATTTAAACCAACATCGTTCTTTTGTCCCGCTAGCGCCATATTGCCAAAAAGATGGAAAAAACTTGAAGAAAATGATGGAAAATATTTTGCTTAATCTATATTGTACCAATTTTTCTTAATAAATATCTTTTTAAATTTTTTGTCAATTCGTGAAGCCTACCGACGGAGAAGTGGCATGACCCATACGGTTGCCTCTAGTTTTGGACCTTCGTAGATGTAGACAAACATAAATATCCATTGTTTGAGTAGATCCGAGTATCCAGCTCAGATTGTTAGCATAAATAACGTAAATATTATCTTGAAAATATAGAAATAGATATCTTACGTTATATATTTAGAAATATCTCATTTCTAAATGCATTGAACATAGTTTTCGCTTTAGTTACGTCCAGTTAATTTGTAAAATAGAAAAGGTTGTTATTTTTTAAATTTATGATCTGTCTCATCTTGTTACATAACGACATTGCTACACTCACTAAACCGTTTATATATAGCAAAATATATCGTCATAAATAACACTATAATTCTAACTATATTGGAAGGTAGTAAAGATAACCTACTAATTAATAGTCCAGTTTGCCTGAATACTAAATTTGTGGAATATAAATTAGACACATTCAGTTTCGGAACTGGTATAGGCCTTTTCAATTCCATCGAACCTTGAGAAAGTAGAACAATTTCGATTATAATCTTCAGATGATTGAAGTCAAATAAACACATATTTATGATCGTTATTCTATTTTCTAGACTATAATTCATCGCAATAGGCTTAGAAATATATGTCTGACATGTCTGGGACCATTAAATTAAAAAAAGTTCATCAATGGTCACATATTATTGGGCATTATTAATGATAATTTATCTATATTTTATATTCTACTAATTTCCTTACACATATTATATTTGAGTTATAGATATAATCGACGAAATCGTATAATCATTTCAACTGTCAAAAAATAGAAAAGAAGAAGGATAATTGACATATATAACATAACCTGATAGTAAACGGAAATTAACGATAACGAATGAAGAATATTTAAAATGTTGTTTCAAGAAGTTAAATAAGTTATGTTTAAATTCACAGACCTTAGAAATAATACTTAACAGTAATATTTACTGGCTCACAAATATTAGACAACTTGGTTCCATCTAATTTGAAAAACAATGTCACGATTTTGATGTTCGAATGTGACTAAATATACATTAACGAACGTTATCCCTGAACGCTAACCATATACCTAACGCAATATGACAGTATCAGTAAGGATAAGTAGGAAACATGATTTGCTTTCGAAGCACGACCTTAACATACATCATCGATTCGAACCTATTGTGTTAAACTCAATATTTTTCTTAACAAAATCACGATCTAGTTTAATGGCTAATTATAATGCATAATTATGGAAAACGTGAATATGTGTAATACTTAAAAGGTCTGAAGTTAGGAAATGTATGCTAGATTGTATTGAATATTGTGTTATATTTGATCAATTTAATATCAACTGGATTGTTATATAAAATGAACTGGTTTGATTTATATTACCTTGTAATACGGACGTAAATATTCACAATATCTTGAATATTTCAGACAATCATTATTTATGATACTATTTGTTTGTAGGTTAAGTTGATTGGCATGTTTGAAAACATTTCAAAAAATAACGTTTAATTAACTTTATCCAGTACCAAAATAGCAAGATTTCTAAACCACAGTTGTTTTATAGAAGATATTTGCTAATGAAATGTGTTATCCTCAATAATTGAAATCATATTATCACATGCTTAGGTACGTTCTGACCATTTTTTCACTTTAGAAAAGCATTTATTTGAAAAATATAATCTATCATTTTCTGCAACTTTTTCCCATCTTTCTGGTAACCTGGCAATACCGTATTGACACAACCATCGATCACACCTAATTAATTAACACACAATTTTAATATATTTTATAAAAATTCTTCTTATAACAATAATTAGGTATTGCTATACATTATTGATAATATTTACCAAGGAAGAATAACATACAAGACTATTGTTTTCGCTGTTTTGGTTTCATAATATGTTATTAGTTTTTTTATTGCCTTTTATACAACCAACTCGATTTCCCATGAGCCGTCAGCAAACATAATAAAATATATTCCTGCACCTTATTCAATTTGCATTTATATGCACCATTAATGTAGCGGATTTTAATTGAATTTGATTTTTATTATTTTATTTTATCAACGATAACGTCATAACAACAATAATACTTTCAACCAGGTATAACGGTCAACATATTTTGTAAAAATGGCCAAAAATGTAACATCATTGCTCTTGGTGTTTATATCTGCCAGATTCTTGCCATTTGTATAGTTTGTATCTTCTACGTCTACGAGGGCAGTTTGATAATTTCTGCTGCTGTAAGATTTTCTGCAAATTGTGCCATTTATATTGTGCTTAACAGCTATTGACAAATTTCATTTATATCGAATGTCTTAAAAAGGGTGTCTTTAACGATCACTGTCATATGTTATTCTTCTGGCCTTTGGACAGATTTGATATTGATTTGAAACAAACACTGCGGCATTTAACGAAGAAAAAATATCTTTCCATCAAGACAATACACAGGTGTAGTTACCATGTCAAAAATCCATAAATTCGGCTACAATCTGCAACCCCATTCGGTATATTCTCCATATTTAGCTCCCTGTGACAATTTCCTGTTTCCAAACCTAAAAAAATAGCTGGGTGGTAAGAGATTTGGTTTGAATGAAGAGGTTATTACTGAAACAAATGCTTATTTTGAAGGCCTTGATAAAACTAAAAAACACTTTTCCTTTAAGATTGTTTTATTTTAAAGCAACAACTGGTGACTTATAGAACCGACATCACAAACGTGGCTTAATCCTTTTTTATGTGAACAAAACTTTTATGTTTAGACACCTCACCCATCACGTCTGCCAATCTGACATAGCATGACATTTTTTCATTTTGAACAATCAGAGCTGTATCGCTCAAAGGGATGTACGTGGTCGTCCCGTCTGGACAGCTTATGATTATAGTAAAATTAGTTGTGATTATCGCCTGTACAATGCTTCCGCTTTCTCTTTGATGATCATCCGAATAGTACTGTTTTTACCCAATTTTATGGCCTTATAGTTTCAACTGTGATACTTTTCCCGAACTCTACTTTACACCAAGGAACCCCCCAAGCAGTTAGTTACGAAATGTTTGCCCATCCTACGTCAACCCATCTTCTTTTCTTCTCGATTAAGTTAATTCAGGTTAATTAAGTGAATTCAAGAGGGCCTTATAATCTCATCGGAATCATTCCGACAACAGCAGTTATAACGTCTGTAGGGTCTAAAGATAAAAACGTTTATTTCACTTATTTACGACCTATTGGACCGACATTTTCAAAATTAACAACCAGGGTGGTATTAGTCGCGCTATATAACATATATGCCTTTTTAAGTGATATTATACTCAAGCGAAATAAAAGAGATATAAGAAAAAGCCATGTGGAAGAATGGTAATTTCTCTTTTCGCTTATGAAAATATGTTAAACGTATCCTTATGATTTTCTTGTAGAGATTTAATTGTTTTCCTATTAAAAGACGAAATAATGGCCAATGATAATGGCGATGCAAAGCGGATCGAATGTGAAAGGGTTTAAGTACCCTAAATACTACATTAGAGGAAGCCGCTAGTTATGGGAAACTAACAAAAAATAAATAGAACTCGTTTTAATTATATACATATCGCCATAATGATCAGTTAATTATCTAAAATATCGACAAATGTCGCTCGAAAAGGATTGTCAGTCATTTTTACATGTTTTTCTAAGTGACAACAGGAAATATGTCGTGAGAATATCAAGTATCAATGAGGTTAAAATAACCTCAATATAATTAGCGGTAGATTTACGCTCCACTGCTCCTTACGTCTGTTTCTATATGATGCCTTTTTATTTTATTATTTTCATAAGTTAATAAATAATTTAATCATTGAAGGAGACTTGTCAAACACACATTCTAGGTTCGTATATATTCGAATAAGTATATAGTATATATAGTTATAGAATAGATACCGTTATTTACCATTCGTATTGCCCAACAAATGTTAACAAAATATCAGATCTAATTAATTTTTAATACTGAAAAGCATATCATACAACTGCATCAATATTGAAGTCAATTATGATCTCATTCAGCACTTTTGGTATCTCAATGATAAGCGAAACAATTATTAATATATCTCGTCTAGCATCAGTAAGGCACGAATGGACAGTTCGGAATGGATTTAGAAGAGAAGCAGAATAAAGTATTGAGCTGCATGTTCTGATGATGATTCACTTATTAAGTGACATCGAATGACACCTGACAATTATCGGTGCTAATTAGTTCTTGAATACAGACGACAATTTACACCAAATTTCAAGAACATACTAAAAACAAACTAATATATTTTAATAAGATTGATATAGATTTGTGTTGATTTTTGTCATAACTTTATCATGTCATTACTATTTGTATTTGTATTTAAAAAAAATCAAACTACTACCAAAAAGACTTTTAACAACTTCAGTTTTACCGTTTTGACTAAGAACTAATATTAATCTATACTATAGTTTATTTGTTTATTATCTAGGAGTCTCCTTTTCGTCAACTAAAATGTGTTTTTTGGACTGGATTATTGGATTGTTAGCACGAGCATTAGTAGTTTCTTGGCCATTTTCTGAATACGGAATATTCGAATCAGTTTCTATTTCCATTCAGAATGTTCAATCAGCGAATGCAGACATTTTAGACATATTAAAATGGCGCCAAATGTTGATACTTCAAGAGCTTAAAACTTAATAAAAGAAGAGCCATTAAGGATCCTTTGTTAAAACAAATATCCGATCTAAATAATACTGCCAATTTTCCTTTCACAGTTTCGTACTTTCGCACCATACGCTTGGATGCGATTGCATGCGATACGTTCGAAGCGCAGAAAGCATGTCATCGAGTATTTTTTTCCTTAGAATTAAACTATAGAAAAGTTCTGTGTCGAATATAACTGAAAATTGAATCGGATAATGAATGATTCCATTAGTTGTTTTCGAAAGTATGTTTGACAAAATTGTTAAGTTCTACTATATTTTTGGCTAACGATAATCCATTTTAGTCATTTTTGTTTCTTTTTTGTCGAAACTCGTTATTTTTAAATGACGGTGATTATTTTTAATACGGGGACAATTTGAAAGGACAGTTGAAAGTACTTTTGCACTCCAGTTAACACATCCGAAATGTATTTGTTCGTGTGGAAAAAACGGTACCCTTTAAATAATATTGCTGATACATAATATTGTGAGTACTCAAAAAGTTATTTACTTAGTTCGATTTATAATAGATGACGTTATTTTCAAGTGAACGAGATCAAACAAATTTTGAAGAAAAATACAATATACCCGAACTCTGATATTCTCCCATGAAGTTATAATGTTCCCTAATTCTAGTAAAGAGTCGACAAAAAACAAATATTACGATAAAATTACTCGTAAAACGCATCAAATCAATAGAAAAACACTTGAAGAAAATATTCAGCCACGTAGCCCAGTCCAAGTCAGTTCAATTTCAGATTCTCAAATCCTATATCCTTGATCGTCATTTCAAAGTAATATACGGCGACAAATATTCAGAAATAAAATCCCTGACTGTGGAACTACCACAAAGTGATAAATATAAACAGTATCAGTGATATTCTTAAATATGATAGAGTAACAGTAGCTATACACTCACTGTCGTACTCCGCACTAACAGGACATGTCAGGACAACTACAAATAAACCGCAAGCAGCCGTTTGCAGAAATGGAGAATAAATCTAAATGCGATAGTCAGTTCTGTCGTGAAATGTCTACACAACATAGAATTAGAATATACAGTCTGTTCAAAGTTATTTTGTGCATACGTCATCTAAAGTTGTGACGTCAAAATGTCGCAATGTTGCCGTATCCACTTTGAGTTTCAGTTTAGTTTGAATTTTACATACAACAAAACTGTAATCTAAATAAAATAATTAAACAGAAATACTGTTATAAAATATAATTTATGTTAACATTATTAGAGTTATGTTTTATTATATTTACATTGAACTCTTTTCCATACCACTTATGCGTTAGAGTTCTGGTTATAACGTTTGCAGTTATATCATCTGGAGGCCTAATCCACCTAATTAACAATTGTATATCGAAGTAATATACTATTATTAGAGCGCATATTTACCTTTACGTTTTTTTTAAAGTTTACTTACAAAGGCATTTTGATGTCGCTGTATTTCTCCTTCGTTTGTTCTGTTAATACCTGTATATCTTTCTTGATAAAACTAGATTTAATCACTGCATTCTCCTTAATGCATTTGCCATATCTGCGAAACAGTTACCATTATTTTTCTCCTGGCAAATTTTAACCAAATGCTCATGTATATTCTGAACAATTATACACCTATCTGTGCACATAAATCTTTTACACTCTACTACAATATTTCCTACAGTTATCATATATTAATTACTAGCGACCTGCCCCGGCTTCGCACGGGTGCAATGCTGATACTAAATTAAATACACTACAGAAAAAATATGAACGTTGTATATAAAAACATAGCGGCCCGCTCCGACTTTGCACGGGCATAAAATATATATGCCTATGTAACTCAATGAAAACATGATTAAAATCGATCCAGTATTTTTGGTTCATTCATTACTGCCCTTGGCCTGCACGCATTAAATTTGGAGTAAAACAATTCCTCTTCCCCTATACTTACTATGAAGATTTCCTGCTATCTTTGGAATATCTAAATTCATACAATTTTTATTACATTACACATTTTTAAACGCAAATTTTAAATTTGTAATATGTCCGAAAATATTTGTTTAATTTACATGCTGTAAGGAACCATATTGATCTATATTAATTGCACACTGTATTTAAGGTACTTAATTCGATAAGGATTAATGCCGTATTGCTTAAAATAGCTTCGTAAATAAGCCATTTTCTCACGTAAAAAGTAAACAATAAAAATGGTTAATGTGGGTTATCCCTAAAAGATAAACATATACCATCGCGGACTTTTTTGTAGACCTTTTTATGGTGTACAATACCGTAGTACATTAATTTGATCTAACTCGTAGGGTTAGGCAGCGTTTTTGCTAATTGTTAAATAAGCCTAAAAAAATAGGTTAATTTACGACATCACGTTAGAAACCTCTAAAATTAGCAATGTTGCCTTAGTATATTATGCATGTATTATACATATAAACCTTCCTCTTGAATCACTCTATCTATTGAAAAAAACCGCATCAAAATCCGTTGCGTAGTTTTAAAGATTTAAGCGCACATAGGGATATAGGGACAGAAAAGGCGACTTTGTTTTATACTATGTAGTGATATACTCACCTTTACTTGTTTCCACTCTCATCACACTGTCTTAGAAATTGGCAGCATTCAATTATATTGTATTCAAAAAGTTTCATTCGAGTGAATAACTAAACTGTTAATTTCCAATCTAACATTTGTTCACAATTCATTCATTTCACAATTCACAGTTCCGAAGGTGTTATTAACCATTCCTGTTTCCAGCATGGAATACAATATATCTTCAAGGAATTATTAATAAATGTTATATCTAATAAAACCTAATCAATTATCATTCCAACGTTTATCTTTTTCCAACAACTCTTGTTTTCATAGCACTATTTTTATTAAATGTTTGTAAATCAATTAAAATAATACAACTATAGAATAAAAAATAAACAATTATGACATAATATGAGTATAAAGAAACCAATCACCTTTATATATTAAATAAGAGTTTAGATAGAAATGAATTCGTCAATATGTTCTATGAACAACATCGAAAAAGAAGTCCACAATTGTAATATAAATATGTAGTTGCATATTAAACGGCATTCTAGTTCACTGCTTCTAGTAGAGAGTGGAATAACTTGAATGTAAAGTGTATCAGTAAGAATGTGCATTATATATTTTTTTATAAAGTACAAATCGTTTTGTATACTTTCTAATGTAGGTTTGTTGTTTCAGAATATGCCGCCAGTTAAGTGGAAGTTATGGATTTGTGGTAAGAATAAATCTATTTTTTATTTTATTTTGATAGATGAATCAATATATTGCATTTTAATATATAATAGAAAAAGTTCGAAGACAATTAATAGACTTATTGGAAGAAAACCCAGATCAAACCATCAAAGAATTTTTAGATAGATTATCAGTTGGTGATAGGAACTTCCAGGAACTTACATAGTGATAGGAAAGATCCAAAAGGATGGATAAATGGCTTCTAGACGAATTACCTGAAAATGCCAACTCAAACCGTTCAATATAGCAGTTTCATTGCTTACCAATCATAAAACAAGCATTTTCTGTGGTGTATTGTGACTGGCGGTGAAAGGTAGTACTAGATCCACTAAAAAATAGTACTACTGTTAGTGTAGATACTACGACAACCACAAAGCGAAATATTTATAGCTATAAAGTATTACTGTATATATGGTGTGATTCAGCAGCAACAAGCTGCTAAAACTAAATAAAGTTACTGTAAATATCTACAGACGTTAATTGACAAAATAAATGACCTATCGTTGAAAACAAACCAGCAATAACGAGTAACAGACGCAAAGTCATTGTCTTGCATGACAAAGGTCAGCCACATGTTGCAAAAGTTGTGAAGGATACACTGTTGCAGCTCCGATAGGAAGTTCTGCCACATCCAGCTTACTCACCAGATATAGCCCTGTCCGGTTACCACTTTTTCAGATATTGCTCAGATATTGCTATGGCACGCGACTTTGTAAAGCTGAAAAAGTGCCAAAATGGATGAAAAATGAAAAGATGTAAAAAATACTGCAAAATATATCTCTGTTTGTATACTGCTAGTAAGACTGTTGTTATTTTACAAAGCGTACATAACATATAATCCTTTTCACTGAAATGTTAAGTACATCATAAAGTTGTCACAATATTTTCTAACTTTTAGCTATAGAACACTTTTCTTAAATTAAATAAAACTGGAGGACATTCCCGCTAATTGTACCTTATTGGCTTGGATCAATACCAGTTATATTAAAGAACAGCTGCCTAAAGCAGTTTTATGGTTTTTGTATTCCATCGGCAACAATACACTTCAAGCCGATTTTCTATCTATATTGGATAACTGGATAACAAATTATGAATATGTGACTATTGAACCATCAAATTGACATTATTAATGTTTGAAAGTCACTTCTGTCAAAGAATTAATTATGCTTTTGTAGTGGAAGACGATATAAATGGTGGTCATGTGACAATCTTGTTAAAAATTGTCTTTAAGGGGTGAGATGGAATTTGAATACTGAACATGTACATCATATTTATAAAGTTTTCATTCAAACATTTCAACATGTCATGTAATGTAATGTGCTACAATCAAGTCCAACTTTAAAAGAACAAAATGTTTATTAAAGATTTACACTGCATCACAGAACTATTGAGATACGAAACAAAATGAATTGCTGTGAGGCTTCTACTAAATTTAACCACGTGAGAAGATTCGAAGACGACTTTAACGTTGAGTTTTTTGGAAAAATATGCTGAATATGAACTACCATTGCATATAAATATTAAAAACTCTTTTATGATATTTAAAACCTCTTAACTTTTTAAATATTTTAATTACTTAATTTTTAACTATTTAATTGTTTATTTGTAAGCTATGACAATATCCTCAGATAAACCATAGTGAAGAATATTCATCCAGAAAATATAATATCACGGAGCAAAAAAAAGTTAAATCTTTTTTGTACAGTCTAAATAATTTTCTTAACGTTGCACAAAAAGAATACAATCCTTTGTGTCATTCAGTGGAACCTTAAGGTTCAACTAGATATGGCGAGATGGTAAAGGATCTGCCATTTAGTTCTATGAATGGATACTCCTCTATCCTTTTCCTTTTGATGGAATATGATCCCAAGACAATATGAAAAGATAATAAGTAAAAGCAATACGATAGTCACAATTCAAAGTAAATGCCTTTAAGTATCTGGGTATAGAAATCGAAAGTAATGGAAGATGGAAATGAGTGCTTCGCATAAATAAAAAATTCGTTTTTTTATTCAACAATTCAGAAGAACTAAAATGAAATTGTACAAAGCAATTTATAGCCCAACCCAAATTTTCACCTGAAAGACCTGGGTATTGTCAGGAAGGAGATAAAAGTAAGATTGAAGCATCATAAATGAGGAAGCCTCGGAAGAATCAGGGGTGTAACAAAAATGGATAGGATGAGAAGTAAAGAAATAAGAAAAAACCTCAATATTGAGTGAGTGGAAGAATGCATAAAAAGGTGACAGATCAGTTGGTGGGGGCATTTATAGCTCATGGAGGATACAATACAGGTAAATAGAATAAAGAAAGCAAGAACGAAAGTGGAAGAAAAATCAAAAAGCCACCTAAGCGAACCTAGGATAAATGTATTAGAGAAATACTTCAGAAAAGAGGCAAAAAGCCGAAGCCAAAGCAAGAAAACCGCGCAGACAGAAAAAAAATGGAAGCAAGGTATACATGTATACATGAAGAAGGAGATAATAGGCAATAAACGTAACACACCTACACCACAAAGTGGTACAAAGGCGTTTTAGTCTATTATTTTGTTACTTATCAGTTTAAAATTATATTATAAAGTTCACTAAAGTAATATAACACAATATACAAAATTGTAATAATACTGATTCAGAATCACTGTTATTTTTTCAATTTCGTGTAATATTTTCTGTGTCAATATAACTATATATATATAACCTACAAACTTTCCTTTAATAATTTGCCACGACAACTTTTTCATATCGAACAGTGAAGTTGTTCAATAAAAATCCACATCCGTAAGCCATATGTTCGAAATTTCCTTTCCAATATATTTTCACGCCAATCCTTCAAACGTTATGCAATTAATTACATTAACATACAGAAATACTATTTTATAAAGTTATCATTGATAAAAAAAACACCGCTCGTCAATGAAGTCGAGCAGGATTTGCAATTCTAACGAAAAAAAAAAGAAAGAACGATTAAAAAAGTGTGTTGTTGTCTGTGGCAAGGTTAGCAGAGGCTATTTTGTGGGTCTTTTGCATTTCTCTTGTTCGCATTACAAGATTGTTTTCACTTTTTTACAGTTACGGCAGTGTTGATCCATGTCGTCTTACCAACGGACGCTCAACAGATGCAGGTAAGTCTTGATGACCTCCTTATTGAGGAGTGATACCGACTGGAGTCGGCATGCTAAGTATAATCGTTTAATCTTAAAAACATTGTGTTAATGAGTCATAAACTGTTAAATTATCTATTTAGAAGTATACCCCCTAAGTAGAAGACATTTTTATTTATTTTTTATTCCTTTGTTCGATATTATTATTAATTTAAAATTAATTACAACAAAATGTAGCTACAATGTAACAAAAATATTTCATTAAAACAGTGTTGAAATTCTTCTTTTGTGAGGTATAATAGTTCATGTGGAATAAATGTTTTACTAACTACAACAGTTTCAAATATTATTTTAATGAAATATTTTTAAAAATCACCTGGAGAAAAAGTAATTTTTTTAAGTATTTAGAAGTGAATATATTCAAATTAATATGTATGGTCTCGATGGATGACCTTAACATATGTCAATTTTCTGGAAAAGCGATGATTCTGTCACTTTAGAACTCCAGAAAATCAGAAAGTCAGCTTGACACTTTTAAGAGAATTTTTACACTGCTTGAGATACGGCGGATGCATAAAACGTCCCAGTCGAGTCACTAAAGCCATGCTTGGACTAGCATTATCGTAATAGTAGATCATATTTCTTATTAATCAGTTCTGGCCGTTTTTAAAATTAACTACTTCAGTCGTATTATTTGTTGAAAGTTTGGTTTGGTCAGCTCTAAGTCAATCAAACTTACCAAAGACTTAACATCAACTATCTTGGTACGATCTTTTCGCACATTATGGTCAGCTTCCTGCTTCCTGTCCCTCTAAATTACCATTTCTAATCACATTTTATAGTCATCACGTGACTGGTTTCCAAGAGCTTACTATAAAGCACTCCTTTAATAACCCACCCGATGCACAGGATGACATTCTATAGATAAATATCTTATTTTGTCATAAATGTATTGATATTCGTGGTGGACATAAGCCTCCTCTTCATCGCACTTCTTGGATTTATCGCATGAAACCAGAAAGAAGCTTCTCTTTGTTTAACTGCAAAATTTTCGCCAACATTGCACTTGCTGTTTTTGCATGTTAAAATTATTAATTTGTTATTAGTTATATATGTTAGATATTACTTGGCTATCAATAATAAACAACTATTATAAATAATACATTCAATGAAACATGCTTCACACTAAAAGAAGTTTTAAAAATGTTGTTAGTTTCCAATTCTCTATTGAAGTAATCATGATTATTCCTATAAAACAGTTAACAGATTTTATATAAAGGAATGTGATGGTCAGATTAATATGACTACAGATACGAATGAGTAGTGACAGTAGTTGTTATAACCTATTTGTTATAGCATGTAGTAGCATCAATATTGCTACTCGTAATGCAACTAGAATTTGTACACTCTCAATCATTTTATCATTTTAATCTTTCTTATTTTAAGTACTATTCAGAATATGACTTTTAAACATTACTAGACAATTAATTGCGAAATTGCTATATATAAACTTTTGATTCTTGTAAAATACTCAACAAAGCTTCTTTCTAATACTTACTGCCTTAACGAAAAAAAAAACAAAGTCAGAAAATATCAGGATGTCTATGAAAAGATCGTTTGGTTCATGAAACTTTGACGTGGTCTGCAATCTATGAGCCTTTCATTTGTAATTGGATTTTTCAAGTAGTAAAAACTTTGGACCATAAAGAATTTGAAAGTCATTACGGCTTTTCGATTTTCGTTCAATTGTTGAGAGAGTTACAATAAGAAATCAGTGCAAAATATAAATCTACTTTCTCAACCCTCATTTATTTTCTGGGCTGAGATGAGACCTTTTGTGAGAAAGATTGTCCATTTCCTCTTTCCTCTTTTTTCCAAAGGATATAGTTTCTGCAAAGCATCACAAATTAGTTTTATCTACTCATCAGGCGTTTTCACAACTTGATTTCTGGTTTATATAACCCATAGTTCTGTTACATCCGAAATATGAGTGTGTACGATTGGAAAACTGTGAAATGGGTGTTGATCACAGTTTTATTATTCAACACATTTCATCAAATACTTTTTTACTAATTTTTCTGATTAGTAGAATAACATTAAATGTTAAATATAAGTTCCAAACCAAATGTAAGTTCAACTGATTGTTATAATACACGTCGTTTATAATATTCTTTGTAAGTTTAGCCTAATAGCTTCGCTTGAAGAAGATTACTTATTTACTTAATACTTCGCTTTTTTATTTCTTAAGCTGTGTTTTAAGTATTATTCTTATTTTCTAACTTTTTAATCTCTTGTTCAATGTCATCTTGCTTTACCTAGTAGTTCATCATCGCATGTACCAGTTCGTGGATATCTAATTTTTATATTAAAATAATTAACGAGTATAAAAGAAATAAACAACATAATATGATCACCATGCAATCTAGTACATTTTGCTTCATGTTGGCAACACTGCTTCCATGTAAATAATACGACGCTTGTATTATGTGTTTTATTCATTCACATCAGTGCCTATCAAATACTGCCATATTTCAAGATGATAATTTGTCCACACTCGCAGCCAATACAGAATATTTGCTGGCCAGCACAATCACGACACTTCAACTTAAATGAACCGTTATGGAGAATTTTAGAGGAGACAGTGAGGTTCTCCAACATCGCTGAAGCAGTTGGCGGATGTTTTGGCATAAGAATGGGACAATATTCTGTTGGAAACTATTCATATACTCTACGAAGAATTTCAACTGTTTTAAAAGCAAATGTCGATTCAACAACTTATTATAAATAAATATTGTCATATCCTGTAAATCCTATTAAATTTCCTAACGTATCATACACTTTCATGTCATTTAAATCTTCTACTAGATACATTATTGTCAACGCGTTAGACTTTTTTTCAAGCTGGCAACCATGGACCACTTATACTACACATTGGTATTGTCGTTCTAAAAAATATAAGAATATGACAAAGCATGTTTTTACCATATACTCTACACTACAAACATTGATTATAACACATACCGATATGTTTCAGGATCCCATTTCAGTGTCTTCAGATGGTTGGCGACCAATCGTAGGAACTAGAAGACAGTCAACGAATGCGGAACAGCCAATCTCCCAATACCCCGCGGTACAGTCCAGCCTGATCGACATTGAAGCCACCACTCAACCCTTCTCGCAACAATCGCCCAAAAACGCGGGAATTGGTAAAGGAACAAAAGGTAAATTAGGATGTACTCAGCAGGATTAGAAAGTGACGTTAGTATTCTAAATGGAAATCGACTTCAAAAAATAAATAAGGAACTCAATAATAAGTAAAAAATAATCAAACTTATATTTTTAACAAAAAAAATGTTTTAAAATAAAATATATACATAATTAATATTACAGTAGTAATTTGACAAATGTTCCAACCAAATTAGAACAAAAAAAAGCGCTACACCATATAAACAGTTGCTCATAATATTTTTATGACTGTTCATATGATATTAGTTAGTGCTTAAAAAACAAACTGAATGGCCTTAACATACACAAATATCTGAATATTTTAGTTAAAAAAATATGTGAAAACTTTGTTCGTGCCTTTGAAATTTGAGGTTTTACCTCGATTTTCCCCCATCATATCCTGACTTGGTTCCAATGGGACCAAAGAATTTTGAAAATCGGTCCATAATTGACGGCGAAATCGGCGAACATACATTAAATGAATATACAGCCGAACATAAAACCTCCTCCTTTTTTGAACTCGGTTAAAAATGAAAACGATGCTGTAAAAACAAATTACTTGGGGTTTTCTAGAAAAAAAATAATTAAATGCACTATAAACAATTCCAACGATCTAATAAAATCGCTTTCGATTGTTTTTTATGCAAATAATTCTGTTGCCCGTTACAGCTGTCACTCTTGTTAAATATAAATATGAAATTGCATGATCATTATTACTATCACGAAACAAGCAATCAGCACTTAAATCATTGTTAATTGCATTCATAAAATCCACGTAATTTAGTATTAATTTATTTGAAGGATAAAAACAAGACCAGCATTTATTTCTTCGTACAATGATTGCTTGAACGCCTACTAGAGCATTGTAACATTCCATCAGATAACGCTAGCTTAGTAAGAATAACTGTCACAAATATACATGGACAGGGGTGGATGAGGTGGTGATATTAACTTTCATACTTACCATTATCAAAATTTCAAAGCATTTATTATTATTATCTACTACTTTTCTATTTCTTTTGAACAGTATTTAAATTAAATTCCAAAAGTCCGGATATTTTGGAATATCATCATAAAATGGATGCTACTTTTTCAGGTTATGTGACTTGGATTGAAACACATCAGTGGTGTCTTATAATATAACACCTCCTTTCTAAAGAAGGTTTCCAAAAAGTTATTTCTCGTACACTTTTACTGATGATATTGCACTGTTCGCTAAAAGTAACAACATCGATACAACTGTAAATAGATTAAACTTCTACCAGATTCCAATACCCAATTTCTCAACGTTTAGATGTTCCCAAATTTCATAAATTCACAAGTATGGTTATTCTAAGCAACTTTGGAGTTCAAAGTATATATATATATATATATATATATACAGTCCCGACGCTATTCGCGACAGACTTCAAATCCAACTGAGCCAAGCGATAGCGCGGTACAAATTCTGGCGGCCACAGATAAACCCGAACAGAACTCAGGCTATTCTTTTCCACCGCAAGAAGGAGTTTCGCGCTGATCGCCTCCAAATCGATAAAGTCCCTATCCCCTGGCTTCAGAAAGTATCATTCCTCGGTCTGTAAATCCAGCACACTATCTGCAAAGGCAATGGCATCTACAGTCATCTCTTTCCACTCTGCAGAAAAAGTAAACTTCCAATCCCCCAGAAAGCGACTCGTATAAAATGCTAGTCCGTCCAGTCTGTCTCTACGGAGCATAGGTGTAGTACAGGTATGTCTCTGAGAGACAACTTGAACTACTCCAAGTGTTCCATTAACTTTTAAGCCGCTTAGCTCTGTAGTACAAACTATCATGAATAATGCTGGAAACCCCAACATCTGTATCAGAAATATAGCGCTATTATCAGCGAACATAAGATTGAATCAAAAAGTTCGTAGAATCACATTGAACGTCATATATTGTCTTTCGAAAGCTTTTCGCAAAATTACATCAACTAGTATATTAAAAAGCACTTGAGAGGCGACATCTCCTTGGCGCTCTTCGACTCGGACCTCAAATTAAATTGACAAATCATTTCTCACTCGCACACAGTTCGTAAGATGTCTGAAGAAGAAGTAATAATTTTTAGGAGAAAATGTTTAGCTTCCAAAGAACCTCCTGCTCTTCAGAAGATACTGTGTTGGGCTTGGGATTGGTGTTCTGTTTTTAGTCTGAAATCCATTCCTTCTTCAACAAACATGTTGAAACAACTATAACCTGCGGCTTTAAATCTATTCTTCAACGGCTTTTTGATTCTCGACAATAAACGTTCTAGAGCAACAATACTCTGACTATGAATTAAGTTTAATCAAACTAATAAATGTCATACATATATATTCAGAAGATAATTACTAAGATCATAGTTATCTAGGCTGCTTTAATTAGAGTGTATCCGATACCGAACAGTTTTAACAGTAGTTTGATGTATATAATATTAAATCAAGCTCCGGTAACGTTAACACGACTTATACCAATATTTAATTTTCGAATAGATTAACGAGAGCTGAGATTACTTCTGAACGTACAATTAGGTCAGATATAGTTGGCTCGTTTTATGTGCATTTCGCGTTGCATGAACGGTACTTGATGTTACACAACGTTATATACTGATTGTCTGAAAACTAAAAACTCAATATTTCCAATGTAATTTAAAATAACTAATATAACAGCTGTAGTAAAAAAGGAATTCATTATTTTTGTATGAAGCTGAAGGCTTCATTTAACATACTTTGTTCGTTTTGTTGGATAATTTTTTGTTGTTCGAGGCAATTTGAAAGAGGATTCCATGCTACTGTCCCGATTGTCAAAAAAACTGGAACACACTTTAGTCAGTTTTCACCAACCTTTTTCGATAAGCATATCTCACCATTGAAGTAATCCTCCATGTACAGGACCAGATAGTAAGTACTTGGTGCCACGTCCGGACTATAAGGTTGAAGCATAAGAATCTCCCTACCAAGCTCCGTCGACATCAGTCTTAACAAACAAACAGAATTACATTCATGGGCGTTCTGCATCAGTTGGGGTTTCGCAATAAGCATGGGACTATAGAACAAGTGCATAGACTTGTAAACAAAATAAAAACTGACCTAAATGCCAAAATATATTGTTCGGCTACTTTCCTAGACATATCTCAGGCTTTTGACAAAGTATGGCGTACGGGCTTGCAGGTTAAACTAAAGAAACTTCTCCCTCATCCGGACTCTCAGTTACTAAAATCGTATCTCACTGATAGATATTTTATTGTAAATCAAGGCGATGAACATACCAAATTAAATCCCATATATTCAGGATTTCCGCAAGTTAGTGTACTGGGCCCAGCGTACCATTGTTGATGCCCCGTACTATATTTCAAATAAACTGGTACAACGCGATATTCCTCTTGAACCTATAACAAGTGTAATTCAACGTGTTTTTGTGAAGTACTTCGGGAGAGTGTCAGTGCATCCCAACATACTCGCTAACCAGCTAAATATGCGACGTGATAGTGAACTAAAACGTTTAACACCACCTGATCTGATTACTGGACATGTAGACTTTAGAATAAGCTTTAGAATAAGACTCATTAATTAAGATAATATTTTATACAGAAGATTGCTTGATGAAGTGATTTTCTACATGCCGTGTATGTATAATATAGACATAATACTTATTGCCTATAAGGTAGATTGTGGAATCACAAGGAGTATTAAAAAAAGGGCGTTATGGATTCCTTCAAAATGAGTCATTATGCATAGTGAATATCACTGAATGCATTAAAATCATAGCTCGAAGGGTTTTCTATAACAACAGTCCCTTACAGGTCGTTAATGTGACTCGTTGTACAAAGTGTTTCCAACAATTTTTGCAGCCATGTATTCTTGTGATTGAAAAAGGAACAGAGGATGAAGAGGATATTATTCAGAGTAAGTAATTCAATTACATGTAAATGTAAGTACATGCGAGGTGGTGTGGTGAAAGCACCCGCTATAGTCAACGGGTTAAATCATTTCAAAGTAAGTAAAACTTAAATTTGAGCTTGAGATTTGCCTGTGATGTTTACAAAATCACCAAAATATTTTGTAATAATCATGCCCCAAGTTTTCCAAAACTCATGAACTACTTCAACGAAAATTAATTCTAATCTCACCTAAGACTTAGCTTCGCCTTACTTGGCCTGTTTTTGGGCTTTCCAACTATATGTAAAGGTTTGCTGCGTTGCATTTTTTCTTTCCGGGAGCAAAACATGACAAAAATAATTATATCTTTATATTTAGAATCTTCTATATAGTGTTACCTTACAAACACGCCATGGCTAACCCACCTATTAGGAAAAACCGAAAGAAATTGTTCCCCAACAAGTTGCTAAGCCATCTTGATTACTTTAGAAAGTAGATAATAAAGTGAAATTCGAACCAATGGTGCTTGAATTAACTGTTTGTTGCAATTCAAAAGTAAAATAATCGTTGTAAAATAGTAAAGAATTACGAGTATGTATGCACATATTGCAAATGATCATGAAATATAAAAAAATCTCTTACAACAAAGAGAAAGGTATTTGAATTATTTTATGAAGTGATAGAGGGTTATTAAAATTAAATTATCATACACTTATATCATAATAAACTTTTTTTTACATAAACGTCCAATTTAAAAATGTATTGATTTTACTTTCTGTTTAAGACTGCTTTTATATAAACTCACGGCACTGACGCGTTACAGCATCTAATATTACATCATAGGTTATCAGTTTTAGTGGTTGTTACAATCTCCCAGTAAATGTTTATAGTGTGAAAATTACATTTTTAAGGCTCTTCGATGATATACACTCTAAGAATAAAGAATCTCCTTTCATTAGAAAGTTATGTACCAGGAAATTACTTGTTGATCTTATATAGTTATGGATAACTTCAATCAAATACTCACTGTTCTCGTTAATTTCACCAATGCCAATTCCTCAACAAATGGCTTTATTTTTTTGGAAGCAACATATCACAGTTATATCACTATGAAGTCATATCACATCAATTTTTCCTTTTCTGAATCACTACATAGTTCTTAAATGTTCTCATATGGTTTCATATCAGTAAAAAACATATCTTTAACCCATTAAAAAATACGATTTTTCAAAAATGCTGGATCAGTGTTGGCATCCTGTGGCAATGTCTGTTATTTTATTATTCAGTTACTGAGGAATATTATCATGTAAGTTGTATGATTAAACAGTAGGTCCAAACTATAAAATGTCATTATCAATATGGATTTCTTAGCAATTTTGGCCGAAAAATCATCTTCGGTGACGATAAGTGGCATTTTTGGAAGAATAGTTATATTAATATCATAAGTGACATATGAAACATAACTGATACATGGATTTACATTACTGGGTGCCAATATATTCACAAAAAGTTACTCCAATAAACAAATAGCACTATTAAGTCCCTGGCCCGACACATAGTTTAACTAGAATTAAATCCATATGTTTTTTATTTAGTCCTAACCCTCAAAATATGCGTGTATAAATTTGACAGCTATCGGATGATTAGTTTCTGAATTATAGCATTTTAAGTGAATCAACTTTTGTTATTGTGAAAAAAATTGATAAAAAGTAATTTCGCCTATTTATAAAATATTGCTTGTTGAAGGGAAAAAATACAGTTGCAATACTTGGCTTGATGCCGAGTTTTTGGATTCTGCCCTAGGAAAATCAACCATCAAGGATTGGTATGCTAAGTTTAGACATGGCGAAATGAGCACCGAGGACGGTGAACTCAGTGGACGCCCAAAAGAAGTTGTTACCGACTAAAACATTTAAAAAACCACAAAATGATTTTGAATGACCGTAAATTAAAATTGAAAGAAATAGCAGATACTCTAAAGATATCAACTGAACGTGTACATCATACCATTCCCGATTATTTGGGTATGAGAAAGCTCTGTGCAAAGTGGGTGCCGCGAGAGCTCACTTTTGACCAAAAACAACGACGACTTGATGATTCGGAGCAGTGTTTGAAGATGATTAAGCGTAATAAATCCGAGTTTTTGCGTCGATATGTGACAATGGATGAAACATGGCTCCATCATTTCACTCCGAAGTCCAATAGACAATCATCCGAGTGGACTGCGCACGATGAACCCGCTCCAAAGCGCGGGAAAATGCAACAGTCGGCTGGCAAGCTTATGGCGTCTCTATTTTGGGATGAGCATGGAATAATCTTCGCTGACTACTTTGAAAAAGGAAGGACCATCAACAGCGACTATTACATAGAGTTATTGGACCGTTTCAAGGACGAAATCGCCGAAAAATGACCGCATGAAAACGATGGCAAAAATCCATGAATTGTGTTTTGAATTGCTTCCGCATTCACCGTATTATCCAGATCTGGGTCCCAGCGACTATTTCCTGTTCTCAGATCTCAAAAGAATGTTCGCTGGGAAGAAATTTTCGTCGAATAGAGAGGTGATGGCTGAAACTAAGGCCTATTTTGAAGCAAGGGACAAATCGTACTACAAAAATGGCATCGAAAAGTTGGAGGGTCTATAATCAGGAGGCTATAATCAGTGTGTCACCCTTGAAGGGAATTAGGTTGAATAAAAAAACTAATTTTGTCAAAAAAATGTGTTTTACTATGGTAGGACGGGGACTTTTCAATTAATCTGTTACTCCTACGAAAGTTATTTTCTTAACAATCACTTATTTAACCACATTATTAAAAACGAATTTTGACTAAAGTGTAGTTATAATGATTCCTCTATTTTCGTTTTCCTTCTATACAAAATGATTAATCACAATTAATAACATTATAGTTCCTATATGAAAATTAAATATGTAACTTTATTTTCTATAATTTTTTTACATTTTTTGTGCTACATTTAAAAAGCGCTGATAATAAATGTTTTTATTTTAGTTACCAAACCAAAGCAAGTAACAAAAATTGGCATATACAGAAATTCACCGACAGGACCTCAGCAAGGATCAACACAGACTGCACAACCAAAGAAGTTGCTAGCCGTTAAAAAAATGGCTGTAATACAAAGCAAGCATAGGAAACCGTCCAGAGGACAGATGATGGCTCACAGTTCCAGAAACGAAATTTTTGTACCCCCACCATTACCGTCAAGTCCAGGTAACATACGTTTGATTTAATTATGACATATTAGGACCAGCAGTTTTTTCTAATCCATAATTTTAATCCCCTAAAACCAAACTCGCCAATATTTCCTCAAATCAACAATAAAAAAATAAATTGCTACTCTGATGATTAATAAATGTCAAAATTATCACATTCGATAGTATAAATAAACTGTCATTAAGCAAACGCACACTTACGAAATCCCATTCCTACTATAATCTATCCAAAGTAACAGTAAACTCACTTCATCAAGATGTATAATGTGTTGCCTATTACACCTTGTAAATTCGTTTTAATGTCAGACAATACTTTCCTTCTCATTTTATTCCAGTTAAAAGAGATACAATACAAAGTCTGGTACGTTCGAACACGTAACCGAATCAACCTGTAAAAGTCGTTCGGTTGTCAAATGTTTGCAAAATTCTTCAAAACAATAGTGTTAATAAGAACTTATAAACCGGCAAACGTTTAGGCGCTTTGCTTGTTTCAACACATTTCAAATCGGTGCTTAATATTTATGTTTGCTCTGGTTGAAAATGTCGATGCCAAATAAATAGTTATTTAAAAACAGATTACGTTAAATAAACTAGAATTTGTAAAATTTCAAAGTTACATGCGGCAACATTGCCACGTTTTGACGTCATAAATTGAGATGACGTCGAATATACTGACAAATTCAGTGCAGGAGCGGATTTTTTCTACTTATTTTACTTATTATCCTTAGTTAAAAAAGAAACAGAACGTTGTCCGATGCGTCAGAATATGGTAACCGAATCAGTCTATAAAGTTCGATTTGTGTTGGTACTGGTCGACCCTGTTGGCAAATGTCTACAAAATTCCTCAAAATATTAGCGATAATTATTAGAGGTTATAAACCGGCAAACGTTGTAAACGAAAATTAAATTTGATATGGCAACATTGCACATCAACAAGGTCATAAATTTTAATAACGTGCATTAGCTTTTTTACTGGATAGACTATATGTATTTATGAGCTATACATAACCATTAGTCGAATATAGGTACAATAAATTTGCACCCGATGACGTCATAATTTTAAATGGGATTAAATAACATTCATACTTTTATCAAATTTCCATAATAACATTTTTGTAAGTACGTATATAAAGATTATAACGGATAACAGATTATTAATAATTGTAATACAGAATATAATAAATGTTATAATTTAAAAATTGATAATTAATTACGATAATAATACATTATGTCAAACAATATCAGAAATAATACCTTAAATAAAAAGAAGTTGGCACCACTGCCTTCTAGACTGATGCGAAATGTCATCTGTCATTCATTTTCATTACAGTGCTCGAATTGTCAAACAATAAATAATCAATATTTTATGAGCGTCATACAGCGTTTAAGGGAGTAAAGTTCGTTAACAGAATGTATATAATGAATGTAACATGCCAAAAAATATAAACCATCTGATGTGTACAAGCGCTTACCTTAAAGGTTCCTATACTAGGGATATCGGATGTGGAATAAAATAATGATATATAGGCGAACAAAAAATATCCAATGTCTTATTCTTACCAATATCGATATGTCTTCGCTCCAACTCTACTTTTCCGCACAAAATTCACTTGTTGATCGGAGGGGAAAAATCTTAAAACAAAAGTTCGTCACTTTCCTTCAAAACCTCTAGGTTTATACTCCCATATACAACTATAGATACTTTCTTTAAAAAAAAATATCGGCGAAAAATATCGATATCTTTGGGCAAATGGCTATATTTTCCTACTTTTTACTTTATACCTTAAGCATCATAACATCAAACAAAACATAATATCAACAAAATCACAACCGATAGATGACATGATGATAAACATCAATTTCTGGTCCTAGTATATTGTAATGGATTGAAACTACTACAAAAATTTTAAACTTATTACAGTTACTACAAAATATATTAGGTCAAAGAAATCAAATATATTCTCTAAACTTAAGTTATATACACTTTTTAGGCGCTTACTCTTTTGTAAAAGCGGTTCCGGCTTCTAATCACAATATTCGTGAAGTACAAGGTTTAGGTCTTGTAGGTGGAAATCAATACAACCTGGTCCAACAGGCCCCTATCAACTACGTCAATCAATTCGCGGCGCCTGGAACCGCCGCTTATCAAAGACCGTCTTTTTTGTTCGCTAAGCCGGTGCAAAACGACGAGTACACCAGGAACCTTGTACCACCACCTCCGGCAAGACCACAACAAAACAAAGACAACACGAAAATTTCCCTGTATTCATTTAAAGAAGGTCCTTTAACCGACGCTAGTTCGAACTACCCACAATTTGGAGTCAGATCGAATCAGTTCGCTCCACAGGTGAAAATGATTAGTCTCTGTATCAGTAAAATAACAAAAATGTATGAAATATTATGTTTAGGTATCTCCCATATTCGATTACACTCAACAAGTACAACAACAGCAACTGCAGCAACAGGCACAACAACAGCAACTGCAACAACTACAACAACAACAATTGCTTCAGCAGCAACAACGCCAATCACTGAAAACCAAAGACCAAACGGTCGACGTTCAAGTGACCAAAGAAAATGTGAAACAATACAGCCAAACTGGTCCGAGCTCTTTTGGTGTTTTACCCGGCAGAAATAACTTCCCCATTGAATTTGTCGATTACGATTTCCATTCCGTCAAAGCCAAACCAACTAATTTGCCGAATACTTTAACTTATGAAGTATGCATTATTTATTTGTAGCTGATTCAAATAAAAACTGGCTGATTTTATAGGTAACCGAAGGAAAATGGTTGGATACGTCCTCGCAACAATATCAGTTCCATCCTTTGAACCCATTCATACAATCACCCAAAGTCACCAATCTTCAACAACAACAACAAGTCAACGCGAGACCGGGTATTCTATTCCAGGCAGAAACACTGCCAACCAAGCAGCCAGTCTTCCAACAGACCCCTATTGTGGACCTGAGCGTTCCAGCTTTCCTGCCGACACCTTACAGACCTCTTGCAGCCGTTGTTCCAACAATCGCAACCGAAAGTGACGTTTCAACCGTATTCAACAAGGTCACAAGCAAAATGAATCAATACAAAAATCAGAATGCTGTGGCGAACAACAATAATCCATTGTATTTCAATATCAAGGACGTGTCAACTCATTATCCTGTTGTTGGTAAGCCCGAAATACAATCAGAAGGTATATAGATGTTTAAAATATCTTGTTTTATACGAAAAATCTACGATATAGACGCCATTTCGTTTACAGCTAGTACCAATACACCTCTATCGACGAATGAAAATGCCGAAATATCTAACGATATTACCACACAAAAGGAATTCGAATACTTCAATACAAGAAGACCAACGCAAGAAACGACACGGCCCACGGTGACAAGGGACCCAACCAAGGCAAGAATAACTAACCGAAGGCGGCCCAGACCGCGAAGACCAACAACAACCACAGAAGAACCAGTAGTAGAAATGTACGAACTTGTTAAAGAAAATATTGAGGAAACTCCTGTTGAAACTGAAAGGCCCGTTAGAAGAAGACGACCAAGACCAACCACGGTCAAACCACGAACTGAAGACGACAATGAACAACAAACTTTCAAACCCGAGGAACAAAATAATTCTAAACAACGAGGTATTCATCATATAGTTTTATATTCATATAAAATAATAAGATAACACCTATTATCTTGTTCGTAGGAAGGTATCGTTTTAGACCAAGAGAACCATCGACAAATCCTAATGAGAACAACGGTCTAACTCTGCCCCAACGAAAACGTTTCAGACCGTCATTTACCGAAAACATCGTTCGAGATTCGGCAAAACCATCCATGGAAGAATCTACCGAATCTTCTTACGAAACTCAACAGAATTCATTTGAAAATTATCCTGTACCTTTCCCGAGTCACATACAAGAAAGACCATCCGTACAAGAAAATAATGACGAAGAAACCAGAAATCAACCGTTCATAGAAGAAATACATCCGGGCACGCAAAGAATTGAAACCTCGAATGAAGAAGTAGGCGATGGTAATAGGGTGCATGTTCCAGAAAATGAAATTGATTATACAACACAGGCAGTGATTGAGCCGCTAGAATCGAGCGAAGAGATCGTCACAACTACTACGACCACTCAGCCTACTACGACTACGACCGAAGCTGTTACCGCTAGAACTCACAGAATTAGAGTTAGACCAAACAAGTTCGATAATTCAAACAGGCCCAGGTTCAGCGTGAAAGACTACAGGCAAAGACTCAATCAATTAACTTCAACGACTCCAACTACCACAACCGAGGAAAACGTAAAGAGCACGACAGAAAACGTGAGATTAAGATTTCAGAATCGAATTAGGACAAGGCCACCCGTGAGCCCTACAACTGCAAGTAATCGTATGGACGAAGATTCAACTGAAGATAGCTTGACAACTACATCTCCGAGACCAAAGTTCAAACCAAATCAACCCAGATATCACGCCACCACCGATTCAGACAATATTATTACTGAAAATAGTGTAAAAGCGGTTAATACGAGATTGAGACCTTTTGGTAAACAAAGAACGACAACTGAAGCAACGACTGTTGGTCCAAAAGTCACGATTAGACCAAATTTCTTTGCCAACAGAAGACGATCTGGATACCCTAGTTTAAAATCCAGGTTAGAAAATAAAAATAGAAATGACGACACAAAACAAGATGAAGATTCTGATACTAAACCAAATTCCGAGGAGGAAGCCGAGGTCCAAAAAGTTGCTGAATCAGGAGCACCTGAAACTTCCACTATTACACCTGAATTTACATTAAACCAAGCAACTAGTGATACTGTAGTAGATATCTTGAATGCACCCACAGAGCCTGTTACCGATGAGGAATTAAAGGTTGATGATTTAATGCATTCTCAACGAGTATCTGACCTGACCTCGTCATTTAAAGACTACGACAAACCAGGTTTATTTAATTCAGTGGCACCAACAAGCAGAAGCATACCTAATTATTTCACCTTATCAACTGAAGATCCCATCTTACCGATCGAAGCATTTTTCCCGAACTTGAAAGAAAAAGATAAGACTAAAGAGAGATAAGTGTTGCCTCGATGCATTTTTTATACAAAAAAAAAACAAATTAATCGATATATTTCCACTGATATTTGATTAAAGCTGAGTATAAATAATCAAACATTTCCAAACGAATTTTGGATTTGTCTGACTTGCGCAACATAAAGAACATGTCAAAAATGCGCATGAGCTATGGAATGTGTTTTTGACATGTTTTCTTTTTTTTCTCCGCTTACTGAGGTTTTTAGTTAATAAAAACTCACTAAGCGGGTTTTATAAATATATACATGTATATTAAGCTATATTAGCCCTAGTGATTTTTACCCACAGTAGGTTTAAGTAAATTATGATATTGGTACCAAATGATTAATGTGCAATTTTTGTATAAAGTCAATAAATTATTTATTTTTTTAGACAGTTAAGGCGTTTAGAGATCTGAATTATAGTAGTACAGTTGTAATATAACTCTAGAATGTATTATGTGTAGTTTTATTTCCCTGTTCTGGCAGGTCTAAGGAATGGAATATATGAACAGGATGTAGATGATAAAAAGCTCGTAGAGTTGGTATTAAACTTAGACGTTTTTATAGATAATTCGCATTTTGGAATAAATAAAAATACCAGACGTAATAAAATTTAGTTTTATTAACAGTTGAATAATACAAAAGCAATACATATAGAATAAGAAAAGTGAGCTGACGATTCATACTGGCGATTATGAACCATCAACATATACCCTTTTTATAAATGGTAATCACACTTGAATTTGCTAGATCTCGACTAGCAGAACATTATATGTAAAGCAAAAAAAAAATGGTTAGGCAAAATTAGTACACAATCCTAAACAAAAGTTAAAAATAAAAAAATGGTCCCGTCTTTTATGGCCAATAAATATATACATTACCGAGTTATTGTAAAAAAAACAAAACAAAATAGAAATCATTAGAATGAATATAAAACATTAAATTGAAATCACATAATGTAAATTCTTGGAAATACGGTTTTTTGTTGTATATATGGCAACCAATAAGGAAGCAACGGCGTAATGTCACTTTTTGGAAAAACATAGCATCTTTCTGGGAAATATCATTTAAAAAGGTGCGGTATATTCTTTGTTACTATGCTAAAAAGAATGTCTTGCAACGTTTCAAGCGTCTCCGGGTAGCAGAACTGGCGATTTTTGCTAACCGAAAAGGCAAACCAATAAATTAACACTATACAAAAATATGAACAACGTTTTTTTTTTAGAATACAAAGCTACAACTTATGTCAGTCATTGTAAGTTGAAATAAGTTAAAAATACCTAACTAAATAACTTTTTTTCATATAATTATTTATAATCTAAACGGTTCCCGTTCTTCGATGGATTTCTTCTTGCGTGTTCCGGTGGGTGTATCAGATGCGCCGGAAGGACGGCGCAATATTCGTGACACAGCGGTTTGCTGATCAGGATGAACAGGAGTGTTCGAACCAGATGGTGTTCGAGTTCTAAAGCAGAAATAATTCAACTTACAAAGTATTCGACACTATACATTCATCAACACTAATAATTATACATTTTCGTCAAAATATTTCCAGGTCTATTATATAGTACTATGATCAAAAAATAGAAAGACGTAAAAATCGTAGCGTTGTTTATTGAATTGAGTGTTTTGTGTCGTTTGCATAAATCTATTCGTTTCAAGAAGCAGAGATTATAGGCAGACGCTTATTTTATATTATATTAATTTATATTAGGATATAAATTGATATAATAGATATGCTATAAATTTTTTCTTAGACAACATTGGTTTTTAATGACATTTTCAAAAGAAAATTAATCAAAGTCGTTTACTCGTAACCTACCTATTACACTGAGTGAACTTCCTCCAAATAACTATTTCCAAATCAGGAATAAGTTAACTCAAACGTTCGAAACTCGAAAGGTTCAACATCTTATTCAAAACAATTTATTTTGATCACAGTAATATATACGTAATATACAAACAAAAATGTAATATGTTCATAAAAAAATTAATAAAGTCAATTAAAAGTCAAACATTTGCGTTTAATTGATAAAAAAAGCCACCTATAATCGATTTTAACTAATTATTTTTTCTGTTGAATGGTATTCCCTTAAAATCATTATTAGAGATCATAGAAATACTGCAAATTTTGTTACAACTTAAAACCAATAATAAAAAGGCTTGGCTTGGGCTTGGCAGTTATTAATTAACATTCACTTATTCAACTATATTCAGCCAATGAAATTAAATAACAATAGTTAATATTTACTGTTTTTAAATATTATATAAGCGTTGCGTTTGTTTCACACGATAACTTAAGTTAAATATTTAAATAATTAGTAATATATTTGCAGTGGCATACTGAATGCAGTAAGTCATTATTAAAATTAAACAGTTAAAATGCAAAACGTTTTAAATAACTCGAAGCTTGGTAAGTAAGAGGTTAATTTACCTAGAGGCAGTCCTTAGTGTTGGGCCAACGCAAATTGTCACTTGCCTGACCTTGTTTGAACTTGCACTCCTGCGTTAAAAAGGCACACAACATGCCAGTTAGTAAATTGTTATAAAATTGTTAAATAATAAGTATACATATGGTGGTAATTTATCTGATTATTTTTTGTTATATATAAAATGCAAAAAATAATATTGCATAGACAAAAAGCATGCACAATACAACATAAATATCTCATCAGTTCAGAAATTCTACAATTTTATTTACATTACAATACATTTTTCTATATGAGGAATTTATGAACTGAAAATAAAACGAATTGATATAACTGATAAAACAGTGTTATATATAACAATGAGCATGCAAAAAATAAAGGAAATTTTAATGAAACAAAAATAACATATTTTGAAAAAGGCGTCAAACTGTATAATACCCATTGATGTTCAAATTACCTTTTAAGAACTGGTATATGAGATTTACTTGTCGTTGATCTAACGACATGTGTTAGTTTGTATAGGAAAAAAGAGAAAATAAAGATGTTAGTAACACCTCAAACACACACTTCAATCAAAACAAACACTTTGCTAATCAGTTATCCAAATATATATATTAAGGCACCTTCACCAAAAAGTCCGATTTATTTTTAAATTAATAAGTACTGATTTGGATAACTGCAACTATATAAAAAAAAACAAGTCTAAACTATTTTTTCCATAAATTCAACCAAAAAAAAACATCACTTTACACAGAAAGGTAAATAGTTCACGCCACTACGATAACATGCAAAAGAACAATTACCCAGAAGAAAGAGACACAGAGCAGGAGCTTGATGTAGAAGGAGATTCAGGTTCTTCCTTACTGGGTCCTTTGTATATTGGAATGCGAGACCTTACAATACCAACCAGGACATTTTAACCCATTATAATTCACTTTAAATGAAAATTCACAAAGCTCTTGGTTGCAAAGGCCAACTAAATGTATTTTAGATTAGAACATATCTGTAAAATATGAACCTCTCAATTTGATTTAATGTAGTCATAACTGGTGACTATTTTGTTAAATATGTTATTAAAATTGTCAGATAATTTTTACTTACAACATATTAATGATGTAAAATTTTAATTTTTGAGTTATTAAAATGAGAATAAAAAGCTATACATTTTCTTTTATATATCATGTTATTACTGTCTATATATTAGTTTAAAAATTATGATATGTACAACTTTACTACCTAATAATAATTGAATCGAGAATTTAGTATCATGTATACAAAAAACATAAATTGAATTATTATAGTTTATTTTTAAGTAAATCTATTGTTTTCAGTTAGTGTTCTATCCAATAACCAATAGCCAATCAAAAATTTTGACTCTACCTTAATTATTTACTCAAAAAACTAAATATTCTTCGAAACGGGAAATCAGTGACGACATGTCTTTGGATTGCACCTATAATAAATGTATTTTTAAATGGAGAGCTTTTAAATATAAAACAGATTAGTTGGTCCAGCTACCAAGTACAAATTTGATACACCACATTTCTACTCTACCCCATAATCCCACTATTGTTGAAACATAAAAAAATGTTTTGTTTCTTACAATAAAAAAGCACCTTAAAAGTAAATAATGCGATGATTATTAAAAAGTAAAATGTAAATATCTGCTTTTTGTTATAAGAAAGTCAAATAAAACATTCTTTTACGTTGGGACATGATATATACTTTTTTTTATGTTTGCATCCTCTGTTTACCTGGATGTACTTGTACTAATTCCTGATAAGGTTGGTATGCTTGAGGCTCTGGATATGCCAGTTGATCTAGCAAAGGTTAAAGAAAGGACATGCCTTTTATTAGTAGTGTTTAAGGGGTTTCCTTTAATATTTATGTATGGTGCGGGTTTAGTTAAGTTTACTTCTTTGTACTTATTCGTATTAACTAAAGACACATATACATAAATTTGAGTGTTTATGGCAAATTATATAAATTTAGTTCCAAATGCACCTACTATTATAGATGAATATTAGATATATCCGATAGTATGTATTAAACTACAGTAGTTAAATATTAGTTTTTATACTAATTAATGATTTTAGATTGCGATTAGAGTTGTTTTTATTAATGGGTATTTCATTTAAGTTTTACGTTTATCTATCACGTCGATTATCATAATTGGTTGAAAATTACCTGGGTGCAGGACTAGCTGGTGATCGCAGACCGCTTGGGGTTCGTGGTCTGGATCCAGTTCCATTTAATGCCGTCTTTTTGGCAGACGATAAGGTTGCTGAGCTACGTCCTGAGGTAGTTGGTGTTCTTCTTGGTATTCTTGATGGGGTGTCATCTGTAAAGGAAAACCAGATTATCGAATTATAAGAAATTACAATTATTTACAGCAACATAAGTCAAATAAATATATATAAATATTTGCAAAACAAACCTGTACTATCCAGAGATAGATTTGATCCGTGTCTGGACGGCGGCTTGCTTCCAGGCCTGCTGCCTGTCCTGGAAGCTGGTCTGGAGTTACTTCGGGAACCTCCGGGCGTCAGTGCTGATCTGTACGGCGGTCGTTTTGGTGTTCTGAAGCCGCTTTCGTTATCGCTCAGGGAATCTGGTGTTCCGGCAGACAGTGAGGATTTCGTGTTCCGCGGTAAACTTCCCATCGGAACCGATCTCTGGGATCTTTCTCTGACCTAATTTTGTTCCAACGCACAAGATCAGTGATTTGTTAGGAAATAAGTCGGACGGTGCAAAAGACACGAATGGAAAAATTGCAAAACTACACACGTCTTTGGATTTCGACGGTTTAATCGAGGAATCCAAAGACGCTTCACACAATTGCTCAGCTCTCACGCGGTCACATCCATTCATCACGAGTACCGTACAAAAAGTCAGTGCCACTGGAATATTAGTTACAATAACTGAATATATATAATAGAACAAAATATTTTGTTTTTGGCCCGATATTGTGTGATCGGAGCACTTTGACATCTCTACCGGTGACTGTAACGATCGAAATGTATTTATACTCACCAACAAAATCGTTTTTACTTGATCGGGAGACGTCAAAACAATCTTGGTTATCGAAATAAGAAAAGAAAGAAAATTCAGTGTTTCTCGTTTTACGCTCATTATAATTTAATGGTTAATTTAATAGGTGATAAATTTGGAGTATGTGCAGTATATACAGTGTGCCCGAATTATATGTTATCAAATGCAAGATATATTAAAACTTTAGTAAAATAAAACAAAGAATTTTCAGTAATTGTTTGGGTATGTATATACTTTCTCTAAAAACTTTACGAATTTCAACAAATTAAAATATTTAAATGGACAGTAAATTAAAAAACTCCTGGTTTGTTACATAGACGAATGGAAATTATCATATTTCAACTTTCTCTTGAAAAAAAAAAACAACACTTGCTCTCTCTGAATGAACATATTAAACAGAAATAGTACCTACAAAGAAATGTAAATATGGATACTGGAAAATATCCATATTTAATACACTCGATAAAAATAAAATAAAATTCAAATAAAAATAAAAAATAATAACTCTTTGCACTTGATGCCATATCATGGGCGCTCGCTGTATACAGCTAAAAATTCGAATAAGATTTTAATTACTGACCTGTTGAATACCTACCATGGGCATTTGCGACAGATACAAAAGTTTGTGGTGGTCTTTTTCCGGACCGATTACAGCAACTAAATGAACCAATCTCGTTATAATTTTCGAATAAAAACATTTTTGTCGATAGATAGTTTAAATTCTCAACATAAACCGATCAAATTTCGACAGGGGATAGAAATTAGATCTTGAGTGTTAACCGGTGTGTCCGCTAGAAATATTTATCCACAGAACGTTCATGCTCATGCAAACTTTACTAAAGTTTGTACAGTATTTGAAAAAGTTTTACAAGCTAGTCTAGGGATGATATTAACAACGAATATGTACAAGTACACAACGGGACCTTTTAAAAATATTGCACAAACTAAACCCACACAACCTATTTAGGAGTAAACCATAACCGAGTGCGAGAAATTGGCTCTGGGTTCTATCTCAAGAATAATCTACTACACAATATTAGGTATAAAGGAATATTTCTTTTTCAAATAATTTTAATCCGGCCAGTAACAAGTTATTTCATATTAAAATAATTCATTTCTTAAAACGAAATAAAAAAGAAATGTTTCATAACCTAATAGCTAATGTCAATCAAATTCAGTATTTTTTCCTTTGATGCGATAAGTCAGAGAACCCGATATACATTATTATGAATACCTGGTTAACTAGCATTACTACATTAACCTTCAAGTTAATGCTACTGAATTTGGACTAACATTTTTATATTATAATATCGCTCTATCCAATAGTATCTCCGTAAGCAGAAGTAAAATTGGTAGAGCCCGAAGGAACTCGCTCGACAACTACTACTGGTTCATCGTTTAGACAACGGTAGCATTGAAACATTACCCAATAGCAAGTGTTCGGATTGACGTGGGCCAAGTGAAGTGTGGGGCCAGCGGTGGACCCCACGTGTAGCGGGTATGCGTTTCCTATCTCCCCTCTAGCTCGGATTTCGTCAAAGATCGGCATTAGTTCGGCCAAGTGTTCGTGAGCTACAGGAGAACAACAACATGCGATTTCGTCACAAATGGAGAAAGAAAAGTGATGTTATGTATTATGGTAAAGTGTGTATACATGTGTGTGGGTGTGGTGTTTATAGGTATGATACTGTGTGTGTATATGTCGAAAAAAGTGAGGTGCAAACAAACTGCGAAGTGTGGAAAATGTGTTTATATATACTGGGGATATGTTTAAAGAAATTTCAATTCAATGTAAAAAGACGATATTTACAAATAACAAAAAAATATTTGTTTGTGAGAAATATGTTTAGATTCTTCCGCCATTTCTTGATTTGTCATATGTTAATACCTTACTAAGATATGTATATAATATAATTATGTAGGAAATAAATGATTTGATTGATATAATATATATTATACCACATAATAAGGGTGTGTGTACAGTACAGATTATTGTTGAATAGAAATTAGAGGAATTATTAATGGTGAAGGTGATAGAAAACATCACTGCAATAAAACAGAAAAAATGTTAGAAACTTGGGGCATTTTAATAATGGAATAATAACGGACACGATTCAAAAAATTATGGTCTTAAGGAAACCTCAAAATTAATTCTCCTAGTTGAGATCTCGATTCTTTTAAATTGAAAATATTATAACTACTGAAAACAAAATAGAAAAAGACATCACATTGGAAATTTTGAAGAAGGAAAGTAAGCCAGAACTGGGTCTATTCAATCTGGTGCTGTAGACACCATTGAAAGTAATGAAACAATTGTCGGGCAGATTACAACAAAACTGTAACCAAAGAAAGAGTGACAGTAATTCAAAGATAGATCAGGTAACATGAAAAATTATCTTGAAGAACTCGAGAACATACTACAATGGAAAAATAAAGAAAGGAAGAACAGAGGCAATTTTTTGCTCTTAAAGGGACATTTTGTGAACTTAAATAGAAAAATATTGAAACTACAAACGGTTAAAAGTCATTATACACAATTATTTATATATTTTACAATAAATATAATTTAAATCAATAACTATGTTTTATTCCGTTGTTTTTCAATTTTTTTTTTCACATACATATAATTTTATTTATTTTTCCCATTCTTTATATAAATCCATATTTTAATTTAGATTATTTCAAGAAATTTAAGAAGAATCCATAAAAACTCAACTATAGTAACTAACTCATTTTCTTTCTATTTACATGGAACTCTAAATAACTATTAAAATATTTTTAAAAAACATGTAAAAGAAAATATGTGGGAACAACTACGTTTTTACAAATTATCTGTGCAAAGTTTAAAAGCTTAAGTGTAAACCTCAAAAAAATAACAGATCTGAAAGTAATAGAAAACGAACAGTCAAGAGAACTCGAAGTAAATCTACGGGATAAACATAAGCAGTACTAAATAAGGCGATAAACGAACCAAAAGAAAAAAACGATTAAATTCATGTATTAGTTGATCACAGCCGTCTCGATATTTGCGTCTCCTGAGGTGGGGATGTGTTGTACGTTGACGCTAAATAAAAATAAAATATCCCTAAACGTTATAGCTGCCTCAAAATTCACTTGTTATTTACGAACGTCTATTATTATTAGGACATTTGGTATAACACAGATCTTCCGCTGGCACTTACCTTTCAATAAATTCCCGGACCGTTTTTTTTTTCATACATAGTGTCCATTACAATATGATCATGCTCAATATAGGCATACAATAAATACTTACATAATCACCTGACCAACCAAAAAATATATATATAATAAAACAAAATCTACAAAAGCAGTGGCATGACCAATCTCCATTATTCTAAAATAAACTATATAAACCAACATTCTTCGTTCAGACCTATATCAATTGTACATCACATTCAAAAACTCGTATTCTACTAAATAAGCGAATGAAATGATTTGTTGCTGATAGATCATTTTATCGAACCCCACTTAATTATAATTTCTCAATTACAATTATAACAAAAATATTTTGGTGGGTAAATGATCAGTGGATTTAAAAAAAATTCTGTGCTTGGGTGGAAACAGTATTAATTAATCATGGGATATGATTGAAACAAAATAACTAAATTGAATATAAGATATTGTTAAAAAAACAAACATATACTATATAGTGAAATATTGTTAATGATATAATATCTTAATAATAATCCATAATTTTATATAATGTTTTTAAGTTACCTAAAAATGTATGTAAAATGAACATGAACACATGCTTTTTTATTAATTTTTTATTTAAGTGTGTATTATTCTTATATTTTAATAAACCTCAGATATTACTTGGAATAATATTGAAAGTTGCTTATATAAGAATTTTAAAGAAAAATTAACAGAGTTAATTAACTTCTGTTTTGATTTGAGATGATTCACACATATCGAAATTCATTCAGCTTCAGATACACATTCATCACACAGAATCAAATTCCAGCACAGAAGTTTTTTTAAACTATTCATCATCCTGTGAACATTCGGCTAGATGGATGATGAATACCGAGACGACGGCGATGATGTCGTTGATGACAGTGCAATACCTTCGTGATTGGCCCCTGAGGTGTGCGCAGCGAGCTGGATGATGATCCCGAAACGGGACTGGCTGAGGACCGTTTGCTCTTAAAAGCGGTCATGGTCTGCGAGACTCCATCGGCCAGGATGAATTGCTCGCGCAGCTCAATGTTAGTGCGGCCCTTAGCTGTGGTATGTCGGTCGTCGGTGGTGAGGGTGGGTGTGGTGTGGAGACATTGACAGGACCCGACAGGAGTCACGTGTGGGGAATGGTGTGCAAGGTGCGTGGATGGAATAACAAAGAGAGAAAGAGAAAACAAACAAAACAAAATAAGCAAAAAATACTCGTTAAATTGATTTGATTTGTGATGCAGTACCGTTCGTGAATCAACGAGGTTGACGTTGTGCTTTATATTGTTCATAGTGACTGGGGTGAACTTGTATTTTAATCACTGTGAATAATTGATTCGTTTTAAGTACATACCATATTAAATGGATCCTCTGCACCTGAGCCCTATCAAAAATTAACCCTAGGGACTAAGTAAAAAGATCTTAGAATACTCTATTGTGACAGAGTACTCAGTTAATATAAAACGATATAATTATTTTAAAATTAAATAATCATGTCAAATATTTAACTTGCTATTCAAACTTTAAAATTAATATTGATTGAGTCAATACATCATTTTATATATAGAATTAAAACTATAAATTCATTTACAATATGCTATTTAATATATGTTATTGTTATGCAACCCATCATTTTGTATAATCGATTATGTCGATTATACTCAAAACTCATATAAGGTTAAATCTATTTCTATACAAATAATATATTTTTAAGTATTTCAATTATGATTTTGATGTGATTTTATATATACATTTTGCCAAAAAAAAATTAAAATATCAAATGTTCATCTAATTATAAAAAATTATTTTATGTCCTTCACCCACAATGGACCTTTTATGCACAAAACACAAGAATAGGCGATAGGCGAATAGAAAAATCATATTATTGAATACTCTCCCCATTTTCTAACATATTCAGTGAACTGGTGATAATGCTAATCTCTTTGAGAAACTGAATTAAATAAACTATTCTTATTTTGTACCATAGTAATTTTTCTTATAAATTTCTATTACTTTTGCTTTGAATTATACATAATTCGTTATTATTCATGTTAAGTGCAAAATTGCTTTCAAATGTACATTCTGCTTGTTTCTTAAAAATTATTGTGCTGATGTTATTTTATATTGTGAAAATTATGAAGGGTTTTTCAAATCGCTTTTTCTTACATGTTGAATAATTTATAGATGACGCTATGAGTTGACGAAAGACCTTAAATCTGAAGATATATAAGGTTCCAATAATTTTTCAAACATAAATATTTATGTGGTGATTTTACTCGATCATTAAAACCAGTGACCATAATTTGTCATGACTGGGCTACTTTTCTTGAAATTATATAAAGAATAAGTCAAGGAGGCAAAATATTTAAAAAAAATATATGTTCTTGGAGCTGTTAAAGGTGGTTATTTAAGAGATATTGGTTTTTCTCGTTTAAAGGCATCACATATAGTTTTAACTAAAAAGGTTTTTTTCTAATGAATGCAATGTTACTGTTTATAGAATTTCAAGAATAAAAGCACTCAATTTGAAATACCCTTTTAAAGTGACTAACTCTACAAGTGTCTTGTAGACTTATATGTATTTTCACAGTGATCCATTACAGTACTTTTGCTATTTTATTTAATTACAACATCGTTGAAACACATGCTAACTTATTGTAGGTAAATGGTTCGCCATATTCATCGTTATTTTACGTGAACTATAAAAACGTAACTTTATGGCGAAGCAATTACTTATCAAACATAATAAATATACATAACTAACAAATAAACCAAAAATATGTGTGAATAATATTAGTAACCTATTAAATAAAATTACCTATATACATACAAAACCAAATTCATGCAGTTATAACCGTTAGAATGAAACCAAAACCGATTTAATTTTATTTACAGAACATTTTGGGCTACATACGTCAAATTTCGTAGATTTGATATAAATTTCTTCTAATATAATTATATCGGAAAATATTGCGTCGTAACATTTAAACCCAATCAAACCCAAACCAAACACACCAACACCATAAAACAAATCAAATAAATAATTTGCCATTATCGATACCTGATTGACGTCAAAAAATACAACATGTAAATGAAAAACAACATCGATAGCAAAATCAAAAAAAAAAAACATACGATGAACTAACACTCGCTCATCCTCGTACACTATTCACAAAAAACATTTTTACAACACACTGCGGAGTCAACAATATTTTCCGATATACGTAACACTAAAACTACTTCAAAATAAATTCAAACGAATAAAAAAATAATGTAGACCAAAATAATGGTATATGAAAATCTTACCAAGTGGACACCATGGCTCGTGTTGTTCGGGTATGTCAGGATTTGGTAATGGTAGCACCAAAGTGACTTATTTTTTTAATTTAAGCCATAGTGTAAGACACCATACAAAGCGCGATAGTGAACAATCATGATAGCAAAATAACGTTCAAATTCCAACGTAAAAAAATTAATTAGTGAATGGAGGTTGGGTTAAAAGTGGATGGAAATAACAGTTTTTGATTAGTAAAGATGAATCTGATGAAGCAACAACATCTCGAAATCTTGTGCTAGTGTCGAGACCCGTTAGATTTGGAGATGTTGCGTCTGGGATTATAGTACAGCAAAATAAAAAGGATTTAGCTAATTCGGCGTATACAACGCTACGAAAGGCCAAGTAGTGTATGTATAATACCCTCAAGAGACGTTTAGGTCGAACCACATTAATACATGAATTGGGTTAACTTTTTTTAAAATAAAATTTTCGTTTTCCATCATGTTAGAAGTGACTGACAGTAAAGCTGGTTATATTTATTATTATTATTATTATTGTTTTATATCCCCTGTTAATATATAATTTATCTTTAATAGTTAAAGTGTCAATAATATATGCTGACCGTCGGAGATTATAAATTCGGTGGAAATAATTTTGTTATAATGGCAAAGTGAGAAGCATTCGTAATCTTCGACGGTCGGTATGAGTCTCATTGCATGTACAACCTTAAAACTAATGTAAAACTGTTGAAACGTACCTCTGCATGGATCGTTCTTCAGCAGGAATTCATCTAGGGCTACCCAGCCACCTCCGACACGTACCATCACAGTACTGCGAAGAATACGTACCAGTCGAAGTTTCTGACTATCGCCGAACTAAAAAGTGAAAGAACCATGAATATATCCGTGACATATCAATAACTTTGAAAAAAATAACTGAAATTATTATGGTAATCAATAATAATGTATGGAGCAGGGACAGGAAGAGATAAGTCGAAGAAAAACTAAAAATAGAAGAAGGAAAAATATTAAGAACTGTACTAAGATCAACAAAAGTAGTAGGAAATTAATAGAGAATGAAAACAACAGTATGAATTAATTAGAGGTAGAGGATTAGGTGAGAAAAATTACAAATATAACAGGGTGGTTACCTGCAGGAAGAACAAGACCAAGATAGTTGGAGGGACAAAATTGAAATAATGAAAAAATCAAAGAAAATAGAACCTGCTAGAAACTGATTCGCGTTAAAGAATCTAAAAAGCTCTTTTAGAAATGGTAGTAACCCCCCTTCATTTGGTGTTCAATCAATCATTTATACAATATAGTAATTGGTGTAAAAAGAAAAAAAGAAAGTTGTTTTTACATCAAATTGTGACTGGTTATGATATCTAATAATGGAAGAGATCATATATAATAACATTATTTAAAGATTATTATAAAATCATCTTGTCATTTTGGTAGAACTAAAATCCTTACTTATAATGATATTCATTAAAATTGAGGAATATGTTAAAGAAAATGACCAAAATTAGCAAGTTATCTTTAAAATTTTGATTGGAAAGTGTTATTGGATTTTTCAGTCTTTACCTAGGACACACTAATGACATCAGCTGAAGTTAGATTCAGTTTTGGATAATAAAAAAGTTGCACATCAACATCATCAATTCTATTGTGGAAAAGATGGTAAAATCATCATCACATAACTTTAAAATTGGTTATAAAATATTTAGATATATAAACAACAATAATTACCCTGTATTTTCCTTCACCAACTTGGAATACTCTGAATTTCTGTCTGCAGGTGCAGAGCATGACTAGCCTCTTCACTTCATCGTGGATCTTTTGTGCGTCGGTATCCGGGGACTTCTCCTCCCAATCCGGTCTCAATGCGGCGATGAATTTCTTCCAGTCGATCAAGCCTCGGTTATTTTCGTCGAACATGTCGGCTACGTGTTTCATTTCCAATCTGGATGTATCGAATTCTACAAGGAAAACATTTTAATCGAAGAGCGAAGCGGACCTAACGATAACCTACTAGTCCTAATGATGCCATCGATGAAATCTTCCCTCGGTATGAGTTCGTTGTTGTCCTTGTCCATCTTCCTAAAGAGATCTGTGAGGCGGGATTTCTTGTAATTCATGAATTTCAAAAAACGCTTCCTCCAGTCGTCCCAGGAGAAGTTATCCGCCTTCTCTTTCTCCTTCAGATAAGCCAGGTGATCGTAGAGCTCTCGTTGTCTTTCCCAAGATAGGACCCACACGTGGCGCCACTTGTCGTATAGGAATTTGACGCGCGGTGATCGGAACTCCGGTTCGCTATAGGTTTTTAAGCAAATTAGATTGAATTTCTCGCACAGATCAAGAAACTCAAGGACAGTATGGTAAGGTTGGTTTTTTTGCTTTTCCACGTTGCCATTTTTTCGCACGTTGCAACCACCTGCCATACTTTTCCTTGAATATGAAACTCGCCTAGTTTACGATAAGTGAAATAATTTTAGATAATGTTGGGTTGTATGGTACAAATAATGCATTTTCTTTATAATACGAAGAGATTGAATTAAAAGTATATAAAATACAATCGGTCGAAGGCGACTTCTAATAGCGTAAACCAATAACAAAACCCTCAAAATTAATTCACTATCTTTATAATATAATTTACTATAGAAAATATCTTACAAACTGCTACCGGAGACGAGTTTCATAGAAGTTTTAGTAGAGTATTGTGCAAAAAATGTGTAGTGCTGTATGTATAAAACTTATAACTCAATATATATATTATAAAAAATCAAATTATGCATTAAAACATCAATTAAAAATCTACCAAAAAGAATACGACAATTTCAAGATTACAAATCAATAAAATATACAACTAAATCTTGACATGCTTGTGAAAAAAATCATTTTATCTCAAAACGATAATATTCAAGCATCACCGCTGACCTATCCCCGTCTTATGGCAAAAATCTCAATGCAAAAAATGTTATTTACATTTACCCAGTAAAGAGAAATCAGAAAATTTGAAACCACGAACAATCACCAACTAATTTTTGATCCCCACAATGACCTTGTTTTAGTTATCTCGAGAATGTGTGTGTGTGTGTTGTTAGTTTACTGTATGGAGATCGAAAACGAAAATGTACCTTCCAGATGGAGGAAACCTTGGTCCGATATGCGGATATCCGTATTCTGGACTGAGCTCTCTGCCAGGACTGGTGCGGCTGTCGAATAAAGCAACATGCAACAACACTCAACACGATTTTTGATACTAATTCACTACAAACTTTACTGAAAATCGAACGATAAAATAAAAAACGCTAACTGAGAACAGATGTCGTAGTCTTGTTATCGACTGTTCGATTTCCAGTAAATAAAAAAAAACATAAAATGATGGAAGTACTAAAAATATATATCTTGGGACACAAAAAAATAAAATAAAAATATTAGTTAGGTTAGTACCTCTTATAGAGCTAATTGGTGCATAAGTTGTATACATTATATTGTGTTTATATCAGAAATAATATTGTACAAATATATAATACAGTAATTGTTATCAATCAAATTAAATAAAAATAAATTGTTTTTAATGTATGGATGACTTTATTTTATAATTAATTTATAATTTCTACCAGTGTTCTCCATTCCGTATCTGGAAAATTATACCATCAGATTTACGTTGTATTTCAATTAATGAAGATTACATGTTTCAGTCTATCCTCACATAATGGCTACCATATATTGTAAAACAAGTGCCTTGGGGTTGCTTTTTTTCATGAAAATTGAATTCTAAGTGAACGAAAACAATTTTACAACATGTAATATGTAGCGAGCATGATAAAATACTTAGAATATTTTAGAATAAGATACACAAGCAACAATTAAAAAAAAATTGGTTGTCTACATGCACTTACCACTTGATTACTCAAGTAATTCAAAAATGCATAACTATTGCTAGTTAGGGTACTAATTGCTTCCACATTTATTATATTTATAACTACTGTAATTTTGATAAGTAAGCCATCCGAATTTTATAAATAAGATGTTATAAACAGTACCAAATCAGAATTTTCTTTTGTTTGGAAACTATACTTCAAAACTCTCAATCTCAATCTAGTGTTGTAATCGATTAACTTAAATATTGTCATGTGTTCACTATTACCAAACAATGGAAAGAAGGTTCCATCAATTAATATCAAGACACATTTGATGAAATATGAAATTTAATATAGATAATAAATGAATAATTAAATATTAAAAACTGTATAGTTTTTAATGCAACACTTATTGTAGTATTAATTAAGTTATAACCACCACCAACAAAACAATATAAAATGATGCTAACCTGCCACGAGACAACAGATCCCGTGATCCTTTGAAGCTAAAAAGTAGTAAAAAAAACACAATCAGACAAAATGCAAAACAAATCAATGAAGAGAAAATCAAAAAGCATTTTTTTAGAAGATATTTTCTAAATTGTTAGAAATAGTATAGTTTTGGGTGGAGTTGAGGCAATATAACTTCGGTGATGTTATAACATACCTTTGTTTTCGACCTAGGGTGCCATATTCAGCAGAATGTTCGTGAAGGTCGTGCTGTGAGCCACGGCTGAAGTAAAAAGCAACACAAAAAATGGATAAAACATACAATCAATCATGCACAGTCAGGTTTAATGCAAACAAACGCATCCTTTTGCATGGGATGGCGTGAGTTGATAATGAAAATAAAATGCTTGCAAAAATTAACGTTCAACGAGTGCAAAAGTGTGACAAAATTTAAAAGAATAAATATTAAAACTAGAAAAGCATGATATACGTACATCGGGCCTTTGCCTTTTCCGAACTTCTTCAAATCTCTGGGTCCCTGGGCTGGTTTCACCTGTTTCGCTTTGCATACCCTATCAACTTCCAACTGTCTCTTTTGAGTGTTCTCCATGAACTCCTTGTGATCGGCGATGAGCTGTTCGGTGGCTGGAATGTCCATGGGCAGTTCTTCTCTCTTTAATGCTATGAGGGTGTTCTCAAGTCCCAGAAGCCACTGGATGAGCTCTTCCAGGGATTCGTCAAGGTCGCGCAAGGACTGCATGTGAGTGGAGAGTTTTTGATGGCGTTGTAACGCCCACTGGGACACCTCCTCCCACCTGGATTGAATCACCTTGATCCAGTTCTTAATCACGTTGATGGCATCGGGATGGGCTTTGGCAAGAATTCGGTGGGCGAGCTCGATGGTTTGATCCTTCTCGATTTCTTTTTCGTTGAGTTGAGCGCGGAATTCGTCGAGCGCCTTTAGCTGTTCGTAGGCGCTAGCTTCGTCCTCCGGCGTGTTGCCGACGAAACGTAATTTCATCTCGGCGTCGGACAACCAGTCTAGAATCATGTTGACGGATCTGTGTAGACGCTCGGCGTCCTTTAGTGCGTCGTGCAGACGGTCCGTCTTGAGGTGAGTCAACCCGGTGACGGATTCCCACAGTTCGGTCAAATCGGTCAGTTGTTTTCTGATGTTGGCGGCATCTGATTTGCTGGCCGTCCTTTCCAATTCCTGACCGCTTCTCATGACGGATTCCATTTGATCGTTACGTTTCTCCAATTCCTTCTCGAACTGCCTGTGCAGTTCTACCAAATGATTGACGGTGTCCAAATCTCCGTGAACCGGGCTGTCTTGAGACAGTTCCTGTTGGACTTTCTTCAACCAGGCCAATAAGGCGGCGATGGCATCCTTGTACTGACCGGAGTACAACAGAGCTTCCTCCAACTTCCTTTGTCTTTCGACGCTCTTATTGCACACCGCGTTCCATTTGTTCTTCAGATCGGTCAGCATTTGCTTGAGGATGGTCTCGTCGGTCTTGGGGGCCTTATCCTTCAGATGTTTTCCGTTCTTCATGATGCCGTCGTAGATGGCTTGTTTAGCCGATAAAGCTCTTTGGAACTCTTGGTGTTTGTTCAGACGGGTTTTTATTTTTTCTGGGTCGTTACCACCACTATCAGCCATTAGATCATCCAGATTCTGTTCGGTTTCATCTAGCCAACTCATCAGACCTGACCAGGAATCATGAAACTCTTTAGCCTCTTTGTAACCCAAGTCTAGAGCTCTGGTGCGTTCAGCTGATTTTGAAGCTACACGCTCCCATCTATGTTGTACACTAATCAATAAGTTCTTGATTAAAATTACGTCCTGTTTCTGGCTGAAGTACTTAAGATGCGTTCCCTTTTTATCCAAAGCCAACATGATTTCACGATGGGCGCTGACGTCTTTTTGGAATATTTTATGTTCTTCAATTTGTTGCTGAACCGTGTCCAGAACCCTGGACACCGGCTTCAGGCTGGTTAAAATCTTCTCGGCGTTGGTTAACCAATCGACAAACGCCTGCAAAGATTCATGGAACTCGGTAGCTTCTTTGAGGGCGATCTCCAACTTGATCTTCTTGTCGTTAGCTCGAGCTGTGACGGAGTCCCATCTCTGCTTCAGAGTCTTGAGGTTATGCTGCAAGTTCGAGGCGGTGTTCGATGGCGCCTTTTTCAGGTACTCCTGTCCTTGGGCTAGGACTGTTTCCACTTTAGGTCTGTTCTCCTCGATTTCGTTGTAGATTTCCATGAAACGCTCCAGCTGTTCGGAGGCGGTTTCCGGAAGTCCTCCGACCGGTTTCGAGGCGGCGATGATGCCGTCAACGTCACCCAGCCAGGAGAGTAAGTCTTGTATTTCCGCGTTGAATCTCTGGGCTTCGGAAAGAGCATCTTCCAATTCGCGTTGACGATCGGCAGCCTTTTGCACCAGAGCACGCCACTGAGTGTTGAGGGTGTTGAGTTTTTCTTGAGTGGCGGAGGCCTCATGACGATCCTTGCCGCTTTCGATTAGTTGTCGTCCAGCATCGTTCAATGTATCAACGCTGGTTTGATGCGCTTGGATGTCATTAATGAGCACCTTGAGTTTGGCCAGTTCGATTTCGAGAACCTGAGCGTCACCGGCCACAGGCTTAAGCTCGTCTAGGGTCTTGTCTGTTTTCGATATCCAGACTAATAATTCATTGAGGGCGTGTTGGAACTGTCCCAAACGCAGAAGAGCATTTTCTAATTGTCTCTGTCTCTCTACCATACCTCTGAGTAGATCATCCCAGCGCTTGTTAACAGCAGACAAAGGTTCTTTGATTGCCGCCGCCTGATCAGCCGATGTACGTTCTGTGAGTTCCTGGGCTTGCCTGTACAGAAAATATGAATTACTTTAAACTCATCACATTTCAAATAAAAAGAGCAAGCAAAAAGAATGGTAAAAATAAAATATTTCCTGGGGATATGTTAAGGTCATTTTCAAGCAAGAAATCGGTTGAAGAATACTAGGAAAGCTCGAAAGGTTTCTCCGTTATGTTTATTGGAAAAAAGTCAAAACGCATGCATTATAATCTATTTAAAATAAATAACACTGAAAACAATTAGGGATCACTATCGTCTATCGTATTATAACATTATTGGTACGTTTGGGAATGGGGTAAGCGGACTGATGGCTATAAAACGACACATAAAGCACCACAGCTAACATTGGAATAGTCGTTCGTTAGAGAGTCTTTTTTTTCTTGTTATTATTTTAATGATACAGCAATCCTCTCGTTTCACTTAGTATGTAAAGTTTTAATTATTTCTAAACAGTATTTAGTTGTTTATTTTGAACAGACTTTTCTCCATTAAAAAAAATGTTAACCAAGAATATACTTGACAGTGTTAACAATTAATTGTGCTTGATGTTTTTTTATATATCGAGACAGAGCGAGAGAATTACCATATATATATAGTACAAACAGGACTAAAGCAATCGCCCCAAAATCAATGCATTAAAACATAAACACAGCATAAAATGCAGATAAACCAAAAAAGTTTCTTGCCTTATAAGACTCCTGTAGTCCATCCGAAAAATAAGAAAACAAAGTTAGTATAGAATATGTAACAAGTATAACCTGTTCATAAAACATAGACACGTCTTGAAACGACGAGGAAACAGAACGTTTACTGACCTGTTGAGCGCTTCCACTTTGACCATGTGCGGATCCACTTCGACTTTAAAGTTCTTCAGCTGATCGATCTGCGATTTGACCGCTTCGATGTCCGATCCCAACGGTCCCATTTTGTCGAATTTCTTCTCGGCTCTATCCAGGAATGCTAGTAGATCCTAAAAAATAGCATCATCGTTTAGCATCAATCAAAAAACGACAAAAAATAATGATTTACCTGTAAAGTCTCATGGAATTCCATGGCTTTCTCCATAGCATCAATAAGATTTTCTTCGCGCTTGGCGTATAGAGCAGTTATATTGTCCCAGGCATTATCCAGGTCTTCGATGTGTTTCTTGACCTCTGGTTTGTCGGGTTCGCCGCAGAGTTTCATCAATTTCTGACCAGATGATCGAACTTGATCTACCTCAGGTTTAGTTTGGTCGATTTCCTGTCTGATTTCTTGCAAAGCGACCTGTTGTTCTTGTATGGCTTTGGGTTCAACCGCGGGTGGTTCTTGACTGACCAGAGAATCTTCCAAATCCTTGAGAGTGGCCATGATGGCGTGTAGTTCTTTCCAGAATTTCTCGGCAGCGTCCAATGCATTTTCCAATGAGTTTCCACGATCTTTGGTGGCTTTCTGCACGTCATCCCACAGATTCTTAAGTTTGTCCAGTTTGCGCTTGATATCCTTCACAGCAGGATCAGCTCTATTTCCGGCTTTGGTAATAACGTCATCGGCTGCTCTTTGCACTGCTGCGTATGCCTCCTTCCTTTTATCCAAGTCGCTAATAATGGCATCATTATCCTCAATTTGGTCGCGAATCTTAGGCACGTGAGCAGAGATCGGTTCTTGATTGTTAACCTGATCAGCGGTGTTAGTTAACGCTCTTAACATGCCTTCTAATTTATCGGAGAACTGACTGCTTTCTTGCAGAGCTTGTTCTAATGCTTGTTGACGTTGTCTAAGTTCCAGTTTCAATGCCGCATATCTGGCATTATCGCTGTCCAGGAGTTCTTGGACCTTGGCACCATCATCTTCATTACATAATCTGACCAGGGCCTCACCTGTTTTGTTCAGTTTATCAATGAGTGGTTTATGTTCATTGATAGACTGTAAGAACATTTCGTTACGATCTTGTTGTTGGGCGATAGCATCGGGACGAAGAGCCGGCATGGAAAGCATCTGAACCTGCTCTTCCATATCACTGAGCCAGTTGATGAGTCCTATATGAGTATCGTGGAAATGTTCGGCCAGAGGAAGTGCTTGCTCTAAGATACCTAACCTGTCGGAACTCAAAGCAGAAACTGTATCCATGGCCTCTCTTAGATCTTCCATTTTTTCTCTAATGAAAGATGTATCTTCGCTGGGTGGGCTTTCTCTAAGGACTTTTTTCGCGGTAGAGAGAACATCACGCACTCTGCCTTTCTGGCTAGAGATGTCGTCGTTCAAGGCTTTGTGTTCCTTCAACTGAACTCGGATGAGATCGGAATCGGCGGATGGTTTCTCTGCATCTTTGATTTGACCTTCAACTTCCCGGAACCATTCCAGCAATTCATCAATATCACCAGTAACTTCCAAAGCCCTCTGTTTGCCTAAATGAATTCTTTCCGCGCGTCTTTGAATTTGTTCGGCAATGGCATCGAATCGTCTGTTATCGCGAGTCACCAAGCCTTCGATGGTAGCGGCGCCTTCTCCAGGGCTGGCTTGACAAAGTTGGGGTCCAAGGACATTGATAGATTCTAGTACTGGTCTCAGTTCTTGGAGGTCCAGTTCGAGTCGAGCAATGTCACCCTCATTGGGTTCGGCCGACTGTAGGATTGCTTCGGCACCTTGCATCCATTCTACTAAGCGGTTGTGGTTGTTATGGAATTTCTGAACCAAGGGCAGCAAGTTTTCGGCGTGTTTAAGCAAATCTGAGCCGCGAGAGGTCAAGTCGTTATAACGACGTTGGAGAGAGTCTAGTTTGTCTTTGAGCTGTAATGCTTCGTCGGATGAAATGTGTCTCATCAGTTCTACGCCTGAGTCTACGGTACCATCAACGTCTGACTGCCTACTGGCGATGCCTTCAGTAAGAGCAGTAAGATCGTCCATTTGTTCCAGTAATCTTTCAGTGTGAACAGCGAGTACTTTGTATCTCGCAAGTCTCTGTTCCATCTCATCCATCCAGGCTGCTAGATCTTGATAGGTAAGGACAAGGTGTCTCAAGCCTTGTCTTGATGCTGTTAATAGTTGTCCGATATTGTCACTGGCGTCAACGAGATTGCTGTATCTATCAGTGACCTCCTGCAATTTGTCGGCAAGAGAGGCGGCTTCGTCTTCCCCAACCAGCGACATTAAGTTGGATGCGATGTCGGTCAATTCTCTGAAATCAGGTTTCTTCTCAAGTATATCGTTATGTAAAGCATCATGTTCCCGAATTCTTTGTTGTATCTTCTCCTCGTCCGTTGGGATGAGCTCCATATCGCGAACTTTCTTCTCGCTGCGTTCTAACCAATCTTGTAGCGGGACGAGTTTATCCTGGAACTCTTTGGCGACCTTCATAGCTTGTTCTAAATCAAGCGTGCGTTGTTGAGCGTTTTCGGTTAAAGCGTCGAAACGACCAATGAGGTCCTTCAGTTGTTTCTCGATAGCTTTTCTCTCGGACGGCTCAGCTTCCTTGGCTATTTCGTTGCCCATATTAAACAGAGACGACATGGAATTCTGTCTGTCCAATAACATTTTCTTCAAAAACTTCTGTTCCTGCAGCTGGGCTTTGACCACTTTATAATCGGCAGATGGAGGTTTCTGGTTGGCAACTAGATCTTCGGTATCAGCCAACCATTTGGCTAAACCGTCCAAAGCTTCCTGGAATTTTCCGGATTGTAAGAGAGCGATATCGAGTTTACGCTCGCGATCATTGATCTTCTCCTTAAGAGTGTTCCATTGGTCATTCATCTTTTCCAGATCTTTTTCCAAAGTTTGGGTATTAACGCCTGGAGCGGCTGATTGAATTAAACCTTGTCCAAACCTATTGCAAGTATCAACGTTTCTATTTAGAGGCTCGATGGTATTAGCTCGGAACTTCTTGAAGTCCTTCTGTTGTGCTCTGATACCCTCTACGTCGGATCCGATGGGTTTCAGTTTACGCAACTGATCGGACGCATCGCCTATGCCGTCCAACACTTCGGCGTGATTGATATAGAAATCTTCCAGTTTTTTAAGCGTCGATTCGAGATCCTTCTCGCGACTGTGAGCTCGGTCGTCGAGTTTTCCAAGTTGTTTTTTGAGAGTATCAACTTGCTGCCTGGTTTGAGCCGTGTCAGGTGCGAATCCGCTATCAACCAATCGCTCGCCCGATTGAATGGCGTCTTCCACGTCGCTCGAAGCTTTTCTAATTTTATCCAGGAATTTGTTGACGTCATCGATTTGTCCTCGGACTGTCTTCACGTCTCTGGCTGGTGCCTTCATTCCATCTAACTCAGATTCTAAGCCGGACAGGTCTTGGGATAGTATTTTAACCTTGTCGTTGAACTGGGTGACTGCAGTTGCGGCCGATTGTAGTTCAGAACAGCGATCATCTAACTTGCCTTGTAGGTCTTCGATACGATCTCCGATACTCTCAACGTCGTCCTTGAGGTGATTAGCGTCGATGCCAACATCAGACGCCTCTTGGCACAAATCGCCGGCCTGGTTGCGAAGGTTTTGCAACGGTTTCTTAAGTTTGGACGTTTCTTCTCTTAGAGCCTTGATCCTATCCAGTAGTTTTGGATCTCTGGAAGCGCCGCCCAGAGCGTCGTGCGAGGCGAGCTTGTCCTCGCATCTTTCGAGGCCGTGTTTCAGGTCCCGCATGTTCTCGTTGAAGTCGGTCAGTTTCCTGGACTGGTCTTCGAGGGCTTGGGTGCGCAGGATCAGGTCGTTATTGAGTTTCTCCCATCTCTCCTTCAACTCCTGGAGTTCGTTCTTAACGACGTCCTTGTCGATGTCGCAGGACGACACGAAGGTATCGCCGAGCGACTTGGTGTTTTCGTATTCGCCGGACTTTTTCCAGATCTCGTTCCTGAACGTTTGGATCTCCTTCAATTGTTTCTCGATGTGTTTCTTCTCGAATGATTGTAATTTGAGGGAGTCAATCTTGTCTTCAGCTTGTCTTAACCATGGGAGGAAGGACTCGAGTGCGGTGTAATATTTGCGACAGTGCTCTTTGCATGTCTTTAATCTGGTTTGCCTATCGACAGCCTCTTTACGTAATTTGTCCCATGACTGTTGGATTTTGTCCAGTTCTCTTTGGAGGCTTCTAGTGTCACCCTTGGTGGAACGAGATATCATTTCTCTGCCTTTATTCAACAGCATAATGACCTCGTGTTCTCTAGCCAAAATATCTCTATAAATGGGTTCGTGTTGGGATAGTTGTTGATCGAGAACATCTCTGATTGCAGAAATAAGCAGCCTTTCGCTGAACGAGCCCAATTCATCCGATAACCAACCAAGAGTTTTGGCGCATGATTCCTCGAATTGTCTTCCGTCACGAAGAGAGCCTTCGATCTCGGCCTTCTTGAGGTCAAGTTTCTTTTGCAGAGCTTTATACTGACGATCTACAGATGCCAGCTTACCTTGGATATCGGCTCTGGAGGCAGGATCGCTGAGAACTTCGCAGAGCTGGGCACCGTTGGCTTCCAGATCAGCTAACAAGGGACGTTGTCCTTCCAACTGTCTTTCCAAATTCTCAACCCTTCTTAATTGTTCTTCGGGGTCTTTTTCGTATGATACATCGTCCAAATTATCGGAAATGCCTTGCAGTGCGTCTCTGAGCCTGATCAGTTGGGCATCAAACTCTCTGCTGGTGTCAGCCGCGGCGCCCAAGGAATCAGCGCGTTCTTCCAGCTTGCTCAAGATGTCCGCCCATTTATCCTGAACAGTGGCCAATTTATTGTTAATCTTTTGATGATCGGGGGACCTGGGTTCTAGATACGACAACACATCATCTCCCACGTCAATGAGATGCTGAAGCTGTGGTTGTTGAGATCGGAATTCTTCGCGTAACACTTGTACTTGTTGCACTTGCGACTGGACCATCCGGGAATCGCTGGAAATAGGTCCCAGAACCGTCAACATTCGTTCTTTGGCACCTAACCACGAGGTTAAGGAATCGTGGGTGTCATGGAACTCCTTCATATCCTCCATGAACTTGATGCGGTTCTTCAAGTAATCGCTGAGACTCTTCCAGTGGGAGAGGACATCTTCCAATTCGTCGTGAAGATTATCGGCCCCAAGAGCGCCGGCCTTGCGTTTCAAGAGATCTTTAACTTGAGTACTGGTGGTATCTAACAAGGATTGTTTTTCATACATTTCCTCCAAGACTTGCTTGATTTGTTTGTTAAGTTTGTCTGCTTCGTCTTTCGTGTTTGGTACCGCGTCTTTAGGTAACTGTCTTTGAATTTTATCGAGGAACGAGCTCAACGTTTTCAGGTTATCGAGCTGTTTCTTCAGTTCTTCGCGGATAGAATCGATCTCCGACTGACGATCATTAATTTTCACGCCGAGCAAAGAATACTTGTTGTTGATCTCGGACAGTTGCTGTTGGATCGGCGATAGCTCCTCTAAATGGAAACCGTCCTGGCTGGATCTGCGAGATGAGAAGCCGCTGGATCCTCCTGGCGATAGCGGACTTAGGCCTTTGGTTGGTGATGGGGAACGGCCGTCCTGCGAAGGACGACGTCCGCTTATCCTCTTGCTGGGACTGTATCCCTTCCGTCTGGCGGGCGAGTCTGGCCTGTCGCCTTTGAGCATGTTATCGTAAGCTGTGCCGATGTCATTGATTTTATCGATAGTTATGGAATAGTTCTTATATTCTGACGTTATAGGTTTCAGTTCTTCGTTCTGTTGTTTGATCGTTTCCAAATGAACGGCAACGACATCAAGACGAGCGAGTTTGGTCTCCATGGTGGAAAGCCAATTCAAGACTTCTTCTTTGAGCGTTTCATAAGAGTTACGCTGTTCTGCCCGTAATTTGGACAGTTTCGTTTTCTCTTCGAGCAGAAGCTCTAGGTCACGCCACTGTCCTTCCATGTTCTTCACGCGATCTCTGACATTGGCCGTATCGGTCACGTCTCTCTTGTTCAGTAGTTCCCTGCCGATACCGACCACTTCCTCGAACAATGCGCGATTATCCTCGCGATTTCTGGCAATTTTTTTCATTTCTAAAGTGTATTGCTCCTCGGGCAGTTTGGCCAAGTCGCGAGAATCGATGATTCCCATGATTTCGCCGTACCACTTGTCAAATTTGGCAGCTTGGTTGTTGAAGGCGATGAGATCCTTGTTGACCTCGCCAAGGAAGATGCCTCTGTTCTGCACGCGGTCGAACAACTTGTCAAAGCGGGTCTTGACGTCGTTCAATTTCTCTTCGATTTTCTTGGCCACGCGGGCATTGCTGGTAGACACTATCAACTCGTTGGCGGACATATACACAGAATCGATGGAGGAGTTGTGGGTGTCGATGTCAGACTGGAAGACGCGATGCTCCCTGAGTTGTTCGTCGAGCCTCTCTTGGACTAAGGAAGCAGGTCTTTGCATGTTCTTGAACTGATTTTCGGCCTGGTTCAGCCAATCGATGAGACCGTCCAGGGCGTCCTGCACGCCTTGTGATTGGATCAAGGCAGTGTCCAGTTCTTGGCAGCGGTTGGCGATAGCCCCGCTGAGTTGATTGTATTTGTATTCCAAGTCCTGAACGGGACTCTCCAGTCTGTTGATTTCTGATGGTGATATCTGACCTTCAAGGGATTTAACCAGAGCGGCGGTAGCCTGCGAGGAAAAAAAGTAATTAATCCAGCAGGTGATATCAAGTTTCAAAGCTATACATGTTATATTTTGCGAAAGTAATACCGTCATAGATTTATTTCTCTTTGAAAAAGTCGTTGAATCGGCTACAATTGACAGAAGGGTTAAATGTGGTCTAAGAAGCGATTAGCGACCGATTACGAGCAATGGGAAAAATTCAAAACATGGGAAGATGGGCGCCACATCAATTGAATGACAGGCAAATGAAAAATCTAAAAACCGCCTTTGAAATGCTGCTTCAAAGGTATTAATGGAAGTAGTTTCTGCAAAGAATAGTGACGGGTGATGAAAAGTGGATTTATTTTGAAAACCCTAAGCGCAAAAAATCATGGTTATCACGTACCGAAGTCGGCCGATTGACTCCAAAGCCAAATTGTTTTGGTCGCAAGACAACGTTCTGTGTTTGGTGGGACCAGAGTGGTGTGGTGTATTATGAATTGTTGAAACTTGATGAAATAATTAATGGTGATCGCTAACAACAACAAATGAACAATATGAAAATTTGATTCATCAAAAAATTTCGAGAATGGACCCGAAGGCACGGTAAAGTGATTTTACAGTACGATAACGCATCATAAAGCAAAACCGGCCAAGGAAGCGTTGAAAGCACTTGGATGGGAAATATTATCGCACCCGCTGTACTTTCCAGATCTTGTCCTGGCCGACTACCAACTTTTCGCATCAATGGGACACGCGCTTGCAGAGCAGCACTTCGCCAATTTCGAAGAAGTTCGAATATTCCGGTAGTCGTAGTTTTTTCCGAAAAAAAAACGGTAATGCCTTTTCTGCACACATGCTATTTAAAAATACTCGATGACTTACGTGTTTGGCACCGTCAATCAGTTTTCCATTGGAAACGAACTCGTTGTTGAGGGCCTTGGCTCTATGTAGTTGATCCTCGACGGTTTTCGGGTCACCAGCGATGGCTTCATTAAGGACCTTGTTGGCTCTAGGTTCAGCTTCTCGCAGCCATTGTTTGGCGCGGTCCACCGCGTCTGTATATTCTCTCTGGCGCCCACCGACTCCGGAGAATCGATCGGATAAGCTGTTGGCTCTGTTTAGCAGATCCTTGTATTGTTGGGTAACCAGCGAAACTTCGCTGCGTACCGGAGAATCCTGCGATGAGAGCGGCTCGATATGGGGAAGACGAGAAGGTAATTGAGTTCTAAAATCATTCAGTATGTTGAGATACTCCTGAAACAAAACAAAAACGTAAATATTGGTTGCAGGCAAAGACCGCGATCTTCTCCCACCTTTCCTTCATCAACGAATTTTTGTGCGGACATCGTGATGAACCGTAGGTCGGCTTGGTGAGCGATGACGTCGCTGACGAACTCTCTAGTACTGTCTGCGCTGGAGTCCAACCTCTGTAAGTCGGTCAGAGCTCGTTCCTTATCCTCCAGAACTCTTCGAGCTTTTCCGAGCCAGGCCGAGAATACTTTCAGCTCGCCAATGAGTTTACTGAGTTCGTCTCTGGATGCGAACAAGCGTCTCAAGAGCTTGTCCGTCTTATCCACGGCCTTATCGTAGCGAGTCTTCAAATTCCTACCGCTCTTCTCCAAGGCGGATATCTCGCTCTTGGAGAGGATGTCGCCGGCCGTCAGCACCAGTTGCTTAACTTGATCTCCGCAATGCGATACTTGTCCGGAATGTTGATCGAGATCGTCCTTGATCTGCTTCATGGTGTTTATTTGGTTCCTTAGTTGCTCCTCTGTTTCGTGGATCACGTCCTGTGAGGCGATGTTATCTTCGACCACGCCTATCCAGTTGAGCAATTTGGAGAGGGTCTCGTCACAGAGCTTGTACTTTTCTTCAACAGCTTGCTGTAATTTCACGTTAATATTAATATGGGGTTATGTTGTGGGCATTTTACTAGCTATTGAGAGATAATGATTTATATAACCGACATTTTAAGTTTGGATATTAAAAAAGCATAAAAAATAAGATACTGAAACATATATAAGCTGTGTATTCGGAATATCTTAAGTGTATAAATTCGTAGTATTTATTCATAGATTCTATGAATAACAAATTGGGAAGTACTATACACTTAACATAATACCTACAGCTGCAATAAGGAATATTTAGCTGATTGCTAAACATACCCTGAATCTATCACATGCATTCTAAAGCAAGCACACATATATGATTTTGATAATTGTTAGTAAACATAAAATAAATCTATAAATATAAAAAATATATAAAAATTCGTAACAAAATGTTTTGGTTTTACCTATGATTATGACAAAAACAAAACCTGCGAACAAAAGTAACATAATAATTATAATAATAGTAATAAATGAGGCAAAAACAAAATTGATAAACTGAAAAAAAAAAGTGTATCGTGTTGAGTCATAATTAATTTGTTAAAATCATTATTGCACTAATTCTAATAATCTACATTGATTATAATTGTTATTTTTCTCTCTGTTGTTGTTATGTGAATTAACAGATATTATTCGGGATATGATATACAGGGTGTCCATTGGGAAAGTTCATGTTTTGAATTTAGAACAGTTAACACTTTTTAATCGGGAGATACTTAATTGAGAACTGGGGTAGCGGCCATTCAGAAGTTTTGTACTCGGTACAATATTGATATGATATACAACGATGATATGCCTCCAGTTATTAATTTATTTAAAAAAGTGGATAAAGAAGTTCCACCAATTTCTGTTATTTTAAATCCATTCAACCATTTTGGGTATTTCTCAGTTGATTTATTTAATTATACAGAATACATTGCATTTCCATCCCTATATTCAATCAATATGTTTATATGTTTTTTAGTTAGACCTAACCATCAAAAGATGCGTGTATAAATTTGACAGCTGTCGGATAATTAGTTTGTGAATTATAGCATTTTGAGTGAAGCAACTTTTTTCGCGTGTTGATAAAATATTACTTTTTGAACGGAAAAAATACAGTTGAAGCAAAAATTTGGCTTGATGACGAATTTCCGGATACTGCCTCAGGAAAATCAACCATCAAGGATTGGTATGCTAAGTTTAGACGTGGTGAAATGAGCACTGAAGACGGTCAACGCAATGGAAACCCAAAAGAGGTTGTCACCGACGAAAAAATCCACGACATGATTTGTGAAATGAGCACCGATGACGGTGAGCGCAGTGGACGTCCAAAAAAGTTTGGTACCGACGAAAACATTAAAAAAACTAAAGATATCAACTGAACGTGTACATCATATCATTCACGAATATTTGGGAATAAGAAAGCTCTGTGTAAAGTGGGTGCCGTGCGAGCTCACTTTTGACCAAAAACAACGACAAGTTGAAGATTCGGAGCAGTGTTTGAAGATGATCAAGCGTAATAAACCCGAGTTTTTGCATCGACATGTGACAATGGATGAAACATGGCCCTATTATTTTACTCCGAAGTCCAATCAACAGTCATCCGAGTGGTCTGCACACGATGAACCGGTTCCAAAGCGTGGGAAAACGCAACAGTCGGCTGGCAAGGTTATGGCGGCTGTATTTTGGGATGCGCATGGAATAATTTTCATTGACTACCTTGAAAAAGGAAGGACCATCAATAGCGATTATTACATAGCGTTATTGGACAATTTGAAGGGTCAAATCAGTGAAAACAATGGCAAAAATCCATGAATTGGACTTCAAATTGCTTCTTCGCCCATCGTATTCTCAAGATCTGGCCCCTAGCGATAATTTCCTGTTCTCAGATCTCAAAAGAATGCTCGCTGGGAAGAAATTCTCGGCGAATGAAGAGGTGATCGCCGAAACCGAAGCAAAGGGTCGTTTAACCGTCCGGTCGATGACCAAACTTACCCACCTATATAGGCAGATGTGCAAGTCATTAGTGTACTGAATAAAAAAAAATTGTGTAGACTAGCTATGTGGTATATGAAATAGCTATAGGGACACAGTTTATAGTCCTTATAGAAATAACAGTAGCGGAATGCCAAGCCAATCGATATTTAGCTACCTGAGATGTCCCTTTATCCTTCTCATGTCGTACGAAAAGAAAGAAAAGTGTTCAGTTGAAATTCTACAAGCGTAGTGAAAAGACTATAAAATATACACTGAAAGTGAAAAGAAAATATACAATGCAATACAAATACAATTTTATGTTTTCAATATAAAAAAATAGTAATAAATAAATTTTAAATTGTTTACAATAATAGTCACCCGCTCTCAGAGTAATAAGAATTTGGAGAAAACATTCGAAGCAAAAGAATCTGATGATGACTGCGTGTTGGATAGTAGTGATGATGAATATTTTCCCCCGAGTCAGGCGGCAGCTTTGTGATGATACGGGTAATTAACATTTCTATTTTCTCTTGTGTACGTTGATAGTTATAATGCATTTTATGTTATATAAATTGTATATTTTATTCATAATAGATGATGAAATTACACTCAATAATGAAGATAAAGACCAGGAAGATGAAGATAAAGAAAGTGAAGATGGAGAGGATGAGGATGAAGAAAGTGAAGTAGAAGCGACGGCGTCTGGAATGACAGCAAAAGATGGTACTCAGTGGGCTGCGACATCACCAAGTAAACATCAAGCTCTGATGCGTAATATTGTTCGAGAGAGATGTGGACCTAATAGGAACACCAACATGCTGTCAAATCTAGACACGTTAGACTAGAAAAATATGTTCGGTATGTGAGAACACTATTTGTGACGAACATTGTATTACTAGTAGTACAACACTGTAGCCACGACATGTGAAGGATGTACGAAATAATTTAATATACTTCAATTTTTATATGGCACTGTATCATAATAAATAAAATAATGTAAATAAATAAATAGTAAAAGAATGGAAAACGATATTAACAAAATAAAATAAAACGGAGTTATGTATTTCTTACTTACTATTTTTGTTATTGTTTATAATAAGAATTATTGTTTAATTATTGTTTAAATAAAAAAAATATATTGTCTATTATCAATTTAAAAATCAAATTAACTAAATACTTTAATAAGCAGTCTCTGAAGTGTGTATAAACCCGTCGTTCATATACATTAATCTTAGTGGGTACCTGGATATTGAACGGGCGGGGTATCAAGTTTGATTGTTAATAACTTTTATTAATTAATTGATTGTTAAAAAATTTCACAAAAAATGGGTGTCAAATTACTTCAATTTTGAGGATCCAGACGGCCATAAAATTTTTTTAAGAAGTTAATATATTTTACCTGCGGATTTGAAATGGATACCCGGGTGCCCGGTCATTGACCGGACGGTGGAACAAACTATCAGAATATACGCAAGCACATAGAAAATTCAAAGAGAGTTTTTAAATGAAATGCGTCGAAACCATAGTGGAGGTAATCTAATAAATGAGGAATCCCGTTTTCATTCAGAACGTAATATAGTGACTCGCAACTAATCCAAAAAAAAACAGCAAATGTAACTGTTGATAACAAAAAATAGTTGAAGTGTATTTTATGTAAAAAAAGCGCTAAAATTATAAACATCTCGACGTATACGTATATATTTTAATTACAGCACTTTCCCAATCTGAACTTTCCCACACTATACACATTAATCGATACTAAGGACGTTGTTACTTACTGTTAGATCAGACATTACTTTATAATCATTTTTTGTGTGTCTCTACTGATCTAATACTATAGGTGAAAAATCTATTTCGTATTTTCTTAACTAGCCATGATGATGGGAACATTTGAATGCGATCGCGGATCAGATTTTAAGAATTCCGTCGCGAATAAACTGGTCTTAAGGAAGGCGGGGTGAATTTTTAAAATCTGATCTACGTTATGAAGCAGGATGGACGTAAAACAAGCCAATCCGATGTTACATGAGGTGCAGTTGGCGGTCAGAATGCCATTTTATTTCGAATGCGGTATGCCGAACGCAGGAGGGAACGACACGACATAAAAATGATAAGCTTTCTGCGGCGCTTTGCAAGCTGTAAAAAATCATCAGGTGTCAGTGGTTTAAATAAAAAAAGCAATAAACAATATAAATTGTCGATACAACAGAACAAGCTGAACAACGATAAATAAACAATGAACGTGTCTGTTGATAGTGGTGTTGTATTAACATTTATGGGCATGCATTTTAGATAATCGTGAACATAAGGTGCTCTAAATCTAACAAAATATACCTTAGCAGAGATGAACAACATGTTACACTATTGTTGCATCTATATTATCAGGCCTATACATTAATTTTAAAGGATTTACTACACATGGTGTTGTGTTATCCCATCGGGTAGATTTCTAGCCAACTTCATATTGAAGCCTCACTGACCGACTCATTTTATTTCGTCGAAGCGTGAACAAAAAAATTTTCATTGTAAGTAAAGTTTACTGAGTAAATCGAATAAATGCCGTTGAATGGTGTATAAAATTTATGACAACCATGTTTCATCGATTTCAACATGTGAATACTGGTTTTGAAGTCTTAAAAGTGGTGATTTTGACACCGAAGACAGAAAACATTCTGGACAGCCAAAAAAAATTGAAGTCGAAGATTTCAAGGCATCACTCGATGAATCAATTACCATTGGGCATCGCTATCGACTACAAATGATTGTCGAGCACTGAAAGACAACAATGCTACTCTTCAGCATGACACAACACCCGACCACATTTTACAAAACCGATGAAAACATACTCGTAAATATTAAATTGGGTATAAATAAAAAAAATACCCGCCGTATTCTCAAAACCTTGCTCCTTCTGATTACTATTTGTTCCGACATGTGAGTGTTAGATTTTTTAGGAAGATATCAAAGAATGACTCGGTTCGTGGACACAGTCAAGAGTGTCGTTCTCTCGAGATGGAATCCGTAAATTGGCTGAAAGATGAGAAAAAGTATCGATGGACAATACTTTAAATAAAATATATTGTACCGATTTCTCATAATAAAGCTTCAAACTAAAAAAAGACTTTAAAACTAATTTATAGGCCTAACAATTATTTAGTAAAATGTACAACAATCAATGCTATAGTTTAAATATGTTCCATTATAATCCTTAAATATTAAAAAATACAACAAAAGAACACGATACATATTTATAGTATAATAAATCTTAAAAATCGAACATGAAATTTAAAAAAAAATTAAGCCTGATATCCACTTTTTTATGCTATAATTATTAATTTAATTACTTCGACTATTATATTGACTGTACTATTATATTAACCGTATTAACATGTGGACTACTTAAGATAAAAAAAATGTAAAAGTTCAAAGTATTGACGAAACACAACTAAAATAGAAAATGATGTAATAAAATTCATTACTAATTATCTGCAATTGTATCTAATACAGAAAAAAACCTCGTGGAATAACGGCGAACCAATAGTAAAATGCATAAAGAATAATTAATATTAAGTAAAAGAGCAGAAAAAGTTCAGAAATATGAAGATAAAAACAGCTGATTTTAAATATCTAGAGATAAAAATACATAAACAGAAAGTATGTATTTCCATGCATTTTTATCAGCGATATCTATTGGTGAAATTACGAAATACCAATGAAAATAACCTAACCTAGCAGTTAAATTCGATGGTTTTGACAGTTCTCTATATAAAATAGCAGTTTTTCATTTAGTGTTATTGATTTATTAAGTGTGTATAGACACAAACCACGGAACGTCCATGACATTTATTGTTTCATTTATTAAAATCTCAGACGAAACACTCTAGGAAACTCATGGTGATGTTGCACTATCATGTCCCGGTTTGTGGTTTCAACAATTTAAAACTGGCGATTTTGACGTTGATGACGAAGAACGAATCAGAATACCAAGTTCGAAAACAACGAACTGCATGACCTATTATACGAAAATCTAGCTCAAGTTCTCAAAGGACTAGAAAGAATCGAATAATAACTAAAAAGAACTATTACCGATGAAAAAGATCTAAAAAGTGACAGAATGGCTACAACATGAATTGACCAATCGCGATTTTAATACTTATCAGGAAAAACTAAGGGTTCGAAAATGGATCTGTGACTGGTTCGCTGTCAAACCAAAATCGTTATTTCCACATGGGATCGCCATGCTGGTAGAAAGATGTTAAAAAAATTACATTGGACTAATTAATTGTTACATTTTAAAAAATAAATTTTACCAATTTTTCTTAATGATTCCTTTTTAACGTGAAATTTTTTTATCAGAATACAAGGAAGCACTTAATATCGGTAAAGGGTATGTTCCGAAGATGGAAACAAAAGATACAATAAACACTAGGTGTACCGGAAAGTCATTATCGTTTTTTTTTCAAAAAATCTACATAACTTTCAAGAAAATGCAAAAATTTATTTATTCAAAGTATTGGTCACTTGATTCTATACATCTTTCAAGGAATGTATGGATGCCGTCCCAAAAAAACTATTTGTCCTTTGAGCAAAACCATTCATAGAGCTATTTTCTCACTTCTTCGAAATTGGCGAAGTGCCATTGATGTGAAAAGTTGATAGTCGATAGGGGCCAAAGTTTGGAGAGTACAGCGAGTGCGACAATATGCCCAATTCAAGTAGTTTCAAAGCTTTCTTGGCCGATTTGGCGTTATGAGACAGTGCGTGATCGTGCTGTAAAATCACTTTACCCTGTCTTCGGACCCATTCTGGGCGTTTTTCGATCAATGCATTGTTCAAATTGATCATTTATTGTCGGTAGCGATCACTATTAATTGTTTCGCCAGGTTTCAATCATTTCTTCAGCCACATTTAAGGCGTCTGCCAATTGTTCTTGAGTTTGCATTGCATTTTCATCGAATAATTCTTGCAGTTTCGCATCTACAAACTTTTTCGGTCTACTAGAACGTATTTTGTCTTGAACAAAATTTAATATTAAATAAGAAAGGTAATGGGTGTTGCAAAGAGGTATAAATCTAGGACGGTGTTATTTTTCGCAAAATATAATATGTATAGCTTTGAAGCATGATGTCAGTAGAATAAAATGACATATGTGTATAAGCCTAACGAAACCAGTAACGACTTTTCGGTATACCTGGTATATATGAATAGATACACTAACAAAAAACTAGTCAATAGTCACATAAGCAGAGCTATGAAAAGTTAATATCTTTCAGGTCAATTTTGGATAAATCAATGATTGAATGGGCTATTTATTGTATTTGCACATCTTTCTATATCACTTTGATTGATACGTGATTCTTTGGTAATAAACCTAAATAGTGACAATTCATATATATTGGCCAATGCGTATATATGACATTAAAGAAACATTCTAAACTAAAGCAAAATATCATTGAAATTTAGAGCAACTTATCCTCGTCATATTAGATAAAGCCATAACCAACTGTGACAGCAATTAATCAGGAAACAACAAAGACTTACCCGTTCCTCAGCTGCTAATATCAGGCCCTTTTCCAGAGCCTTACTAAAATCATATTCTTTCTTTTCCGGCATGTCCAGCAGTCTGCCGCCAACCGCATCAACCACCTTGGTCTCGATACCATGCAGTAGCGGTACGATAGCACCGGATTCTAGATCTTTAACGACGGTACTGCTCGGATCGACCAAGTTCTCGTCGATTGCCTCGGTCAACGTCAGCTTCCTCCGATCGATTATGTTGGTGGTGACAAAAGGATCGGTGAAGCAACCGGTGGTCGGATTATAGATACCGTAGGTGACGGTCTCGATTAGCGAAAATCCGACGTTGGGGGTTATAACGAGCCCCAGGTCGAGGGCGGACGTTAAAGAGTGTAGTTTAGAGGTAGCGCTGTCCAACACATTGCCTTTGTCGGCGTCGATGAGTCCCTTTCGGAAACCCTCGGGGAACTTAAGCAATTTCTTTTTATTGGCGTCTTTGAGTAGCACGCTGTCCGGATCGATATAACCGAGTGTGATCGAGTCCTTCAGCGATATCTCTTCGTTCGTCTCCGGTACCGTAAATTTACCCGTGCTCACGTTCAATTGTTTCGATTCGATCGCTTGCCGGAACGTTATCGGTTCTTTCAGATAAATAACGATGGTATTGTCGTACGTAACCACGAAAGACTTAACCGTGCTCGATTTCACATCGAAAATCACCGTTTTCGTTATCTCTAATTGACCGTCTTTAATAGCGTCGTTTACCGTTTTGAATTTACCCGTTTGGAGATCCTTAATAACCGCAACCTCCGGATCTAACAGTTCGAATTTGATCGACTCATCTAAGGCACATTCGCGGGGTTGTTTCGACGGACTAGCGGTGGAATCCGTCGAGGCGTCGCCGACGAAGACTTCCTCCAGGGGTCTGTCCAAGGTTACCAGGACGCCCTTCTTCAGGGCCTCGTCGAAATTGTACGTCTTCTTCGATTTGGGGTCCAGAACTCGGCCCTTCTCCACGTCGATCTTACCCTCCTCGATGGCCAGCGGTAGAGATCTGGTGGTGTTGTTGGTCAGGTCCTTGAACACGGTCGTTTGGGGATCGATGAACTTGTTAACTAGCGCCTGCTTGAGGGAGTAGAATTCGCCGTTGACGGGATCGGCGAATTTACCGGATTCCGGCCTGTACAAGCAGTTCTGGATCGCTTCCTCCAGGGTCAACGGGGTGCGTGACGTTACGATGAGACCCTTGTTCCTGGCCTCCAACAAATCGATGGTTTTACCGTGAGGAAATACGTACACGCACAACTGGTCGTCGATCAGCTTGCTTTCCAGGGCAACCGTTAAGGTCACGTATTTATTCAGTTTGCTGTTTTTAACCAATGAAGTTTCCGGGTTGATCAGCTCGTTCTCGATGGATTCTTTCATAGTCAGTTTCCGTCCACTGGTTGGTTGTATGAAGACACCCTCCTCTGGTACATAGAGACCCATTTCTAGAGCTTCATACAAACCGAAGTTGGCTGTTTCTATATCAACGATAAGGCCTCTGGTGAGTGCTTCAGATAATTTAATTGGTTTATCGATGGTCACATCCTTAAATGATCCCTTCAGCTTATCGATAATGCCCATTCGACAAGTCTCCCCGAGAGTGTACAGTTTACCCTGCTTACGATCGAAATAGCAGGGAAGCAACGGGTTCACGTTGAAGTTGCGCATAGCTTCGTGTAAAGTAACCTTTCTGTCGATGGTAGGATCCAGTATCTTTCCAGTGGCATCGTCGTACAGTCCTTGGTGTATCGCCCTCTGTAGTGAAACAGCGGCTCTGTGATCAACCAAAATTCCCAAATCGAAGGCTTTCTGCAACGGGACTTCGTAGTTCTCGCCTTTGGCGAAGTCTCGGACCTTTCCGGTATTTCCGTCCACGTAGTTATTATGTATGGCGTCAATCAGAGGTATTTTACGCCAGATACCGACACGAGTATCCTTCACACTAACCGAATCGACATCAATAAGACTAATCTCGATAGCCTCAATTAAAGTGAGATAATGCCCAGTCTGGGGATCCAAGAACAACTGAGACTTTTCGTCGTATATGCCTTTAGCTATAGCTTCACTCAATGGGATAGGTGGACGAATTTCCACGAACAAGCCTCTCTCGAACGCTTCATTGAAGTCCACTGGTTCATCGTAACTCATCAAGACACCCTTGTTGGTATCGATCAAACCTTCAGTGACAGCTTGGTCGAACGTTACGATTTCTTCATCGATAGTCACGAGAGTACCGCTGGTGTCTACATAACCTCTGTTGATGGCGCTAGAAGGCTTCAATCGCTCCTTGTTCTTGGGATTGATGAACTTACCAGTGGCTGGGTCGTAGAACCCTTTGAATACAGCTTCTGGGAGTGTTATCTGTGTGTTATACGGTACTATCAAGCCACGTTCTTGAGCTTCAACCAGGTTCATTTCCGTTTTTGTGACGGGGTCATACGCCACGCCCTGAACAGGATCGATCAATTTAGACTGTATGGCGTCATTGAGTGTGATTATATCGCCACTTTGTGGATCCTTCACGGTCAGCACGTTAGAATTAACTATACCACCATCGATGGCTTCGATGATAGTCACGACGGAATCATTGAATATAATTTTGCCAGTGTTAGGATCATACACATTCTGAGCTAAGGTTTCTTGGAGCGACCAAGGCAACACGGTACTAAGTATATAACCTTTGAGGTAAGCTTGATCTAAAGTCAACAGCGGATTGACCAATAAACCTTTCTCACCATCCACCAATTTTCTTTGGATTGCATCATGAAGCTCAACGATGCGGCCGCGTCTATCATCCTTGATTCGCGTGGTGGCAGGATCGATAAGCTTATATTCGATGGCTTTAAGCAGAGTAATGTCTTCTCCGGTAATAGGATTGAGGATTAATCCGGTCTGTGGATTGTAATAATTGGCTAAAATGGCTTGGAGTAAATTGAAGACCACTGGTTTAGTACGGATCAACTTCAGCTCCAGAGCTTTATTGATCGGAACCAACTCCTTGGATTTATTGTTTCTCAATTTACCACTGTCAGAATCGATCAAATTACGAACGAAAGCTTCCTGCAAGTTTACGTAACAGTCTTCTTTAACGTCTTTAATTTCGCTGATTTTCTCGTCAACGATATGTCGTTCAACGGCTTCTTTGATGGTCAATAATTGTTTTGTTAATGGATCTTTTATTTTACACGCCTGTGCATCGTAGAAGCCTTTATGAATTATTGCTTGTAACGAAATGGGTCTTGGATTTGATAACACTAATCCGGTAAGGAATCCTTCGTTGAATGGAATGGTTTTCTGTGTTGCCGTATTGACAATCAGTCCTCTCTGGGGATCAACGACCTGTTTATCTACCGCCTCAAAGTACGGTACCAGTTGCATGTTCTTAGGGTCACGAATAGTCACGGATTTTGGATCGACGACGTTCGTGTTCAAAGCCTTGATCAACGCCACCGAGCTATCACCAACTTTAACTTCCACCTTGTTAGGATCGAACTTATCCGTATCGGAAATTTCTTGTAAGGTAATGGGCTTGAATTTTTCTTTAGGCTTATCATCAACATGGATAATCCACCTCAGTTTAATAGCTTCAAAGAATGGCACCCTCTTGCCGGTTTTAGGATCAACCATATACCCAGTTTGTCGGTCCAATAACGGTTTCTCTAAAGCCTCGTGTAAAGTGATGTACGTTGGCGTCTTCTTCGTCAGATTCTTTACCAGAACTGTATCGGGATCAATCACTCCCAGCTCGTAGATCAGTTCTTCAAAGGAAATATGATTACCGGTCTGAGGATCCACGAACAAACCTCGTTTGCGGTCGAAGTAACCCAGCTCGGCCAGCTTCTCGGCCGTCATTTGTTTTGTTATCGTAATTATCGGGGACTTATGGATCTCGACTAGAATGACTCGGTGATTCGTCACTATCTGGATGACGTCGAGAGGGCTGATCTTATCTTGATCCAAGCCATCTTGTACGGTGTACGGGAGTTCCTTCTTTTGGTAAACGATGCGGCAGATTTTGGGCTCGATCAGGTTCTGGGCGATCGCGTCCCCAATCGGAAGTATTTGCACTACGTCAACGGTCGATACCGTTTCCTCTTTTTTAAGAATATGCACGGTGGATGTTTTCTGTTGAGTTGGTTCGAATACTTTAGGTTCCTGTTTCTTTTTGTTGGCATAATCCTTAACTGCTTGAACCGCAGCAACACCAGCGACAACGGGTGCTACCACAGGCAAAGCCAAGCCACCCAAAACGGCGATTAGTCCTTTCTTGGTCGCTTCCTTGAAGTCTATACTCTTACCGGTCGCCTCGTCTTTGATTTTACCAGTTTTACTGTCTATTAATCCTTGATCGACTGCCTGTTCGATGGTTACTGGTTTCTGAGACGCAACGTCGTACACCATGGAATTAGGATCGATAATCTCCTTCTCCAACGCCTCCTTAAAAGTGATTTCCCGGTTTCCAGCGCTCACATCAACGAACTTTTCAGTCTTTTCATTATAAATGGTATCGAACGCCTCGTGGATGTTAAGTTCAGTGGTCTTTTGTGTTGCAGAGGAGGAAGTTGTAGTGGTGGTGGTCGTGGTGGTGACGGTTGACGCTTGCGTTTCCTCGCTAGTTATTTTGGGAGTGCTCAAGATAATTCCATCTTGTAACGCTTTTTGGATGGTGATTTTCTCGCCGGACTTAGGATCGGTAAAAGTACCCGAATTCATATCCACAAGACCCTTTTGTAAAGCGTCAGAGAAGGACATTTGCGTTCCTTTAATTATCGTCTTGTTCTTGGTCTGGCTGATATCTTTGACGATGCCTCGTTTCTTGGCTTCTTCTAGCGACATTATCTGGCCTGTCTCAATGTTTTGAACCTCGTTATTGTTGATCAGAGCGTAACCGGACAATAGTTCAATGGTTACAGTAGTGACGGTATGAACGGTATCAGCAAAACCTGTAACTGTTGTAATCGGTGCTGAGATATCCAGGGCCAAGTCGCCTGGTTCTTTTACAATCAGCATTCCTTTCTCGACGGCTTCTGATAGAGGATATAACTCGCCGGTTTGGGGATTTTTAAATGTCGCGCTTTGAGTGTCTATAAGATTCCCTTCGAGAGCTTCCTCGATTTTGACGGCATCGGCTTTTGGTGGGAATGGAAGCGACATTATCAAATTCTCCTTGATGGCTTCGGTGAGCGGTATAGTTTCCTTAGTAACGGGATGAATAATTTCCTTTTTATTTGGATCCACCAGTCCTCTTCGAACGGCTACCTCCAAAGTCATACCCGCTGGTGGTAAATCCAACGGACCCGATGGTACGGTATCATCGAACACCTTGTCTTTAACTGCATCTTCCAATTTCTTAACTCCGGTGGTCGTATCAACAAGTGACGTCTCGTCATCGACCACGCCCTTCTCCAAAGCTTCGGTTAAAGTAACTTTATCGCCAGTTTTTACTAACAACGTACTAAAGGGATCTATAATATCACAGGTGATTGCTTCGCTAATGCTTAGATGAACACCAGTTTCTGGATGGACTACTTTTTGGGTCTTGGGATCGATCAACCCCTGCTTAATTAATTCGGGAATGGATAAACTACGATTCAAAGGCACTAACAATTGATTGGCAAGGTCCGAGTCCGAGTCGAGAATGCCTCGTTCGATGGCCTCACTTATTGTAAGTTTGTCACCTCTTTGAGGATCAATTATGACGCCGTCCTTGCCATTGACTTTATTCGTTTCAACAGCTTCTTCCAAAGTTATTGGCTCTCCAATTTCGTTGATAAAATTGTCCTTGTTTTCCAGAATAGACGCAGTTTTGGGATCTAATAAACCAGTTTCAACAGCATCTTTAGTTCTGACGACTCTCTTTCTCAGTTTATGGAGGACGGTTCTCTTAGCGTCGCGATCTGGGCTTAAAGATGTTGCTCGTCCTATTTTAACAGTGTACGTAGGTTCTATGGTGATTCTGGCTCGAGTTTTTTCGGCTTCGGATGGTCCTTCTGATTGATCTAAACTAATTGTCTCAGTTGTTAATGTCCGTACTGACGTAATGTTTTTGGTTTTACTATTAAGCTCTTTCAATTGCTGTTCTGTAATTATACCTTTTTGTAACGCCTCTTGGGAGTCAGTAACAACTTGACTGGTAACTGTTGAAGTTGTTTGCTTTTCGCCATCTTCATATTCTTTCAGTTGTTCAATGGTAATTAACCCAATTTTATATGCTTCTTGTGGTGTATACACTTGACCAGTTCTTGGATCGGTAATTTTGGTGGTAATTACGGTTAGAGTAGATTTTAACTCACCATGCTCTTCAAGCTCTTTTAATTGTTGGATTGTCAGAAGACCTTTTTCCAGTGCTTCTTGAGTGGTGTATGTTTTACCAGTCTTAGGGTCTGTAAATTGCAAAGTACTTATGGTCGAAGTGGATTTCTCCGTCTTATTGTTTTCTTCCAGTTGCTTCAGCTGCTCTGCGGTGATCAGTCCTCGATCTAATGCTTCTTGAGCCGTATACGTTACCCCTGTTTTGGGATCGGTGATTTTAATTGTTGTGGTAGTCGTTAGAGTTGTGGTTGTTTTAACTTTCTCAGAAGTCACTGGTACCGTACTGATCCGTATGGTGGATGTGATTTCTCCGCTGTTTTCTAACTCCCTTAGTTGATCTGGAGTAATAAGACCCAGTTCTAAAGCTTTAGCTGGAGAGTAACTCTCGCCTGTTTTGGGGTCAGTAATCTCGATCGCTGTACTTTTAGCTTGTTTTTCCAGTTCATGTAGTTGTTCAGGAGTGATCAGTCCTTTTTGTAATGCCTCTTCAGCGGAATATGTTTGTCCACTCACTGAGTCTGTTATTTTAACGTTGGTTGTCGTTATGGCCGACTGTTTGCTCTGTTCCTCCATTTCCTTCAATTGTGCAACTGTTATTAAACCAAGATTCAAAGCTTCTTGGGGTGTATAGGTTTGACCGGTTTTGGGATCAGTTATTTTCAAAGTTGTTATTACGGTCGATTGTTGGGTAGTTCCCTCTAGCTGTTTCAATTGTTCTTTGGTAATGAAACCTTGCGATACAGCCTGCTCGGGACTGTACAACTGACCCGTCTTAGGATCGCTGATTTTCAGAGTTGTTTTAGTTACGGTAGAGGATTCGGTCATTTCTTTCAGCTGCTCTGGAGTTATAAGTCCTCGATTGACAGCTTCGTCTGGTGTATATTTACGACCTGTCTTTGAATCTGTAATTGTCAGAGTTGTTGTGGTTGTGGTAGTTTGTTGAGCTTGTTCACTCAATTCTTTCAATTGCTCTAAGGTAACTAATCCACGTGCCAGAGCTTCTTCAGGGCTATAACATTGTCCAGTTTTGGAATCGGTGATTTTCAGTGTAGCTACGCTTTGTGGCATTGTCGCCAGACATGCCTCTAATTCGCCCTGCATTTTTTCATAGGTGGCTAGATCAATGAGACCCTCTTTTAGAGCTACATCACCAGGAATCCTAGCGCCTGTTTTTGGATTCTTCACATAGAATGTTTTAATGGATTTGATGATTGATTGTGTGGCAACAATTGGAGCTCCCACTACCGTTAGTAAGCCGAATTTCGCTGCATCAGTTAACGTTATTTTTATACCCATGTTGTCAGTATACTCGCCTTTAGTTGGGTCGAAAATATTCTTCTGAATGGCTTCTTTTATGTCCAAAGATTTACCGGTAACTGGATCAGTGATTTTCACGGATTCGGGTGGAATTCTATTATCAAGCACGGCGGTAATCAAATCCACAGTTCCCTTGCCATTAGGATCCGTGACGGTGTTTGATACCGGATCATATATGGCGCCTGTTTTAATCTGAATTGGTGTAGACGAAGAGGCTTCGGATACTTTGACTTCCGTAAATACTGGAGGATGCTCGCTTACTACACTGGATACCTCGACTTTAGCCGGTTGACCATGGGTTCTAGTTATTTGCAGGAATCTTTGCGCGGAGTCGTCTTCCTGCATGGTTTCCTCCAATAATATATAACCGCGCTCGATGGCCTCTATGAGCGTCAGCCTCTCGTTATCGATGATGTAGTGCCCGGTGCTGTCGATTATTTTCTTATCCAGAGCTTTTTGGACGGTTATTTTCCGTTTACTGATAGGATCGAGGATAGTTATCGAATTGGGGTTGATTAGTTTTAAGCTGATGCACTCCTCGAAACTGGCTAAGCGATCTGTGCCGGGTATGATGAACAGTCCGGTAACGGGATCGATTAGTTTTTGAGCGATGGCGCTGGATAAAGGCCATCCCTCGCTGGGTAGTTCGTACACCTGACGTTCCGACGATTGTTTCTCGTTGATCAAAAACTCGGAAGTGGAGCTAGTGCGGTGTTCGGTTCGATATTTGTCTTTGGCCAGTGGTGTCTCTTTTTTACTGGTAATGGTAATGACTGTGGATTGAGACTTTCGTGGTGATATAATTTTTTCAGAGTTTTCCACGTCCGGTGCAAGTCTACCTTCGCTGATGGCTTGAACGATGGGTATGACCTCTTTGGTTTTCGGATCCACGAACGTTTGAAGCTCGTTATTTATTAAACCGAGACGTAGAGCCTCAGTGTACGTGATGACCTCGTGCGTGATATCCTTACTGGTGACCGTAGCGTACCGCTGAACCAGAGTTCTGGTTACTTTAGTGGACACGTGCAGGTTCAGCAAGCTGTTAAGCGTGGCGGCGCCTTCAGGCGTGATCAGGTGTTGCGCGATGGCTTCGTTGAGGAAAACGACCTTGCCCGTCTTGATATCGATGAGGTTGCCGGTCTTCGCGTCGATGTAACCCTTGAACACGGCCTCCAGCACGTCCAGTTCCCGATGGTTCTCGTAGATCCCGATTTTGCGTGTCAACATCTCGTAGATTTCGGGTTTCACCTCGCCAGATTGAACCCCGTCCACGAACGGCACCAGTTTGCCGGATTTCGTGTTGACCAACAAGCTGCCGTTGTTCTTGTTACTGACGAAACCTTTGGCCGCGGCAGCGTTGAAGCTGATGTAGTCGGACTTGTCGGGTGGTTGGAAACCGTCCACGTCGAATATTGATTTCTTCACCACGGAGATGATATAACCGCGATTGACCGCTTCGGGTATGGTGAGGGACTCTCCGGTGACGGAGTTTTTAAAGGTACTGTCGGGTAGTATGATTCCGCGCTGGAGGGCTTCGGAGAACGTTATCAGTTCGTTGGTACGATGGTCTAGGATCGACTTGATTTGACTAACGTCGATGACCGCCCGATCGGCCGCCTCTAGGATCGTGAGCCTTGTCTGGTGGAGCGGCGAGAGTATCTTACCTGCGTCGTCGATGAGATTATCATCGACCAGTTCCTTGAGAGTCTTCGGCTTGACGACGAGTTGTCGACGTTTCGCCTCGAGGAGGGATAGTTTCTCGTGCCCCAAGACATACTTACCCAGTTTCGGATTGATGATACCCTTATCGAGCGCCTGAATCACGGTGATCTTACTGTCGGTTTTCGGATCGACGATCTCGCGTAAGTCCCCGTCCACGATGTTACACTTAACCGCCGCGTCTATCTGATACTTATTACCCGAATTGCGATCGACTATCCAACCGGTGACGTCGTCGATCAAACCCTGCGTTATAACGTCCGTCAGCGCGAGCGCGCCCATCTGTAACTTAACCTCGGTGTGTTGCAGCAAATAACCCCTCTTATACGCCTCTTTAATATCGATGATCTCCCCACTTTCTAACCGGTAAGTTCCGGACGTTACGTCCACCTTCCCATCATCGATGGCCTGATTAATCGTCATCGAATGCGTTACCTTCTGTCTTTTCTCGGACGGGTCCAGGTACGCGTTCTCCGCGTCCAACAGCCGTCTCTGGATGGCCTCGAGGAGCGTCAGCTCGCGACCGTCTTCCCTCACGCCGCACGGACTTTGCAGCTTCTCTGCCACCTTGGCGTCGATGAAACCGTTCTCTTTCGCCTCGTCGACGGTCATCTGGGCGCCGTTGGGCGACACGATGATCTTCTCGGATCGCACGTCTAAGATACGTTCGGATATGGCGTCGCGGACGGTCATCCGTTCGCCGGTGTAGGGGTTGGTGACGCCGATGGCATCAATGATGCTATCCGTGCCGATGCTCTCGTGCACCTTGTGCACGCGCTTCAGCGATTTGATCTCGGAGAACTGCATGGAGGTACCGTAGGTGTTAGGCGCCTCCTGTATGATCTGCGTCAAGGTGGTGTGCTTGTCCGGCGGTCGGCCGTTGGATATTTTATCCGTCTCGTCGACGTACTGCGTCTGTTTCTCGTCCGATATCTTGATGGTGGTTCCATTTTCCGTTTTCGATGATTTCTTTTGGATGTACCTGGATTTTAAAAAAAATTAGTAAATATAACGTTCAACAAAAGCATATTTAATATTAGAAAAAAGTGTTCTTAGGGTTTAATACTATTCACTTAAACTACCTACAATATAATGTAAGCATAAACAGGGGACCAAATAATATGAACACCATATAGTCCATTCAAAGTAACTGTGAACTTACGTCATCAAGATGTATTATATATTGCCTGCAGCATAGAACGCTTTGCTTATTTCGATACATTTCAAATCGCTGCAAAATTATTACTACTCTGATTGAAAATGCCGAAACCAGACAGAACAGATAGTGTCTCTAATAAAACGAGATAATGCTCCCATGCCAGTAAAATTATTTAGAGAGGAATTTTACTGTTAAATATTAGTCTCTGCGGTTTTGAAAATATTTTTAGCGTGTTGCAGGTGCACTGAATATTAGTATGGGTATGGTCACTAAAACATCTCAAAAATTGAAAAATATAATGGCTGAAAAGGAACCGCCCTCATACGAAGCTGGTGACGAATCAAGATTAGCTTAATGTTAGATCAGAAATCAAATATATGAAATGTATTTTTTTTGTAATATGTTTTTTCAATATAAACATAATTTAATACAATTACCTCAGAGGAAATCGTTAGTCTGGAAAGTATCCATAGAATGCTTAAAGATATGCAGCTCTTTGAAAGATGTAGAACATTCTTTCAGACAATGTTGGGTAATATAAGATTTAAATGGTGTAAATACAACCCCCGAAAAGGTCTAATGGAACTTCCAGACATTGCCTTTAAAATAATACAATTTTTACAAATTTACAATATTATTTTCGTACTGTTTAAGCTACGCACCGACTTCAAAGTGATCAGATGGTAGTAGTTAAAATAACATTGTAAATAGATAAATAGGTTTAGGTAAGTATTAACCTAAATTGTTTGTATATAAGATAAATAAGGCTTTTGTTTATTTTTTATTAGTTATTACGATTATTATGTACATATTATATTTTAAAATGTTTTATTTTGTGTTAAAAATCTAAGTTTGATTATTTTTTAATTTTTAGTGAGGCCCTTATTTATTTTTTGAAGTCGGTTCAATTTTTTTGTCATAAATATTTTATTTTTCTCTTTTTATTTTATTTAATATTACAATGGGTAGGTCAAGTAAAGGAGTAGCCTGTATGAGGAAAAATAGAAATAAAGAAGCAATGATTTAAAATAAGGAGCGCTTCAGGCTCCGGGATCCGTTACCTAGCCTAGGTGATTTGACAAATGTTCCAACTAAATTAGAACAACAAAAAGCTATTATCGGCACCAGCAATCGAACCCGCAACCTCCGTTTGGAAGCTAAACGATTTAAGTATTACACCATAGAAGCAGTTATCTACAATATTTCCATGAGGTTTTATAAGCTATATATAGTGCGTAAAAAGCAAACTGAATGGCTTTTGCACTGAACGATTTCCGATTTTCCATCACATCGGCTCAGCAATAACATTATACCCAATCTGATTATTTTAGATAAAAAAAATATGTGAAAACTTTATATATTTCTTTAAAATTTCAGCATTTTCTTCGATTTAACTCGATTCACACGACATGTTATTCATAATAAAAATATGCTTAAAAGCTTAAAATGACTGATAACGATAATTAGAACCTTGGAAATTTGAAAAGATATATAACGATATATATGTATTAAACAGAATAAAGATAATTTTAAATGATTATTAAATGAATTCGAGCTTTTTCTTGAAACGGGATGATACTTTTAACATATACAATTATGTAATCTTGACTTAATATTGTAATGATATATTTAAAATAATTTCTTATAAAAAAAACAAATTGCAATAAACATAATTAGAACGCCTGATAACCTGATAAAACCTTTTAAATTTGGAATAATGACTTCATCGTACTAAAAATAGTTCCAAATGATAATTTATGTCCAGAAAATATTTTGGCTGTGCGCTGATATGGGAAATAATTATTTTCTGTAAGCTAGAATAGTTTTAAATTAATTGATTGGGATATTCAATTAGAGAAGAAGAGATTACCTTCAAAATGGACCAGAACACCTACACAAAATCCATCAAACAGATGAAATGTGATACTAAAAGAATATTGAATGATAACGAATGGAAACAAAACGAAGATCATGATGATGGGAGAGCTAGAAATAATAAATATTCAAATTGAGAGTGTAAAAATAAAGCCAGTAAATGTGTTTAAGTGTCTGGGATGTAGAAATTGGAAATAACAGAAGCTAGAAGATGGAAATGAATGCCAGAATTAGAAAAACCATGAATTCGTACTTCGTTATAAATAGCAAATTTATTAACAAAAAGGATATGTTAACTAAATCTAAAATGGAACTGTACAAAATAAAGTGGTTCATATCTAATGTATCGTTGATATTATTTTATTCTTTACTTATTTATCACCTTCCCAGATTCTTCTATGTACACTTGCAGGACTCACACAGTCACAGGGGACCCCATTCAAAAAATCAATACGTGATAAATAACATTCATTTAACGAAGAGGTAATAATAGCGGTGTACTCGACAGTCTCACAGACCCTCACTTCAAGAATTACATGAATTAGAAAATTACTATTTTATATTACTATTAACGCAACAACAAAACTTACTGAACAACCTGCATAAATAAGCAAATTTCAAATATTAATTTTATCTATCTTATCACAACTATATACACACACTTATGTTTACTATTTACTATGTTAAAAACACTGTTTACATAATATACGCAATACTTACTGTTTGCTATAATGAGTAGTTGTAGTATATGTGGATGTGTGTTCACTAGCACTACTCATGTGGAATTCTGATCTAAACGTTCTGAACGATTGTGGTTGTAATTGCTCGACCAGTCTCTGAAATAATTAAAGAACAAAATTAACAAACAAGCCAATTAGTTCTGTAATAAATATGTAAAACGAAAGAACAACCTTGAGGTGTCAGTTTACCTCTAAAACCCAAATAATGTACGTATGTTTTTATACTCGGGAGACTTTGAAATAATAAAAAACAGATGTTAAGCGTTTGTTGATTCTTCGTGATGCCCACTAAGTCGGTAATTTACGCTTATATTTTTAGTCCGGCCAGTAGAAATTCTGGGTAAAATCTAATTTTTATTATTCAAATATGACCTCTAAATGATATGCATTGTATGTTTTAGTGTTTATTTCAATATACTCTTTAGCTTTAGCCTCTAATATTCGTTCTTAGTTCATTATTTGCTACTACACCAAATATGAAATTGGTAATAAATACAGTAATATTTCTTAGCTTCATATTTGCATTACCAGCAGCTACTACGGACATCAACTGAATAAACTGAACAGCATATTGTGAAAGGCCTGTAACAGACACACAGTCATCCACTTGCATGACAACGCTTGACCACACGTTGCAAAAGTTGTTAAGGATGCACTCTTACAGCTCGAATGAGAAGTTCTGCCACATTTAGCGTACTCACCAGATATAGCCCCTATTGATCACACGGTTTCGAAATACCGAAGAAGCGACGACGGATAAATACTTGGATTGCTGACAAACAAGAAAAGCAGAAAAGTGGGAAAATATGGCAGAACATGAATGAAAATATTGGTTAATATGTATTGTACCGATTTTTCTCAATAAATGCATTATTAGAGTGAATAAGAACAATAGTGAATAAATGGTCACAGTGCATGCAAACATCTAATATGTATCAAATCTGAATAAATATTTGCATTAAGCAATTTTAACAACATACGTACAACATAAAGTCGAACTTTATAAATAATATTTATATTACGTTATTAATACTTTTCCATCACAGAGAATTTTTCATCAAAAATATTTGATACGAAAGATACTTGAACTAAACAAAGGTCTTAAAAATAGAAGTTAATTCCAACACAATTATATAATTATATTTTCTATAATATACGTCTACGTAATTAAAGATAAATGTTGATTTTATATCGATATTATTTTGCAAACAATGGGATTAAAGTTGTGGGACACAATTGTGATATTTAGCATTTCGATAGCATTGTTTATCTGAATTCTTTTAATAGTATTTTGATATACAGTATATTATTCTATTGTTCTATTTAATTTATTATTTCATTATTATAGTGTTTTAGATAGTCGAGTTTAAGATACAAAATGGCGAAGCTGGCATTGGTCATATAAAGATATATCAGAAGAATAAAAATTTGTTAAAAATTTCATCCTAAAGGAAGTGGCTCGTTTTTACCTCAAGGGCTTCGTGATCGAACTGCCGCATTTCAAGAATAGAGAACCCATATTAGTAAAAATCAACAAAAATATTTCATATTTACTATCGCCGTTTTGATATTTGTCAAGAAGTTGTCAAGGTCATGGATAAAAACGATAAAGGATTTTTGTATTTGAAAACTGTTCTCCCAAAATTGAAAAAAAAGTGATGCAAAAAAGGCATTTTTGTTGGCCACCAATAAAAAAAACTTATAAAAAACAATAAATTCCATGCAAATCTTACCGCCAAAGAGTTACCGGCTTGGTATCTTTAAAGTTAATATTTCCTTACTTTATTTGAGAATATATGGCTCATTTTTTCTATTGACCACTTAAACCTGAGCTATTTTGATTCATTGTCTATTTATAAATATATATTACTATTTGTTTATAGTACTTTAATTTTAATTTATCATAACTTTTTTTACGTTTCAAGTTTTTGTGTTCAGCAGGGACAATTTAACCGTTTAGACCGTTTAATTTAATGTTATAGAACAACAAAAACATTTTTCGCACAGTGATATTTTCCCTGTCCAGTAAAATCGCTAGACCTCAACATAATTGAAACGTCCTAGGGAGTCAGCATTGAAGTTATTGGTCGATGTTTTGGACAATTTTTGGACAATTTTGTTACAATAATGGAACAATATTCCGTTAGAAGCTATTTAGACATTATTCCACGAGGAATTACAGCCGTATTAAAAGTAAATGGTGACGCAACACCTTATTAACAAATAAATATTGCTTAGTAGTAACAAGTTTCAAATATTACCCACTCAGGCCTCTTTTTGTCGGACATGCCGATTTTTTAATAATAAATACAATATTTAGTTATGGTATATGACTTTCCTCGTGAGCAAGGACGAAACATGACGAAATCCAGACAATAAAGTGCATCGGCTTAACTTCAAACCTCCGAGCTCAACCAAAAAAACAAACAATAAATCTAATTAAAATTATAAATAAGCAGTCGGCTTTGAACGTCTTGCACAGGCAAAATAAATTACGCCGTAACGAATATAAGGATTTACTCGAACAAGAAGTGCTCCGGCTAATTTTAACCGAAATCGTACCCGATGAGTAACGGCGAAAGAAGAGTTAAAATTGCGACATGTGCTTCATGACACCGGGTCGTGGATATTCAGTGAAATTTATTTTTAAACCTTCGCAGTAACTGAAAATAACGTAATTAGTAAATAACACCCAATTTGTATAAATACCGCGGCATACAGATGTCCAAAAACGAGTCGTATTATTTCTGGTTTATGTCCACCGAATAAGCTACGTGCCATAACAAGCAAAAAAAAATGTTGGTAATTATTCCAAACGAGTAGGTATTAAAATAAACGTAGAACAAGAAAATCTGCGTAGGCTTTGATATTTAAGAATATTAGAAATTAGTACCGTGTGGGTACCTGTACGACGTTAACCTTCTAGTAGATGATAGTAGTCGAGTGCTGTTGCCTCTTACCAGTTTATAATAGCTAGAAATCTAGTAATTAAAAACAATTGGCGACGCTATGATTTGTAGCAGATTTGTTCATTTCAGTCCCATCTTTTGTCAGTTCAATCACCTCAGATGACTGATACGAACATTATGGTAAAACTATTTATACGTTCTACAATAAAATAAACATTCAAAATAATAATACCATTTCATAATAAGAATCAATCATAATCAACGAACAAGTTGAAATGTATGAGAAAAACAAAAACACTCTCCAATAAACCAGATAATCCTCCTCCTAATACGTTTATGCAATAATCAAGATGTGGGAGACATGGAAGACATAGAGGCGCAAACGATCAAAAAAGGAACGAGCCTCTAGCTATTATACAGGCAGAATGCTAATCATATTTTTTGAAAATAATGTTATCAAGATCCGAATTAAATATTGACTTTCATAACAGTTCCACTTACTTACACTTCATCCTGTACCTTCAATCTTAAATACATCTTTTACATCTTTCAAATAAATATATTAGCCTATAAATATATAATAATATATATAATAAACTATAAGTTAGTTAAAGGAATGTTTTAATTTGAAACTTTATCGTGAAAAATCGATAGCCACTACTTTTTCCATCTCGAAAGAACGATGTATCTTTTGAGGCTATCCATGGATCCGTCCATTTTTGGTATCTGCATAAGAAGTGAAGCGCTGCTCAGACAGGTCAAGACTCATATGTCGGAACAAGCAGTAATCAGAAGGAGCAAGATCTGGAGAATACAGTGAATTCCATATTAATATTTCGAAATATGTTTTCACGGGTTTTGCAACATTTGGTCGAGCGTTTTTATGCTGAAGAATAACATTGTTGTGTCCTTTGCACATATTCCCGCTGTGCTTCGTTCAGTTCTCAGCTCAAACGCATCAATTGTGATCGATAACCCAGCGATGGTTTCAACAAATAATGTTTTTAAACCACTGCCTTTTTTAGTTGTGCAGAACACTCTTTGTTCTTGGTGGCATGGTTGCCATAAGTTTCACACAAAAAACAGTTAAATAATCTGTTGTAAATCCTTTAAAATTAAATTATAGGCTGATTTATATAAACAGAAATTTTGTCTTAATTTTTTTATTAGCATATTTTATGGGTCAGATTTTGAGGTATGTTTGGAATGAATATTTTGTAAAAAGTTATGCTATATAAAAACATTAAAATAGAAGAGAGAAGAACAAACTGATAATAAATGTTTCAATTGTTTCAAACTGAAAACCTTTATTAACCTAATTCACACGTACTAGATAGATTAGAAACAGTTTCATTTATATTTCAATTTAGTTTACATCTATTTCCCATAATTGAGTAAATTACCTAAAACCATAGGACTAATATTTAAATTGCAACTTACTCCTCTGTAAATAAAACGAATTATCTGAATATTTAATATATTACTCTTAGGTTATACCAATTGTGTATAACAAGTTAATGATAGATAAACTTAGTAAGACATTAAAATAAATAAAAAAGGTATGACCTCATCCGTTAAAAATAAATACATACAGTTTCAATTACCAAATTAAACAATTGAACACAGTTAAATATTTATTTGTGCCCCATTGTGAATAGTTAAACTCAATTTCTAGATAATATATATGGAATCTTATACTTTAAATATTTAATAAATGATTTAAAAAAAACAGTTAAATTAATATGATCATTAATAGAGACTTAAAAGTGAAATCAAACATCAACCAGAAATAAATGAATTAAAAATACAGTTTCATTTAATAATTTCAAAGCATTTAAAAGCCTACTTTGTTATTTTGGGTAAACAGTTTTTCTTATTATCTTTATAGTTATATTAATATTCTTATTGATATACTATTTGTATAATTTGTATAATTAAGTATGAGCTAATATTGTGTGATTTTATATATTATATATGTTGGCATAGGCATTTCGGATATCAATATACAACCGGTCTAACGGATTATACGTAGTCTTCTCAGACGTATATTGAAAGTTTATGTACCTCTAAGTAAGAGTAGTTTTCTAAAATTAAGTACAAATGTAATATGGAGCTTATTGATTAAGTTTTAGTCATTTTTTTAAAAAATAGGTATTTAAAATTAAATAACATACCTAATACACTGAAAAATACAAGCGCATAAATGTGTAATAAAAATATGTTGATATCAAATTGAATTATAATAACGTATGACTTCATCAACCAGAAATAACAGCGTTCGCGGAAATTCACGGTTATCATCAATCGGTTGTACTGTTAATTAAATATATTTCGGTCGGTTGTTTAATTACTCAATATTTACTAAACATACACATATAAATACAGCTTGCCTAGGTGTTGTATATAAAGGAATTGGCAATATTTTTAATTTCTATTAGGCGCACGCTAGAGTGTTTGGCATAGTTAAACATAAAAGTGCAGAAAGCTAAAATGTATGCATAAAATGCGTTAAAAAAATCATTATTCACCATAACGCCTTCGCCATTTCCTGAAAGACTTCTTGTTATATCCTATAATATAAATTGTTTTTGCCTTTACTATCTGCTTTGGACATAACACAAGATATGCTACCACTATAAGTTTTGAAATAACATAAATTGGATTGTTGATTGATAAGATTGTTGAAAGCAAAATGATTTTGAGAAAAAATTATTTGTGCAGTATTTTCGAAAAACATGAACAGCTGTCCCACATAGATGACGTGCCACTTAATTAATTAAAACTTATTTCACGAGTTGGCAAACATTTCTTTATTTTCATACAATAACTTTTACTCAAAATATAAGCGCTTTACAAAGTGAAATAAAATTGTGGAAAAAGAAAAAAATTATATATGATTTGATCACCAAAAATTTCCTCAGATTGGTGAAAATTTTATTAAACTAAATAACTATCTGGTAAAGATTTTCAATTATCTGTTAGTGGTTTGCCTTAAATTAGCATTAAATGCTAAATATTTATTAAAAATTGGAATACTATCCAGGCCAATCTTTACAATTATAACCAATTGTGCTCAGAAAAAGCTGACAAAGGATTCTATCGAAAATAATTATAAATAAAAGCTGTTAATTTTAATATATCAAGTGTTTAAATATTACAATTTAATAGGTACATTTAATAGGAATCGGTGATACACAGTCGCAGATAACGACGAAAATGTCTGTAATATATAATATACAGCAATGATTATTATTATCTCCCACAAGAAACAAAATTAAACACCCTAGGAATCGATAATACATTAAAATAATCTTAAATATTATATCAAAAATCATTGAGAATGTTGTACTAATGCAAAAATAAGTACTTTAGATAATAAAACAAATGTACTTGGAATTCCAGATGATTTATTTTTATCAAACAGTAGTTAGTATTGATAAATATTTAATTTATTTAAAACAATAACTGCACTTTTTGGATATTTACCAATACAATTACGGAATTGATTTTGTTTATTTTCTACCTTTGTTATGGTCGTCTGAGATGTCTTGAATGTTTCTTTGCTTATTTTAGATTGTAAATAATTTCAATTTGTATTAGAGTATACAAATTAGTCTTTTACAATCAATAAAAGAAAATGTCTCTGTAGAAATATCAATAGTAGTTTTTAAATAATTAGTTTAGTGTTGACTATGAGAAAAAAGACATACGAAACATGAGAAAAATTCGTTCATTTTAGATAATGGATTATTTCACGGAAAACGCATGCAAAGTTCACGAGGTCTACCGAACCAACAGCCAACATATTTTTTTCGGTATTTGGTAAACTGCCAAAAGAATTTTAAAATAAAACGCGGAATTTTGCGGAACTACGCTGACTTGCACTGTCTCAAGCGGATAGACCATTGACCACCAGGGGAAAGGTCGTTTTATTCCAGTCGCTATGTAAACTGCAACATTTCTACTAAAAATATGCAAAAATAATAGTGCGAATATCATCAGTGCATGTATTTTATTATTTATTATCTTTTGTAGATCGGCCATAAGTAAAAACAATAAAGAAAAACTGTCCACAAGCGCGCCAGTATCCAGGCTGTGATAAAGTCTCCAGATATCTCGATATCCTTGGTCATTTTAGAAGAAAGGTTGGATATGTCTTAAGAAAAACATCTTGCAATCGACTGTTAAAATTGGCTTATAAATTGCTTTGTACACTTTCCTACTGACATTTCTAATTTTTCCATATTTTTTTTATACTTAAGATTTCCATTATTTTTATTACTTGATCCATAAATATTATAAACAGGACTGGCTTTAAGCTTTCACCTTATTTTAGTCGTGCTTGGAGCTTGAGGGTTTTTGATTGTTGTCATGTTGTTTACAATTACACTATTGGTATTTACCCTGTATATTGCTTCAATCGAGCTTGAATCTTTTTATTCTAATATAATCCATAGTGTTTCTCTTCTTACAATGTTAAAGGTCTTTTCCAGATCAGTAAAAAAATTTTCAGAATGTTTAGTCACTTTAACTTAACTTAACAGTGTTAAGTTTGAATATAAATGTATTATATCCAAGGGGAAATACTTTTAGAAAAATAAAACCTTTTACGTTTCACCCCAAAAGTTTCTACCATTTCTATCTTATAAAAATCTCTTTTTATATTAGAGTTTTTTTATTTTTCCGTCTGGAATAACTGAATTTTTTTAAATAAGATAATGCTTTTATTTTCTTTTATCTGGAAGATCATTTCCATCATTTTTTTCAGTTTATTAATAATTCAGATAAGAGTTATCAGTGATGTATACTTATTTGCTTATCGGCGATGTACAATATAACATCAATGTTGAATAACATTATATTTCGAAAAATATGCGTTTGGTGAATAAGAGATACGCGACTGCGCTGAGCCAAATTACCAGTTTTTATATAATCCCTAACAGATGGCCGGCTTATTGACGAAAATAATATGCGAAGTGATCGAAGTTTTTTCTGGTTCGTGTTATAGATCAAGACCGCTGCTAACCAAACAACAACCGTCTCTTTGTATTGATCTAATATGGCGAATTTATTGGGACGTCTAAAACGTCTTCGCCGTTCGTGACTGTATTTTCAACGTGTACCGGTGGTCGCCCGTCTGGTTTCACTTAGACAGTTCAGGCTTCGTGCTCTCTAAATATGGAATACTTTCCTTAATTAATTCTAAACCATACGCTCCATGGTTTTTCTCATTATACAATAAAACGTAAAAAAATCGTCGGAATTAACGTCTTATTTAATGGCATTGTTTTAGTAAGATTATGAAATAACAAGAAGGGATTATGTTTGAGTCAAAACGACGCTTTATTTCATATATTTCATCCCTAACAATGCCGACCTCAGGATATTTAATAAAGAATGCTTTGTTCAACAAGTCCATATTCAATATCAACTCAGCCGTCCGATATCAACTGTAACTGATTCATTTGAAATTAAAAAAATCATTATACAAACAGAAACACAACAGTAGTCTGAAAAATCATAGGTGAATCGAGCTCATGTCTTACGAATTTATTCATTGAATTGTTCAAAAGAGGAAGTTTTTTAATGATTATTTACTTAATGGGCGTTATTTCAAGATTACTGTCTATTAAAACTGATAGTCTTATAATATTTCAAGTAATTGCCGTATATGAAACAATATTATCGATTTAAATAATAACATTAGACAAAAAATGGACTAAATCAGATTCAAAATCAAAGAGGTTGGTTTATCAGTCAATTATAAAACATATTTGGATTTACGGGATGCAAATATGGGGTTGCACTAAAACATCAAACCGACTACTAATCCAACGATGCCCAAACAAAGTTCTTTGATTAAATACCAATGTTAATAGCAACCCACAAACCAACTATACCACCGAAGAACTGCACGATGACCTCGAAGTGAAATGAATTTACGAAGTTATCCAAGATTTCGCTTTAAACAAACACAACTGCTGGATAACACGCAGGGAGTCAGAAGATTGGAGCGAACTTGTATAGTGTATAAATGTTACTTTAGCTTAAGGAGTCTAATTTAATGTTAATTTGGGAAATACATACTGATGCAAGTACGACAGACAAACAGTAATAAATTATTTTATAAATTAAGATTGTACTAAGCATGTCTAATATAAGATGTAATTAAAAAAAAACTTTAAATTATAGATAATAATTTATCCTTATTTCCAACAATACGATATTCTCCATATATATCCGCGATAAAACTGGAATAAAATAATTAAAAATAATTAAAAGGCTATAAAAACGTAATCGATTGCAACATCAGTCACCAGTCTCGAGATAACTTTCATGCCTATATACGACCGAATTCCAAAGATAATAATAAGAAAAAACATTATACCATCAAAGATTGACACAATTCAAGCCATATATCACACATCTTGTTTCATTTTTGACATGAAACCCGGTACCAAATGTTTAAAATTTATTAATTATTGATTGATTTTGGAGAGTGGTTCATTATAACCACATTACCATCAATTCTTTAAAATATTTTTTATGATTTATGAATAATTATGACTAATTATCATAAAACAGCATCAACAATTCAAACCTGTAAAACATCACAATACCATGTATCATTACGAAAGGTATAAAAATAAGTTTGATTCTATTGCTAAAACGCAAGAAAACAAAAACGTTGATAATGACACACAAACTCGTATAGAAAAATTCAAAACAAGACGATTACCGAATCGGTAAGGAGCATTTCGGAAATACACAACATTCCTCGGTTGGTTAACAAACCAAGGTTACGTAATCTAGACTTGTTTTTATCAATACAAGAATAGAATCGTCGAAAAAAACCGCACCAACTTGTCGTTTCTGATATAAAGAACCTTAAATACCACTAAAGTCTGTAAGATATTGGTCAAATAACAGTTACATGTATAAAAAGTTGGGTAAAATAATAAGAATCACAATCAAACTAATTTTGTTTAAAAAAAACATACTAACGCGATGCATCTCGTCAAGGCCTATTTGATTTCGATTTTCGACAAATCAAGGTTATGTAGTCACGAAGCTCGTTTTTACCTATCATCATGAAAGAATTCGTATAGCAAAACTGGTTCATATAGATGAACCATTGTTATTTCAAGTGGACTGACTATCGCAAGGAATTATAAATAGAAAAAATGCGCTAGATAAGAATTACATCACGTTTTTTTCTAGTTCAAATTGTCGTACAGTATATTTGAACGACTCAGCAAAAAGACGAATCGACCTGTTTTTGTTTTTTTTTCTGTTCGGTCTATATGACGAAAAATAACGACGAAGATTTCATTATTTTCGACCGCTGGTGGTGACAGAGTTCGTGATGGTATTGATCCTCGGCCAGCTGTTTTTAATATTAGCCCGAATAACATCAAAACACATTCATTCGATTCGTAATATTATGAAATCCCAATCGAATTATAAAATGTCTAGCTTCAACGAGACCGGCGACTTATCAACTAAGTAACAATCATCGAATACTTACCCACGGTATATGTGACAGTTCGTAGTTGAAATCGTAATCCTTCTCCATTTTTTCTACTACTTTATAACTATTGTATTTTAGAAAATTAATTTACCCGAAAAAAATAAGGAAAATCCGTTCACTTATAATTATATATACAACCGTATGTAAAAAAAAACACAGCCCTTTATTACTATCAGTGAATTTTGCTATATAAAGTGATCTATATTAGCGTTAATCGTAAGCATCTAGTCCATTTTTTGATTAATACTAGAAAAACATTTTGCCGGTACACACGTCAACGAACGACACTAACGAACCCGTTCGTACGCCGCGTTCAACTAACTGACAGTTTGCGCGAAGATACGGCGACAAGTCCGATCGACCCGCCGATTTTGGCCGAACCTCCCGAATCCACGCCTACTACCTATAGTGAAATTATATTTAGCGTTGATCGTTGCCGAATCAATTAATGATAAAACGACGTGAAAAAATAACAATTTTCACATTGTGCCTTGGGGTACGCTTAATCTATGAAATGTTCGCTTTTATACTTAGACGAGTACGTCTATTCCTGCGAGTGTTAGGGAATGTTAAGGAGACCGATGGTTTCAATTGAGGTTATCGGCATGAAAGAACGAAATATTTATGTACTAAGTGTAAGTCTAGTGATCAAACACGTCTAAATTTATACAATGATGTGTCTTGTCTAGTTTGGTATATTTGATTTCAGGTAATTTATATAAATGACTTCATAATTTCCTTTATATTCTGAGGTATAGATTTTGATAAAACTGAAACAGCTGAATGAATTAAAATAGTAAAAAAAGCTAAGTAGGCGGTGATTTTTAACTAAAACATTTTAATATAATATAAAAAAAATCGTTGAACTGTATGAGAGAAATAGAAATGACAACACTTTCATTCAAAATTGAATAAAAATAGACCTAGTATGACTTCAATTGAAAATACTGAATGAAATGAAAACAGATATCAAAAAATGTGCGATATTTTGGCTGGTAAATATGTAGAGCAATATGATATTTATATGATAATATAAACTGAATCGGGTACAAATAAGTTTGAGGGCTTTATTCTAACTTTGGAGATTTATTTAGAGAAACTTGTACAATGCGTTTTATTGGTAGGTGAGGTATTATTTATCATTAGTTAGGATTTTTTAAAGGTCAGGTTGTTGACATATGTCAAATTTTTCAACGACATTTTGTTGAAAGTAAAGTAATTATTTGTACAGTTGACACATTAAAATGTATAATTAATGATAATATTAGAACTGTGGCCAATAGATATCACTGATAACAATTATACAATAAGACTTACTTATACATAAATAATATGTGTACAATAAAGATTCCGCCTTTCTATAAATAAAACACGTATCTATCAATGCATCTTATTTGCAACATATATAATCTATCCAGAGCTTTTAGTACATACGTCATCAACATGATTAATGTATTGTTAAAAAGAGACACTGATAATGAATTTTGAATTCTGCCTGATAAATTTTTAACGAACCAGTTGAACTGTCAAAGTTGTCCGGTTCTCAAACGTATACAAAATTCTTGAAAATAATTGCAATAAGAGGTTATAACTCTAACCTATAAACTATTGTGGCTCTATTATTAACTGTAGTTTTTAGATGTACTATAATGATAAAATAAATTATATTTGATAACATTTTTGTTTCATTATGTTAGATTAGGTTTTTGTTATGGGTCAAAGACAAAATAAACTAAAACTCAGAGTTGATGTAACAACATTGCGACGTTTTGACGTCACACATTTAGATGACCTGTGTACAAAAAAACTTTGAATAGATTATGTCTGTTACCCTTATATATGTGTCACTGACTGTGTGTAGAATGCGTATTCGAGAAAACGAGGTCATGTGTTCGTGTTAAGACTGAATAGAGCTGATGTATGTTGTACAAACTGATGCATTTATTTCGTACTTGCCTTGCTTGTGTATTGATGCAAGTACAACAGGACAGTAGTAATAAATTAATTTGTTTTGTAGTTGACAGTAGATAATCGCATTCGTGGTTTGACAAAGTTTTACAGTCGTTATCTCTCAAAGGCGCTACAGTATGGCTTCAACGAATAACTATTATCAGACATCTGGAACTTGAAAGTCATCTATTAGGAAAAAACAAAATTATTTCTTCTCCAACCCTACATTTCGATGTAGAAAACATATAAATGTCCTCTTTCTAAGGTTGGAATCATATTTGTGTATCCAATATATACCGTTTAAACTAGCTACAAATTTACTGTTGGGACATAGCAACGACAACGCTTGAGAACTTTTTTTAATTACTGTACCACCATTTAAACTACTTGTTTTTGCATACAAGAACCATTTTTTTTATAAAAACTATTTTCGTAGACACGGCCAGGCTGAAAACTGGTTCGAGTAATAAATAAAACGGGTTTGGCTAAATCGTGAGTAGACACGAAAATATACAGTGTTTTGTTTGTATCGTAAAAGTGACGATTTGCCGGTATGCAAATGTTTCCTACGCAGCCTAGACCCGATATGGTAACGTCGAGGATGAATAAAACAAGCGCCAGCGACTACTACCCACCATATCGATGTTTTCATAGTCCGTTGTTTAGACCACGTCTCGACATATGAAAGTAATTTTATTTGTAAATTTCCTCTATGCAGTATTAAGGAAATTTGCCAACTTTTAAATGCGATGACATAAATTGTTTTCCGTGTTATTATGAAACATGTCCTATAATAACAAAAAATACTAATCTGATAATTTTTGTCCTAATAGTGCTGGCACATTAGTTAATAGACTTTTGTAATAACATTATGTTGGTATATAATATAATAATAATACATTAAGGCGGTCTATTATTCCAGAAATTTGAAAAAATTGATTTCCAAAACTCTTTTTTTAATATATATTTTTAAGTTTAAAAGGATTTTTACCAGCGAGGGCTTATCTGGATTGGACCTACAGTTTAACGTGGACTCCGAACCACGGTCCTCGGCATAATAGTGAATTTCATACCATTTTGTTGTAAATGGGTGAGAATATCTTACATTGGAATGTTTTAATGTGTACAATTTGTAATATCACCATGTCAAGGAAATGGGTAAATTCATTTCAATTCAGAAACACGCCGGCTTGGTGGCGCAGTGGTAAAGGCGATGGGACAATCCTCCTACTGTTGCGATAACTGCGGGTTCGAATCCTGCTGGGGCATGGTCGTAAATTTATGTTTGTTATTGTTTCAAGTTTGTGAATATTCGATGCAAGAGTGTAAAATCCGACAAGGAAAATGATCCCAGTCACGCCAGTAACCAGGCTGGGTAAGACCGGATGTCTTCTGGGATGATTTCTAAAGTAGGTCACTCGCCAGTAGGTAGGCTTAATGCTGAGGACCGTGGAGACAAAAAAATTCAGAAACACCATTTGATATCTACAAAAAAATTCTTGACTGAATATTAAGGACTGCTGGAATGAAGCAATGCTTGCAGACGAGATGCTTCAGAGGTTACTCACAAGGAAAAGCCAAAAGACAGCGCTCATGAGCGATTAATTGATTCTCTGAAGATTTAAAAGGTAAATGTCATTAAAAATGGTATAATTAATGATTAGCATTTCCCATTTTCTTTAAAACGTTCATTTATTGTGTATCACAAAAAAATAGAGATAATAAGTTGTTTTCTTTGTCATATTCGTTTCTCCTTAATCCAAAATTAGTAAATATTGTTTTGAAGAAACGCAGAAAACATTCAATTTATTTTATTATTCTTGGCCAGTGTTATCACTGATTCAGGTCAATGCCAGATGCCTCAGCTGTGCCGAACTTTTATAAAAATACTCGACACTGACTTAATTATAGGACAGTTCAAAGAACTAGTATTTTTTTGAAGTTTGACAACAATTAAAATTAACACATATCCCTCAAATTAACCTTAACAGTTGAATCAAGAATAAAACATTATTTTTCAAAACAATATGGCCCGAAATATTAATTATATATATTTATTATTAATTAACACTTGATGGATTTAATTTCGAAATGGCAAAAATGATCTACGATCCAATTTCGACGTACCAGTCAGAGATAGGGTGTGGAAAATCACGGCTAACCATTGTTTTTGTGGGAAAGTTTAATGTAAGGGTGGGCTAAAAGCCGCTAGCTCAGTAATGGTCGCAGTGGATTAAAACGCATTTATTTAAAAAAATCCCTCATGTTGTTCTATACAAACAAGACCATAATTTGGATCCTTGATCGTTGTTATAAAGAACATTCATGATATCCTGGATGAGTAACTATTAATTATTAAAATACCTCGATGTAAAACATTTCTCATTGAAAATGAATGAGTTCTCACAAAACTAAATAGCTGAATGGAAAGTCAAGGCTGATGATCAAAAACAAAAATATGTGTTTCGATGAATACACATCATGGCTCGTTAGCTATATAGCAAATTTCAGTAAAAACCTGTTATTCGCAAGGTTCAAATGAAGCCAAAATATATACGAGTAGAATCATAGTAAGAGATATATTGAAAAGTCCCCGGCCTACCATAGAAAACACTTTTTTTTTTTGTCAAAATAAATTTTTTTTATTCAACATAATTCCCTTCAAGGCTGATACACTGATTATAGCGACCCTCTAACTTTTCGATACCATTTTTGTAGTACGATTTGTCCCTTGCTTCAAAATAAGCCTCAGTTTCGGCGATCGCCTGTTCATTCCACGAAAATTTCTTCCCAGCGAGCATTCTTTTGAGATCTGAGAACAGGAAATAGTCGCTGAGGGCCAGATCTGGAGAATAGGGTGGATGAGGAAGCAATTTGAAGCCCAATTCATGGATTTTTGCCTTCGTTTTCACTGACTTGTGACACGATGCATTGCCTTGGTGAAACAGCACTTTCTTTTTCTTCAAATGCGGCCATTTTTCGGCGATTTCGCCCTTAAAACGGTTCCAATAACGCTATGTAATAGTCGTTGTTGATGGTCCTTCCTTTTTCAAGGTAGTCAATGAAAATTATTCCATGCGTATCCCAAAATACAGACGCTATAACCTTGCCAGCCGACTGTTGCGTTTTCCCGCGCTTTGGTTCATTGTGTTCACTCGACTCAGATACTGTCGATTGGACTTCAGAGTGAAATAATGGAGCCATCGTCATTCCATTGTCACATATCAACGCAAAAACTCGAGTTTATTATGCTTTATCATCTTGAAACACTGCTCCGAATCATCAACTCGTCGTTGCTTTGATCAAAAGTGAGATCACGCGGCACCCACTTTGCACATAGCTTTCTCATACCCAAATATTCGTGAATGATATGATGTACACGTTCAGTTGATGTCTTTAGAGTGTCTGCTATTTCATTCAGTTTCAATTTACGGTCATTCAAAATCATGTTATGGATTTTTTAAAATGTTTTCGTCGGTAACAACCTCTTTTGAGCGTCCACTGTGTTCACCGTCTTCGGTGCTCATTTCACCACGTTTAAACTTAGCATACCAATCCTTGATGATTGATTTTCCTAGAGCAGTGTCCGGAAACTCGACATCAAGCCAGTTTTTGCTTCAACCGTATTTTTCCCTTCAAAAAGCAATATTTTATCAACACGCAAAATTCCTTTTTATCCATTTTTTTCATAATGACAAAAGTTGCTTCACTCAAAATGCATCTTTTGAGGGTTAGGGCTAACTAAAAAAACATATGGATTTAATTCTAGTAGCGCCATCTATGTGTCAGGCCGGGGACGTTTCATTTGACCTTTTATCAACTTTTATAAATTTCATTATTGATTGCAGAATTCTGTAGTCGAAATATCGCCTCTTCGGTGCTTTTAAATACAGTAGTAAAGGCAATTGTACAAAAATTATTCAACAAAAGCTATTGATTCTACTATGAGAATAGAAACTTATTAATCAATGTAAATTTTGCGCGATTCTCTTTTTTAAACACTTAACCCAGTCGTTAACCTAGTTAAGGTCGATAGTTCTGACATTTTCTCTATATAAAGTAGCAGTTTTGCATTTAGTATTCTCAAGTTATTCAGTGTATAGAGGGGATAATCATGGAACGCTCAAAATTACTGTCGGTTTTGGTTTCGAAAAGATTTTAAAAAAAGTCATCACTACTTAAAACACGAATTATTTTAAAAGCCAGATTTGGCTTCCTCTGACTTTCGGCACTTCTCACGTCCCAAACACTTTATTAAGGAAAACGATTTTCATCAGGCAGAGAAGTAATAGTTGCTGTAGTTACCTAAGCTATTGCAGTCATGAGTTTATAAACTGAAGCCTCCACCGTTTGCGATTAAGTTCAAAATCACATATATATTATTTGAAAACCCAGATACATAATCATAAATTCCCATCAGATAAATTCAAAATTAACATTCGACATGAATTACAATAAAAAGGAAAAAAACAATTTAAACTTATAATAATTATGTTGCTTTTTAGGAGATTATATATACTTTTTTGCTTCGTTGAAGCTTCAGGGCAGGTGATACGAATTAAATCTGAATCAAGTCTGATTGACGATTATTAGTAACGAGCGAGAGCTACCGTATAAACATGTTCATTATGTTGTTACTACTATAGTAGAACAAGTTGTGTTCCACCCAAACAACTAATAATACCGTAAAAACAATGGTGTTATAACAGGTAGAAAATCTGATATAAATAATACGGTTGGTTGGAAGCAATGACCTCTCCCTGCGTTTATATAAGAAGAAAGGCGTTGGTGCACAGACGCTGATGCATTCGGATAAAAAATCACGTTCCGCACAAAGCAAAATTTCAAGAGTTTCGTTACGAAAATTCTGCGAAATTGTTACAGTTACATTAATATGACTTGCAAAATGGTCTGTCATTTAGAATAACGTAAAAAAAAATTACCGTCTTAATAGTTTTGTGGCGTGCGTATTAGTTTTATATTCGTCTCATCGACTTTTTGGGACCATAAAAATTGAATGTTCCATGTGTTGGTTATCGATTAGCAGCCCTAGAGGTCATGTTTTGTTTGCTGTCTATCAACCAGGAAAATGTCGTGTTCGGAAGTCGTAACACTTCGAAAATTATCGGACGAAGACTTACGAACATATCCGGAAAAATAATCGAGTTTATTGAAATTTACGAAAAAAAAAAACAACAAATTATTTAATTCGTAATTAATAGCGAGAGTACTACAACAAAATTCAAATCATAATAATGAGAAAAGTTGTTAAAACTTAACGAATAGAACTTTGTATGAGGCTTAAAAATATGTGGTGGCTGTTTGGATGACTATCGCCACCAAAGAAATTAAACGGTTTACGAACTTTAATTAAAATAACTTTAATTAAAATAAACACATACACAACACAAGTTTGTTCAATAAGTTCGTTGAGCGCCATCTAATGGTCAAGAGTAAAACTAAAAATGCAAATGCAAATTAAAACACAATTTTTTTTATGATTAAACCAAACCTAATTTGGATTTTTTAAAGACACAGCCTATTCTGTGCTCTCAATGGGTGACATATTGGTTAACCATTGAACCAAAATACCTTCAAAAGCATCTTGTGTTGTTCGGAAACAAAGAACGGGAAAATCTAAAAAAAACCGGAGAAGAAAAATCAATTTTCCCTCATGAAAATAACGAATTTCGAGATTCAAAAAATCATCATGAAATCAATGAAGGAAGAATTGTTTAAAAACCCAAATTATTTATCAGATTTAGCTCTCCCTGAGTAACCCTTGCAGGCCCTCCTCACTGCATTTATGGCTTCATAAACTAGAGAATTGTTGGAATTAATGTATGGAAATTCAGGATGACCTAATTTTATATATATATGTTACATTCCTTTTTCACTCCCGTTTTATTTGTTTCCCGTTGTGAAGTTATCGAACAACCTGCACTCATTTATCGATCTATGAAGAAGTATTACAACTAAAAATAGTAGTGTCGAGGTTGCGTGTATATCAGTGATAAGGCAATCAATGTAAGAAACTTTAAAATTCTATGTCTATAAGTTCACACTGTTAAATACGTCCAATTTTGTGTTAAAAGAGTATTTGACGCCAATACTAAACACTTTATTCCGGAACACTGCAGCTGAAGCACATATTATTCGTATAGAAATTTGCAACTGCCCAAAGAAACCCACAGCAATTGGTTTAGACGACTCAAAAATAGCAATTTACTGTTGAAGATAACGAATGTTGCAGTGTATTATCATACATTTTTGTATATATATTGATTACCAGCCGAGAGACATCAAAAATCTTCACACATGTTTGTTATACGACCTATACTATGTGAGACTAAATACATTTCATATGAAAATCACACTTTCATATAAAATCAAAGCGAAAAAGAATGAAATGTTTATCTTTAGAGGCTATAAATACTATTGTAGATATAATGTTGTGTCAGAATGGGGTCATTATTGATCCAAATAAAATAGTACGACTAAAAATAGCTCAATAGCACAACAACAAAAATAACGCGGTTAATTACAAAACACAAAAAGAAGAAAAAAAAAACGGTTATACTCATTCATTATTCAATTCCACTGTAGTAATAGTAATAATAATAGTAATAAATGTTATGGTATAGATCGCCTACCATTATAATTATGAAAAACTGTGTTGTATTTTATTATAATAATGCAACAAATTTAAATATTTGGGAAAATTTTAATTATAGCATATATATTTTTATGGTTTTCATTATTATTAAATACTTTTCGTTATTCCTAAAAATATATTCCTGAGAGAAATTCTAGTTTTAGCTATTTTAGTATCTAAAACTGTTGATTAAAAGTTTACAGATTGTACTTAAAACTTTATCAGCATTCAACATGTAATTTTTGTCATCCTTAACATTTATATATGAAATTCTATTCTATCGAAAATCTATCGAAATTTTAAAAGAAAATTATGTGGGTCATCAGAACACGTTAAATATATTTGTTTATCTCTGCGTTTACATAATTACATTTCAGTTATAAAGCGATTGGTGATATATCATAGATGTATTGCAGGTTGGAGATGACTTTCGAACCAATTATTTCACCAAAATCAATAACAAAAAATATTTACACAATTCTCTTCTCTCAGTCTTTTTTCAATTTCATTCCAAACATCCCGCCGTCTCTTTTTGATACTTAGACTAACATTCAATAAAACAGCCAACGCACGTCATTAAAATATATGACGTTAGCACAGCGTTTTCCGGCTTAAAAACCTCTTATTATAATTATTAATATTTTAAAGAGTATTGCAGATATTTGGCAACATGGACCACCAGAACCCAAATCGAATTTTATAAACTGCTTCAGTTACAGGTTCAGCAAATAATGCTCTACCTCCTTATAAGTAAAATAAAATGAGAAGGGAAAATTGACTCTGGGTTTATACGTATTTTGCATTTTTACAAACTGCAATTGGCGCTATATTCGACGTCATCTATGGCATGCATTGACTGTGTTATTGGACGAGCTATATACTCGGCTAGAAACACTGCATCCCTTTCTTACTTCTGATTTTACTGGGGTTCTCGACGATAGAGATCTATAAAAACTAATAACAAACTAATAAAATGGTAAAATCATTCAATCGCAAAATCAGTCATCATTAAAATAATGGCATCAAGAAAAACAATCGTCTGATTTACTAACAAAACAAACTACTTTTATATTTATGAAAAATTGCCGAATAATAATGTTTCCAGACCGATAATAAAGAAATCTAACCAAAATAAACGTTACAATTAACCAGTGTTCTGCTATCGTCAAACCGTCAAAATAATAAACAAACAACATTCATTTCGCAGCCTTGACATTTTATGCTAATAAATTAATTGTAATTCGTATTAGAGCTAACTAACCACCGAACTGACCGCCTAAAAACCATAAACCATGAATACCCTGATTAAAATTCCTATAAAAGTCGATTGAGAAACATTATCTACCTTCGTAATAGTTACAATATCCGCCAGGTATGTTGGCGATTTGGAATTAATGAAAAATAACGACGTCTAATAAACACAAGGATTTCGTTCCTAAAATTAAACGTTTCTAATTGGAAATCTTCATATTAACTCAATAATTGATACGTGGGAACATAACCTACAAAGATTCTAATAATAATTGAATTACATCGTAAATAATTTAGAAACTGTTATTCATAGTTACATTAAACATAGATAAGACTGCCTGAAGATGATTTGATAAGATTGCATAAACTCAGTTTCTTTACATAATTTGAACTGTTTACTAATAAAACCATAACCTCATTCCTTGTAACACGACATATCCTGGGTAAACTCGCCACTAAAGAGGAACAAACAAACGTGTCATTAAATATTTTATTGACGCAATAAGTGGTCTATGCGTTATGTGGTCCAACCTGCGGAGAAATGATTTTTTATTGATCAATTTACCTCAAGGCCAGACGATGTATCAATCTCAATCAAAATATGGCGTTTCTTTATTGCCACATGTAGGAAACGAAATTGGGTAATTTCTAATGGGATAAAATTAAATGATGGTGTGTTATATAACCAGTTCCTAAAAATACCAATTACATATTACAACTGACTGATACTTTTTAAAATTCTTTAAAAAAATGATAAAATACTTTTTTTTTTAACCAAGCTAAATTATCATGAGAGATCTTTAGAATTGATATGTTTGAATCAAACACTGAATGCAAACTATCAGTGTCAGTAGTATCAGTAAATCAAGTGATTTTGTAGTATGAGAATGTTCGACTACGAAATCTTCATGGAAATGCTCCAATGAAAAGCCCTAGTTCTTTCCGCCGTATCTCCCAAATATTGCCATGACTCACGGTCTTACACTGATAGGAAAACGACAAAAATTGTATCGATTCCTTAGATAGTCCCAAAAAACAAGGAAGTGATATTCAAATTTAAATAAAAAAGTTAAAACATATTTGCACAACCAGCTAATATAACATATATAGAGTTGATTAAGATTTTTTTTTAAATCCACTATATGGAAGTAATAAAACGAACACAAAGACTATAGCCAAAACAACACGCTTAATCTAAAAACTATATCGATAAGTAGGTCAGTGAAAAACCGCCAAAATATTCTAAATTAAAAATAATCCGCCACATCTGGACCCTGTCTCCCAGCCCCTTCCCCAAAACTCGTGCAGTCCTGTCCACAAACCACTTATTATCGCATTAGAACGCTTCGAAATTACGTCATTGACTCGTTAAAAATTGGTGTTCTTGTTATCCCCACCACCTGACGATCCGGTAACCGCCGGCTTCCTCGCTCAGGTGACATAACAATTTAAAAATAAAATTAGACTCTAAAAGAAATGGCGCCCGTCGAATTGTTCAATCGCGAACATGTCGAAACGATGATGTGCGTTGGTCCCCAATTGCAATAAGGATTTTATTATGTACAGTACTGTTGCACCAACGAGGAAGAATTGAGCGTTAAAAGGCAATAAAAACAATTTGCGAAATTACCCTTCAAACGAACAATGACAAAAATTGTCTAGTAGTTCAAATGAACCATTTAAATATTATTTTAAAAAGCCGGATTCGCGAATGTTGTCAAATGAAAACTTAATATTATCTGAGATAATCAATTTCGTAAAGGCATGCAATTATAAATATTTTAAAATAAAGTTCAACAATAACAATCAAATATCAATAATTATCGATATAATAGCACTTTAATGACAATTTTTTTTAAATCAAATAATAATACGTCAAATATTTTAGTAATCACAACATTGTATGTTAAATTATTTATTGTTCTATTGCTAATATTAAAAAAAAACAATTATTATAAAAAACACTTTCGATTTTGAAAATTTAAAATTATTTTTATAATTCAACACTATGATGATTTGATACTACTTGATGATACTAAAACACAAACACCGTGGAAAATTAATGTCATAGAAATATGTAAGGTAGGCAACATAAATTACCATAATATGTGCACGTACACATACATCATAGTCATCTGGTCAAGTTCCTGCGAAATACATAATGAGTGTTAGCGATAAAATCACTAAATAAATTCGAGGTAGTTGGTGATGTAAGAGATGGCGTCACTATTGACTCAAATACATGAATTCGTCATTATTCACAAATAATTAAACATTTCGAAATTCTAAGCGTGACCACTTGCCATAATAAAAGTAGAAAAGTACAGTTAAAATATAAACTAAAACATACTAAATCGGAATTGTAAATATGTTATGGCCTTGGGAGCCATGGTCTACGGTTTTGGTTCAAGAAACCGACTTATTCGTTAGATAACGACATTTTTATCAGAACCGATGTCTTTCCACCATGAAATCAGTCGCTATAAATAAATATATGACCTACCTTGAAAAATGTATAAATATTTAATTATGGAGGCTTATTTACTTAATGAGTGGGAATTGTTGCAACGATTATGTTGTTGATGTGGATACTGGTTTGAGTTATCTCAAAATGCATGGACTAGGTATTTTCGATACAAACAAATATTCTCTAATTAGATTAGTGTTGGAATATAATAACATCAATGCATTTATAAATAACAAAAGCTTTTAATGATTTGGGCACTGCAGTTCAAAACAAGTTAACAACAGTATTAACACAAAATCCTAAAGCTTTCTTTAATACACTAATTAGTGCTTTATTTAATATATATATATCAACTGATATTGAAATAATCGATCCACTGACAGATAAAAGTAGCAAAATCACTCTGAATTGTAGATAAAAGTATTTATGGATATTAGCAGCCTTTAATAAAATGTATTATTTTTTAATCTATACCGAGAATAATACCGACAGTTAAAAAAACTCTCAGTGTCTATTATATTTATTATGTTCACTTGACTGGTTATCGTTATCCCTAATTCATAATACTAATAATTAATTACATCAGAAGCATTAAATAAACTTTTCACATAAAATTATAAGGAACAAATTTGGTAGGTCCAAAATATAATCAATTTATTAAAAAGTCCTTGGATTTATTATTTGATCTCTTTAAAAAACACAATTTAAATAACATTCGTCTAATACAAAAATTGACCATAATGATGCTCTTAAAATTATTGCTACTTGAACAGATGGTTTGCTCCACGTATATGGCGAGAATAAAAACAATTGCAAATATATCTAAATAATGTGACTCCTTTTATGGAACAAATGCAATAAATATGATGAAATAATAATGCCGTTTTACCTCGAGGTTTATATCGTTTTCTTTCTCCATCTCGTCCACCAGACACCCACAAACAGAAACGCTATTAGTTAGCAGAAATGGTCGAACGCTTGAGAGAAACCACGACCGAGCCTGAACACGCTATTCAACCGACTGCAATTCGTCAAAATTGTTTTAATATATTTCCTCTTCTTGTATTAAAAGAGGATAATGATGTCATACTTAACAAATTTTGAACGTTGAGTCGAAAGCGAGAACCAGATAAAGGAAACGTCATCTCTATAAGCAAAAGCAAAACAAGTCGCGAGGTTCAGCGAAGACATCTGAACCATTTCCCCGATTTTTTGCAATATGCGCGACCTTTCGTGTTTGTTGGCTGCTGCATATAATTTCCTCGTTGTAACTTTTATTTTCGGATGCATATTTGTAATGATTAAATGTAATAAATATTATTCAATTTAATCGAAAGAAAAACAAGATTGGATACTTACCAGAGTTACTATGTCATTGGGGTTCATTTTGGCTATATCCTGGAGCCTTCCATAAAGGACATCGAGCAGATACTGATATCTGGCATTTAATTCGTCCAGCTCCATGGTGACCGTCTCGGCTCCGGCTGGTGCACCGTCCTGCTTCATGTAGATGTCGGTAACGTCCCACGACGGGTGAATCTCCAGCATGGCGTCGCGGAATTTCTGGATGCCCTTGCTCCATATCTAGTGTTACGGTTAGATTGTTAGGTGTTAGTTAAGTGAGTGCGCACGCGTGGTGAGTTGACATTACATGAAGCTATGGATATAGTGATGGTGATGTCGTGTACAATGGTAAAGAAGTAATCAAGAGAAGGAAGATTTTTCATAACAAGTCTGTGACAGGTTAATTCATGTTATATCACGTTGTTCCAATTAAAAAAATTAAAACAAAAAGTAATAGATTTATATCATCAACAGGCAATTTTATTTCTTTGATATATTTATGGATAAAATTTTAAGAACAATGGTATTTTTTAATTACTAGCATATCTACTGATTACTTCTAGTATAATATTGGTATTTAAAAAATACAAACACACATGTACGATATGCATATGATCTCTTATTTAAAAAATGGAAAATGATATGAAATCAGGATGTATCCCTCTAATTCTCTACATTTCTCAGTATTTTAGTTTAATAAACTACTTATCAAGCTTATATTTCCAAGTTACATTAAGAGTTAAGCTGTATATTTATCATCTATGCTAATTAATATGATTAAAAGAATGAATAGCATGACAAAAGACATTTGACAAATTCTTGGATAGCAGATCAATAAGACTAAAATTTTACACATTTGAATATTTCAGATAAATATTCGAAAAATAATTTAATTTTTATTATTTTTTTAAAAATTGTTATTTGAATAAATATTCTAATCTAGCAATGTACTTACATAATTCTTGTAAGTAGTTTAACAGATCGAATTAAAAAACAATATCCAAGAAAATTTAATTCCAAAATACCAACATAATGCAAGCAGTTTAAAACTAATCCAATATATACATTATACATACACCCACTTGTTTGATCGATAACTGTTAATAAAAAATACCAATATTGAAACAATTTATCCTAAAACTGAATATGATTAATGAAATGATAAAAAGATCAAAACTAAATTTATGTGTCGATTACTCCCAACCAAGTATTTTAGTTATTTTTCCTCTTGTATGTTGCTTTTATTACACAGAAATGAAAAGTAAATGCTCTCTAAATGTTACTGTGTCCTACAAGCATTAATCCAGATATTACTCATCACCATTTAAAACGACATTAAAAGAAAATCTTTAACTACATATTAGAAAATTAAAGGTAGATATGTTATACAATATATAAAACAATTAGTGTTGTTTATAAAAATATAAGGTCCCTGTATGAAAAGTAAATAATCGGTAAAATAAAAATAAATATAGTCATTCATTCAAATCACGTTCACACTAATTTACTTAACAAATAAAACTTATTCTAATCAGAGTGAGTAATGATATGAATATGTTTCGTGGAGCTGGTGACTGCGAAAGCAAGTATCGCTTAAACCACCTAGAGGGTTTAAACAATTCTATTCTTTCGCAGGGGTGTTCTTTAACCAAACCTTTAGTATTTACCTTTCCTTCCCTGATGTATCTACCACCGTTTAGATTGACCTGTTCTATCTTAGGGGTGCGCTCGACCGCGGCATTTAATAGGTTCTGAAATTTCAAGGGCAAATGTTAAGGTGTTAGAGGGTTATTGTTATGTGTTGTGTAATAAATCTAAGTGATGTTGAACTAAACAATATTGGCTTTATCACCGTTATTTTTAGAACCTGACATGGTAATTGTATTTTGGTTATTTACATTACAAAATAAACACACATATTTTTCAAGTTGGAATTAATTACTCAAATTAGTTTATGGATTAGAATTTAATCCTTGATTAATTCATCTACAATTAAATTCCTTTGATTAAATTCTCTGTGATAAGTTGATTTTAATAGTAGACAAAATTGTAACATATAATGAATTGTATAATTTATTTGTGAACTATTGAGATAATTATACAGAATACTTACTCTTGTGGCATCCAGATGTTCTTTAGCTCTATCCTTAAGAGGTTGCAGGTTCTCTAATCTTCCATACTGTTCATCTAACCAATTATCTTCCACCTGCTTGGCTTCTCCATACTTCTGAAGTAAATCATAAGCCTGCTGGCATCCTTTCAATCTGTCAGCTAACTGTTGGCATACATTTGACCACCTGCTATTTAATCTCTGGATGTCTTTATCTAAACGCTCAACATCCGCATGTGGTCCTCTTTGATTTGGTCTAGATTTCTCCGTTAGCCTTCTAGCATTATCGAAGTCATCATTTAATTGGTCCATAGCAATTTGTTGTTGACCAAAGGCACTTTCTAATTTCAATAGATTGTCATGAACAGCTTTGAGCCCCTTTTCAGTGTTGGGCAGTTCAGTTAAACTAGCTAGTTTGATCTCAAAATCGCTAATGGCGTCTTCGGCATCATCGATTCCATTAAGGACGATTTCTACGCATTTAAGTCGTTCGATGTATAAATTGCTGGTGTTCCAAATGTAGTTCCATTTATCCAAAACCTTCTCTAAGTCTTTCTTGTGTTGAGGCGTTTTCAAAGTGATCGATCGGAATGTATCTTTAACCTGTTCAATTTCAGGTTCAATGTTTTGTAAGTGTGATTCAAATTCTTTGTGTTCTAAGATCAAATGTTGTAGTGTATCAATATCTCTTGGCAAAGGAGCAATAACGCGTTGATTAATAATTCGTTCTGCTTCATCCAAAACTCGCTGCAGGTTAGATATTTGATTGTTAAATACTTTAGTCTGGTTTTTGCTCTCTTCTTCGGCACGAGCTCGTTTCTCGAATTCATCAAATAGACGGTTCACTTCATCCATTTCTCTTCGCAACCTTCTCAGTTGGGGATCAGATGGATCACCTTCAGCCATAAGTTTATCGGCGTCCTCGTTTAGAGCTCTTCTGATAGCATTTCTTTGTTCAGCGCCTATGGCAATGAATTGAGGTAAGTCCCAACCCTTGACGACCTTAATGGTGGCGAAGATCATGTTCTGTCTCATCCTAAGTTGTTTTTTCTGCCATAATGCGAGTGATCGATCATATTGTCTTCTAAGACGATCAGCGGCATCTAGTGCGTCTTTGTCCGGTGGTGGAAGCACAAAGCAAACTCCAGGCACTTGACATTCTATTCCTTTATCATTATGGACGCGCCATTTAATTCTTCCGGAATTATCAGTGAGTGTACATTCTTTGTTCTTTTCAATTACAAACTGAAAAAAAAAAACGATTAAAAATATTAACAAATCTTAATCACTAAAAGTCTCACATCATTTTGTTTGTAATTGCATATAGCAGCTACATTCATTGGTCTAGTAATAGGCTGTCTTCTTTGTTTCAGTGGAGCTACTTTTTGTGCCCTGGCGGTCAGAGCTTGAACCTGATCACCGAATGAATTAAGTTCATCCCTAAGAGTTTGCATTCCCTGCAATAAACGTTCCCCGACGTCTAAACTGAAGTCTCCTTGACTAAATTCGTTGTTCATAATCTCGTCTTTCCTATAAATAAAATTAATGTATCGCTCTGATTACATGCAAATATATTTAAAATGTACTTACTCTCTTAACCATTCCTCTGCAGATTGGATGTCTTTGAAGAACTGTTGGTATATTCTGGTATTTTGAAGATGTGTTTCTAAACAGTGGGTGAGCTGGAGCAGCCAAGCCCATTGAGCATTCATGGCGGCCATGTGAGCTTCAATAGCTTTAGTAGCGGGATGGTTCTGAAGTACCAAAGCTTCACCACGCTCTAACACTGAGTTAAATTGAATTTCACGTTTTTCGAGCTCACTCATTAGATGCTGAAAACATTTTCAGAAAAAAATTAGTAAGATACAAATATAAGTAGTGGTTTTAACATATACCTCTCCACCATTTCCATATAATTGCTGCGTTTAATAAAATATAGTTAATAAATTAAATAAAACAATTTTTTACATAATTACAGACTTTAGACTTCAATTAATTGAAAAATTTAACAAATATATTAAGTTAAAAATGATTCCAAATAATATTAAAGAGTTAACAACAAATAATGCAGTACCAACCTCGAAATATTTTTCAACGCCATTTACATCTAGCTTGACGTCGCTCCAGTCTCTGGTAACTTCGATTTCTTCTTTTTCGTTGAGCCATTGCAGCTCCTTGGTTGCTGATTGTAGGAAATCTAACAAGCTATCCAAATCGGTCATGCGATTTGTACTGAACGAAAGGAGTTCAGCATAAATCTTCTGTAGCTGACCTAAGTGCTGGTCATATAAGGTCAGTTCTTCGCCGCTAAAGTATTGTCTAGCCTTAACGCACTGTTCTACTTTGGAATGATATTGGTCAATGATTTTGTGTTCGCGTTGGTGAATATCACGTTCTTGCTGGACGGATTGTAGATCGGTTCCATAATCAGCTTTTTTGAGTTGTTTCTGGAGGAGAGATAACGATAGTGAGGGGAGATTTTATGGATCGAATTGTTTGAGTGACTTACCAATTTATTCTTACACCATTCAATGTGTTCTTGAAGAGATCTAAAGTGCGGGTTGGTTTCAATATTCCTCGTTTCTTGTACGGTACGAATGTGTTTGGTAACTGTTCGTTCCTCCACTGGGAAACTCATGTTGGCCAAGGGACCTACTATTTTGTTGTGCAAATTGTGACGTAGACGTACCCATTTTTCGTGCAGTTTGTTAACCCTTTTATCCAGCTCGCCAGCCTAATAACAAAAATACACCGATAAGTTTGTATTTGAATGATAAAAATTAATTATTTTATTACAGTTTGGTAGAGTTTCACTTACCTGGGGATATCTGCCGTTGCGTAAAGTGGTTACGTCCACTTTCAGGGATTGTATGGCTTGTTCTGTTATAATTAGGTCATGGTCGATTTGATCGGCAATTTTCTTGGCATCCAATGGGTGGATTCGCTCGATTCGTCTCGATTCAGTTTCTATGGCGTGTTCAATTTGATCAAGATGGCCGTCCGTTTGCTTAATTTCTCTGCAACAAGTTTAACATTTAGGTTTGCTGATTTTAAACGTAGTTTAATGCTGTGGTATGATATGGTGATAGATAAAGACTTGCCTATGAACTTTTTCAGCCAATCTTTGTAATTTCTCCAATCTTTTAATTTCTTCGTGGATGTGCCTGTCTCGTTCTTGATAAGCATTCATTAAACGTTGCCAGTTCCTTTCAATATTGTCGATGTGCAGTTCAGGTTCAATGTCAACCTGTAACAAAAACAATAGCCCTGTGAAATCGTTCCATTCCCATTATTCCATTAACTTAACGACTTATTGACTTCGGGTTACGTACCTCGCCAACGCTTTTGAAATACTTTTCCAGATCCCTGAACAGCTGATGGCAATATTGTTTGTCTCTTTGTCGTGGTGGGATTTCGTCGGTTTGGAATCTTTGCGATTCGGCGGCCAATTTTTTCATTTCGATTAAAGTAGGCGGGAAAGCGCGATCCTGTAAACATCACATAAAGTGATAAAATTTGAATAAAACCGTCGTTATTTTACGATAGGTATTTTTTTGACGAAAGATAAACAAATTAATTCATTCGGGTAGGATGTAATCAAATAAGGCGCTAGTTTATGGTTTTATTTGCGAAAATCATTAACACCGCGTTAAAAATAATGTCAAACAAAGATGAAAACTTTAAATGTTGGATATTTTATATATTTATAATCATTTATTTTTTTACTTTAAATGTTTTATCGATTTCTACTCCAGTAGTTTAATTCCTTGCGATGTCACGGTTCTAATCCGGACGTAAACCTACCTGCATAAGGCTATATTTCTCTCTAATCCACATATGTAAGCTACTAGCGATTTCTCTATATTCTTGCACGCGTTGCTGAGCAGCGGAGTCGTAAAGGGGATGTATGGGCGGTGGTTCGGGGAATACTTCATGTAACGATGATATATATGTGATGAGCGACTTCTCATCTGGTTCGTGAGTGTCGACATCTGTAAAAAAAAGACAATGATATATTAATTTAAATGATGTTCAATTCCAAAAAAGGCTCGTCAAAAAGCTATTAGATGCTTGCATGTATTCTGATCATTTATTTATTTAAAAAGGCATTTATTGAGGGAAATTGGTTTATATAATATATATACAATATTTTCTCATCTTTCTGGTAAGATCGCGATACCGCGTCAAAAGAACGATATTGATTGAGCAGTGATTCATACTTTTTCAGCATATTAAAACTGTATGCCTATCAAGCCATGCCTCATTGATGTGAACAAATGACAATCAAAAGGTGCTATGTCTGGTGAGTGCAGCAGAAATTCGCATTGTAACTATAATAGTGTATCCTTCACAACTTTTGAAACGTTATTATGTAAGAGGATTACTTAGCATCTATTATTGTTTATTACTTGTCTTTTTTGCAACAATATTCGTCATTCAATTTATTCAGTTTATATCAGTAGATATCTGCAGTAGCACATTAATTCTATTTTGAGCACTCTATAACTCAATAATACTAAATGGAAAAATATTATATTATATAAGAACTGTCAAAACAACTGGATTTAACAGGTAAGTTAAGTTGTTTAACACGTTACATTGATACATTATATTTTCACCTATAGATATCACTGATTAAAAATGCATACATATATGTATAACTTGGACTATATGATAGATACGTTAAAATATCATGAGGCGATTAAATAGTTTTTCGACTTACCAATAATTTAATGTCAACTTTCAAAGACCTTAAAAAATTATTATTGGGAGTCCAATATATGGTACACTTTTAAGGTTTACTTTATCACCTTTAAATCGATACTGCATCAGTAATGACTGTATCTTCATTGTAATTGTCAATATGAGCTTTCAAGGGATTTTTAATTGACTAAAGCGAATTTGACCAAAATTTTTGTATATATTTATCATTACTATAAATACTCCAACAAAATGCAGTTTGGATTGAGTTAATTACCTTTTTAGGCATTTAATATTATTATAACGCTTTAATTTATAACAAAATGTAATAAATAAGTAGTTATTATGTACATGAACGAGTGAATTTATGTAAAATTATAAGTCAATATCATAAAACCTAAAATAATTATGCAGACAAGAAAGAAGTCTTGATGTATGACCTAACACGAAATGCCATTACTATAAATAGACTTATTATGTAAGATTCAAGTCTAGCAGAGAAAGTAGAAGACCAAGATTTTTAATAAAACACGTATGAATCATTTAACATATACAATCATTAAAATATTAACACAGTCAACTATTTGGCAGTTAAAAAATAACTATAAATAAACGGTGTTTTTATGAATATTTTTGTTTATTATTATGACTGCAATGCTATAAGTAGGTCACAAATGCAAATTCAACCAGTAAGTTAATAAAATAACAATACCAAAAATGTCCTTTACTTTGCAATAAGTTATTGACCAGATTAGCCTCATTGAAACAGAATAAACTGCATGCATATTGGATTAATTCTACTGTTTTTAGTTCGCGTATATCCAGTTAAATAATAAACGAACACATAGGATGGGACGACGGAAATACATGAATTAAATATTCATGAATCGTACTGTATACGGCCTTAACACCATAGAAAATAAAATGAATCAATAGCAAACTAAAAATGGATTGGGGTTTACCAATAATTCAATTAATTTCACCGATTTTTCTGTTTACAGTGTCTGAATCACGTGACCATAAATTTAACCTATAATTTAATTTTGGTAACAAGTACTTACTTTAGTCAGTAAAATATATATTAATTGTTATTAAAAAAAGTAAGATATTAGTAAAGAATTGTACATTTGTGAACCTCTAGAATATATTATAAAAATAGTATTTTACTTACTTCTTTCATTTGATTGAATCTTTTAATTTCATTTCAAACGTGTGACATGAAATTTGTTTATTCCTTTTGATATTGACATTGACGTCAATGTCAAAAATTGATTACCGTTAAATATAAGAAGATAATTAATAATGTTTATAGATTTATTTTGATAAACTTTAAAATTCTATTTGACCTAAAAGTATCATAATTACGTGGCCGTTTACTAATAATGACATATATTTATATAACAGTATAATAATTCGTCATATTTTCTACAAAAACAAAAAAAAACCAGAGGATTTCTGGTTGCCTGAATATTTAACAATTAATGACAGAGTAGCCTTGAGATACACATGTGGATTTGTTTAAGTGTAATTTCTGTTTCCGTGGATAAATATGTTTATTATACGTTAGTATAATAAAAATTGCTGAGTCCCCAATTAGGTACCATTCTTGGCTTCTGTCAAGATATTTGGACACACAAAAAATAATGATACATTCACCGACAATTTGTCGGGTTAAAAAGTCATTGCCTTCTTGATGAGTTCAACATTTTTTCCAAAAATTAAATATAATTATGTTTCGTTGAAATTAACTTCTTTACTATTTTATTTTAATTTGGCATTTAAACATATGAAAAATAAGAAAGAAATTTGTTTTTATAAATAGGTCAAGATTACCTTCTGGGTCTAGAAGCCTGGTAACACCGTATTCCTTCTCGGCTACATAGAATACCGTCTCCAAACGTTCTCTGGGTCTCTGGCTGCGTACGCGACCCCAGTCGATGAGATCGGGTCGGTTTCTGTGCAAGATGGAACTGAAAGCCAGTCCGTCCCTCCAGGACTTGGTGAAGTCCTGTACTTGGACACCCGGATATTTGTGAGTGGTTCGTTTGGCCCATCGCAGCAAATAGTCTTTGGCGGAAACGTTCGGTTCTTGCCCGACAACAATGTCGGAGATCTGAAAAGAAAAAATTGTTTATATATTTTTGTAGAAAATGGTGGATGCGCAAAATGTTATAAATTATTGAAAATCGTGTACTTTATCGGACATTTTCCCATGGAAATTGAATAAAAACAACTAGTCCTGAGCAAACTAATCATCCATGCGTTCGTGAAGATTGATTCGGGCAGTGTGGGCGTGCTCACGAGCGATTCGAATCTAATCAAAAGTTTCAGCTGCGCAGATTTGTGAAACGGTCTTGATTAAATTATAATTGATTGATGTGACCTACACTTTTTGCCGCTGTAGCTTCGTATTTTATGCAAATCGAGGGGAAGTAATATTTACGACAAGCGGACAAACGTGTTTCATGTTACGAATAAAACGAAATTAGAGAGTCAAATGCTAGTTATTAATAGATATATTTTTTTAATGAACACAACTGAGGATATTGTCCTATTTTGATAGCCGGATTTAATCGATTATATCTGGTTCCTTTGCAATATTAATAAGGCATGCAGAACCAACAGGATGGTAAGTAATAGAAAACTATAATTAAGATAATAAAAATGTTCTGTTCAGTTTTACAAACTCTGCCGTAATTTTGTTATCAAAGATATTGTTATCAAAAAATTATTTTGGCTTCTTTAAAATATTTACTAACGAATATACTGCATTTATACCGGTTTTCTTCAATGTTTCAAACAGTTGTTGATATCGACTTATGGACTGGCCTTCTTCGCCCTCTTTGAAAAAGATAATAGTCAGATATCCATGCAGTTGTATGCATTATTCACGAAAAGCCTAGTTATCCATTCATAATTCCGCAATTTTGGATAAGGAGCATTAATAAGATAAATGTTAGTAAATATTAGGTGCTATATATTAGGTGCACGTATTTTGATCAGCGATATTACAAATATGAATGTATACAATTATTCAACAACCTAACCTAACTCTTAAATTCGATGGGTTTGACATTTATCTACATAAAACATCAGTTTTTCATTTGGTATTATTGAGTTATTCAATGTAAACAGACGCTAATCGTGGAATAAATTCGACATTAATTACTTTTTTTGTTTGATTTGAAGAAACCTGCTGCAAAAGCCCTTCAAATACGTCTACAAACTTGTGGTGATGTTGTTCTGTCATATCCCAATTGTCGGTTTTGGCTTTTAATTAACGATTTAAAAATGGTGATTTTGAAGTCAATGATAAAGAGGAGCCAGAAGGACCAATATATTTCGACGACTTATTGGACGAAACCTTAGCTGAAACTCTCGAAGCACCTTCAGAGGCTTAGCAGTTGATGAATTCAACTGTTTCCGGATGTTTACATGCGATCCAAAAATCCTAAACCAGGCAAAGCAGAGTTTTCTGTGACGTATAGTGACTGGCGATGAAGAGTTTATCTACTACAATCAGAATGTCCTACCTGGAGGGAGGATATTAATAACGAACGTTTGTTTGATGAAAAGAAATCTATGCATCATCGCTTAAGAAATGAACATCGATGTGAACATGTGAACAACTAAGTGAAAAGTAAGGACTACAGTAATTTGTCTTTACTCTAGTCATATGGCTATTCGCATACCATTGCCATTCATAACATTATTATTTATGACATTAGGGCAATTTATTAACATTATGACAATACATTAGTATCACTACATCAGTATTTCAATATTAAAATAAAAATACCTTTATTATTTATAATTATATAAATTTTTGGTATATTTTAGTACAGAACTTCGTACAATTATTACAAAGGGCTTTTATTAGCAAAAAATAAATTCAAAGACCTATTTAATGAATACCACGTATTATATGAATACTGAAAATGCTCGAGATGATAATAGGAAATCATAGTACCGTCAGTCATCAATGTATTGAGTGTTTATGTCTGTCGTAGCATTTATTATAATAAGGTGAAATGTTGGATATACTCAAGTATTGGTTACGTGGTAGATATTTGATATTTAAGACATTTAAAAGTATTTGAAGTCCCATACAGAAGGATGGTTTTCATGACAATATGAAAATAATTTTGGTGCTTGATGAAAAATGATGTAAATGATATCATATAGCATAAAACATTTTGGTTAAATTACATTGATATATCGCTATAGTTAAAAAAGTTATCAAAAGTATTGGTTGCATGGCCTTCAACAATACAAATGACCTTGAGCTACATACAGAACATATCGTCTGCGAACTCGTTAGAATCATTGTTAGAAGTAAATAAAGAGTTGATGAAGGAGACCAGTTTTAGAGCAAAATTGACAAAAAGTTAAACAAGAGAAAACAGTCTTCCATCTCAAATTTCAACCTTTCTCCAATAAAATATAATCGGAATCGCAGTTAAATGCAACTGTATTCAATACATACAATGTTTGAAAATATGCATTTAGAACTAAATTCCTCTTCGGCTATCAATCAAATTAACAAGCATAAGACGGAAGAACGCCTAGTCGGTTTAATAGTTTTAAAATAGCTTTTCTTCGGTGCGGAGGACGTTGAAATAAAGGCGAACCAAAAAAAAAAAAATAATAACGAAAAGGATGAAATTAGATTGTCAGATTACTATTACGGGATGTTGTCCAGTTCGGGTCAGGAAACACGACACCTAAGCCAAAACAAAAAAAAAGTAGAAAGTACCATTATAGAACAGTGTCTATTTTGCGTAGGTCTTCTGCTGAGTACAGTTAGACAGAAAATTAATTAATCCTGCGGTAATTAACAATCGGTTAGTGATTTATTCAAATTAAACATAACCAGGTTTAGACGATGTTTGTTTTGTTTTATTTTGTAATGAATCGCTGATGTTGCTTTTTTCCAAGATGACCAGCTAGAACCAAATGGTCTTTTGCTGATGTCGCTTCGGGTTCAAGACAAAAAATAGCGATAGAGACTCTGGATTACAACTGGTATTGTTTTATTCTTTTTGTGTTAAGGCGCCTAGGGAGAACCTCACACTGAGCATGTTCGTGAAAATCTTCACGAACGGGAGGCCTGATTCTAGGTGGTATTCGCGTTCCTTATAAACCGTAAGCCTCTCTCCGAGACTTACCTGTACCACACCTGTGCTCCGTAGAGGCAGACTGGACAGACCAGCATTTTGTACAGAGTCGTTTTTTGGGGGATTGGGAGTTTGCTTTTTCTACAGAGGAGTGGAAATATTAGACTGTATACGCCATTGTCTCTGCAGATAGCGGTCTGGATTTGAGCTGACCATTGGAACCTGCGATCGAATTGGAGACCGAGGTATGGTACCTTTTGAATCCGGAGGATAGAGACTTCTTCACTTTGGAGGCGGTATACGCTGAACTCCTTCTTGTGGTGGAACAGAATAGTTTCGGGATAATCTGCAGTCGTCAGAATTTATACCACGTAACCGCCTGGTTGCGTTCGATCAAGAGTCGCGGATGGCGTCGAGACTGTAAGAGATCGTGAAGAAAGATGTGTCATCTGCACGGTATATATGATTGCTTGGGAAGTGGGAAATCAGCCATATAAAAGTTGATCAGGGAGGGACTAATGGAGCACCTTGCGGGGCTCCTGTGGACACCTGTCTTCGAGAGGCGACTGCGTCGCCGATCTTCACTTGAAAGGATCTACCGTCCAAGTGTGAATCAATCAGGAAGATTAGGTCATTCGGTAGACCTAGCTGGTTCGCTTTGAAGACTAGATCGTTGTGTCATACTTGATCGAAAGCTTTAGAAATATCTAAAAAGATGCCTCAGACTGATTCATCGAACTATACCGTATTCTTCGAACAAGTATCCAGAGTTTATGGATATTGCTCACTTCATTTACAGTTTAGCTTTGGCTACCGTCCTAAAGGGTTTCGTAATCACAGCCCTTCCATGAATATTAGTATTGTGAAGCTCCCGCCATACTATTATTGTTGAAACAGTAACAAGTGACACAAAAACATTAAACATCTGAAAGTCAATCGCAAATTTTACTAATAATTTATTATTACAGTCGCAAAACAAAGCGTATAATACACTGAAATAATAAATACTTAATGAAGTGATTTTCTACATGCCATGTATATATAATATAGACAGAAGAAATACTTATTGCCAATAGGGCAGATTGTGGACTCACGAAGAGTAATAAAAAAAATTTCTTCTTGGCATTCTCTTTAAAAAATAATCATCGAAAAGAGACAATGGTGAAACCTGCTTCTTACGCAAGGCAAAATATGGATTATGAATTTCTAATAGCGTATTCTAAACTAATAAGTACCGCCTATTGTTACGGGTTATAAACGATTGAGAGTTGAGTAACCACAATTTGGTTTTCATTCGTGTTAGCAGAATCGTAAAATAATATTTTTATTGTTTCATCAGTTGCATTAGAAGTGATTTATATCCGAGACTAATATTTGCACAATGGACGAAGAACGACACACGTAGGCTTTTACCTATGACATTCATATGCTTATTGAAAATAAATTGCCAATAACCTTAACCTTTGTATTGGTTTAAAACACATTCATTACACACTGGAAACGCCTGAATGCCGCATATATGATGAAATCTTTATTATATCTTCAACAAGTGTGTAACTAACTTCACTTAACACGTGTTCTATAGCGAATATAAAATAAAAATGACATATTTTGTTTAATATCAAAACAAGAAACTGTATGGAGATATTACCAGTAGATTAAATATTGATTAAGGCTTTACAATGTGATGATATCATCTGATATGACGGGCTGACGTTATTAATGATGCGATACTGGTTATTATAGAAGCATTACAGTATATTTTTTTGCAAGCTGAAGTTGAAATACACAGTTAACTGAAATTGGGTCCATGTTAATTGGATTTTTATACTACTTGTAGATATTATAATGTTGTTAATAAATTGAATAATAAGATCCAACGCTCTAGCAGTCCTCCCATTTCTTCGGGGAACAGCAAACCTCATTTAAATGATAAATCAAAAGGATTCGCTAGAGGTACCAGAGGTGTACAAGGTCCTTTGTGAATGTAGAAAGGTGAATATATGAAAATGCTGATGATGATGAGGATGATATAGACATAGCTAAAAAATATGCACGATGTTATAGATGGAAACACAGTCCACTCAGCTTTTGTTGATCACTAGATGGGTGGGACACGACATTAGTTTATAATTTTCAGCTACTCCATAAGGCTATTTTGAGTCCCCGACCTGACACATAGATGGCGCTACTAGAATTAAATCCGTATGATTTTTAGTTAGCCCTAACCGTCGAAATATAAAAAGAACATAAAAAGGAATTTTGCGTGTTGATAAAATATTGCTTTGTGAAGGGAAAAAATACAGTTGAAGCAAAAATTTGGATTGAGGCCGAGTTTCCGGACACTGCCCCAGGAAAATCAAACATCAAGGATTGGTATGCTAAGTTTAGATGTGGTGAAATGAGCACCGAAGACGGTGAACGCAGTGGACGCCCAAAAGAGGTTGTTACCGACGAAAACATTAAAAAATCCACAAAATGATTTTGAATGACCGTAAATTGAAACTGAATGAAATAGCAGACACTCTAAAGATATCAACTGAACGTGTACATCATATTAATCACGAATATTTGGGTATGAGAAAGCTCTGTGCAAAGTGGTCATCCGAGTGGACTCCACGCGATGAACCCGCTCCAAAGCGTGGTCAAACGCAACAGTCGGCTGGCAAGGTTATGGCGTCTGTATTTTGGGATGTGCATGGAATAATTTTCATTGACTACATTGAAAAAGGGAGGACCATCAACAGCGACTATTACATAGCGCTATTGGACCGTTTGAAGGACGAAATCGCCGGAAAACGACCGCATTTGAAGAAAAAGAAAGTGCTGGTTCACCAAGACAATGCACTGTGTCAAGTCTCCATAAATTGGGCTTCGAATTGCTTCCTCATCCACCGTATTCTCCAGATCTGGCCCTCAGTGACTATTTCCTGTCCTCAGATCTCAAAAGAATGGTCGCCGGGAAGAAATTTTCGTCGAATGGAGAGATGATCGACGAAACTGAGGCCTATTTCGAAGCAAAGGATAAATCGTACTACAAAAATGGTATCGAAAAGTTGCAAGGTTGCTATAATTAGTGTATCATCCCTGAAGAGAATTATGTTGAATAAAAAAAAACTAATTTTGCCAAAAAATGTGTTTTACTATGGTAGGCCGGGGACTTTTCAATTGACCTATTAAATACCAAAATAATCCCAACAAAGACAAGGAGTCATAAGAGTATACCAATCTTACACCATGCAACAGAACATGAACAAGAAGGGCCCTGATCGATTGAGCTGTGACACCCACTCGATTAAATCAGTGTCAAAGCAATATCAGAACTAGCCCTGAAGATGCAATCTGTAATGGTTACGAAACGTCGTCTTCTTGAATAAACGCAGCTCCGATATTATAAATTAAAGGTAATTAAATTTTGTGTTGTGAACTAATTCAAAAAAAGTGTAATTCACATTATAAAAATGTTTACATTAACGAATGATATAAAAGATTATGATGAAAAAAACGATTTAAACGAACAGTTCAATTAAAATCTACAATTTTAGCCTGTTTTAATTGACGAACGAATACGAACTTTGTGTTTACGTTAACGCAATGTTTTCATTATTGAGTGTTTACGTTATCAAGAGTCTGCTGTATTTATTAATGACGTTAACGCTGAACTTAGAATTTTAAAAATAAAGCGAAGATAATTTTTCTCAATATCACACGGTACTAAATCGTCTACATTGTGAGATTATGAGAACTAACTCGTCTTAAACGACATAACTACCACTCATCTCGAACGTTGTACGATGAGCGACAGTAATTTTCTTTAAATTCGTGACAATGCTTTACCGTAAGAAGAAAAAACCAGGCGTGTCTCCCATCTTATATTTCTGCTATTGTTCTTTATGATAATGTACCCAATACGATATGATCGTAATATGGACATCAGAAATGCATAATCCGTATCGCGGTTAGATCGGTACCAATTGATGTCTAATTTGCATCGTTTGAAATTGATAGATCTATGTTTATTTCTTGTTTATCAATTATAATCGTAACATGATTATATGCAGACTACAAGGTAAGCTTACTGAATGATATTTAATAAATTAATTATGGTAATTATGTTTTATTAAGCATTGTACTAGTCGATATTATAAAACAAGTTCCTGGATATATACCAGTCTCTTGATAAAGTGTGGGACACAGGGCTGCAAGTTAAACTAAAGAAGCTTTTCTCTCATCCACACTTTCAACTAGTCAAATCTTATCCCACAGACCAGACATTTTATAAAATATGTGTGTATATGAAATCAGATGAAGGATACACTCAACTACATCCAATATATTTAGGATATCGCAAGGAGACATGAGCCATAAATCACTCTATTCTCATTTCAACATCGAAGTATTACAACTCTTATATAACACCAGAACAGGAACAGAATCTCAAATGAATAGTGTTATGTAGTGAGGTGCATTTAATAGTGTTAATACATACATATTATTACACCAAAGACTAAGATAGTGCCGATAGGTCCTCCTAGACATATACCTAAATTTAAGTTATTGCTATGGAAAAGATTCGATCATATGTTAATGTACAAGTTATAGCAACTTCTTGTTATATAGAGTTTTAGTCCGGATTAGGAAATTATTCTGAATCAATTTCTCCAAATATCCCCTAAATGTCGTGGAAGTTCTAACAATGATAAATTAAAAATGCTACATTTTTTCTTATTACTTAGTATGTTAATTAGCATCACGCCCACAAGTAAAACTATTAATATTGGCATCACAAACCCATCCCGCACAATATCGTGTTTTAATTGATCGGTACCTATTGATGTGTAATTTGCATGATTTAAAACTGATGTATTTATGTTGATAGTGATCTGGTATTATTTATTCCTTGTTTACTGATTATAATCATATTATGTACAGCTATGTAATATGCATATTGCAACGTAAGCCCATAAAAATTCATGTTAACATGTTATTGTCATAATTTCATTGACTATGATACATTTGTGGTATTTTGAAAAATGTATAATTTTGTTCGTTGTTTAAAAAAAACGTAGTATAATATTAAGTGAATCTAGACGTGTCCAAAACATCACTTGAATGGACGCACATGGCACATCATGAATTGAGTTAAATTATTATTATTTTAGAACAAATGTTTTAAAAAAGTTAAAGCGCACAGTTTGGGAACTTATTTCTTAAAAGTAATATTGAGAATATGAAAACTTTAATCTTTAATTTAAACTATTAAGATGAAAAAGAGCTCCGTTCGAATACAACATGTTAGCAAACGTTAAAAATAATTCAATTATCTGAATCTGACTGGCATCCAGAGGCTGTAATTCTTGCACCAAATGAATTTTGCAATGGTGCAGCATTAAGTTTTTATGTAGTATGTGGTCAAATGACGATCTTTTTAACATGTCGCTAAATATAAATTCTCTATTGAGGCATCTTGTAGCAGGATTTGATGCCACAACAATGGCAACAGTAAGACGACAGTCATATCGCCTTACCGTCTCATTGAATAACGATCAGAAGCATCTATGATCTTCCTCGGTGCTTAGTATAAATCGGCATCTTCAGAATTACTACTTTTATATCCACATCAATAATCAGTAAATGTCAAATTTCTTGTAAATAGTGTCTTCCTGAACTATAATTATATCGGATCTACGGAGCTCTGAGAAAAAATGAGACACTGACATTCAATGAGACAATACTTTTAACACGAATATTGTTTAAATCGTTGAAAATTAATTCACAACCTGAATTTAAAAAAAATCGTGTTTTAACGTATGATCACTGACCCCTAAAGAAACGAAACAATGCCAATTCGATTAGTATTGTTTTTTATTTCATCAACTCGCTGATTGCGCACAGCCGTACATTCACACATTACCGTTCATTTTCACCCGTTCTCGCTAAATTTCCTGCTAAAGTTTTATTCTTTTCGGCGAAATTTCGAGGAGACAATCGCACTCGCAGCGTTGTGCAAACCGTTCTGACCCAATAAAGTCGAGTTTCTCTATTCGCCAAGAACACGAAAAAGGTCCGTCTTGATAGCTTCGAACCGAAAATGGATAATCAGGGTTGTATAGTTTCGAAGTCGAACCAAAAATAGAATGGCGGGGAAGGACGGGCGGGCCATTTGAAAGAAACATGCCCGACTGACAGAGCACACCCACCAAATAAATCGTAAATAACAACATCGTTTTGATTTGTCTCTTCGATCCAATCAAAACAAACAAAAATTATACCGAATCATTAAGGAGGGAATTCTATAACGCTTTCATAACATCGTTTTATTTTTTGTATTGAAGTTATTTCTAATGCAGAAGGTTTTTTAACATTAATCATTAATAGATCAAGGTCTCAAGTTGACATATATAGGGTTTGGTATTAGGATAGACGCCCATATATCGAGAAAAAGTATTCTTTCTATAGTAGCAAAAAATAGATATTTGAAATTACAAGGGCCAGTGTGACTGATTGCTATTTTTATTTTAAAGGTGAAATTATCAAGATCGAGCAAGATTCTACCCAAACAACTTCCTACCACGTCATCAATATTTATGACATCAGCATACCGCAATATTGCAAAAAAACAAGTATAACACTAAAACAACGTTTGCCAGTTTATAACCTCTAATTATTATCTGACGTTTTGAAGAATATTGCAGACATTTGGCAACATGGCCTACCATTATTAACCCAAATCGAATTTTATAGGCTGATTTTAACTAGGATGAAATGAGAAAATATAATCATCGAAATGAACCCTAAATATAAAATACACAAATAGCTTCCGTGCGACAAAATGTTCCGAGTACGTATATGTTGCCAATTCCCGAAATATAAATAGTGACCCTCGTACAATAAAACAATTCTAACCTATATACTATTGTAGCTGTATAATTAACTGTCGTTTACATTATTACTATAATGTTAAAATAAATTATATTTGATAACATTTTTGTTTCATTATTTTATTTAGACTAAAATTTTGTTATATGTCAAAGCCAAAATCCAGAGTTGATGGTCAACATTGCGACGTTTTGACGTCATACATTGAGATGATGTAGGTTCACTGATACTTTGGATAGACTATATATATATTACCCGGTATATGTGGAAGCCATAGTTCTTAAGGTCTCAAATCCTAAAATTATATCATTATATCAGAATGTAGCGTAAAAGTCTTAAATTTCTCTTCCAAAAACCGCAATACTTTTTCTGAAAATCTAATAATTGTTAAAACCGAATCATTGTTTGTACGACACGTTAAGGTACATCCAGTGACACAGTCGTGTGTTTTGTTTTTGTGTTGTCGCTTCCCAAATATGGCGCCTCGACAACGATGTCTGCGTGGGGCACGTCGATGGCGCTGTCTTGTCTTTTACGGGGCCACAACCGATGGCCATGACATCATTCGTTATTTTTGCACTCTGTTCCCAAAAGCGATATATTTTTCGTCAAGTTCTCTCTCCTTTACTGTTATTTTTAACCAATGTCCAAATTTACCGGTCTGCTGAAGTGGCTCGGACTGATACAGATCGCCCCATTGTTATGCTAATTGTCAGGATTTATTCCATCAGACGATTCGGATTATCTATAGTTGTGTTTTTTAGGCTTGGCGAATAATGCTATTCGAAATGCGATTCACCAGAAAAAAATAACAACAAAAAAAGATACATTTAAATGCTCCTATTAAACAAGTTAGATGTTAGTATAAGATTAGTTTCACTTGGATACAGAAATATATAAACCATTATATATTTTTCTGCTTTTCTTTAATATCTACAATGGGTTCTGAATGTAATCAAATTCACTTATCTAAGATGGTTTATTTATTTTGTAAATGTATAGTACAGATGGTGTACAATTTGCTGAAATGTAAATAAGCTTGTAGTTAGAGGCTCGAAGTATCTTCAAGCGATATTGCTGTTAAGCTGTTTCTCAATCTCAATCTTGGCTTTGACACTTTAGAAGTAGAAATTGTGTGAATTATTTTTAGATCAGAAATATGTAATAGTTTATATATTAAGAAAAAATGAATCATACAAATAGGAATTATGAACGATATATACTTAATTAAATGTGGTACCATATCAAAAACCATAAGAAGCTATTTATAAAGGTACTCAGATATTTAATCCATGTAATTTTTACCCTACGTAGAATATGCCCACTAATGACCTGCCAACTGTGTGTGGATCAGTGTCTAGGTAGTGTTGTAAGAATCAATACGTAGCCTAATTTGCTTATATGGAATCCAACGATTGGGTACTGCTAGCAGGTCTAATGTCATCAACACCCCTCAACACTTCCAAAAAAAGTGTTGCGTGCCATTGTTGATGCTCGGTATTATGATGTCTCTAATGAAGTGATATACCGGGATATCCTTTTAGAACCCGTAAGGAGTGTCATCCAGAGTATTTATCTTAAATAGTTCGAAAGAATGTTACTCAAATATACTTGCCAATCAGCTAAATGTGCAACATGATAGTGAAGTGAAATGATTTTCTACATATCATGTATATAGTAATCATAAGAAATATTTATTACTCACTAGGCAAGTTGTTGAACCAATAAAAGTAATAATAAATAGGAAAAAGTTCTCTAGATATAGTACATTTGTATTTACCAATAATAGGACTAAATAATAGCTAATAACTAAACGATTTTGTTGGTATTTAATTCAAAGCTAACAGTCTAGAAATTAACACAGTAGATGTGAATAAAATAAGAGTAAATCAGAGACAAAAAATAACTGAAGAAAAATATTGATGAACCGAAATATTGTTAAAAAAAATGTAATAGGTACGAAAACAAGAATTTGGATCAAAGGAAAAGACAAATTAATGGGCAAAGATGAAATAGAGAAAAAGTCAAAGATAAGAAAGTCGTCAGTGAATGTCAACAACAAGAATGCCAAAAAAATAGAATAAAAACTGGATGCAGAATCAAATAATGGACTTCAAAATATTTAGAGAGGTCCTTTGAAAGCGATTATATCTCTTCAAGGGGTTTCAAGCTATTTATTCAACTCGGAGCTAGAATGTCATTTGCTAGAATGACAATTACACACATGAAAACAAGACATATTTTCAATTTAATGATCAATGTTTTTGCGTGGAATGCTACTGCAAAATGTAGCAACCAGGGGAAGCATCAGAAATAACATATACCCAATGGATTTTTAGTTGAATTTTAAATTTATTTATTTTAATTCAATTTATCCTCTTGTTTGTTTCTCTTCATTTAAAATATGCAAATATATGAAAACGGACTCAAACTTTTTTCTTCAAGCTTAGAAAGGACAGGAAGTGTCTCGAACTAGGTGAATATCAAAATGATTTCCGACGATCTGTTAAAAGGAAAAATGCAAACTGAAGCAATCGCTACTACAATCTGGGACATGAGCTGACCTTTACTAATCAATCGCTTCGGAATCTGTTCGACTCGTAGGTGTTCGCAACTACGCCTTTCACGTCAAGATATTTCAAATTGATTAGTTTGCTTTTTTTCCTTACTGATCGATCTGGGTGAAAATCGGATTAATATAGCTTAAAGTTGCTTTATAACAGGAAGGCTATAATATAAGACGAAACCACGTTAGGTCGATGCGACGACTCATCCGAGAATGACATCATCGGTTAAATATTCGTAAGAATTGTTGAAAACAAAGGACAATAATATGTTGAACGACCGGATGGATTCGTACAATCTCTGTTCATTTTTGTTAGTTCTCCTTTTATTTATTCTTACAACATTGTAGTGTGATGTTTGGCTAGTTGTGGTGATTTAAAACATGATCAAGATCTCTGGATGACGATCAGTGGCCAGTGGTTGTATATATGTATAAGCTTTATTGTGAAAAATCAGTACAATATATTTTATTAGAAGTATTGTCCATCGATGGCCGCTACTTTTTCCCATCTTTCATAAAAAGTTCCTTCTCTGACAGGTTACAACGCAAATGTCGGAACAAGTAATAATCAAAAAGAGCAAGGTCTGGAGATACAGTGGGGTAGCAATTCCCATTTTAATGTTTCCGAGTACTTTTTCGCCGGTTTTGCGACATGGGATTGGGCGTTATCATGCCGAACAATAACATTGTAGTGGTTTTGCTGGTATCCTGGTTGTTTTCTCGCAGTTCTCGGCTTAAACGCATCAATTCTAATCTATAGTGATCCCCATTGAGGGTTTCATCCAGAAATGTCTTCAAACTTTTGTTTTCACCTTTTTGTTTGTTTGAAAAAATGTTTGTAAAATATCAATAACATAATCTTATAAATAGTGACGATTTTGTATTAGTAGACGTTTTTCTATATTTTATTATTTTGCAGTTTTTCGTCAAAAATGTCTAACTTTGGGAATCCATGAGTTGAATTCACCGAACATTGTCCTTTCTTATTACCATTTATCTAGATACAAATCACATTACCACTCTAAGCAGTATCTTATATATCAAGGAGATTGATTTTATTAATGTAGAGCTTCAGAAAAGCAAAAGAAGATAAATTATTGTTCCAATATACTGCCAGAAAGTTGTGATTATTGAGGTTACAAAATCACTGATTTTACTTTTATACAGTAATTATATAAACTATAATCTTCAACTCATACTACCCATCACTAAAATCTATTGAGCCATCGAAATATGTAATTTATTAATCTATATTGTCGCTACGAACTATGATGATCATGATCACTCATGAGTAACCAATATTATTGTGCTTAAAAATCAAGCTCTTAGGGCTCAGTGGTTAATCAACATCAACCAATCAATTTTATTGAAGAAATGTTATTGAATTAGGTTTAAACGCCAAATTCATTCTATATTTTTTTGTTATAAGATCACCATGAGCCGTTAGACATCATTCACTGTTTCAATAGTATAATTTTAGAACTATCTGACAGAAAATAATTGATATTTTTGATATTTCGATTATGTTAACCTCAAAATATATCTATTTAATTTCATCATTAATCATAACGAACAAATAAAAAAGAGTGTATATTCAGAAATATCAAGGTCCACACGAAATTAACATTAACATATACACATGCATTTAGACACCATAAATAAGATTACATTGAAAATAATGTTAAACTAAATTACCGTATAATTCTGACCACAAAAATCATTTAAGGAAATTATTTATTAAACATAAACATAGGTCTATATATCCGATCTCGTTGTTTTAAATATTATATAAAGGTAATTTTTTGGGGTTTATTAAAATAAAGGTATCAAGTTTCAGATCACAGAATCTGAACTCCTAAATTGTTGTCATCTTGGGCCCTATCAAAAGTAATATGCTAGATTAAACTCAGCTTCTCAGAAAAAAAAACGCTTTTTCTACTTAAATATTTAAATTAGCACCAAAGTGCTCTTAGGTGGCGCTTATGACGTCAATATACAGTTAGTAAACAATGAAGTTGGGCACATGAAATTATTAAAATCATTTATTTCGCGTAATTATTAACTCTAAAGTGGACAAGTGTTGTGTGGTCCTGTAACATATGCAGATAAAGTGATTAAACGATAAAAAAACGATATTTTTTTTAACAAATCTATATATTTGATGCTTTCATGTGTTTTGATCAGCGATATCTATTGAAGAAAATGTAAAAAACTAAGTATCAATGTAACCACCTGTTAAATTCGATTTTCTTGATATTTTTCGACATAAAATAGCAGCTTCCTATTAATGAATTATTGAATTATTGAATTATTCAGTGTATATAGACGCTAGTGATGGAAGGTTCAAAATTGCATTTACGATATTCATTACTTTCGTTGTTTGATTTGAAAAAATCTGTTGTCGAAGCCCATTACTCAGACAGTTGATGAATGAACTGTTCCCACGAGATGGGAAATATTTAAAACACTGGCTACCACATGAATTGACGAATTTCATTGCTTACCAAGGAAAAAATAAGAGTTATGGCATGAAAAGTGGATTTGATACGACAATACCAAGTGCAAAAAGTCGTACATTGTTGTTCAACTTATCTAAACTTATGTAAAGATATTTTTGTGATTGTTCACTACTGTCATCATCCCATTTATTCATAGGAATGAAAAGAACGTGTAATAGTCCTTTCCTAATATCTAATATGTGTGATTATATTACTTCAATGACTGGGTACCTTTACGCGTTTGGTGACTGCACTACCAGCATCACTAGTCACTTCCTCCGCACTTCTTATACATTTCTGATGGGCTCTTTTCGTAAGATCCTCCCCTCTGCTCTGCTCTTCACCCCTGGTCAGCGTGGTGACCTTCCTGACAATCTTAGTAGTGATTCTCCGAGTACCATCCTGCCCGCGTCTGCTGGTCTTGATGGATTCCAACGAACTACCCAACACTTCCGTCGACAATCGCTTCTTCGTGTATATCGCCTGAAGACTATCGTTAGCATCCACCTGATCTAAGCTGGTCACGATCGGCGGGCCCAGGACGGAACTGGGACTCTTCGTGGATGTGGTACCTTGCATGAAGAGTCTTTTTGGGGTACCATTCGGTTTAGAGTCTTTTACAAAGCGATACATCGACATTTTCGTTAATTTATTATGTGATATTTTAGTCACGTTAAGTCGTTAAAACATATTCGCGTTAGAACTGAAAATATATTGTTATAGTTGCTGATATTCTTTAATAACAGTAAATGGAAAAATTGACAAAATTCATCTTGTTTAATTATCTAATTATAAACTGTTAATCTTGTCTGGTGAGGATGTTTACAATATAATGTCATCTCTTATCTTTCTATGCATGTGATTCTTTATTTAGTTTGAGGAAAAGGTATAAATATGGAAAAAACTATTTTAATTAATTAAAAAATGTATAAATTAAATTACCCCCATAATAATGGTGTAGTTATTAATAAATGCTTTTCCACTGATTTAAGCAAGAAGTAAATAAATACGCATGTGAATGTACTTAGTGATTTTTTAACAATTCTATAGAAACTAAAACAATAATAGTATATGATAAGAAATAATCTTATTTTATTTGTTTAAAATAATGAATTATGTGAATATAAATATAATGGTATTATAAATTTCAAAGGAGATATCACTATAACAATAATTGATAGAAATATAAAAAGTAATAGCTAATAGTTATACAAACAAATAATAATACAACAAATAATACAAAACATGGCAAGAAGTAATCAAATTATTTGTTTTAATTAATTATTTAATTTAAAAGTTTTAACTGAGATATAATTATGGTGAATTATTAGTCATATATAAAAAAACAATGATATGACAATAATTATCAAAATATCATCATTCAAAATGTCAACAAGTGTCACTGTCAAAATATCATATTGATATTGACATTCTAATTGTCATTTAAATGTAAAGTAAATAAAAATTGGATAAATCGTAGTAATAGCAACTGGTATTAATTAGAAAAAATGAATCCAATGGTAACGTAACTACACTTCTAATGTGGTCAAAAAGAAACTGTTCATTGAACACATAACAAGTATATCAGCAACTACACCAAATAAAACCATTACGAAACCTTTTAAGTGAAAAAATCTTGTTAGATCGAGTAGGCTAGATTTATCACCACCGGCATTTGTAAACAAACGAAGGAGACGAACTGTCGAAAAGTCGCGAAACGATACAAAAGCATAAAAAAGACGGAAAACGGAGGTGCAGGTGCGTTACGTCAGATGCGCGCTACGAGGTACTGACGGAGTCCGCGTCGTCGAGCTTTTACCATACGCCGGGCGATAGTTTCAGTGGTGGCGTTGGCAAATGACAGGGGCGGGGAACCACGGGGGGGAACCTTGTGCCGCCCGAATATTGTTCTCGCTCGAAGAGACCGATTGACCATTTACGGTAGCGCGAGAGGAATGGAAATCGATCGGTTATTATACGGTTTCCCGTTGGTTCATTTAAATATCGTGCATTTGTTTGTGTGGAACTGTGTATTAATTGAAAACACGACCTTCGATTAGATCGCCGGCTACCAACTGCTACAAGAAAGAGCCTGTTTTCATCGATAAAAGTTAATATATTTCGATTAAATAGATTGAGTTTTTATTAAGAGGGTTTTCTAAGAACATGCCCTTAAAAGTATTTTTCAGGATCTCGATTATTTTCCGAGATATAGCAGTTTAAGTTCCGCAGTATCCAAACCGGCTGGAAATGTAAGCTGCTTTACCTTCTCTATATATGCTTCTATCGTACGAATTAAAATTATAACAAAATGTGATTTTTACCACTTTTAAAAAATTCCAAAATGTTAAAAAGAATGTTAAAGCGAATGAAGTACTCCTTTAGATTAAGCATTTTCTTTTTGGTTCCAGATTACTAGGAATGCTTCACACTTTATCAACCTGTAACTTATTGGATTTAATGTTTTCACTTTTTTCTCTTATATATTCCTTAAACATTAAGACATTTAAAAAATGGATAGCAAAAATATCGTTTGTTTTTATTCGTGCCTCTATCACATTATTATCATCATCATTCAATGGCAAGAAAAACATAAATAAGATATTGTGGGATATTCATAGAGAGAAACAAAATTTTATGTTGAAAGGTTTAGTAAAAAATCAAAAATAGACATGACAGAAGAAGAATAAAGAGAAATGTTGTCTATAATACGAAAATAATTTAGTAAAACGTTTTGTACCTGGTTGTATCAAAAACCATTTAAAAAGATTGATTATATGCTTGGTGACGGTTTTGACTTAACTATTAATAACCAACAGTTTTAATAATATAAGAAAATGAATATCATATCTAAGATAAAGTTGTGTTAATTGGGTTGTGCCGAGAAAAGCAATATGAGCAATTTTCATAGAGATGGAAAATGGATACTATTAACTAGGCCATTAGAAAACTTGTCCACAATCTTGAACCATGAACCTCTACACCAAGTCAACGTTGAGACGGTTAAAATCAGAATACAGTGCTAGTGTACACTTTAATATTAATTTAATGTTATATTCAAATAGTAATTCTTAATTACTGAGATATTTAGTGTTAAACAAAAATAATTTAAACAACCATCACTTACTTAAATATAGCTTGTGCGATCTTATTCTGGATATTTTGACATTAAAAACCTTATTGTAGTTACGTAATTATGGCCGTCAATTAAATATTTTGAACCTAAAACACCGGTATAATTTCAACAAAAACTAGTTCAGAATCAGAGATCAGAAGAGGTGATGCTCAATAATAATTTTAAAAACAAATTAATTACTTATATCTGTAGTATCAGTTGGGTTAAGAATATTATAAAAACTGAGAACTTGCTGTCTACTCAATGAATACTAAACTACTTTTTTTGGGAGGGAATGAAAAGGCAGTCGGTTAGTGAAGTCACAAAGTTAAGAGAACTATATATGGATTTTTAGGGGATAAAATAGTTAGTGATTACACTCCTCTTTTCCACCTAGTTCCATCTAGTTGTGGAGAAATATGGAGAAAGGTTCCAGAATACCTCAGAATATTCCTGTGATAGAACGTGCATATAGGAGCCACTCTAATATGGCCGAACTACAGATCGTTTTAGTAGACCATTTTCATTTCGAAAACTAGAGCTAATAAAAAAAATCTTGTCATAATCATTATTATTAACTCAAAATTACTAATAATACAAATTAAAATTGCTTGAAAATATCACAGAGAAAAAGAGAAATTAGCGGATTTTAGAGTCCTGCAAAATAGATATATAACTTCTTTCCTAAATGAAGGAAATTATTCAGGAAATATTAAATAATACTGTGTTTTTACTTCTGTACTATAAACACAGAAGAAAAACAAATTCACCAATTCAAATATTATTGCTATTGGTTAAGCGAATATATAGATATTTATTCCTTATGACTGCTGTCGCAAACATTCGAAGAACGCATTGACCTTGGCTGAAGATTTGATCATCACTTTATATAACCATATTTCTACGTGAAAGTCACGTTTGTTTTGGGCAGGTCAGTGACGATATGTACCAAAACACTCGAGAATCTGAAGAATAACTTCAGATACAATCATGTCCTTTTAAAGAACGCTGACTCGAACATGTGCTGTTAATTCTTCCCGACCTTCTATAGCGATGATTAGATGATTATTGACACCGCCGCCTATCGACATCTGTTCGAGAAAAATCCCATGGCTGTTAAATTAACTTGCAACTGCTATAAATTATCCTGTTTCATAAATAGCTTTGAGGAGAAAAAAAAACCGACGCACATTTTGTAATAACAACATGCCACCAGTTGTTTAATGAAAGGTAGATAGATATATTGGAGGGTATCATTAAAGGAAAACGTTGAAAATATAATTTTTATACTGTAATATATGTAGGGTTCTTACTAACATACGTTATAATTGCTACTATGTGATAACTTAATAAGTTATTAAGTTTTAGGGTCTCAAAGTGCCTCGTTTTCTTTTGTTAATCAACTTCCAAAAAGGAGGAGGTTCTATGTTCGGCTATATTTTTTTAAATGTCTATTATTATTATATTGTCGATTTCTCCGTTAATTGTTGGCCGATTTTCAAAATTCTTTTTTTTATTCGAAAGAGTGCACTTCTGTAGTCCCATTGGAACCAAATCATGATCTGTTGGGGGGAATGGGTGGAAATCGAGGAAAACGCTCAAATTTTAAAGGCACGTACAATGTTTTCACACATTTTTTATCTATAATAATCAGATATTTGTGTATAATGTTATTGCTAAGCTGGCGTGACGGAAAATCGGAAGTCGTTTAGTGCAAAAGCCATTTAGTTTGTTTTTTAAGCACAAACTATAACACATATGACGTCGTAGAAATATTGTACACAACTGCTTCTATGGTGTAATAAATAGTTAAAGCGTTTTGTCCCAAACAAAGATCGCGGGTTCGATTCACGGCGGGGACAATAACTTTTTGTTGTTCTAGTTTAGTTAGAACATTTGTCAAATCACCTAGTCTAGGTAGTGGACCCGGTAGCCTGAAACGCTCCTTAATTTCAATCATTGTTTCTTTATTCCTATTTTTCCTCATACGGGCCGCACTCTTACTTGGCCTACCAATTGTAATATTAAATAAAATAACTGCGTAATTTGTTGAGTAAATATTTAACACTAATATGAGAACCTGAACTGGAAATTGGCGATGGATCACTACCCTGAATCATGTGAAACTGGATACTAATGATATGTCAGGATACTTAGGTATTGTATTATTTTTATCATCAAATAACGTTAAGAATCGTTCTAATTTGGTAGTTTTGGGTCAACTATCAGTTGTTATTATTAAATTATCCGCAAAAGCTCCTATTAATATGTTTATCTTTTCCACTTTTTTATACTCTATAAAAGGTCAATTGAAAAGTCCTCGGCGACCATAGTAAAACACATTTTTTTGGAAAAATTAGCTTCTTAATTCAACATAATTCCCTTCAAGGGTTATACACTGATTATAGCGACCCTCCAACTTTTTGATACCATTTTTGTAAAACGATTTATCCTTTGCTTCAAAATAGGCTTCAGTTTCTGCGATCACCTCTTTATTCGACGAATATTTCTTCCCAGTGAGCATTCTTTTGAGATCTGAGAACAGGAAAGAGCCGCTAAGGGCCAGATCTGAAGACTACGGTTTTCACTGACTTGTGACACGGTGCATTGTCTTGGTGAAGCTGTACTTTCTTTTTCTGCAAATGCGGCCCTTTTTCCGCGATTTCGTCCTTTAAATCGTCCTATAACGCTATGTAATAGTCGTTGTTGATGGTCCTTCCTTTTTCAAGATAACCAATGAAAATTATTCCATGCGCATCCCAAAATACAGACGCCATAACCTTGCCAGCCGACTGTTGCGTTTTCCCACGCTTTGGAGCGGGTTCATCGTGTGCAGTCCACTCGGATGACTGTCGATTGGACTTCGGAGTGAAATGATGGAGCCATGTTTCATCTATTGTCACATATCGACGCAAAAACTCGGATTTATTACGCTTAATTATCTTCAAATACTGCTCCGAAACAACAACTCGTCGTTGTTTTTGGTCAAAAGTGAGCTCACGCGACATCCACTTTACACAGAGCTTCCTCATACCCAAATATTCGTGAATGATATGATGTACACGTTCAGTTGTTATCATTAGAGTGTCTGCTATTTCATTCAGCTTCAATTTACGGTCATTCAAAATCATTTTGTGGATTTTTTAAATGTTTTCGTCGGTAACAACCTCTTTTGGGCGTCCACTGCGTTGACCGTCTTCGGTGCTCATTTAACCACGTCTAAACTTAGCATACTAATCCTTGATGGTTGATTTTCCTGGGGAAGTGACCGGAAAATCGGCATCAAGCCAAGTTCTTGCATCAATTGTATCTTGCCCCTTCAAAAAGCAATATTTTATCAACACGCGAAATTCCTTTTTATAAATTTATTGACAATAACAAAAGTAACTTTTGTCAAAAATATTCACTCAAAATGGTATAATTCACAAACCAATGATCCGACAGCTGTCAAATTTATACACGCATCTTTCGATGGTTAGGGCTAACTAAAAAAACATATGGATTTAATACTAGTAGCGCCATCTATTTGTCAGGCCGGGGACTTTCCAAATGAGCTGTTAATGTGTCTTGTATTGTCTCTTTAATATTTCTTAGTCTTGTTTGGGTTTTGAGGGTTTTTGATTTCATGATGTCTGTGCAATAAAGGCATTGCTATTTGTCCTAATATAACCCATAGTATTTCTCTGCTTACTCTGTAAAAATCAATTGTCGAATCAATTGAATATTAATAATGTGCATAAGTTTCTATAACAAAACTTTGAAAATATCAGATAACGAGAATAATATAAAATTATATCGATATTTAGAGATCAAAATGCGTATATTTCTCTAGATTTCGTGAAAGGTTTCATATTCCGTAGAAAGAGAAACCAACACCTCGCCCATCGAGTTACCAACGCGGAACTTGCATTTCCGCTGAAATGTCCGACATCCTGGTCGAAAACGGCCACTAATATTAGCCACGTTACGCCTTCCAATCTAGACCGGACCAAATAGAAATATAGTTTTGTTTACTTTTATTTAAGAAAAAGCTTTAACGAACGATTTAATCGACCGGTTTCTATTATATATTAAAGAGATAGATAGATAGCTTTTAATTGCATATTTAGATTAACTTTTTAAAAAAAGTACCGTGACCATATAAAAAATTGGATCATCGATGTGATAGTCACGTGTTTATTATAATAGTAAAATGATTATTAAATAGAAATAGGGCTTAATATTATTTTAATATTTTAAAAACGTTACAATTATATTATTTGACTATCTTTATTATATTTTAATGATGCTGTGAAAGATTGTGCTCTTAATGATTCTTGAAAAGATTGTTGAAAGTAAGACAATATCTTAAAAATGTTTAATTATTACCATATTTGTTCAAAAATAAATTACCAAAACATTTTATTTAACTGTATTATAATGTGACAACAAATCTTTTACTAAATAATTTTCCAGTCTGAGCTACAGATGGTGGAAATCCATATGATCTCTGGATGAAACTAACTTTCGAAATACACATGTCAAAATGTCATGTCATTCACGTTACTAGTTCACATTTTACAATGGTTTTAGAAAATCAGCGTTCGTTATATTCGAAATAATATATGATTAGTGTTGGGAACTATCGACTGAAATTGACTATCGACTGTTTAGTAATTGACTACTTTTTACTATCGACTGTTTCAGTCGACTGTTCTCAGTCGCTATTTTCTGTCCGACTGATTTCGTTACTATTTTGTATCGACTGTTTCAGTCGTACTTTTAGTTACTATTTTTGGTTCTACTTGTTTCATTCGATTGATTTTTAACGTTCTGGCTCTGTCGTCCTAATTGCGGCCTTGACAAAAATGTAACCAATTTATGCTTACATAGATTTATATGTAATATATGCAGTTTTATGATTTTTTTGGTAGTTTGCTTGTAAAAAACAATATATTGTATATTAATATTATAGCATTTTGTCACAATATTTTCAAGATTCCGTTCAATAATAAATAAACTATTTAAATCATTTCTATCAGATTATGTCATGGATTAGTTTTTTTTCTATGATTAGGTATATGTTTAATTTTTATATAGTATTTATGGTTATTGTACATTTTTAGTTTTTAGGTTTTAAGTCCTACTGTGTATATTTAATAAATTATAATAGCATATGATTTAAAAATAGTAATAACACATTAAAATATAATAAAACATTTGTGGGGTATTATTCCCATTCCATAGAAAAATTCAATTCCTTTTTACAGATCCACAGAACTTTCAAATATAAATGTAATTCTACTTTGTTTTAATAGATTTAGTATTTTTTAAAGTTAGTTTGTGAAGGAATTTATACATGCCCGTCTCTTTTATACTACCGTTGGAAAATATAACCACATATAAAATTAACTGCCCCAAGCAATTATCTCCGCCCTTTCCTCTCTCACAATTTATGCAGGAAAGGATTCGTACATCTTCGTCCGACATCAGGAATTGAAAAAAAAACCAGTCGAACCGTGCATTTGTAATTAATTAGTAATTACTATTTTCAGTCGCTAGTTTTTTGAGTATCGACTGTTTTGCGACTATCGACTGTTTCGACTGTTTTCAGTAGATAGTTCCCAACGTTATATATGATCATTAAATAACGACATGATGACATGACGCATACGATGTATATGAATATATGATTTTATATCAATGATGTTGAATATTTTAGTTGGAAAATCAACCATCAAGGATTGGTACGTTAAGTTTAGACGTGGTGAAATGAGCACCGAAGACGGTAAACGCAGTGGACGCCCAAAAGAGGTTGTTACCGAAGAAAACATTTAAAAAATCCACAAAATAATTTTGAATGACCGTAAATTGAAATTGAATGAAGTAGGAGACACTCTAAAGATATCAACTGAACGTGTACATCATATCATTCACGAATATTTGGGTATGAGAAAGTCTGTGCCAAGTGGGTGCCGTGCGAGCTCGCTTTTGACCAAAAACAACGACGAGTTGATGATTCGAAGCAGTGTTTGAAGATGATCAAGCGTAATAAACTCGAGTTTTTGTGTCAATTTGAGACAATGGATTAAACATGGCTCCATCCTTTCACTCCGAAGTCCAATCGACAGTCATCAGAGTGGACTGCATACGATGAACCCGCTCCAAACCGTGGGAAAACGCAACAGTCGACTGGCAAGGTTATGACGTCTGTATTTTGGGATGCGCATGGAATAATTTTTATTGACTACCTTGAAAAATGAAGGACCATCAACAGCGACTATTACATAGCGTTATTGGGCCTTTTGAAGGACGAAATCGGCGAAAAACGGCGGCATTTGAAGAAAAAGAAAGTGCCGATTCACCAAGACAATGCACCGTGTCACAAGTCAGTGAAAACGATGGCAATAATCCATGAATTGGGCTTCGAATTGCTTCTTCATCCACCGTATTCTCCAGATTTGGCCTCTAGCGACTATTTACTGTTATCAGATCTCAAAAGTTGACTCTCAATGTTGAATGAATGAAAATAATGCTCGTTGGGAAGAAATTTGAAGAATGAAGAGGTGATCGCCGAAACTGACCTATTTTGAAGGAAATGACAAATCGTACTACAAAAATAGTATCGAAAAGTTGTAGGGTCACTATCATCAGTGTATCACCCTTAAAGGGAATTATGTGTATGGAACTATGGGAATAAAAAAACTCATTTTGCCAAAAATTGTATTTTACTATGGTAGGCCGGAGACTTTAATTGATCTGTAATAATTATTACATCTATAATGAAGTGATTCAATCATTTATCATCAAGTTAGATAATTTACTAAAGTTACTTTCTTTCTGCGAACACACTGGTGAATTAAAAATGTATAGTTTAAACTATTATATCATGTTCATATAATGTCATATCATGTAATACGTGAAACAGTGTTATGATGTAGAAAGTAAAAATAGAAAATTACACAAAAGAAAATAGAACACAGTATATTTAAACAACTAAAAATCATCGAAAATATAATTGAATCTGAAAGATAGATTTGGCATCGTGGCGGTGCGTAGATCTATTAACTGACAGACGACAATATATCTCGCTCTCCCTCTGTTGTATATCTGTATATAAGGATAGATAGATTAGTTGTTTAATTAACTGTAGTTTAAGTCCTTCAACAAATATGCATTAAATATACTATAATTTTAAGATAAATTATATTTTATACCGTTATTTTTATTTCATTATTTTATTTACATTAGTATTTTGTTGTCAGAGTCAAAATAAACGAAAACTTAAATTTGGTGCGACAACGTTGCATTATAAATTTTGATGACGTGCATGGGCTGTTTTATTGGAAAGACTACATAAAGACAATTCAATAAAATGTTTCGTTTTAATACGCAGTGGTTTATGTTCTTTCTTTCATCAAATGTACATTTAAATATCTGTGTAAAATCCTTTTCATTATATTACAAGTGCATTGCGGGTTGCATATACCTAAAATGATCAAATTATATATCAATTATGAAAATATATCGATTACGTCCAGCACCAATTAATTATCATAGATTATAAATAGCCATTAAAAAATCCGTATTAATTAAAACAGAGAAGATTCATTAGCATGAATGAAATATGATCTTTTGTCGTGGTTTGTGTAACTAAATCTTCGCCGATATCTAAATCGTTCTAGTCGCGCTGAATCGGTGCCTTTTAGAAAGTTTCCCATCATATTTTCGATGCGCCTTCGTCGCTATCTTTATTGTCACTTTTAAGGCTCAAATCGTGATATAATACGCTTTAAATTGTGTCCGCCGAAGCTTTCTACCACATTGCTCAAGCGGCACACTCGTTAACGGCTATAATGACGCTCGGTGATATATGATTTGTAAAATGCTTTGTGTTCTTTTTTTTTGACAGGTAGCGTGGATAATTGGTTTAGTACGCGAGATCATAGTTCCTTTACAGTTCGTAAACAAAAAGAAACGAAGGAATATTCCAGCACGAAGTGCGATTCTTTTCCAGGATAACGCGCGCCCTCATACCGCGCGTCTCACGCTCGATACAATTTCGGAATTAAGTCAGTCAACAGTCCGGAGTTATCACCCTGCGACTACCACATATTTGGACCACTGAGAGGAGCCCTCGGAGGTTACAGATTCAACACCGACGACGAGGTAGAGCAGTTCGTGCGCACATGGCTGTCCGAGTTGACCAAGGAATTCTTTGATACCGGCATCAAAAAACTTCCGGAAAGATATTTGCAAAATGCGTAACTAGTGAGGGGAAATACATAGAAAAACTAGTAAATAAACATCAGAATATTTCTCTCGATCATATTTGAACCATCCTCGTATATACCAAATGCGGTAGCTTTTGCTTCAAAAAGATCTGAATAATATCCATGGTTTTTATCGACGATTTGAGGCATGACAACCTTTTTTGGGCGACCAGAAGCAATCTATTCAGCGTTTGCTCATTTGTGCTGGTACGACCACAACGGAATTCAGTAAACCAATTCTTAACCATTGAAATGAATGCTGTAGAGTCCTCATAGTATTCATAATAATAATTAATCAGCATATGAACATAACTTTTTATACATTTTTGTGAAAATTCGAAAGGTTTTCTGTTGTCAATGGCTGTTGAGCACCAACTTAATGACACGGTTGCTCAATATGGCACAATAGTCTACCAATAAATGGCAGCTGAAGACAGCACTGACTTGTTAAACTACGCTCGTAACATACAACTATAGTAGCGAAATAAATTAGCAGGCTGGCTAACAATGGTAGTCAAATCAGTAAATATGTTACGGGAGAACTACCCTTCCCAAGTTCAAGAAAGGTCCTCCTTGTGGGAATCTGTGTAGAATACGTCCTTTCAAAACCTACAAAGACTGTAAAAATATGCCTATTTAAAGTATAATTCAAAATTCAAATCAAAATTTTGAAAAAACTAAATCACATACGTAATATTTTTACGTTCTTATATGCATTCTGATTATTTTTCAGTATAAAAGGTCATTTTTTAAGAAAAATTGATCCAATATATATTAGCCAAAACATATTTCATTATTTTTGTGATCTTTTTATAATATAATACTGTTACCGTTATGTAGGCATCTGTTATTTTATATAGATAAACGTCAAAACTATCGAATTTAACAGTTGTTTATATTGATACTTTACATTATCACCAACAGATATCGCGAATCATTTTGTTCAGCCCTAATACATTACGGGTTAAATACATCAGTACTAATTAGAGTGATTACATGCCTTATGTATGTAACTGAATGCTTAAAAATGTTCTTAAGCAGAACAAACAATATTGATGGTATTTCTTGTATCAACGTCACTATCCTATAAAAGATATCGTATGCGAACTCTATAGTTGTACTCTCCCTGAATATAAATGAGTTTGATACCGGTACTTTAAGTACTTTAAGGTCACTACTGTTTTATATGTCATAATAAATAGAACCAAATCGTTTAAATGTGTTGTATCTGTACGAAATATTTGTAAAATAGCACAGAAAGAAAGTAAAAACAAAAATAATCACTAATTTAAGTTAAAATTTAACACAATAGGCAACTAATTATACGTTATACATTTAGTCAGCTGATAAATATCTCTTTTCGTTAATTATACGATAATTAAACCCATAGTGATGTCAAATTTAAATAATTCAACATAATTCAATTAACTCACTTTAATTGCCGCCGAATGATTCTTTCATGAGAACAGCCTCGGCGAACAATACCGAAAAAACACTCGTCTTCAACGTTTACCTACTTGCAAATTATTTTCCATTATCCGTAAAACCTGGCCGGTATGTCGGACTTAATGGGAAAGATCGAAAAAACAATGAATATGCAATTTGATGTTCGAAATTAATTAAAATTTACCCAACTAACGACCATTCTTATTTGAACGGATATAAAAACAAAGATTATTATAACTGTAGACAAATTAAAATATTATTTGCAGGCAAGTCGACTATTTAGTATAACAAAACACGTTTCATCGGCCACCTGTTGACAAAAAAATCTTGTAATTAGAATTAAATTGATTGAATTGGAGATTTAGTCAATGACTTGCCTGAATAGTTTTATTGCAGATTTATCATGTTAATTTTATTGGTTTGATTAAAAAAATGGAGTTATTAAGTTCATATTAACTAGTCAACATCAATACTTTTGGAGATTGAGACTGAGAAAAATAAATAAGTTAGAATATACCTCGATAAAACTTACTATACATTGTTGCAGATTTATCATGTTAATTTAATTGATTTGATAAAAAAATGGAGTTATTAAGTTCATATTAATTGGTCAACATCAATACTTGAGTCGATTTACTTGAGAAAATTAAATCGTTGAGGCAAATTTCCAGGATTCAAGAACAATTTCCGGTGACTCAGGTAAGCCATATTTTCTTCTACTGATTAATAAGTTTCTTTATTCAGAGACATAGAATACTCATACTGGGGACATAAACATCTCTTATTGTGATACAGGGGAAATAAATGAATAAATTAACAGCGCTCCAATCAGCAAGCTAGATGAAGTTTTTCTAGATGTATCAAAGCTTCCTCTAGCAGGAAGTCTCCGTCAGGTTGTACTACACTATTCATTTTATAATCTAATGATGATCTATGATAGTATTATTAATAATTGAGGAAGAACTAAATCTCCTTATAATGAATATCGCAGGTGAGAGAATATTAGAGCAGAGAAGAGTTTGAAGAGTTTATTGTGGAGACATGAACTTTGGCATCAATTCCTATATGAGAGAGACTAAACGATCTGTATTAGCAACTTCTCACTTTGGGTATTCCGACAGGGTTTGAAAAGACCACTTCTGAAAAGCCTGAGAACTCATATCTTGATTACTATGAGAATCCAATGTCCCATTTATTTTAATACGACATAGTCCGAGGATTTATAGTTTTTATTGTATGGCACATAACTCGAAATACACTCACTTTTCGAAAATGCTATTTTTATCGTATAACTTAAAAACTAAATGTTGTATAAAAATCAGTATACCACCCCTCCATTCAGCATAAATTTCTTTATAAATTTTGCTATTTTCATTGACCTGTGATTAGTTCAATCGAAATGGCAGCAAAAAGCTTCAAAATGGGTAAAAATCGCAAATTTTCACGACTATATATAAGGAAAAAGTGCTAAAAAATGTTATCTATCGGATTGAGATAAAATCGTCAAAATATAAGTATTTTGAGGCAAAAGAAACGAAAATCCATGTTAAACTGATGTAGGATTTATAGTTTTTATTTTATGGGACATAACTCGAAATATACTCATTTTTCGAAAATACTATTTTCATCGTATAACTTAAAAAATTAATGATGTATAAAAATCAGTATACCACGCCTCGATTCAGCATAAATTTTTTTTATAAATGTTGTTATTTTCATTGACCTGTGATTAGTTCAATCGAAATGGCAGCAAAAAGCTTCAAAATGGGTAAAAATCGCAAATGTTCACGACTATATATATGGAAAAAAGTGCTAAAAAATTTTACCCATCGGATTGAGATAAAACTCTCAAAATATAAGTATTTTGAAGCAAAAGAAACGAAAATCCATGTTAAACTGATGTAGGATTTATAGTTTTTATTGTATGGCACATAACTCGAAATACACTCACTTTTCGAAAATGCTATTTTTATCGTATAACTTAAAAACTAAATGTTGTATAAAAATCAGTATACCACCCCTCCATTCAGCATAAATTTCTTTATGAATTTTGTTATTTTCATTGACCTGTGATTAGTTCAATCGAAATGGCAGCAAAAAGCTTCAAAATGGGTAAAAATCGCAAATGTTCACGACTATATATATGGAAAAAAGTGCTAAAAAATGTTACCTATCGGATTGAGATAAAACTCTCAAAATATAAGTATTTTGAGGCAAAAGAAACGAAAATCCATGTTAAACTGATGTAGGATTTATAGTTTTTATTTTATGGGACATAACTCGAAATACACTCACTTTTCGAAAATGCTATTTTTATCGTATAACTTAAAAACTAAATGTTGTATAAAAATCAGTATACCACCCCTCCATTCAGCATAAATTTCTTTATAAATTTTGCTATTTTCATTGACCTGTGATTAGTTCAATCGAAATGGCAGCAAAAAGCTTCAAAATGGGTAAAAATCGCAAATTTTCACGACTATATATAAGGAAAAAGTGCTAAAAAATGTTATCTATCGGATTGAGATAAAATCGTCAAAATATAAGTATTTTGAGGCAAAAGAAACGAAAATCCATGTTAAACTGATGTAGGATTTATAGTTTTTATTTTATGGGACATAACTCGAAATATACTCATTTTTCGAAAATACTATTTTCATCGTATAACTTAAAAAATTAATGATGTATAAAAATCAGTATACCACGCCTCGATTCAGCATAAATTTTTTTTATAAATGTTGTTATTTTCATTGACCTGTGATTAGTTCAATCGAAATGGCAGCAAAAAGCTTCAAAATGGGTAAAAATCGCAAATGTTCACGACTATATATATGGAAAAAAGTGCTAAAAAATTTTACCCATCGGATTGAGATAAAACTCTCAAAATATAAGTATTTTGAAGCAAAAGAAACGAAAATCCATGTTAAACTGATGTAGGATTTATAGTTTTTATTGTATGGCACATAACTCGAAATACACTCACTTTTCGAAAATGCTATTTTTATCGTATAACTTAAAAACTAAATGTTGTATAAAAATCAGTATACCACCCCTCCATTCAGCATAAATTTCTTTATGAATTTTGTTATTTTCATTGACCTGTGATTAGTTCAATCGAAATGGCAGCAAAAAGCTTCAAAATGGGTAAAAATCGCAAATGTTCACGACTATATATATGGAAAAAAGTGCTAAAAAATGTTACCTATCGGATTGAGATAAAACTCTCAAAATATAAGTATTTTGAGGCAAAAGAAACGAAAATCCATGTTAAACTGATGTAGGATTTATAGTTTTTATTTTATGGGACATAACTCGAAATATACTCATTTTTCGAAAATACTATTTTCATCGTATAACTTAAAAAATTAATGATGTATAAAAATCAGTATACCACGCCTCGATTCAGCATAAATTTTTTTTATAAATGTTGTTATTTTCATTGACCTGTGATTAGTTCAATCGAAATGGCAGCAAAAAGCTTCAAAATGGGTAAAAATCGCAAATGTTCACGACTATATATATGGAAAAAAGTGCTAAAAAATTTTACCCATCGGATTGAGATAAAACTCTCAAAATATAAGTATTTTGAAGCAAAAGAAACGAAAATCCATGTTAAACTGATGTAGGATTTATAGTTTTTATTGTATGGCACATAACTCGAAATACACTCACTTTTCGAAAATGCTATTTTTATCGTATAACTTAAAAACTAAATGTTGTATAAAAATCAGTATACCACCCCTCCATTCAGCATAAATTTCTTTATGAATTTTGTTATTTTCATTGACCTGTGATTAGTTCAATCGAAATGGCAGCAAAAAGCTTCAAAATGGGTAAAAATCGCAAATGTTCACGACTATATATATGGAAAAAAGTGCTAAAAAATGTTACCTATCGGATTGAGATAAAACTCTCAAAATATAAGTATTTTGAGGCAAAAGAAACGAAAATCCATGTTAAACTGATGTAGGATTTATAGTTTTTATTTTATGGGACATAACTCGAAATACACTCACTTTTCGAAAATGCTATTTTTATCGTATAACTTAAAAACTAAATGTTGTATAAAAATCAGTATACCACCCCTCCATTCAGCATAAATTTCTTTATGAATTTTGTTATTTTCATTGACCTGTGATTAGTTCAATCGAAATGGCAGCAAAAAGCTTCAAAATGGGTAAAAATCGCAAATGTTCACGACTATATATATGGAAAAAAGTGCTAAAAAATGTTACCTATCGGATTGAGATAAAACTCTCAAAATATAAGTATTTTGAGGCAAAAGAAACGAAAATCCATGTTAAACTGATGTAGGATTTATAGTTTTTATTGTATGGCACATAACTCGAAATACACTCACTTTTCGAAAATGCTATTTTTATCGTATAACTTAAAAACTAAATGTTGTATAAAAATCAGTATACCACCCCTCCATTCAGCATAAATTTCTTTATGAATTTTGTTATTTTCATTGACCTGTGATTAGTTCAATCGAAATGGCAGCAAAAAGCTTCAAAATGGGTAAAAATCGCAAATGTTCACGACTATATATATGGAAAAAAGTGCTAAAAAATGTTACCTATCGGATTGAGATAAAACTCTCAAAATATAAGTATTTTGAGGCAAAAGAAACGAAAATCCATGTTAAACTGATGTAGGATTTATAGTTTTTATTTTATGGGACATAACTCGAAATACACTCACTTTTCGAAAATGCTATTTTTATCGTATAACTTAAAAACTAAATGTTGTATAAAAATCAGTATACCACCCCTCCATTCAGCATAAATTTCTTTATGAATTTTGTTATTTTCATTGACCTGTGATTAGTTCAATCGAAATGGCAGCAAAAAGCTTCAAAATGGGTAAAAATCGCAAATTTTCACGACTATATATAGGGAAAAAGTGCTAAAAAATGTTACCTATCGGATTGAGATAAAACTCTCAAAATATAAGTATTTTGAGGCAAAAGAAACGAAAATCCATGTTAAACTGATGTAGGATTTATAGTTTTTATTTTATGGGACATAACTCGAAATACACTCACTTTTCGAAAATGCTATTTTTATCGTATAACTTAAAAACTAAATGTTGTATAAAAATCAGTATACCACCCCTCCATTCAGCATAAATTTCTTTATGAATTTTGTTATTTTCATTGACCTGTGATTAGTTCAATCGAAATGGCAGCAAAAAGCTTCAAAATGGGTAAAAATCGCAAATTTTCACGACTACATATATGGAAAAAGTGCTAAAAAATGTTACCTATCGGATTGAGATAAAACTCTCAAAATATAAGTATTTTGAGGCAAAAGAAACGAAAATCCATGTTAAACTGATGTAGGATTTATAGTTTTTATTTTATGGGACATAACTCGAAATACACTCTTTTTTCGAAAATACTATTTTCATCGTATAACTTAAAAAATGAATGTTGTATAAAAATCAGTATACCACCCCTCGATTCAGCATAAATTTCTTTATAAATTTTGTTATTTTCATTGACCTGTGATTAGTGCAATCGAAATGGCAGCAAAAAGCTTCAAAATGGGTAAAAAGCGCAAATTTTCACGACTACATATATGGAAAAAGTGCTAAAAAATGTTACCTATCGGATTGAGATAAAACTCTCAAAATATAAGTATTTTGAGGCAAAAGAAACGAAAATCCATGTTAAACTGATGTAGGATTTATAGTTTTTATTTTATGGGACATAACTCGAAATACACTCTTTTTTCGAAAATACTATTTTCATCGTATAACTTAAAAAATGAATGTTGTATAAAAATCAGTATACCACCCCTCGATTCAGCATAAATTTCTTTATAAATTTTGTTATTTTCATTGACCTGTGATTAGTGCAATCGAAATGGCAGCAAAAAGCTTCAAAATGGGTAAAAAGCGCAAATTTTCACGACTACATATATGGAAAAAGTGCTAAAAAATGTTACCTATCGGATTGAGATAAAACTCTCAAAATATAAGTATTTTGAGGCAAAAGAAACGAAAATCCATGTTAAACTGATGTAGGATTTATAGTTTTTATTTTATGGGATATAACTCGAAATACACTCTTTTTTCGAAAATACTATTTTCATCGTATAACTTAAAAAATGAATGATGTATAAAAATCAGTATACCATCCCTCGATTCAGCATAAATTTCTTTATAAATTTTGTTATTTTCATTGACCTGTGATTAGTGCAATCGAAATGGCAGCAAAAAGCTTCAAAATGGGTAAAAATCGCAAATTTTCACGACTACATATATGGAAAAAGTGCTAAAAAATTTTAGCCATCGGATTGAGATAAAATCCTCAAAATATAAGTATTTTGAGGCAAAAGAAACGAAAATCCATGTTAAACTGATGTAGGATTTAGTTTTTATTTTATGGGACATAACTCGAAATACACTCATTTTTCGAAAATACTATTTTCATCGTATAACTTAAAAAATGAATGATGTATAAAAATCAGTATACCACCCCTCGATTCAGCATAAATTTCTTTATAAATTCTGTTATTTTCATTGACCTGTGATTAGTTCAATCGAAATGGCAGCAAAATGCTTCAAAATGGGTAAAAATCGCAAATTTTCACGACTATATATATGGAAAAAGGGCTAAAAATTTTTACCTACCGATAATTTTTTATTAAGAGATTCTAGATCTTACTCTAGTGCCATTGAATATACTAATAACATATGTCGTACCCAATATCAAAGGAAGAGCTTATCTGCTGTCATCACTTAACTTGGTGCACTTAAAATGCTCTAAATTATTCTTAGTAAATTAATATCTAGTGAAATAAAAGTAAATTAAAATTTAGTGAAAATTGAAATTGTTTTATAGCACTAAATAATTACAGTTTTATCTATTGAAAGAAAGGAAAATAATATTTGTCGCAATTGTCTTTAACAAAGACAGTATTATTATTATTTCGTTCAATCATTATTACAACGAATATATAAAACAAGTATAATATATTAATAACGTTAAACAAAGTTACTGCATCGAATCATTTGCAAAACAAATGAGAGCAAGATTTCTGAATTTCTTCGTAGCAATTAGCATGGCACTGCTAGGAACCAGACCATTTCGGAGATTAATTAAGCTTTTCCGCTATGCCGAGACAGAGAGATATCAACAGCAAAAAAACGACCATATGGTCGAATGGTTCTAGTAGGCGTTAGAATGTAAAGCAGCAAATGTTTATTTCAATTTTTGTTTTCGCGCTTGCATAAATACGTTGTGTAACGTAGGATTTTGGTCTATCACTCGAAGGGCAAATAACCGAAAATGGCAAAGACTTGATACGATTGTTTGTGTGGGTTAGATATTTACGAATTCATCGGAATAGATCGGATAAAAATCGTAGTATAATTCAATATTATTGCGTCGAAATTGACGTATTTGGTAACTTGCTGCCAATTCATTGATCGATTGACTGATATACACTCAAAGCAAAGTGTTACCACACGCGGCATCTTCAGATGGTTGTTAACGATTATTTTCAATAAATATTGTCACTATTTCACTATAGGATTTTTGACACGGTGCATTGTCTTGGTGAATCAGAACTTTCTTTTCTTTCAAATGCGGCCATTTTTCGGCGATTTCGTTCTTCAAACGGTCCAATAACGTTATGTAATAGTTGCTGCTGATGGTCCTTCCCTTTTCAGGTAGTCAATGAAAATTATTCCATGCGCATCCCAAAATACAGACGCCATAACCTTGCCAGCCGACTGTTGCGTTTTCCCACGCTTTGGAGCGGTTTCATCATGTGCAGTCCACTCGAACGACTGTCGATTGGACTTTGGAGTGAAATGATGGAGCCATGTTTCATCCATTGTCACATATCGATGCAAAAACTCGGGTTTATTACGCTTTATCAACTTCAAATACTGCTCCGAATCAACAACTCGTTGTTTTTGGTCAAAAGTGAGTTCGCGCGGGACCCACTTTGCATAGAGCTTTCTCATACCCAAATATTCGTGAATGATATGATTTGCACGTTCAGTTCATATGTTTAGAGTGTCTATTAATTCATTCAATTTCAATTTACGGTCTTTTAAAATCATTTTGTGGATTATTTAAATGTTTTCGTCGGTAACAACCTCTTTTGGGCGTCCATTGCGTTCACCGCCTTCGGTGCTCATTTCATTCCGTCTAAACTTAGCATACCAATCCTTGATAGTTTATATTCTGGAAAATCGGCATCAAGCCAAGTTTTTGCTTCAACTGTATTTTTCCCTTCAGAAAGTAATATTTTATCAACACACGAAACTCATTTTTATACATTTTTTTCACAATTACAAAAGTTTCTTCACTCAAAATGCTATAATTCACAAATTAATGATCCGACAGCTGCGGAATTTATACAAGCATCTTTTGAGTGTTAGGGCTAACTAACAAACATATGGATTTAATTACTTTAGCGCCATCTATGTATCTGTCCGGGGACTTTTTAATTGACCTGCTAGGGTATAATATACAAATTTAGTCAGAAATAGCACCATTTCGAAGTTCATTAAAGAAAAGCTGACAGACGAAGATATAGGCGATATTTAAAAATAATTTAACAACTATAGGCTGTCCAGACGGGACAACGATCACGTACATCTCTGTGAATGACTGTCACTGCACTGTCTATGGACTGCACTAGGGTTCATGTGTTTTAATGATTGACCTAACAAGTAAAATGGATTTGGTCTGTTTTCTAACAAACAAAAAACGCTAAATAAAATAGTTTTTAAAGTAAATGAACAGTTTTTTTTTGTATTTTAAACCCGTTCACATTTCATAACTAATATAACTAATAAATATTTGTTTTAAAGAAAAAAAAAAGGAAACTATACAATTAATTTTCACAACAATTTAACCATGTTTCGGAAATGACTAAGTAAGTTGATCAAACAAAACCATCTCCCGATGATAAATGAAATTCCTGCTGCCGCGAAGAGACCAGGAAAAAGTACCGGCAGCGTTCGGAATTAGTTCTCCTATGCAAACGACCGAACAACAAAAGAATTTATTTATTGGCTAGTAAAAGGCGTACGTACAGTTATTTCTGAATACCATCTATCACCTGATGATCGTTTGAGGTTTGCAGATGAGGCAGAAACGAAACAGAACAAAAAAAAAACCGGAGCCGGACAGAATTCGTGATGTTTCGAAGAGATTAAGCCTTTTCAGATTCCTGGTGCGTGACAGTTGAATACCGATTCTGGTCGTCTGATTAATATTCAGTTGTTAACTCGGTGAAATGAGTAAACTCCGTTGCGGGTATATATTAGGTTGTTCAATTGGTTAGCTGAGCATTATCTATTTTAATGTATATCTCATATTTCGTCTTTCATAGCAATATAGATACATAACAGGTCAATTGAAAAGTCCTCGGCCTATCATAGTAAAACACATTTTTTTGGCAAAAAGTTTTTTGTTATTCAACATAGTTCCCTCCAAGGGTGACTATAGCGACCCCCCAACTTTTAGAAACCCTTTTTGTAGTACGATTTGTCCCATGCTTCAAAATAGGCCTCAGTTTCGGCAATCACCTCTTCATTCGACGAAAATTTCTTCCCAGCGAGCATTCTTTTGAGATCTGAGAACAGGAAATAGTCGCTGGGGGCCAGATCTGGAGAATACGGTGAATGAGGAAGCAATTCGAAGCCAAATTCATGGACTTTTGCCATCGTTTTCACTGAATTGGGACACGGTGCATTGTCTTGGATAAGAAGCACTTTCTTTTTCTACAAATGCGGCCGATTTTCGGCGATTTCATCCTTCACACTGTTCAATAACAATATGTAATTCGTTCAATAACGCTATGTAAGAGTTGCTATTGATGGTCCTTCCTTTTTCAAGGCAGTCAATGAAAATTATTCTATGCGTATCCTAAAATACAGACGCCATAACCTTACCAGCCGACTGGTGCGTTTTCCCACGCTTTGGAGCGGGATCATCGTGTGCAGTCCACTCGGATAACTGTAGATTGGATTTCGGAGTGAAATGATGGAGCCATGTTTCATCCATTGTCAGATATCGACGCAAAAACTCGGGTTTATTACGCTTTATCATCTTCAAACACTGCTCCGAATCATCAACTCGTCGTTGTTTTTGGTCAAAAGCTTGCGTGGCACCCACTTTGTACAGAGCTTTCTCATACCCAAATATTCGTGAATGATATGATGTACACGTTCAGTTGAATTCGGACATTCAAAATCATTTTGTGGATTTTTTTAATGTTTTCATCGATAACAACGTATTTGGGCATCTACTGCGGTCACCGTCTTCGGTGCTCATTTCACCACGTCTAAACTTTTCCCTTTCAAAAAGCAATATTTTATCAAAACGCGAAATACCTTTTTATCCATTTTTTTCACAATAATAAAAGTTGCTTCACTCAAAATGCTATAATTCACAAACTAATGATCCGATATCTGTCGAATTTATACACGCATCTTTTGAGGGTTAGGGCTAAGTAAAAAAACATATGGATTTAATTCTAGTAGCGCCATCCATGTATCAGGGCGGGGATTTTTCAATCGACCTGTCAGAACATTGCGATAAAAATGGCTGAGACTTGAAATGCTTCAATTGAAATTGTAAACTAAGGAGTGATATGAACTGTGGGATTCCTCAGCTCCGAAGGGATATTGTGTTAAGAAATCGATAAAAGAAACGTTAAAATCCGTGAATACAGTTGCGTATTGTTCGAACATACGTCTTATTCGACAGATTTTGTTCCTCCTGATTGAACTTTAGTAGGAACTATCATTACAGTAGTGTATTGATTTTTAATAAAAACAAAGTTATTTGACAATTATAAATCCTTTTCTTCTTTTTGAAGTGATGTATGACAAATCTTTTTGAATGTCTATTCTTCATTAGTTTAGTTCCAACATCATCAAATAAGCAGCTTGAGAAGAATGCTTCAAAAAAAGCCACAAAACGTATCGAAAAAAATGAAGATAACATAACAAAATAATATACCATATAAAAACGCAATAAAACAATAATGAATAAAGAAAAATAATTACATTGCATTAGTAAGTGGGGAATTGCTTAAGGTAAGTGTCTATAAAACCACAACACTGACTTTTTCTTGCAATGCAGTTTTGGAGCAATGTTTTTCATTATTTAAAACGTTCTGGCAAATCAGCTTTAAACAGTGTAAACAAAGACAAAAATAATATGCAGTTGGGTAAAGCGAGCTAAAGCGAATCTCCAGCTTCACTATCTCCACTATTCAAGCAATCAAGGAAATCTTTCCTTTGGAATTTCTACAGAACGTTCGATGGAGTATTAGCTTCCAAACGCGTCCAAACTACTATCACGTCAACAAATATTACTAGAAATAAGTGAGTTTAAGCCATCTTTTTGAAAAAGCGAAATAGATTTCTCCTTAATCCTAATCACAATCCGAACTGGAAATACTACAAATACAAGAATATTGAATAATGACTGATTTGAAAGAAAAAACATTGAAAATCGGAAATGATGAAAATTATTACTTAATAAATTAGGTCTAATAATTGTTTCAGCCGGTGAAATATATTTCAGGATGATTTAAATGTACATAAAAAACTTGTCTATATTTAAACCAAATAATTTCTTGCTAATCTTTTCTAGACGATATAAATAATATCAGGAACAAATTTAACGTCATTTTATTATATTTGGATGATAATCAAACACAAATTATCAATTATTAGGTTCAATAAAAATAAATATAAGTAAACATATTTTCTAGCATCAAAAAATATGTACTAGGAATTTTAATCGCCAATGACCGATTTGGTTTAACCTGAATAACTACGGGCGAATGACTAAGAGTAAGATCAATCATTAAAAATATCCTCCAGGTCCTGTATAAGGCGATGGCTATATATAGGCGACAAATTTTCCGATTATTACCCGTTATGGGTACGACTTTCGATTTGACATTTCTGCGAATGCAAAAGGAAATATCTCTCGATCAGGATTTTCATACCTGTCGTGCTCACCCGCTATAATAAATGCTTCCCAATAAGGTAAATATCTATAGAGTATTTTAATGAATCTACCCTGAAAGCAGTTAATATTATCATTAGTAACAGAGAGCTACGGCACATACCTAAAATAAGTGCCTCAATTGTTTCAAAAATTGTTAAAAGCATAAAACAAATAATTCGAAACATATTACGTATCATCGCAGTAACTCCCTAATAATCTTACGGTACATTTTTGGGTGGCAACCAATGGCAGGAACTTACGGCGCCACCTATCCTCGTCCGTCCGAAGTATATTACAGATTTCTGTATTCAGAGGCAAACCAGACGAAGAACTAACTTCGCCATCAAAATTGTCCAATTTTTCCCATGTTTATTTAAATGATTTGGTAAAACACAGCACAAATTTAACCAAGCTCATTACGTGAACGAATAAATCAACAACACATTTTAATTCGTACAATGCATCTGTCATTAAATAGCTTACCTTTCGATTCTACCAACAGAGGGTGCATTAAAATATAGGAGAAAAACACTATTAGGAGTGTGTTTATCTATTTACAACGTCATGCTGCTTTTTTGTAATAGTTAAACGATAAATAAGCCTCATAAAAACCGACCACTTCACATCGTTATTCTGTTTCTGTATAAATTTACTCCAATCATAAAAACCCTAGGTTAATTCCAATATAGTAGAACTATTTTGGTATAATTTATGTTGCCGTATTGATTATTTGAATTTCAATACTGTAAAATAAAATAATGATGATTAAGGATATACTGGTAATAAATATTGATATCAAGATGTGCAGAATTGTGTAAAACAAATATTAACGAAAATATAGAAAAAGCAATGGTATGTAAACATAAGTCTTTGGAATACCATTATGTAGCTAATTATCAAAAAAATTATTAGATGCTTTCTATGAAGAAAAAAACTGTTAAATGGGAGGAGGCTGGTTGTCCAGAGGTACAACGGGTTGCCTAAAATTCCGGATTCTGTTAAATTAGTGTCGTTCTCACAAATATTTGATGGATCTTCTGTCGTGATTGTATTGGATCCTGATAGAGCTGTGTTCGGTACTTCAGTACTTTACCACTAAAAAGCAACAATATTTTGTCCCAAATTAATTTTATCAACTGCTATCTTATTTAGCTAGTGCGTTTTGCATACATAAAATTATAATGACGCAATTTAGGCTATAAAAGTGAATTATTACGTAAACATTATTAAATCTGGTTTAGCTTGTAAACTAACTATGTGAAGCGGTCTTGATAAGTCATAATAAACGAGCAAAAGCATAACAATGTATCATTAACCAAACAGTAACAACAAAAAAAGCAAACGTAGCTAAACAGAAACTGAATCTCTGTGCCATGGATGTGGAGAGACAACGAGAACCAAGGGCAAGCAAAAAACTGTCACAACTAAAAATAGAATCTTAATACTAATTTATGTACAGCCACAAACAAGACCAATTTCAATCGTATTACTTCCCACCGAAACCGAGAGGAAATAAAAAACGAATTTTTCAAACAACAATACACGTGGGATTGTTTGTCGCCGGCTAAATTAATCGAAAAACAATAATGGGTGTTAAAACTAGTCGAATCGCCGTTTTAATTGAGTAGAAAAAACGAGTATAATTAGAAAGGAATGGACAAAAACGCACCGAACAAATGATTTCGGTATTTGCATTGAAAAATAAATGAAAAAGTGGGTGAGACTGCACGAACAAAGGCTGCGGTTTACGATTTGTCTTCGATGCAGAGAAAACTGCATTTAAATACACTGTAGGAATGCCGAGTTTGGCTTGTTTATAGTCAATGATAAATGTTTTTTTTATGAGGCATAAGAATTTTAATTTCATTATGGCGAAGGTGAAAGGGGATGTCTCGTGTAAGGCATTCCTGCTGTATATCAACAACCTGATCGTCAGCTGGTTTTAATACTTCAGAGAATGTACCGTACATAGTTTGACTGATAAATATCGTATTCGTAGGACGGTACTCTTAAATCCTGTTTTATTTTCATTATTATTTTAATATTTCACATATTTTCTGAATATTGTATGTTTTTAATAATAGGTAAAACCTGAATTTAATTTCATCAACATTGTGTTATATCTCAACACAAACTTTAGATTAATATTTTTATATCATGGTTCTTTGTTCTGGTATATTTATTATTTTATTCCAAACCTATAGAATTATTAATTATTATTATTAAATACTATAGAAAATAAAACGAAACCGAATTATTAATTGATTTTTGAACTTTATTTTTGGGTAGATGATCAACATCTTAATATTCTATTTGACATTTAATAAAATACATTTCTTTACATCTTTTGACCTTTGCAATATTAATTGCTATTAAACGTTTTTAAATAATTTTCAATACTCTCGTTTTGGTAATTTACATGATTTATTTCTTTAGCATCTTTGATTTCTTGGCAAAAATGACACCAAAATTACAATTTGGAAAAAATAACTGTGGATACTACTGATTTTATTTGTTTTTTTTTATAGTATAGAAAGTTACATCCTGTTTTTATACCTTCTCTATAATCATTCATATTAAAATGATATAATAATTTCAATATTAATTTTCTCCACATATTTTTGTTTGCTTTATGATATATATATCTGCTCATTATCGAAAATAAATTTTAACTAGTAATCTTCTAGTTGAAAAATATTGGGTAAATAATTTAAAAGTCATATGTTAAACTTATGGTAACTGTGAAGATAAAAACGGGCAGGCATAGTTCTGAATCTTTGTTCTTAATACATTTTAATAGTCTTTGAACTGCCAAGATAAGATTGGTTGGGTTGGGTAGTTTCGATTTTTCGCGATAGATGGTTTTAAATCCCATATCTCTAGTAATAGTCACTCATTGAAGCCATGCCCTAGCTCGATAGAACAGCACTAGTCCATAGAACATTCTAAATATAGCGTCATTCGTTTACTCAGATTCAATTCAGAAAAGTCCAGCGTAGAATATGCACAAATTGTGCGGTTTTCATGGAGACAAGTGCTTGGAAGAATACCACCTTCAGAATTAGTTTGGTCGCTTCCAATACAGATACAGATGTTGAGACTTTGGCATTCTTTAAGATATAGTTCGCACTGCAGAGCCATATAGCTTTAACAGTAATGAAGAAACGATCGAAGTATTGACAAGTGACGGATAGCCTACTATTGTAAATCTCAACGGGATCCATTTAGAGGAAGTGCAGAAGTCCAAGTCCAATAAGTAATACAGAAGGAGAAAACGGAAGCAATAAGCCGAATCGGTCAAGAAGCAGAATCTTTTACTTCTCTAAAAATGTGCGAGTAGAAGAGAAGTATTGCCAATCATTCTGTAGATTTAGATGAATACATTCGTTTTGAAAAAACCTTTCCCCAACCAAAGAGGCGTGCAATTCTTACATATGCAAAATACCATTATTATTACAATTAATGTATTAAATAAGACTATTGGAAAGCCTTTTGATTTACTAAAAACAACTTTGAGTCTTTAAATAGTTTTTGTGAAAACATCTTCTTGGGAGGTTGACTCTTCAATTTGTATTTTTCTTTATTAGACTGTTTATATAGAACAGTACAATGCAGTCTAAGTAGTTGTATCAAAACAATTAATGTTACAGTAATATCATTATTTATTATTATAGATTTGCACAACAATGTAACAAACAAGATGAGAAAAGAAAGATAATATACTCTTGGGCACGTTTTACACTAAAACATATCGTGGAAAATAACTATCAACTGATTCAATTAGAAATAAAAAATAAAAATCCAATATTTCTTCAACGACTCCGACCGCAAAACCAAATGAAAAAATCAAAAAACCCGATTTAAACCTTTGAAATGAGTCTTGTCTTATGTTAATAGAAGTCTATCTTACCTGGAAATGTAGGATAATTGTCCATATGAGACCTAACGTAAGCTTGGGGTTGCCATCAACGATATCTTCTGATCTAATATTGACCAGTTTGACGTTCTTGCAGCGAAGAAAATGAAGAGCGGTATCAATATTGTGAAGCATATGGAATCTCATCTGTCCTTTCTCTCTTGGCTAAAACAAAAGGATTAAAAATAAGAATTGATTGCATTATAATTACAAAATAATTGAATAATCTTTCAGGATAACTCAGAAAAAGAATCATACATTTTAAAATTAAATGAAATTAAAAAAAACTACAGAGATATTGATGTTGATATATTCTATCTATATTCCCACTGTGTATACCATTAACTCATCCGAAATTGCTCATAATAACAAGGTACTGTCAAAAATCACCACTGTTATTGCCTTAGAGCACTCATTCACGGCGTACTAGTTATTTCATTCATAAAAACAACCATTCATTAAATCTAATTTTGTGTACTAAAGAATGATTTTCATTGAAAAAAAAATCGCCTGTATCATTATTGTTTAAATTATTGTTAATTACAAGTTTATTTTTGGATACAAGAAAATATCACGTGTAATGTGTAAGATCTTTTAATTACTATAATTTTGAACTAAATGAGAATTTAATTACGGTAAAGAGAAAATTGATAAAAATGAATATTTTATGGTCGTATTTGATTAAAAAAATGATTTGATAGAAAAAGTTTTGATAAAGCAAAATTGAAAGCCTAATGATGCGAGTTTGATGATTTGGTTTGTTTTAGGAATATTTTCTATAATTAATAGATATTCTCTAAGCGACTATAAGGGTCAAATTAAAGCAATATACCAGGTGTTTTTCAAAGTATTGGTCATTTGATTTTACACTTTTTGCTTTTCATTCTGTGCATCTCTCATCCAAATGATTTCAACACTTCTTTGATTAGTTTTGTTGAAAAAACACCTCATCATATATTTCAGTGTATTTTGAACGTTTTTCGATTAATGTAGGTTAAAATTGACCATTTGTTAGCTCTATTATCCATTTGTAGCGATCTGAACTAACTGTTTCGCCAGGTTTCAATAGTTTATAGTATAGGGCACCAACTTGGTCTCACCAGAGACAAAGAATGAGCTTGCTACCACCGCTATTTAGCTCACATTAAACTTTCCTGCCAATTGTTTCTGAGTTTGCGTTGGGTTCCGCATGTTCAAAGGTTTTTGTCCTACTAGAACCTTCTTTGTCTTGATCGTTGAAATCACCACATTCGAATCATAGAAACCATGTTTCACATATTATCATGGTTGGAGCTCACTGTAAATCTCTACCAGCATACGATGACTTTCAGCGGATCTTTTCTTTTGATGAAACAAGAAAAGTAAATCTGATATGAAAAATAAAAAGGTCTCTAATAGATCATATTAAATTGATGACACTAAACAAATATGGAAAATGGAAAAGACACAAGAGATAAATTTGATTTTTTAAGATTAAGAGTTTGTATTGAATATAAGATAATATAACTCACAAGTATTAGTAGAGTTACGTATTGTTAATCCACGCTAAATGTTGTCGAATATGGATAGCTTAAATTATATTATTTAGAATAAACCGCAATCTCGCAATATAAAAGGCAACATTTCAAAATTTTCAATAAAAATCGACAACTCACCAGTGTTTCGCCAGTTAGAACCTCCAAAAGAGAAATCAGGTTATGTCCATCGCGAAGGTCTTCGAAAAGGTCCCTAATACTCCGTTTTGCCTGGAAACAAAAATGATAAATCAGTAAACAATCTGAAACGATTATAAACAATAAAAAATAAAATATTAGTGCGTAAAAAATACAATGCTAATAAACCAGTGTACAAAATCGTCCATGCAATAAAAAAAAACACTAATAAAATCATAAAGAAAAACAACATTGTCAACTCCAAAATTTCAGTGAACTTACTGGAGGGCAGCAAGGACTGTTGTTGACAATAACACAAACATGGAAACAGGTATATGTCTGAAAAAAGTTCAAAGCTATAAGGTATATGAAGAAATTAAATAGAAAATGAATAAAATGATGGTTTAAGCAAAATAAACATAATATCCATGATTTACTTTACATTTTTATAAGTTTGAGTGATTTCATTTAAGAAACTATCCAAATACTTTTGTGCTATTAGCGATTTATTATATTATGTAAAAGATTTACTTGTTAAACTTCTATGTTTTTATTATTTTGCTTAATTTTCGTTCCTAGGGTCATTAAAGATTATATTATGCAAATATAACAGTTTTCAAAATACACTTTTCTAATCCCTATAACATTCAATTCTTCTCTTAATTTATCTTGTTTCTATTCTTAATTTATCTTTCTCACTTTGATGTTTATTTAATTTTCTTATTTCTTATTTTCTTAATTATTTTTAGTTTTTGTAATTTCGCTTAATTAAGTTTAAAGTATTCTGTGTATGTGTATATGATTTTTAGTCATTTGTCAGCATTTTGGATTTTTTAGTGGTTAGGCATACCGGTGTTTTCGCATTAAACCTACTGACTGGTTATTGACAGATGACAACTGGTCTTAACCAGTCTGGTTGTTAGCGTGATTGGCCAATAAAAAATTATAGTTACAAATATTAAGAACAAATTTGCACTGAATTGATTTGAATCCATAATTATTACAACATTAAGGGGACCTCCCTGTTGCCTTATATAACTACTGCTATCAATCAGGTTTCTTTCGTTTAACCTATTTTCTAATCTAATTGACTTCGACAATCTCTACTTGATTAAGACCCAAGTTAAATTTCAACAAATCCAAAGATGGAATTATCATTTTCAACTACTTCAAGTAACCATATTTCCAAAACATTTAAAAAACAGCATTGAATTCACATTCTTTGATGTTAAAAAATGTTTTGTTTGGATATAATTACTTTCTTCGGTCAGTTTATCAGTAATATTTTTAATTATTTTTATTGCAATCCACGTTGCTTTTTGCTTTTTTATCGTATATTTCAACCAATTTTAAAGATGAAACTGGTGAATTTAGAGATACTTTTGATGCTATTATAATTAACCTGTTTAATATATTGGTTAAAACTTAGTTAATACTAAGTTTTATCAAATCTCTCTCTTAGTATATAAAAAGGTTTGATTTTTATATTTCTTCTATACTTTACACTCTAGTACAACTCAACAAATAAGCGTTCTAATTATAATTGGTAAATAAGAAATATAAACAAAACGGATATCTTCGTATTACTCAGACACATTCTGAGCACTGTTTGGTCAACGCTTGTTTTATCAAACTGCAGTCATTGTTTCATATATTATAAATATAGCCTTCACTAGTGGCCTCAATTTAATGTCAAAATGGCATGAGCAGTCACCAAAAGACTTTTGATTTTTTTGACAGTTCATATGGTATTCCATGTTTGGTGGATTCCTAAAGCTTCTTGTACTATACAAACTTTTTGAAGGTTGTTTTATGATTGGCCTTGATATTTGTCCAAAAAACGATAACTTATCCTATATCTTTTATTTTTATATCATATCTGTAGTATAATAATTCAAAATTATTTTTGTTTCTAATAGCGTTAAAATCGTAACCTGGTTTTGCATATTAAACGTGAATAAACAAGGCCGTTTTTTTGCAGCATATGATATAAATGATCTAATCCTTGTACCACTCTTAATATTACCTTGTTCTGCCTCCCATTTTCTGCTTATTTATTGGATCTTTTAAGCTATAAAACTTATATATATCTTGCATATATCTAGAAAAGTATGTTAAAACCAAAATTATGTCAACAATTTCAACTATTCAGAAACACCACAACTATATTTTATTAATATTCGTAAAATCAGAGGTCGGCTTTACTTCAGACCACCTGTGTCAACACGCTGGGCTACCCATATAAAAAATACCCGCTTTTATCTAATGATAAATACACAGCTGGAGGATTATAATAACATTAAATTAAGAAGTCGGAAGAATGAACGTCTCCATATTACTCAAGAGAATACTTACACCAAATGACTTAAAATAAAAGCTAAAAATAATGGGAAAAAATTAGGTCGAAGATTCTTATTTTGGATACCCGGCAGGCGCGAACACTGTCACAGAAGGACCTATAAAAAGTTTTCGGGAACCGGGATATAATGTATACCACCAGAGAAAACAAGAAGCCAAACCGATAAATCTTTCTCGCGTTGCCGCACATGATACATAATCAGATGACGTCACCGAAAACGAGAAGAAACAACCTGACCAAATTGTTTCCGTTTTTTCTTTATGGCCAGACATTAATTACACAGTATTAGTATCAAAATGTTAATATTTTAATTTAATTGAACTATTTTTATTTGTTATGAAGAAACATGGTACCATATGTCGTGCTTTTGTATATGTTTTTATCTGTTTGGTAGTAAGAATTTGTAAATAATTCATTATTAATGATTAGCATATCAAGTTTGTTCTTCAAAAAATACTACCAAAATTTCGTCAATAACGAGAAAACACAATTAAAATAAACATATAAGCTCACAGAGTTTCTGAACATATTTAGTGAACTCTGAACTTTATCGGTCAATCATAAAGCCAGTTTAGGCCTATGGGGTTGCACTAAAACATCAAACCAACGAGTATTCCAAAACTACCAAAATAATGTTCTTCGATTAATTACCAATGTTTATCGCTACATAAACAATGAAGAACTGCATGAAATTAAATGGATTTACGAAGTTATCTTCAATATTTGGCTTTAAAGCATTGTAGCGACCTTGAGGCATGTCTAATTTTAGATCGCGGAATAATTGTATACAAAAAACCCAGAAAATAATCCCAGATGTTGAACACGGGCGGGGTGCTAACAGCGCCAACTAGAACACGATAACGAAAAGCTGGCAACCCCGAGACGTTTATCTGGGATATTACGGGTACTTTAGATCACTCAGGATCTGATCAGCGTTGAGTTCAGAAGTGCCATCGACCACCCAAGCCTCGTCGTGTAGTAAACCCAGCGCCGATACTTTTAATTTTTTTGTATTTCCTTAATATTTTATATTGTCAATAAATAACGGTCACATAATGTAAACACCACTGTTTCATTTCGTTTTACTTGCATTCACTGAGCCAATATAATTTACCCTAAAGTATGAAGTGGTTACTAAATCACAGCATCGTGGAAGCAATATCGTTACTGCACTACTCGCAGGAAATCAAAAGATTGAAGCGAACCAAAGCACACGAGCTTGAATAGGGTATAAGTGTTATTATTAACTTCAGTTTAAGCAGTTTAATTTTATTTTTATTTGGGAAATACTTGCTGGTGTATTTGCCTTGCTTGTGTACGAAGTACGAAAGTACAGACTAGTACTACAATTGGAAATTGTCCAGGTGTGGCACCAACAACGTACATCTGGTTTGTTGACTTCTTTAGAAGGGAGATGTTATATATCGCAACTGAACCAGCGCTGGATATTCCATATTATGTATATGTTCTATATATAATCAACACATGTTAACATTAATGAAGCCCCAATATGTCGAAGTGATATGAATTAGTTCTAGTATGTTTGAAAGAATTTATGAATAATTCATTTTCCAACATTTGCATGAAATTATTTTTTACTTACTATTAACACATGATTGTAAAAGCAAAACGTATTAATGATATCAGAAGATGGAAAATTTTACATAAAACCTGGTTTTAACAAAATAAACAAAAAGTCTCCATTTGGACGAAATTATTAAACAAATTCCTAAATGTTTAATTTGTTAATTAATTTTTTTTTCAGTAGACGATGTTTTTAAAATCAATCTACTAAATATAAACGTTGTGTTGAGGCACCATGTGTCATGCTCCTTAGAATATACATTATATGTCGCTCAAACAACTTTTGTAATCACCCATCATACATTTACAATAAAATTGATACATCTTAATTACCTTTCTCATCAATACCCATCAAAAATATTTTGCATTTTTCCAACTAAAATAAATTCAATAATACGTTAATTAACATTTCTTGGAAAACTACAATCATCTGCCTATAAAATAAAACTCAATTAAAAGAAATGTGTCATACCTTTTCCAATAAACTGGTCGAGGCATTCGAAACGACCATATATGGAAAGCAGCAATCTCATCGAAACCCACGTCAAAACAAACTCTAACGCATATATTTTTATCGAAATTCATCGAAGCTTTAAAAATTACACTAGTTCTGATTCGAATTATCTATGTTTGAAAATGCATGGAAACGATAATATATATTACTAGCGAAAAGCAAGTGAAATGATCTCTAAAAACAAATAAATCTAAATCGTCATGGACCATCGAGTTTGTACACTGCGAATTCCCGTTGTTAATTGTGCAATTATTTGGCATAATAGTTTATAAGAACATCTGAATGTTATCACAGACCAACATTGGGTTAAATCATATTTCTTTATAAATATGAATTATACTTATATCTTATTTATAGATCAATAAACTTATGATAAGATCTTTGATTAATAATGATTAAAATAACGAAAGTATCCACTTATTTTATATATATATATATATATATATATATATTACATATATTACTAAATTGATAATATATATTACTAGCGAAAAGCCAGTGAAATGATCTCTAAAAACAAATAAATCTAAATCGTTATGGACCATCGAGTTTGTACACTGCGAATTCTCGTTGATAATTGTGCAATTATTTGGCATAATAGCTTATAATAAACTCTGAATGTTATCACAGACCAACATTGGGTTAAATCATATTTCTTTATAAATATGAATTATAGTTATATCTTATTTATAGATCAATAAACTTATGATAAGACCTTTGATTAATAATGATTAAAATAACGAAAGTATTCACTGCCCATTTATTGCAATTCAAGTATTTTTTTCAGGTTTAAAAATATTTGTTTACTCTATTCCTGTTTAGATATATTACATTTTGATCATTTTTAATATGTAATTCTTATATTAATTATATTTAGATCTCTTGTTGACTGATAACAAATTGATGATGTGTATTTATTAGACCACAGGGAAACAAACAAGACGTAGTATATGATAGGTTAATTCAGCACATGCGCAAAATTATTAATATTTCAATTTAGTTTGGTTATGTTTGATGTTTTATTGTTTAAAGGCCCATATTTCCTTCTGGAGTAAATTTAATTGACTATATATTAACTATTAAACATTTTACGACAATTAATGGAATTGAATTTTGAAAAACTGAATACAAAATTAAACCATAGCTGTATCAACGAATACTTCCTTTAAAAAAATTTTAATTTTTAAAATTATAATTAATAATTAACATTAATATTTAACATAAATAACTAACTAAAGTTTTTAACTGAGATATTGAAAACATTAATCAAAATGAAAGTATATATATATATATATATATATATATATATATATATATATATATATATATATATATATATATATATATATTAGGAATTATAAATAAAAGCCCATTTGTTTAAATAAAAGGCCTTTATTCGACAAGAATACTGGTTTATTCGTCCGACAAGAAAGACCAGGCATTCCGTCAATGTCGATCTGTATCCGAGGGATACTATTCTGGTATCATTCCGTGGTGTTGACATCGTTCATTTATGCTGATTTAGTATATGATTGTTGCAGAACGATTGGATATTGGATTTAAGTGCTAACATATATAGAAGAAAAATATAAATTTACATAGGTAGTGTGCATTATATATATTGTTTGCACAACACCTAGATAACTTTATATTTTTCATCTAGTAGCATCTACGTACTTTAACTTAATGTTTTTAATAACCCTAATATCCAGTGTTAGATAACTTTCTACAGTCCCAGTCATTATGTCAGCTTTGAAAATTATCCTATATATTAGAATTTGTAGTTATTGTGTACTAGTAATATATAACATATTAACAGATACCCATTCAGTTCATTCAGTCTTATTCAATATCAACTTCGTTATACTTTTTTTATTTTCTCTATAACTAGTGTTTTGTATTTTTTTTTTTAAATTTCATCAGATTTTCACAACCATATACAATAAAATTAACACGAAAATAACACAACGATAAGTATAGCAAATAATAAACATAAACAGTTCTAGACCATCGAAATGTGTACAACGAACGAATCATATACTACGTCTTGTTAGTTTTTTTGTAGTCTGTATTTACTGAAAAATACCAGATATTTATTTACTTTATATTAAAAATAGGCATCAATGCATCAATATGTACATCTTGTCATAGGTTCGCAAAAGAAAACAAGAACCAGCACGACAGAATTTTAATATTTATGGAAGATGGTGTAAGTAGAACTTAGTTAGTAATCAGTTACTAGTAACACCTTCGTGCAGCCACATTTTAAATCGAGCTAAATTCCTCGCTGATATTTCTCACGCAATCCCAACTACGAAGACTGTCCCAGAAAAACGTTTCTTTTTGTTTTCCAAGGCAAATCGTCCATTATAATAGGTCCGCTGATGCATAAATCATCAGAAAGATTCTGTTTTTCGAGTTATAGTCGTTATTTGTGTTGCTTAATACCAGAGATGTCCTCATATATCAGTAAATTAGCGTTACCATATAAATAAAGTAATGCAAAACGTACAAAAATGGTAAAAATACGGTTATAACTCCATGACTCATCGACGATTAAAGATGGATCGCCTCCTGAATTTGACAAACTAATTAAAACAGGCTGATAAATATTTATGAAGCCGATGACGCTCTCCGTATAAACGAATACCTTAAAAGGCCAAAGTACTCGAGAAACAACCAAAAGCAAAATATGAATTTCATTTAAACAAGACCTGATCGCAAGGCTGAAGCTGAAAACGCCATAAGTTTTGCAGTTGCGAAAAAACAACGATTAAGTGTCATTTATGATTCTATATACCGAGTGTGGCATTCGCAAACCGCAATGGAAATATCGCGTTAAGTGGTGATTTGCATCAAATAAAAACCGTCATGACCGGAATGGAAATGACGGTATGTTGAATAATTAGCAAGTTGAAGAAGAAAAATGTGTTAATAAGTATTTGTGTGGTGTGATACCTCGTAATACAGCAAATTATTTTTAATGTGATTTTTACTTTTCATTTGATCATTCATTCATTGTGAAAGGCTTTTATTTATAAAAATTTGTACAATATCAGAATATTTTCTTGAAAAACAATGTTAGCTTGGCAATGATCCATCAATTTTCGCCCTTCTTCAGCATTTCGAAATCGTGTGTAGTCAAGACATGTATCGGTCTATAGGTCGTAATCATAAGGCGCTTTGTGTTAGTGCAGTATATCTTAACCTGTAGTCCGTGGACCCCTGTGGTCCGCGAGTCCTCTATCTATCCTATCTATGAACATCTGAATAAATAAATATCAGCTCTTGCTCTTGCATACATCAAGAACAAATACAGAAACAAGTAAAACTATCAACCGGAATATTACTAATTTAGTTGCAAAAGCAGCAGCAACCTTAACACACAACCACGTTAATACAGTATTTTTAGTTTTTATAATTTTTTTTCAGTATTAAAATAAATTGTCCTAAACTTATTCCTGTGTTTTTATGAAGGATCCTTGAAATTGTGCTTGATTTTCTAGGATCCGCGGACTGAAAAAGGTTAAGAAACGCAACTTTTTCTTTTACAACTCTTGACTGAACGTTGTATGCAAAAGGATGACTTTCCGCCTGCTATTCGCTATTGCTGGTTCTTTTTGTAATGACACGCTGTTCAACTCGTTTAGTTGACGTCAGTAGTAACAGCTTCGTTCGACCTTAGTAGCTCATAATGCATACACTTTACACTTTGCTGATCTCTCCATAAACACAGCAAGACTTTGTGACCATGGATAGCTCTCCTGGACTAACCAATGACTTTTTGCGCTTAGGATTACACCATTTTTCATCGCTAGTTACAATACGACACAAAATTCGTTTTATACCTGGTAAGAACCCGTATAGTTGAAACAGTTCGAAATGGCATTTTCAATCAATTCAGGTGCTAACTATTTTTCCCTCTTTGCGATCTTTAGAGGAATATCAAAAACCTTGAATTTACACTTGTTTACATTGCTAGTTGGTTACATTTACATGATCTTCACCAATAGATATCGCTGATTAAAATATATTCAAGTATCTAATATTTCAGTACTATGGACCAAGTTATTGGCATAGTAATAAAGGACTATGGGGAAATGAAATAGAGACAACTGTGGAGGAGATACCCTTGTTGCAGTGAGTTTTTAAATTTTCTTCCACAGTTTCAGATTTTTAAATTTAATTGCATTATTTGTGTAAATTTTCAAATTTATTTCTTCACTAATTTCAAATGTACAACTGCAATCTTCAGTATATATATTTATTCTCGAAAATAGAGCGTAAACAGAAAACATAACAAGAAAAATTATGGATGAAAAACGTGGTTTAGAGAGGCCAGAGCTATGCATAATATGTGCATTTTGACTAAGTTGTACGAATCTGTTATTCGTATTATTCGCGTTCGAAGTGGAAGATTGCAGATATGGAGCACAATGTAAATATTCCAAGGGGGCGTTCCAAGATATAGTACCTGTAGGTAAGTATGCAGAAGGCGAACAATACGTTACTACAGAAACATTAATATGGGGAACAGTATATCCTGAGGGAAAAGTCATTAGACTGAAGCCAAAAGAAAGCTATTTCAGAACGATGAAAAAAAGATAGACACTAAGATTACCTTGGAGATCAACTACCGACACTAGGCAGTTTTATGCAATACTTTACATATTAATAACAGAAAATTTGAAAGAAATGGAGCTGGAATACATATATAGAAAAATGTATTGGTTAATTAGAAGAAAGCTACAATTATCAGTACATAATCAACGGCATTGGCATACAAAATACAAGCAAGTATTGAAACCTATATCGGTATACGGAAACAAAGTCCTGAGAAGTATTGTAAGTGCACCCAGATACTGCAGGACTGATTACTTACATCGAGACCTTCAGACACTGACTGTTAATCAGGAGAATCGTAAGGAGATACGAGGAGAGACTCCATTTTCATGTTAATATCGCAGTAGCTGTTGGATAACTCCAGAATAGGACACAGACTCAAAATAATCAAACCATTTGATTTTGTGTAGTGTACAGTAGACTAATATGGATTCTCCAAATCAGCAGATGATAGATATATACTTAGGTTTAAGTTACGCTAAAGATGAATTGTAGGTTAGACGGGAACGAACGGTAACAATGTAATAAATAAATTTATGATCGGAAAATGCAGTCAAGAAAAGGTCCTTTGAGCTTACGTGTAGTATTAATAATTATCATACATTTTCTCTAGAAATAATTAATTTAATTACGATTAAGTTAGTATTGCGAGCCATCAGCTCAAACCCAAACATATAACTACCAATTCTAAGCAAATATCTCCAAAAAAAAATACATATGTTGACAAGATTTTGGTCTTGATATCAAACCAGTTGGAATATACGAAAATTGTGATATACGAAAATAATATAGTAATAAATATATAAATATAAATGTGTATATGTATATATATATATATATATATATATATATATATATATATATATAAAGAGTAAATATAGTATATAAATAATACCTTCAATTTTAATCATACGAAAAACAGAACCAGTAAAATAACACACTGATATATATTAAATTACTATAATCAAACAAACTTTACAAAGAAACAGATGAATTAGTTCTATTAACAAAAGTATATTATACATTCTATTTTTCTCATTTTGAATTTATTTTAAGACATAATTTTGCTTCCGTTACCTACGTAAATATAAGGCATTTAAATAAGCAAATAGACACACAGTTGTTCTTCGGGCATTATTGGACTAATAAACAGGCGTAGATTTAATGCCTTTTCTAAGGAAATCATCCATATGGACAACTTTACAGTATGAGAAAAACGAATGTGCATTTCGTTCGATTTCGCTGGTAAATAATATTCCAGCTTAAGAATCGCATATTTCAGTCTAACCAACTGAATAAACAGTATATATGAACATACGGATGATCGGTCATTGGCATTTCGGTAATACATGTGTGTTAATACAAATCTGATATAATGAAATTTGCAATATTTATTCATAGTCACATATTCTGTATTAAGAAATTGTCGATACGGTGACTCTGTCGGAAGGTTTTTCGTAATATTCGAAATATATTTAATTTTTATTGACAAAATATTGAAAAATATCGGCTAACAAAAATATCGATATATCGGTCAAACGTATATCGGCCAAAAATATCGATTTTTTTTGGCATCCCTATCCTGAAATACTAAGATGACAACAAAGGAACACCATTTAGATTTCGGGATTAAGAAAAAAAGAAATAGTTAAGCTGCGAATATATTTTTATTGTTTTTCAAAGTACTCGCCACGATGATACACTTTTGTATACACTTAAACCAATTTTCAAAGCATTTATTCCATTCAGATTGAGGTATCTTCAAAACATGATTTTTGAACGCTTCAATAGCTTCTTCGGCCAATGAAAATCCTTGACCACGCAGTTTATTCTTCACGGATGGGAACAAAAAGAAGTCATTAGGTGCCATATCCGCACTGTACGGCGGATGAGTCATCAATTCCATGTTTTGGGTGCTCAAATAGTCTCTTGTTTGAGAGCTCGCATTGTCATGATGAAGAACAATCCGGCGTCCTTTGTTTGTTTTACTTATTTCGCCGAAGACTTCTGGCAAACAAATGGTTGTGTACCAATCAGAAATGACTGTTCTGCGATTCTCCAGAGGCACTGTTGTAATATGACCAGTTTTCCCGAAGAAACAGGCCACCATTTTATTTGAAGTGCTTCGTGTGTGAATAACTTTTGTTGGATTTGGTTCATCTTGGGACACCCATAAAGTCGACTGCTGTTTACTTTCGGCCTCATACGAATATATTCATGATTTGTCACCTATCACGATTTTATAAACGTCTTTCGAAGCACCGCGATTGAATTTCTCAAGCATTTCTTTGCACAATCAACACGTGCCTTTTTTTGAGCGATTGTCAAATTGACACAGACAACAGTGTTGCCAATTCCCGGAATATAAATAGTGACCCTCATATTAACGCCACTAACAGTGTAACCTACATTATAATTATACTGAAAATATCACCTTTCCATGAACTTATTTAACAATTAATACATTTCGAATATAGTACATTAATTATGACTACAGTTTAAGATAAACTGATAGTTTTCTTCTTATTTTCAACATAAGTTTGGAAGATATTCTCAGAAATGAAACGTCCGTCATGAAGATTTATTTAAGAACGGTCCAACGAACAAAGCAGCAATGCTAATGTCTACAAAGGGGAAAAACAAAATCCAAGTTTACTAAACAAAGCTTGTTTTGTTATAAAAGGCACCAGGATTTCAAAGAAACTGAATCACAGCCTTGCTGTTTCTGTAAATCAACTGTTTTTCTTTCGGAAAACGGCACATATGGGCATTTCAAACATAACAAGAATACTGTTGAAAGAGCAACGAACTGGTAGTGTTTTAGTTCGCTGTATTTTGGAATATGTGTTTTAAATTATTTTGTCTATTATATAATAAAATTGTGATATAGTCATCTATTTTGAGTTAAAACTAAACACTCTAAATATTTCAATATCATATTTGACATATTGGTCATTATTTTTCATATGGCATTAGTGCAATTTTAATTATAAATTATACTTGGATCAATTCGCGAACAAGATTATTTTGTTTTGACTGTTAAGTCCAAATAGGCTTTATTAAACTAATAAATCAGCCTTCTTTGTCACAAGTTGGCAGTATCTTAGTCAGTACAGTTGTTTAAGCTAGTTTGGGTTTATTAACAAACATTCAACAATTGATCAGGTGCATAGAATAACAGATATCATTGAAAAAACCTACGAATATAAAAAATATGTTAAGATATATTCTTAGATGCAGTATAAGCCTTCGATAAGGTTTGGAACGACGGCCTTGTTCATAAGCTATAGAAAATGTTACTGAAAAAAACACAGTGAACTATTAAAAACTTACGTCACAGCCAGAATGTTTAGAGTCAAACAAAATGAAGCTTACTCTATTATAATACAAACTAAAGCAGGTCATCTACAAGGAAGTGTAGTGAATGTCAATTGTTGTTACATTTACTGATGATACTGCGATTTTGGCTGTCAGAGAGTATATCGAAAAAGCAACCCAAAAATTACAACAGGCCAGTAGCATTGTAAATACTTGGACCCAAATCTGGAAACTAAAAATTAACGAAAGTAAATTTGTGTATATGTAGTTCACCAATAATCGGACTACACAAACACCAATAATAATAAATAATATTATCGTTCTGTGTAGCAGGAAAGTTTCTCAGAATGATTTTCGATGCAAACCGTCGCTGGAAGGAACATGATATAAAGAAAAGGAAAGAACTGAAGCTGTAATGTAGGAAAATATATTGGTTAATTGAAAAAAATCACCATTATAAGTACATAATAAATTACTATTTACAACCAAATATTAAAACCTATATGGACCTAAAGAAGACAAGTTTTCTATAATATAGTCTTAAGAAGTATAGTAAGTGCACAAAGAAACTATAGGGCTCATTACTTACATCGTGACCTTCAGATGCTTATTCTCACTAAGGAAATCAAGAGAATTGCAAGATGATATGAGGACATCCTTAATAAACTCTTGAATAACATCAGAAAAAGACACAGATTCAAAAAAATCAAACCATTTGATCTTATGTTGTTGTTATTATGAAAAGTTCTTAAAATAAAATAATTCTGCAATAATTTTTCAAAGTAAATGCAATCCAATTACCTCTGTTAGACAGACTGTAGAAACACCAACACATAATGAAAGTAATACTTTATGAATCATAACGGATTTACGTAATATTTATCAATGATTAGTACACGCTAGATACAAAAATAACTGAAGAAAAACGACAGTGGCCTTTTAAAAGGCCAGTTGGTGTTATAGTTAGACGATGACTGTATTTTTAGCTAGACTGCCCATTAATAAAATAACACCGAAAAAATAATTACCTTGAGCTACATTTCTCTCAACAATGTGAGGCTTTGCATTGTTCACTCATTATAATTGACTGTTTTTCGAATCACATCAATGAATCTATTTGACATAAAACATGCGGAATCTAATTTCGACTAACAGAAACTTTATGTTTAAATTTAAATGCAAAAAAATAGATCCGTAATATGTTCTGAAACAATAGAGACATGCTAAGAAAAACAGTCGTTGGTTGGACATTCTAGCCTATTCGCATTGTAAGAAATACATAGATGTTGAATCGCAAGTATCAATTAATAACGGTGAAGACAATTCGTTATAACCAATAGTTTATATTTAGTTTTTATTCTATTTTTAAAAACAATAGGATATAGTACAACGTTTAACTGAACTAACTGAGTATTTACTAGATTGTTCACTACGTTCGTGGTATCGTATGAAGATTATTATTAATATCACCATTCCAGCATGACTTGTTGATTGGCCACAACCGTTCTGATATAGAATGATATCAGTTACCTATTATTTGGGATTGCTATCTGTGATCCAAAATGCCGATATTGCCATATGAGTCTGTGAGATATCCATTCGCCTTCCATTAGACAGACCCGTCTAAATCATTGCAATCTGCGTCTCTGTTCATTTGTCAATTTGTTCCTGAACTCTACACTGAACTCAGGCTACGAACTTACAGATATCGCACAACAACAGTGTCCAAGTTTCGCAACCATAAGGATTGACAAAATAACAAATTTTTAGTCTCGATTATAATCTCTTCCACACGCAACCCCTAAAGAAGTGACAGCCATTAGCCGCCTAGCCTTAGCCGACTTGGATTATTACTTCAGCAGAACATTTTAGGCTCTGTTTTTCCATATAGGTTAAAATTATAAAATGGTCTTATGAATCACGGATTTCGTTCAAAATCGCATTCCAAGTAATATTCGGCATGCTAATTACGTAGTCGTTTATCAAATTGAATTATCTCTTATAGTTTCCGAGATATAGGCTATTGAAATTTTACACTATAAGCTCTGTTTTTCCATATAGGCCAAAATTGTAAAATGGTTTTATGAATTACGGATTTCGTTCTAATTCGCATTCCAAGTAATATTTGGCAAGCTAATAACGTTGCTGTATGCCAAACTGAATTATCTCTTGTAGTGTTCGAGATATAGACTACCGAAGTTTTATATTTTAGATACTACTTTCCTTTCCTGTCTTACCGATCCCAAGTTTTTGAACTCCCGCATTTGCTCTAACTGGATGCCGCTGACAATTCCAATCACAGATTATTTTTCAAAGAATTGAGATGAGTATAAATTCGTTTTTTAAGTTTCTGATTCTGGATATATATATTATATTTTCACGAACTTAATGAACGGGCGACTACAGAGACAAATTTTACAATTATTTACAGGGAATATACACAATAACATCAACACCATGCAATATAATACATCTTATTGAATATTGGCAACACTGCTTCCATGTAAATAACGCGACTAGTATGTATTGCTTAGTTTACATGTCAAGTTCGAATTCGGTCACTGCAAATGAATATCTCGTCCCCAATGATGAAGTTCTTACTATTACTAGCATATTGTCATCAAACACTGTCATATTTTAAGATTAACATGAATGACGTCCATACATATATCTAAAAAAATTTCAGTTTCGGTTTCAGAAGCATCAGAATATCATCAAACATATGATCTGGTCAGCGCAAACGCTAGATCTTAATATAATTGACCCATTATGGGAAGTTTTAAAGTTGATAGTGAAGAGTAGATTTCCATCTCCAATATCATTGGCGGATCTTTACGGTATGAGCATAGAACATTCCATTGAAAACCAATCAGACACTCTTAGAATTTATTCTGCAAAGGATTGCAGTTGTTTTGAAAGCAAATGATGGCAAATATTTGATCGTAATTACAGAAAAAATTAGAACGTTAATTTAATATTAAAACTACATTTTTATATATAGATTGTTAACATTCTGTCCACGTTAATTTTGCATTGAGGCGAAATAATAAAAACTTAATTATATCACTCAATGGATGCCCGATTCCTCAAGTAGAATCAGCTAAATACCTTGAAATCTATCTTGACGGTAGATTAAACTAGAAACATCACTTTAGACAAAAAGCAAAACACATTAGAACCAAAATAAAATAACTATACTGGTTAGTCGGAAGATACTCTCAATTTGATCTAAAATCAAAGAGGTTGATCTATAATACAATTATAAAGCCAATTTGGACCTATGGGGTGCAAAAATGGAGTTGCACTAATAATTCAAATCAATTAGTCATACAACGCTGTCAAAACAAGGTTCTTCGGTTGATTACTAGTACATATCGCTACGTAACCAACAAATAGATTTGCGAAGTTATCCAAGATTTCGCCTTGAAACACGAAAGAAGATTACTGAATCATACTAACATGGAAGCAATAGAGGATGTCAGGAGATTGGAGCGAACAAAACCATACGAACTTATATAAACCTTTAGTGTAAACTATAGCTATAAGTTATTATAATTTTATAATTGAGGAATACATATTGATGTATTTTCTCGCACTCGTCTTGCTTGTGAATTAATCGAAGTACAAATGAAAGGTAGTAATAAATTAATTTATAATTAAGATTGTACTAAGCGTATCTAATAAAGACATTATAAAAAGAAAAGATTATTAACATGACTCACATCGAATATTTAACGATTCCTATGAAAATAATCAAAAATATATTGCTTAATATTACAACAATCTACAGCATGTTGATCAACACAAACTAGTTCCTTTAAAGTTAACTAAATTTTTAGAGCAATATTAGATATATATTTCGTAAGTTTGAATTAAAATATTTAGATTTACACAATTAATCATTCATAAACAACCATGTCCTAATGAAAAAACGGTCTGTATATATAATAAAAAAGGAATAACGATAAAATAGCGAAATTTAACACAACAGTTTTGTCATACACTCGCCGATCTCGTAAAATAGCGATTAATTTATAGGATTTTTTTATCCTAAGCCACAAAATATTAACATTAATAAACACGTCACTTAAACATTGTTTAACTCAACACTAGTAAACCAAACCATATATTAGACGAATATCCAAATTGCACGTTTAAAATTATGAAACCAAGTTAATCTTAACTGATATAATAAAAATATATTCCTACAATTCATAAAAAAATAAAAAGGTTGTTATCTAGGTCATGGAGACAAAAGAATCTCGTGCCAATTTTTAAAAAACTACACCGGATATATCCAGATAAAAGAAAATAGAAATGATATCATTCAGAAATATCGAATACAAAGCTATAGTAATAGATTTTATAGAATATCTATCTTAATCCTTGATGTAAAATTGCTTGAAATATTTTTCATAAAATAAACAAACAGTTTTTTTTTCAAATATACCTTATAAAGTAAAACAAAAATATCATCAATGGAAATAATATTATGAATGTAATTTAAAATAAAGCATCTTTTAAAATGGATAGTTTTTTTTAAATAAGAACTAGCCTAAATACTAACATATTTTGTTTAAGAAAATATATGATACTTAAATGTAATATATTTTGTTAAAATGATTTTTTCACACTAAATTTATTTTTAAATTTAGCCTTAAATTTTAGCAATAATCATTGTGGGTTGTTTTCACAGACTTGGTTTAATTTTTGGAGTAAAGAAACATTATCTCTGTTATGATTAACATGGTGAAATATTATATGATTACAATTATATAAGTATATGATGTACATTGCATTTAGATACACCAAATATTCCCTAGTATGCAAACAGTTATCGAAAATTGGATGTCCAGATTCAAAAGAGTGACATAGTAGAGCCAGTATAATGAAAAATTATATAATTTATTTGTATTTTATTTTATTAGAAAGTTCATATAAAAATCTATATGTATAGAGTCATAATATAGCAAATATCATAAGTCATAATAAAGAAACATTATCTCTGCTGTGATTAACATGGTGAAATATTATTTGATTACAATTATATAAGTATATGATGTACATTGCATTTAGATACACCAAATATTCCCTAGTATGCGAACAGTTATCAAAAATTGGATGTCCAGATTCAAAAGAGTGAAATAAGTAGAGCCAGTATAATGAAAAATTATATAATTTATTTGTATTTTATTTTATTAGAAAGTTCATATAAAAATCTATATGTATATAGTCATAATATAGCAAATATCATAAGTCATAATAAAGAAACATTTATCTCTGCAATGATTAACATGGTGAAATATTATTTGATTACAATTATATAAGTATATGATGTACATTGCATTTAGATACACCAAATATTCCCTAGTATGCGAACAGTTATCAAAAATTGGATGTCCAGATTCAAAAGAGTGACCTAGTAGAGCCAGTATAATGAAAAATTATATAATTTATTTGTATTTTATTTTATTAGAAAGTTCATATAAAAATCTATATGTATATAGTCATAATATAGCAAATATCATAAGTCATAATAAAGAAACATTTATCTCTGCTATGATTAGTATGGTGAAACATTATTTGATTACAATTATATAAGTATATGATGTACATTGCATTTAGATACACCAAATATTCCCTAGTATGCAAACAGTTATCGAAAATTGGATGTCCAGATTCAAAAGAGTGACATAGTAGAGCCAGTATAATGAAAAATTATTTAATTTATTTGTATTTTATTTTATTAGAAAGTTCATATAAAAATCTATATGTATATAGTCATAATATAGCAAATATTATATTCTAAATTAGAAAATAACATGTAAAAACCGCGTCATGATAGACAAACTATATTTTACAACAATAAACAAACTTTACACAACTTATTCAATATGAAGTCGCAGTAAATCATAAAAAATAACACAACCTAGATGACATAACCTACCTTAGAGTATCTCCAATGCTGCGTTATTAAACAAAAAAAAACAGATTATACTAAAAAAAATAATCTACAGACTGATGATAGGCATAGCATAAAAATAAATAGACGTGTAGGCTTGACACTAATATTTATTTTCGCTTTTCACATTACTTTTTACATGTTGACAAATGTTTTGCTGGGCGAAAACAAATTCAGCATCGTTGATATCAAATAATAGGAGAAAGCTGAAGTAATAGAAACATAATTTCTACGATAATTCAGCTCTTCAAATAATTTCGAACGAGGAAAGATAAATTGTATATGTCGAATGTGGTTTTCGTTGCCTTATTAGATTATAATCATGTTATTTCGGGTTAAATAATAAACATGCACAATTATTCCACAATCGTTCAATTAATAATCTACTTTTTTCAGAAGAATTTCATTGCAATTGCTCCAATTCTAGTATATGCTAAGAGTGTGGTATGTAAGTCGAATATTTTAGAAATCATCGTATTCTCTATTGAAGCACGTCAATTTCAAAACCTTTTTCTTGTACAAGATATAAAACAACCTGCTTGGTGGCGCAGTGGTAAAAGCGATGGGACGGTCCTCCTACTGTTGCGATAACCGCGGGTTCGAATCCTGCTGGGGCATGGTCGTAAACTTGTGTTCGTGATTGTTTAAAATTTGTGAAGGTTCTAGGAAGAGTGTAAAATCCAACAAGGAAAATGATCCCAGTCACGCCAGTAACCAGGCTGGGTAAGACCGGATGTCTTCAGGGATGATTTCTGAGGACCGTGGTTCGGAGCCCACGTTAAACTTTAGGCCCAGTCCAGATAAACCCATAATTGGTAAAAGGAGATTTTTTTTCGTTTTCTAGATTGACCAGCTAGAACCAAATGGTCTTCGGCTGATGTCGCTTCAGGTTCGGGATATGACTGTTTCGCGGGCGACAGAGACCCTGGGTTACGACGACTGGGATTGTCGTAGTTTGTTTACTACCGGTGTTTGTGGACGGGTAGGGATTTTATTATGGTGTTATCGTGTGCTAAAGTTCCTATGAAGAACCTCACACTGAGCATGTTTATGAAATTTTTAACAAACCCTGATGCCTGATTCAAGGTGTGTGTTGACGTTCCTCATAAACCATGGGGCCCTGAGTAACGCACGGACTTTTTTGGATTGGAACACTTGGAGTAGCTCAAGTTATCTCTCCGAGACATACTTGTACCACACCTGTGCTCCATTGACGCAGATTGGACGAACTAGCATTTTATACAGAGTCGCTTTCTGTGGGATTGGGAGTTTGCTTTTTCTGCAGAGTAGAGAAAATAATAGGCTGTACATGCCATTTCAAAAGTAATCAAATAGTTCATTTGTGTTGCGTTCCCACAGTTATATAATTTTATATAAACTTGTTCGGTTAATATTGTGATAACAGAAAACTTCTGATTTATTAATACAAAGTTAATGGGATGAATGAACACAATCGTTAAGGAACTGAAAGGGAAGAATGATAAGTGAAAAACAATTTCCTTACTATTAGCCATCAAGAGTAATTCAGTTCATTTTCGAATATCTTGATAGAGATGGAAGTGCTGCAAAGCAATGGCTGAAGAGACAATACCTTATGACCATGAATGGTAAGATAGGATACAACTATTTAGGCCTTTTATTGGTCTGACGATTCCTTTAATGCTCTCTAGCGACCTTGACATATGTCGGATTTAACATCATAGAATAGCGGCTTACAAAATACCCAGGAAATATTATCTCAGAGATGTTGATTTCGAATATTATTGAAGGGTAGTTTGGATCATTCAGTCACCGATGATCGTTCAGTTCAGACGTGCCACCATCGACCGTCCAAGCTTCGTTTTCAGGTAACACTACTGCAATACCTCTCATCTATTTATATTTTCATAATATTTTATAACATCAATAAATAACGGTCACATAATGTAACCATAACTATTTTATTTCGTCCTACCTCTATTCACCGAGCCAAATAGTTCCCTAAAGCACCAATTGGAATCGATACCAAATTAGGGACATGGTAAAAGAAAGAACAACATTTAATAGAACCAGTAAACTGACGAATTAAGAGATTAACTAATCTAAACAGAATTTCTTCGAAAAATAGGTTAGTGAATTAAGACCTGAAGCAGAGAGAGATTATTATTATTATGGAAAGCACATTAGTTGAAATTAATCATTAATTACTCCTGAATATGGGATGCACTAACACATCAAAACGTCTAGATATCCAGCTCTGTCAAAACAGAGCTCTTCGATTAATTATCAATGCTTATCGTTACATAACCAGCGGAAAACTACACAATGAAATTAAATAGATCCAGAAAGTTATCCAAGATGTTGCCTTAAAATGTAAAAGAAATTTCCTAATATTTAGGGAAAAGCTTACTGATGTATTTATCCTACACTCGTCTTAATTATGTATCGATGCAAGTACAACAGAACAGAATAGTTATAAATCATTTTTCAGTAACCGTCTTTTAATGTTAGCTCTTGTAAAATCGAAAAAATCTTCATAACTACTTGGCCACCGTTAACATTAAACTACATGAAACAATATAACCCGCAAAAGGTTTAAATTCAACACATTAATGATAATTATTTCCTTTATATTTCTAATATATTTGGACATTCGTTTGCTTTCAATATAGTTTATGAGCATTTGTCTATATAGCTCAACTTAATATCCAACCATAAAAGTTGTTAGTGTAAAACTCCGAGCATTTTGCAATGATTTACGAATATTACTTCGGAAGCCCAACATTCATGTTAATACAAATATAAACTGAGCAATAACAGCATTACGCAAATAATAAATACGGCCTTATAATTCTCGAAAGTTTAGGCAGTAAGTGTCAAAGCTCTCCCCAATAATTTAATGATATTAGTTCGGACGCCAAATGTTATTATCTAAACGCAATACGATCATATAAAGTGCAGTTTCTGGCGCGTAAATGTTCTCTAATGTAGTCCTTGAGATATTATTAATTAAATCCCAATTAAAATAAGCTTAAATATGCAGTTAAGTTATCGCTTGTTACTAGGCTTCCTTAACATTTACTAAATATTACTCATAGAAAATAACATTGAAGCTAGACATTATTGAAACAATAAACGGTGTACTATTGAAATACTAACGTTCAAAAGCTTGTACATAATAAGTTAATTTAAAAGAACGACAATAAAAAAGATAATATTATTTATTACGCTATAATCTAAAACAAACCTTAGACCAAGTTAAAATTAGTTATATTATTTATTACAAATAAACACAAACAAACAAATTTAACACACTTTCTGTTAAATTTTTACCTTTTTAAAATGACTACATTTATTAACTTATTCGGAGACCAGTGTCTTCCATTCACTTTCTATGTATTTACACAAATTGGGCTCAACTTAACAGGTATTGATTCCTCATTTTTCTCTCTAGTTCACCTCAAACTAAATTTATAAGAGAGAAGTTTGCCGATTGTCATTGCTATTTCATTATTTGCATTTTTTTGTTCCCTGTTTGCCCTAGGAACCCCTGACATAATTTTGACGAGTGTTTAGGGTACATTTTTTGATGAAAATATTTTATTTTTCTCTTTTTACCATTAGATATTTACTCAATAAATTGTTTGAAGTCGGTGCCGAGCCCTTAGATATATACTCAATAAATTACGCAGTTATTTTATTAACTATTACAACGGATAGCCCAAGTAAAAATACAACCCGTATGAGGAAAAATAGGAATAAAGAAACAATGATTGAAAATAAGGAAAGCTTCAGACCCTGGGGTCCCCCACCTAGTCTAGGTGATTTAACAAATGTTCCAACTAAACTAGAACAAAAAATATGCCGTCGGAAATCGAACCCGCGACCTCCGCGTGTGAGCTTAACGTTCTAACCATTATACCATAGAAATAGCTGCCTACTATATTTCTACGACATCTCATATGATGTGGTTAGTACTTAAGAAACAAACTGATGGGCTTTTACCCTGAACTACTTTCGATTTTTCATCACGTTAGTTCAGCAATAACATTATACACAAATTTCGGATTATTTTAGATAAAAAATATGTTCTACATAAAACATTGTACGTGCCTTTGAAACTATAGTCGCTGTATCATCAGCAAATGTACCCATCGTGATATTTTCAATTTGTAGTATATCACAAGTGTAAAGTAGATAAAGCATTGGTCCCAGTACACTTCCTTATGGTACGCCTGCTTTAGCTTCTTTTACTGTATAGTAAACTTCTTCCTATTTGACTCTAAACATTCTGGTTGTAATGTATGATTTTAATAGTTCGGTGTGTTGCTTTGGTAGCATTTTCTGTAGTTTATGAACAAGGCCTTCATGCCAAACCTTATCGAAGGCTTGTGCTACATCTAAGAATATAGCTGAGCATGAGTGTTTCTAAACCTTTGAATGGTAGTGTATGTGTTAGAAATCTATTCAGCCAAATAGATCAATATATTAAAATTAATGTGATTGATAAGTGTGAGAAAGCTCATGTATAAGAAGTGATTTTAAAATGCTATTTCTTGATAATCGTTTTGATGAAGATCATAAATTAAGAAGATTATCATGTCACTACCAGGAATATTGCAGATAAATGAAGTATTTCGCACCTAACAAATAAAGATGACCTAAAACATTGAGATATTTGCTTGTCGTGTAAATTTATGCAAGTTAAGAAACCAGTATTTACAATTTGCATCAACGGTCACAAATTTCTTAAAATAAGCTGAACAATGGTGAAATATTTAACGCCAACAATTAATTTTTAAACGTTTATATAATAATGATGCAAGGCATTACTCATGGCAACTCATAGAACATTCTTGGAACTTCAATAGGAAGCAATACTTCAAGAAATAAAGCCAAAGGATGCTCCAATTTGTGCATTTGCTTTGATAATAATAAAGTGATGTTGAATCGAAAGAATTCCTAGAACTGTTTTTATTGAAGCAACAGTTTAATTCATTTATTTAAAGAATAGACTTTAGATTATCATATACTAACTATATCATTACTTAACAACAAAAAATCTTAACATCATTTAAGAGAAAATATCCAAAAGAGAATCACAGATCTGAATTTAGGATGCTATATATAAATTATATTGACTAGTTGACATGCGGTCATTTTTAATTACTTATCATTCTCAATAAATGCGTATAAGTTTAATATTTGTTTTGTTTGTTTAATATTTTTTAGTAATCAATGAAAATTATATTACGTCCAAAAACGTAGATATATGTATTCACCCTTTTTTAACTAACATTCTTGTATTAGGTTATTCCATGTATTTTCATCAGCGATATATATTGGCGAAAATACGAATAATTTTGATATTTCTGTACATAAAATAACAATTTTACTTTAGTATTATTGAGTTATTTAGTGTGAACTGTTGCAACATCTCAATTATCCTGTCAGGCAAAAAATAAGAGTTCTCTATGGCGTATTGTAACTATGAAATTATCACATATTGTACCAATTTTTCTGAATAAATGCCTTTTTAAAGTAAAAATTTGGTCAGAGTACATGTAAGCACCTAAATTTTGTTTGATGATTATAATTTTTACTGAATTACAAGCAAATCATCTTCTAGCTCGAATTTACTATCAATATGGACTGCAACCTTTTAAAAAAGTTCGTTTGTTTGATATATTTTTATTTTTATCCGGTAGAGTTTATCTGGTTTGCTTAACATGAGTTTTAAACCACATCACCACCGTCAACATTAATTTTACCGACTAGGGAGTGATATCCCAAAGGCTATAATGGTTGCTTTTTGTTATTTATAGATAATCACAAACATACATTAAAATGCCTGATGATGACTGATAACTTTAACGTTTTCATGTTAGGTTAGATATATCCGGAATTACCCTCGTATTTATTATATCTTATATTCACATATAGGCGCCAAGCCAATCTCGGACCGAGTCAGCTACTGTCCTGAATAACCCTCTTAATAAAAACTAGCTTCTTTGCTAACCCACTTAACATATAATGCAATCAGAGACATACCACATAAATATCTATTGTTCCATTCTTTGCGATATGATATTAATATTGAAATTAATCGTATTTTTGCTACACTTTCCGAGACGGATGATCCGCTTCATTGGTTCCAGTCGGCATCGGCAGCCGATCAAAAGCAACGGCATGATATAAATTGTTCATAATTATTTATCTTCTTATTGATATTCAGACGCTAAATAAGTCACGATATATAGTTAATTTAAATGATTTCTGTGAAGTATGATAAATCTATTTTTTAGTTAAATAAATGGCGGTGTTTGTTGGTGTATGTTAATTATCTACTGTGTATGAATATCGAGTTGATATTTTTATAGCAAAAGGTCGGGAATAATTGTTCAATGGAAATACATTTATTAGAACAATGATGGACTGTTGCTTTGTGACAATTAACGTATTATATAATATAAAAAAGGGTTATCAAAAATATGCTCTTAACAGTATTATTTATCATCACCAACTACTTGAATAGAGTATATTTAGAATATTAGAGGTGCTTAGAGCGTTTATGTAGCTGTTTAGGGGCTTTTAAGACATTAGGGGTTTAAGTTTTTAAGAATTATTTCTCAATTATCGTTGCCCTGCCAATAAGAATACACCAAAATATCCTTTTAGATGAAATTCGATTTGTTTAACATTATGGAAAAAGCAACTTTGGTCACATTATCGTTTCAAATATGACGAAGAATCTTATTCAATGAATAATAAGTAACAAATTAATTGATTGAATTGAAGATAATGAGTTAACAATGAACGAATTGCAAAACACAATAAAATGACAAGATCTCTTGGGGTCAACCAAACGACGGAAGAAATGATCAGGGAGGCTGGGAAAGCATTGTTTTAATGACTTCACGTTCTGGTTATCCACATTTCATGATCGTAGAGAGCAACGTCAGCATGAAAGAAACAATAAAGAAGATGAATAACAAAGAGCTGACATGATTTTGAACCAATTGCAGTTATGTAGATTAAGATATTCCCACTCCAGTTCATGGATATGGAAACCGGATTCCTAAGTCCTGTGGCACATAGAACAGCAGCACCATTTTATATAATTTTATTATTTTATCTATCAAATGATGGCCACTCAATATTTTCCAATATGTTTAACAAGAAGCTTGATTCTGTTAAAACCACTATCAAGATATTCATTAAGTTCTTGGAGCTTTGGACTTTGGTGGAAACCCTCTTAGTCCTGGAATGCAACGTAGTAAATAATATAGATATTCTAAATAGCTCAGAAAAAAAATTGGATTTTCTTTTCATTCATTCATTCAAGCCCGTTACATTCGGTTTCAGCAAGTCATCTCGTATATTACTTACGCTTTATAAGCCACACTATTAAATATTAGACCGATAAATAGATATAATGATAATTTTAACAATGTGCGATATTACCATCGTCGTTATACAATACATGTTCTTGATAATCAAATCGTATATTTAGCATTATAATAGCAGCTTGAAATAGTAATATAAATATAGGTATGAAATACTACCAAATTGTGTAAATTAGGAACAATGATTTCAACAAAATATTTTTAACACAATATAAAACATTTTAAAATAAAATCTATACATAACAATCGTTGTAATAACTAAATAAAAATAAACAAAAACCTTATTTAACCTATCTGCTACACGTATTTTATATTCTACTATATACACACAATTTAGCTTAATACCTACCGAAACTTATTTATCTATTTACAATATTATTTTAACTACTATTAACTGATCACTTTGATGACGGTGTCGAGCAACAAATTAGATTTGTTTTGTTCGTAATTTAATTTTAACTGATTTAAAATTTGGTTATATGAACAACTTTTAATGGAATTGATCCGTCGAGTTTCAAAGGAAATGTTGTCCCATTTTTGAACCAAAAGATCCGCTAATTGCTTCAATGATGTTGGAGATAGAAATCTACTCCCCATTCTCTGCTCTAAAATTCTCTCAATTATGTTGTGGTCTGACGATTGTGCTGACCAAGGTATGATGCTCTTCAAACCATGACTAAAGCTTGTTGGATGTGTGTGTGTGGGTGTATTAGCATCTTGGAATATGGCAGTTTGGCAGTAATACGCTAGTCACAGTAAGAATCTCTTTATAAATGAGTATGTCGAGATATTTATTCGCAGCAATTCGGCCAATGATGTGGACCGCTGAATACCACGATATTGCATATCATAACGGAACCTTGCTTGACTATAGGAAACAGGCAGTCTGGATCGTGAGCTTCTTTTGAGGTTGTTTGTAGGAAATCATGTAAACGATGATTCATCTCATCGGACCATAGCACATTCTTCCAATCAAGTGTCCAGGTTTCAGGACCGTTGCACTACTTTTCTTGCAGCTTAACGCTGGCTTCGGTTACAAAGGGTTTCGCAATCGCAGCCCTTCCATGAATGTTTGCTTTATGGAGATTCCGTCGTACTGTTTTAAGATGTACTATATTGCATGATGTTCAGATTATTTTGTCTCTCCTCGGTACACATAAAAACTTTCAAACGTTCTAACAGCCTGAATAGCATTTTCTTATGTAGTATGTCATAGGGATGTCCAAAAAATGTCGATATTTCTTAACTATTTCAATTATTTTTAATAAATCTTTCAAATTGGCACTTAATTTTAAAAATTCGTTGCATAATTTTGAAAGTATATTAAAAATATCCCAACTTTTTAAAATGTTTACAGAAAATCGACATTTTTCCTGGTTTCGAAAAAACTATCGATATTCTTTTTAAATTATAAAAATATTTCCTCGCCGCCAACATCCCTACTATATCATGTATCGCACAAAAAGCGTCGAATCTATATGATATATTATACGCCCTTCTTTTTTAAATCTATATGACTGGGTTATGACACGCGATCGAGTTACCTTAGCACTATTTCATCCGCCAACGTTGAAACGTATAAAAATCTATTTATAATTTCGAGTTGCGTTTGTGTCATTGACATTAGGTCGCGTTCGGCTTACAGACCGACGTTTCGAACACGGTTCCGTGGAAATTTTGCCCAAGTCCAGAAATAAGTACGTGTGTTTGTTCCGGTGTTTGACGTTTACAATGTTGCGCTTGTTTGTTGCCGAAGCGGAAGCGCCACCGCTTTCGGAGCCTGCTACGATTATTTTGTCGGAGATCGGCTTTTTTCAGTTCCGTTCCTCAGGGCACTGGTAGAAGTTCATTAGGGTTGTAGTTGGTGAATGCGCTCAATTACAAAAAACGAATTAATTGTTAAATATATGCTACATATCGATAAAAGAGCCCATTCGTAATATTGTATAAAAGAAGAAGAATAACTAGTAGAGGGTGTTGTAATTTCGCTAGGACAACTATATAAAAGGTTTAAAAGATAAATAAAGTAACCAATGTAAATACAGTTGCTCTCTTCGAAACCTAAAAGTAGATCAATCCATCCTGTCCAGAATTCAAATTAATTTGTAATATCTTTTGCATTTTGCCTATAAATTGGTTTCAACAGATCACCCTCGAATTTTATCGAATATTACGAAAGATGGGCCAAGTTTGTGGATATTAGTGGACAGTATTTCTCCAAAAAAAAAGTAATAGTTTCTGTATAATAAATCTTTGAATTTTGAAAAATAGTAGCGATTTTCAACTTGCACTTCTGACAAATAAATTCGCTTGGAAATATTTTGTGTTATTTCTGTTTTTATATATAGTATTCGGGTTCAGATTCAGGTTCGTTGGTAGTCCAGTATCTCTCACAAAAGTTGCAAAATACCGATCTTGGATAACATAAGTGCATAAAGATGCATAGGTTCTGCTAGATACATATTTATACTGCTAGATACATAGTTATAAGTAAGTTTTGTAAAAACAAATTGTAGGTTAGCAGGCAACTACTAGCAATAATGTATAAGAAAATACATTTGTGTACCTCAGCTTCAGTTTCTTTATTTGCAACCTCTTGTATAATAAAAAAAAATAGTTCCTTGAGAGATTATCCTAAACTAATTAGTCTACATTAGAGATGCCATATATATATATATATATATATATATATATTTCGAAAACGATATATCGATATTCTTTTTAAATTATCGAAATATTGATATTTTTCTTGATGGCTGATACCCCTAGTCTACAAACTAGTAGTGACCTGCAAGATGGTTTACAAAAAATTGATAACACAAATTTATTGTATTTATAACCGGTACTGTATGTATTGTGAATACAACAAATATTTCCATATTTCGTATCAAATATCGGTATTATCTAGAAGTAATCAAGTTTATCCGTTAAACCCATTTATCAAATGATCAATACTAAACTCAGATTATAGAAATAGTTAGCAGCTGTTCCTTTATTGGATTCACTATAGTCATCGCTCATTCCCACCAAGGTAAATAGATTTCTCGGTAGGCAAGTAGGTGTTACTGGCTTATCATTAGAAAACAATTATGATGGGCTTTCACTTATGGTTTTCGAGATGTTTGCATCGCATCGTTTTGCTGATTTAACATCTTGATTCGGCAATTGTTTTTCTCTTAGTCATTAAATAAAGTGATCATTTAATTTTGAAGGCTACCCAGGTGTCTTGGGTACTCTATATAAACTCTATATAAATATATGTTGTCTTCATAGCACTGCAGTTTAGTATGTTAGAAAAACCTATAGAGTTGTTATATTTGAGAAATCAAGGTTTTTGTCACAACTCTTTGGGACTGCCGAGGGGTAACTATATTTTCCAATTACCTAACAAGGATATCTTAAGAAGAGGAATCCTGAATATGATCGAATGATTATATCATAGTCCTGAACAACCAGATTTTCTCTTCTATATTCAACTTCTGGTAATGTGATTAAAACGACAATAGCAGGCGTTAAAAATGAAGATGAATTACCCATTTAAATTATTACAGAAGATCTAAAATTATATGCTACTGCTACTGCTACTACTGTCTTTATAGCTTCACTTGGTTTATGTCAACACGACTCTTCTTCAGGATAAATTAGAAGCATTTCTTCTACGTGTTTCTAAAACTACAATGTTCCAAAACTACAATCATATTACCAAAGTTGAATTGTTTCAATACCTGAATTCTGCACATCTTTTAACTATTTGAAGACGTCTTTCAAGCGAGTTTTCGTGTTTATAGAATAGCCAGCATTCAGATAGTATAATTCCCAAAAAAATCGCAAAAAATAATTCTATATAAGAAGATGATTATGATAGTGAAAAAATCAATAAGTTAAGTTATTATCCCATAATTCCGACCTTTTAAAACTTCATGTAAGTAAGGGACAATATTCGCATCCAAAGTCATCAATAATATATGAAAATCAACATTAAAATAATATTAAAAAACTCAACAAATCAATGAACATAAAATTAATCATTTATTAATAATCTTATAGTATAAAAATGAGCTCCAAAGTAAGCTTAATATTAATTGATTAATTTAGATAAACGAGTACAAGAAAAAATAAATAAGATAAGTAAAATAAACAACACAGTTTAAACATCCATTTTTCCTGAAAGTATTTGAAGTGCAATGTCGAGGAAGTGATTTTTTTAACTAACAGTATTTAAAAAAAAACATGTGTCCTTGGTCTATCCCAAACCATTAAAATTCTTGACAGACTTCCGCTGATATTTGACTGGCGACAAAAGTTACGTCACCGTTTTCGATTCCAGATTACCTAGTGCTGTAATCAACCCGATACCCATAACGATTTTTGTGAACCTATTTGCACCAAAATATGCTTTATGTGGTTAATGATAATAATTGGATCAATATTGCATCAGGGATCAATTTATATTCGTATACCGTCATCTTTTGTAATCTATGGTAAATATATTATCCAACGTTGTTTTTGTAACAAAAAATATTAAAAATAAATATATAGTATCGAGTAGTATATTTTTAGGGTTAAATGATTCTTTTTGATTTATTATGTATTTTATGTTTTTTTTCAATTTTACTCAAAGTATTGTCCATCGATAGCCGCTACTTGTTCCCATCTTGCAGACAATTTACGGATTATATCTTGAAAGAACGATGTATTTTTGAGGCTATCCATGAATCTACCCATTTTTGGCATCTTCATAACCAGTGAAGCGCTGCTCAGACACGTCACGACTCATATTTCGGAACAAGTAGTAATCAGAAGTGGCAAGGTGTGGAGAATATGGCGGGTGGGGGAGCAGTTCCCATTTTAACGTTTCTAAGTAGGTTGGCCAAGTAAATATGTGGTCAAGCATAGTCAAGCTGAAGAATAGCATCGTTGCCTTTTGCTTCAAATTGGAGTAAAAAAGTAAAACTTCCCGCAAGTGCGATTTACTCCGTACAAACTCAGACATTTTCATTCACACTTCGAGGAAAGATACTGAAAAGTGAAACTTGTGAGACTTCAAGAGAAAGTTGATCACAAATGTTCCCGATGCGACTTAATACACAGTAACACCATCTGTCGTAAATGCTTTAAACTTAACTTATAGGTCCGATAAATTAAAAAATTGTGAAATAATAAATAAACCATATACGAGGGTCACTATTTATATTTCGGGAATTGGCAACATTGTTGTCATGTGAGTCTATCTGAAGGTTCCATCGTAAAGTTTGACATTTTTGACGCTATCTGTTTACTTTATATTTAGTTGAAAGTTTCGTCTTGGCAAAAAATAGAACTGAATCGTGAACATTTTCGTGCGATGATTTTTTACGATTTTCGACGTGGATTATCACAACATGACTGCATCAACTTAATCAACTTAATTTGACCTTTGGCGATGAAGCTCCATCAAAAACCACCGTGTATCGCTGGTTTAGTGAATTCATTCGTGGTCATAGTTCGCTGTCCGATGAGTTTCGTGAAGGTCGTTCAAAATCGGTTGTGCCAGAAAACATTGATGCTGTGTACGAAATGATGAAGCAAGTTCGTCATGTCACCCATTGTGAGACTGAGGCATCCCTCAGCATTAGTTCCACCATCATATATACGATTTTATATGAACATTTAGCTTAGGAAAGAAATGCTTAGGAAATTCAAAAAACATTCGAAAGACGTTTATAAGATCGCGACAGGTGACGAATCATGGATCGAATCACGAATCATATATATTCGTATGAACCCGAAAGTAAGCAGCAATCGACTGTATGGGTGTTCCAAGATGAACCAAATCCAACAAAAGTTGTTCGCGCACGAAGCTCTTCAAAGAAAACGGGGGCCTGTTTCTTTGGGAGAACTTCGGGAGGTCATATTGCAACAGTGCATCTAGAGGATCGTAAAACAGTAAATTCTAATTGGTACGCAACCATTTGCTTGCCAGAAGTCTGTGGTGAAATAAGTAAAACAAACAAGAGACGCCGGATTGTTCTTCATCATGACAATGCGAGCTCTCACACATCGGCTCAAACAAGAGACTATTTGAGCATTCAAAACATCGAATTGATGGGTCATCCGCCCCACAGCCTTGACTTGGCACCCAATGACTTCTTTTTGTTCCCATCCGTGAAGAATAAACCGCGTGGTCAACGATTTTCATCGCCCGAAGAAGCTATTGAAGAGTTCAAAAATCATGTTTTGAAGACACCTTATTCGAAATGGAATAAATGCTTTGAAAATTGATTTAAGCGTATGAAAAAGTGTATCGATCATCGTGGCGAGTACTTTGAAAAACAATAAAGATATATTCGAAGCTTAACTATTTGTTTTTTTCCTATTCCCGAAACCCAAGTGACCCTCGTATATAAGATTTTAAGGATTTTCTTAAGACATATTTTGTAGTCAAAAAAAAAGTAAACCATAAATACACAATAAGGAATGTGTGGAATTTGTGTTACCTAAATATTTTGTTAATATTTGGCTAAATACCAGGAAACGATGCTAGGCTATATAATTCAGTATCAAGGCTACACATATAATATTCAGATTTAAAGTCAATAGCAGCTGAACCAATACATAAATAAGTTTCTATTAGCGCTTTTGTCCTGCCAATGTTCATTTTTACGTTCATTAAGGAAATTAGTGAATAACATATTCTAACGGTTGCTGATTAATATCAAGAGTCTTTATTTGATACTAATTTTCTCATTATTGACTTATAAATAGTGTTTTCTATTTTTTGTTCTTATTATAATATATGGTAGATAACTTCATAAATATTTCAGTGTTAGATTGAAGTTCCTAGCTCCGCTGCATAGTAAGTGTTTGGGCATTCCTCAGAAGGTCGAATACCTTTCCGGTGATACAAAATACGAAAATAAAATGCGAAAATGTTCATTCTCCCAGGTAATCTCCATAACTAGACTATCAATGAAGGTTCAACTACATTTCTAAATGTCTAGTTTTTCTTTATTGGTACTAATGGCTGTTTACGAGAAAGACCATTTATTAGACTTTATTCGAAACTGTTTATATGAATATGGATGGACACTATTGAGTAGGTGTTAAAATACTGAAGCCAGCCTGATTGTTTTGGTGAAAATAAACTTATATGTTACAGGTTATTTGCTGTTTTCTTATGTGACACAGATTGCTTTCGCGACAGCTTAAGAAATATTATAATGTAAATTTTAGAGAAAGGAGAATATTTGTTAAGTTACACAAAGAATCAAGAAAGGTATATAATAAAATGGTGTGGCATATTGATACCTCTAGTACTGAAATTGAGAATAATGAAGACTGACTTTCAAATATCAGAAATTTATCCTTCAAATCCTATCAGAGTACCCAAATGGTAAGTTTATTTATAGGGTTGGTCCTCTGTTGGAGTAGATACAATAATCCATCAAAGGGCTCAAAATAAACTCTTTGAAATGCCCTTTATTTCTTACTGCCGAGATATTCGTAATAAAGGAGACTATAAACCTTATAATTTCTCTCAACAGCCATGCTAACATAAAACCTGGCTTATATGCTTTGACTAAAGTCACTGAAAACTATCGATAATGTATGTTCTTCACATCCGTTGGTAGTGCAAATTCTTGAATTATATAGCTTGGTTACCTTTCGACAAAATAGCATCGTATTCGTCTGGATCCCCGGGCAAAGACAGATAACTTCGCCAAAGATGCTATTACAAATGGCCAATAAATTATAAATACATTATATTACTAAGTTATATTCTTCAGCTTCTGGTAAATATAGGAAAACGAACCTCTTGTAGATTAAAAGTACAATGCTATTCATGTTGATGATGATTTGATACGAAAACAGTTGATAAAAGGCTACTTATTACATCTAATATACATTGTTACAGCATGTAAAAAATTATTTTTCTTAAATATGACTCATTTATTCACTAACTTAATTGATGCCGATTTTATGACATTGTTATGGACCATTACAGAGGTGACAGAGCAGTCATAAAACGCCAAGTTTAGTTCAAATGAAGAGTTATATACAGCATGGATAATTATCCTATAAAAACCTATTTCGGTCGATCGGTTCTCACACGATCGTTAATATGGTGTCAAACGTCCAATTCTCATCTGTCTGGGCGACCAAAAACGATTCGATCGTCGATAATAATTCGTTTCATGTGTTTCTGTCGATGTTATGAAGTGGATAATTGAAAGAATGCGGGTTTTTTTTATCGAAAAGTGGGTCGCACAAAGGCCGGGCCCAATATGGAGCCGAATTTGACCGAAGTTCTCTTTGTCTTTTATCTCGCTATTGTCATCTTAAAGAACCCACTTGAAATGTTACGCAGAAGGAATATGTAATGAGTACCTGCAACGCCTTTGTTGTATCGAACGAAACGAAGCAGGAATTGCAATGTTTGGGATTTTACCTCTTTGCATGTATTGTCGTAATATCAGATAATATTTAAAGCATAATATATTTAAAATATTTTCCATTCTCATTCTATCCATCTCCTTACAACTCATGCGAATTCCATTATTCTGTGATCGTCGAACGATATTATCATGTGTCAACAAAGGTCTATAGATTAACCCTCCTCCCTATCTATCTCTAATACAGTACAATGTAAAAGATCTTAAATAACTATAAAAGATGTTATTAAAATACCAGAAGTATTGTTGATAAAATAATTGTAATTACAAGAAGAATAATTGTAAAATACAAGAAGTGTAGTTTCTTTGACATGCAATTAAAATGCTGCTAAGAAGAATATATGTATAGGGATTTTAGTCAACCGTCAACCTCTTGAATTTTTTAGTAAATAGGTCTATGGTTTAACGTGGTTTTTGAATCATAGTCTTCGGCCTTAATTCCTAAAAACAAACATGGAGCTCAATATGTTTTTCCAAAATTCCTTGGCCCATCTGATGTTTGTTGATGATAGCGATACATGTTCGTGATATAGTTGACACGGCAGAGTCATATGGTTTGAGAATGAAGGACGAAAAGACCAACCAAGTATTGACAACTGACGGATTGCCTGCTTTTGTAAACCTCAGAGGGATTGAAGGAAAGTATTCCTCAGAAGTATTTGAGATCAGTAATATAGGAGAAGTGGCTTCTGTAAGATGGTGTGTATAGAAGAGAGAAGATATTACAATCAAGACTGAAATATGTCTCCTTCAGTCGCTTACCTTGTCAATCCTTCTGTATGGCTCCGAGACTTGGTCATTGTTACAGTTTGATATTTCAAAGCTTGAGGTCTTTCAAATGCGAAGCCTAAGGTAAATTCTACGCTCTTCTCTCCGAGATCGTATTAAGTTCTGCGGCACCAGCAGTAGCGTATTGGTTGAGAAGTAGACACTCTCACCAAGTGCCGGCAATGGATTGATGAAGATAATTACGCCTACCGACTGACAAGTGGCCAACTTCCTAGAAGAGACTATCCCAAAATGCATCTGGTCTTAACTGGTCTTCTTATTGACCTGACTGGGATTTTCCTCGATGGATTTTATATTCTCCTATAAACATCTATGAACAATCGCAAATCTAAAGTTGTCATGCCCCTGTCAACCTGTCGCTTTTTCGACTGCTGCCGGCTAAGACGAATAAAAAAATAATCGTGTTACTATTTTATTAAATTACATTTCAGTGATAAAAATGGAAATTCCAAAACAACTAAACGAAAATGATAAACAACGGACATGTTCTTTGTTGAAATACATGGCAAAAAGGGACAGTAAAGTGTACAAATGTAAACGATGCAAAAATAAAAGAAATAATTAGACATACACGACTTATTGTCATCGAATACTAGATGACATTGATCATAGTAATAGTCGCTGTTGATGGTCCTTCCTCTTTCAAGGTAGTCAATGAAAACTATTCCATGCGCATCCCAAAATACAGACGCCATAACCTTGCCAGCCGTCTGTTGCGTTTTCCCACGCTTTGGAGCGGGTTCATCGTGTGCAGTACACTCGGATGACTGTAGATTGGACTTCGGAGTGAAATGATGGACCCATGTTTCATCCATTGTCACATATCGACGCAAAAACTCGGGTTTATTACGCTTGATCATCTTCAAACACTGCTCCGAATCATCAACTCGTCGTTGTTTTTGATCAAAAGTGAGCTCGTGCGGCACCCACTTTTCACAGCTTTTTGCATTCTTATAGTCAAATATTCGTGAATGATATGATGTAGACGTTCAGTTGATAACTTTAGAGTGTCTGCTATTTCATTCAATTTCAATTTACGGTCATTCAAAATCATTTTGTGGATTTTTTAAAATGTTTTCGTCGGTAACAACCTCTTTTGGGCGTCCATTGCGTTCACCGCCTTCGGTGCTCATTTCACCATGTCTAAACTTAGCACACCAATTCTTAATGATCGATTTTCCTGGGGCAGTATTCGAAAACTCGCCATCAAGCCAAGTTTTTGCTTCAACTATATTTTCCCGCCAAAAAGCAATATTTTATCAACACGCGAAATTCTTTTCTATCCATTTCTTTCACAATAACAAAAGTTGCTTCACTCAAAGTGCTATAATTCACAAACTAATGATCCGACAGCTGTCAAATTTAGACACGCATCTTTTGAGGGTTAGGGCTAACTAAAAAACATGTGGATTTAATTCTAGTAGCGCCATATATGTTTCAAGCCGGAGACTTTTCGATTGACCTGTTATTTCTCGATAAATTCCATGGCAGAAAGGGACAGTAAAGTGTACAGATGTAAACGATACAAAAATAAATGAAATAATCAGACATAAACGACTTGATTTACAGACATTAAGTTGATTTATTGTCACCGAGCACCTGATGTTAGTCGGCGACGAAGATTAATATCACCGGAAGAACGATCATTACGAAACAATAAAAACCTCCTTTCAATCATCTAGATACAAAACGAACAAAACTATTTGTTTGAGTTTCATCTTCAGTTCGAGCAAGAACGATTAGGCGTCGATGTTACGTCGAGACTTACATTCTTGTTTACATCGTTATGTTTTATATTTTTAGCAGCGAGATGTGTCAAGTTGGCGGTGAGTCTAATTCGCGAGTTCAATCTGATTGAAGTCACCACCATCAAGGCTTCACGACTAGCCTATAAATACGTTATGTTACACTTGCAAATAGCGCAATGGACCAAAATAATGTTCGGGATGAAATAAGAACACGATAAATGTGGGTCAGCTTAATTAATCGATGATACATTGATCGTGAAAACGAACAGAGAGATAGAGAGAGTGAAAACGTTCATTTTCCTGTTAAGTAATGGATTTTGGAAAGAGCATTAAACATATTGGATATGGGGAAGGGTTTTAATAACGATATGAATTGAAGGGTGGTGATGCGATAAGATTGTATGACCTTATTTGGCATAAAGGTATTGATTTTTCTTTATGGAGCTCCAAATACGTACTTAATTTGATACACTACCCAATAATGAAAATTTTTCCGGTGGTGTTTTCAACTGCTGCAACCCAGCGATATCTACTGGAAAAAATGCGAAGTATTAATGTATACAACTGTAAAATAACGTAACCTAACCATTATATTCGGTAGACTTGATACTTTAGACGCAAATCTTGGAATGCTCAAAATTACATTTTCCACATTCTTTACTAGTGTTCTGTGATTTGGGGAAATCTGCCTCTCAAACCATCAAACACTTTTAGAAACGTATGATGATATTCCTCCGTCATATCCCAATTATCGGATTTCATTTCAACGATTTAAAGGTGATGATTTTGATGTCAACGACAAATAGAAAAAGAAAGGTTAGGAAACCCTCAAATCGAACTCTCAACTAGCAACTGATGAATCAACTGTTTCCAGGCGTTTAACATGTGATGGGAAAGATTGAAAAGGACGGCAAATGCCAACACACGAATTGACTGAAACTGCCATTTTTCATTTCAATTCGGTTTTATTACTTGGCAGACAATAAAGAAGAATTTTCTGTATGGTTGTATGACTGGCAATGAAACGTTGATCTACTATGGCATGATTCGATTCAAGAAAAGGGGTTATTTATAGGATTCATGTTACAAAAATAAAATTTTCTGGACAATAATCAACGTAGATGTCGGGATCTTCAAGTACAAACAACGTCAAAGCTATCTGTTTCCAAATTTTGTAAATAAAATCAATAAAAAGTAACTCCATGATATTAAAATTTATTCTTTGTCATATGCGTTATTCTTAACCCAAAATTAGTAGTGAATCATGACGCATTTTCAAGATTCAACGTCAGACTCTAGCTGAACTTAAAAAATCATGATGACAAAATATTGATCAACGTGTTTTAGACGCCTCAACGGCAGAAAGGTCATCAACAACAAGAAAAATATCGATATATTGGAGAAAAATATATATCAATATTTCACATAATTAAGTACCAATTTAAAAGGTTTACAGAAGAAATATATTTAATTTTTTTTTAAATATCGGCTTACAAAAATATCGATATTCTTTCAAAAATTCTCAATATATTTATGAGATCAAACATCGCTTATTTCAGTTCTAAAGAGCAATTTGCTTGACCTTTGTACCCTTGACTGGCGCATATAACATAACTATTATTGAAATATTATATTTTTAGATACGTTCTAACAATTACCATTTCATCTATAATTCACAATAACTTTTATGTTAAAGTTGAAGGTTCAGTAACAATAGTAACATTAAAAATTCTAATTATACAAGGGTGTTCTAAAAACTACAAAAAACATTTGAGTTTACTAAATAAGCTGTTGGCAAACCCCAAAAATAAAAATGTTTAGATTCAGTAAAAGAAGTAGTATACTAGAGTATACCGAAAAGCAAATATATCAACAACGTTTTACTGTTTCAGGCGAATTTTGATTTGGAGCCATCATTAGGATGCTTCGAAAATGAGTGCTCAATATAAAGACATGGTAACTGAGTTATTGATACTTAAATTGGATGATATACTGATGTTAGTGTCACATGCTATCGAAATTGTGAAATCATTAAATTACTTCAAGGGATGTTTCTTGTTTAATTCTACATTTTGGTGATCAAAACTGGCCTCTTATATCATGTTATTATGTCATCTTATATACTGCTTGATATATTTTATGGGGTTATTTATAGTAAAATATCTATGCTAACAAGCGCTGTATTAAAATGCAGTCAAATCCATGAAAAATGGCCAGGGAAAATGTTGATAAGGGTATACAGATAGATGAGTTAGAACAACCTCCCCCCCCCAGCACCGCTTGATATATTTCATGTGGTTATTTATAGTAAAATCTCTATGCTAACAAGCCCTGTATAAAAATGCATTCAAATTCATGAAAAATGGCCAGGGAAAATGTTGACAAGGGTATACACATAGACGAGTTAGAACATTAGTGAGTATTAGATCAGTTAGAGTTATCGCAACAGTAGGAGGACCATCCTATCGCCTTTACCACTGCGCCATCAAGTCGCCAATTAACGGATTTAAACGTATATTAACTCAAACTGCTTTCTTGTTCCATCACACTTTTTTCCAGTTCCTTAATGTTGCTCTTTATAATTCTAACATGGAGAACTTATATAACTATATAATAACTTATTAAAATATTTTCAAGGATATTTGTTTATAACAAAATAAATATTTTATTTTATGGTGATGATGGAAATTGGTTCATATTTTACACTAAAATAGTATATTAATTTTACTCCTTATATCCTGGTAAAATCCATATTTCACTATAGATTTTATATTTTTCTTGCAGACACGTGTAAAAGGCTTCATTCGATGTTCATTAATCGGTTCAGACACACATTAATGGAATTAATGACGAGAAAGTGTTGTTTTCCTTTTTATATCTCATTTTCAGGTTCTTCTCTGGTTTTCCTTTATTAGGGTCGTGCCTTTTTATAATACCTCATTTCACCTCGAAAAATCTCGAATACTTATCATATTAATTAGTTATTTATTCATATTATTATGATTATTTCGGAATCGGATTGTGAAAAACAACAAAAATTCATTCAAAAATATTTCAATCCTCATTAATTCTTATCGAATTCGACTTTCAACATAACGCACGATCCAAGACCAATTTAAGGAATCATTTAGTTTTAATTTCACACTCATTTTACAACTAAAAATGTATTTAACATGTATTGTTAACTTAGTTGATAAGAACCGATTCTAAGCGATGTTAAACATGAATAAATCAAAGAGGAACATGATAAACGTCATGTCAATTAATCTTCGAGAGGTAATAAAACATCTAAGACCGCATATGGCTCTTTAACCATCATAATATGGACCATTGCGCGCATTCCCCATAAACAATTTATCTTTCCTTTACGAAGAGAAATACAACGACCACAACGATAGTATTTCAATTATTGCTTATTTCTATACCATAACAAAAATAAAAATGGAGGGCTTACCTTTATTAGATGTTTGTTGACCCATTTCGTAAACGTTTTCTTCTGTACAGCATCTCTTTCATCTAAAATAAACAAGTTATATGTTAATATTTGATATAGTTCGAATGTATTGCATTATATTTAATCAATATTGTTTGTTGGTCAATGATAATAGACTAATTTATTGAAACTTATATAAAACCGCCACTAATGCACAAATATTTTAATAGCCTTTTGCACTTATTCCTAAAGAGTAGCCAAAAATAATAAAAAAAGCACAAGCGCATTACTAGTGTTAATTGATTTAATCTAATTTATATTTCCATGTTCATTTTTGTATTTTAAGGTAGTTTTAAAACAGTTATTGAATTGGGTTTCTAGAATGGTGTGTTCTGATTTAATCTCAGTGATAGATAAGCACTACCGAGCTAAATCATGCGAGTATGACGATTGCGGAATGATGTAAATTGAATTTTTGAAGAAAAGGTCTCGTAAGAAGATTATTCCTATAATTAAAAAACGAAGAGTTATTGGCAATCCCAAAAAGAACAGCTTCATGTAAAACAACGTATCTAACAGTTGAGACGTCATTGAGAATACGCCTTAAGGTTTTAATTTACTAGAATGAAAACATCTGGAGCCTATTCATTATGTCATTTAACAAATTCAATCAATTAATTTTGTGCCGGCAATGATTTTTCTCCATCTGTTATACTAGTTTGTTGTCGAATGATCTAAAAAAGTGTGAAACTCCTTTTTGTTTTCGATTAACTGTTACATGAAGTACCTTTTTATAGACTTTTTAAGCATGATGTTTCGCAAAATCTGTAATGTTAAGCAACTTTTAAAATCTTACAAATCAACTTTTGCAATCTTACAAAAGATTAAAATAAAAAAAGCAACTTTTGTAGGAAACTTTTTTTACTTTAATTCTATTCTAGAAATAAAGGTATTCTAGTCTAGAAATTTGAAGAAATCGATTTTTTCAATTTTCACATTTTCAGAGCTTAACACACTCTAAAAATATGACCTCAAGAGACTTTTTCAAAATCTAAATTATTTTTGGTGATATAGTGACACATAGGCATATACGTGCGCGTTTTCTCTATATATTCTATCGAATTTTTACTATTTCAAAAAAAATGGAAATGTCAAAAATGGTTTTTTCTAACAGCCGTAATTTTGCGAAAACAATTTTGAAGAATGAATATAGAAGATCCATACGGCACTGGATATTTTAAGAAGCGACATTTATTTTAAAAATGAAAAAAAAAACTATTAACTTATATAGCAAGTATATAGTATAGACGCAAAATAAAGAATCTTCAGTTACAGTACTTAAACCAGAACCAGTTTTGTTTTTTCGACTAGATGTTCGGATAATTGTATGTTTAGTCTTTACATTATAAACATATCCTGATTAATACCTACACATTTCTATTGATCTGTCAATCTGCTAAAATAAATTTATATTAGCTGAAAGTTTATCCACTTATGAGTAACGCTGTATGTACGCAACACTTTCAATTATGTGAAGGAATTAAGAAATTTATCAAAAAATGAATTACCTAGGAATATACTATTGTTATCAGAGAGATAATAGAAGATTGAATTGATTTATTGATAAATGGCAAAAATTATTTACGGATTATAAACAATAGATAATTTTACTGTTAATCCTAGGGCTCTAAAATATGATTATATATACATTTTTCTTATTTACATCACGTTAGACAAAAGAACAGATTAGACTCGATGCCAAAACAAAATTTTTTGAGAAAATTTTTTTTATCGCTAAGTAACTAATGAAGAACTACAAGATGATCCCGAATATTTCGCATTAAAACATGAACTTGTAGAGCGTACGCTGCATATCAAAAGAATGAAGTGAACCAAACCACATGAGTGTACAAGTGTTACAATACAATGTACAATGTACTAAATATATCTAAAGTAAGATGTAATTATAAAAAAAATCTCGTTTAGTCGATTTAGTAGCTTTCAAAACACAAATACTGTCAAGGTTAGTTAAAAAGCACAGCAACAAAAACCCAAACAAATCGAAACTATTTGCAGCCACTTCAACAACTTTCATCGCATCCGTACACGGATTTCTTTTTTAATTTTAATGGATTTTAAACTAAATTACTGTATCTGATAAAAATCCCGATATGCTAAATTATTCCAAGCGTAATTAACACAGAATGATCGTTGGCATGATGTGAATCGACCATAATAATCCATAATAAATCATAGAGTTATTTTCAACGGCGAATATTCCCTCGACACAATCTTCTCGTTAACATTTTTGCCGCTTAACAATTAGCAAATTTAATCAGAGCGCGACAGCAAAACAAAGAGGCGAATTAATTAAAATGCCATGAATATATTTTGACTGATTAAAAAGTGCAACTCTTTTTTTCGGTAGGAGCTTTTTTACCACTCGAACGTTTATTAATGACAGCGTTGCCAACTTGTGGAAAATGTCCCAAACTGTGGGGAATCGTAAATAATAAATTGACACTTCATCGTAAATATAATATCGACAGTACGTGTCGGAATTCTTCTACGAAATATAAATTAGGTTAGAACTTGGACAAATAATCAAAAAGTTGAAAAAAGATGAAAATTAACATTGACGTCAGACAGTACCAAGCGATTTGATTTATTTTCTTTTCTATGCGCTGTATATCCATCAAAAACTCAACAGATACAAATTAAATTATGGATGCAGGTGCTGAAAAGCGATTTCCGGTGCTTCATAAATCTGTGAAGGCCCAACTTTTATGTTATGCTCGATTTTGTTGGGCGTGGGCTTGAACTTATGAAGATAATATTGATGGTGAATGCTAGTGGGGTAAAGTCCTTCATCTTAAAAATTCTAAGGGAAAATACTTCAATACTTCGTTCTCAAACGTAAAAATAATGATGTCCTTACTGTTAATACTGCTGTTTTCGAACCCATCGGTTGAACGAAAATATAGTGTCCTTAAAAATGTAAAAACAAGAAGTGAAATCGAGTAAATACAGATAGTGTAGTGTATGTATAGCAACAAGGAAAGGAGTTAAGAAATTGGGCCACAGTGTCAAGTTTGCTTAACCCTTTAAGCAAAATATTTACAAGTGAAATATGGAAAAAGTGTAACGTTATCATTCACAACATAACACTTTATTCCATAATATGAAAATATAAAAAACAAATATTATTTAAACGGCTTGTTTCATTTCTTAAAATAATTTTGTGAGTAAATTTTTAATATATTTTAAAGCCTCCTTATACCAACGGGGGTTTATCTGGACGGGACCTACTGTTTAACGTGGGCTCCCAACCACGGTCCTCGGCATTAAGCCTACCGACTGGTCAGTGATCAACTTAGAAATCATCCTAGAAGACATCCGGTCTTACCCAGCCTGGTTACTGGCGTGGCTGAGATCATTTTCCTTGTCGGATTTTGCACTCTTACCTAGGTATTGCACTCTTACCTAGGAAATGACAAATAGTAAACAACCACAAACATATATTTACGACTATACCACAGCAGGATTCGAACCCGCCACTTTCGCAATAGTAGGCGGACCGACCTGTCCTCTTTACCACTGCGCCAATCAAGCCGGCCGTGAGTACATTATGGGAAATGAGCAAAATTTTTTCCCCAATTTTGGGGAATTTGACTTGGGTTATTGGCAACCCTGATTAATAATGTCTGGCTTGTTCATTCGTAAACGATTTTACACTTTCTAATTTCGATTACGCCAACTGAGAACAGTAATTGCTCTGATATGTCGAAAAGTATCCGCCGGTTTTTTCGATTTAATTGTTCTTAGATAAAATTGCAAATTGTTGGGTTCCTATTCGGGTTTGATGGGATGAGTCAACAAAAAAAAAGTGAAATAATCACCGGTTGAAAGGCGTTTTCTATTATTAAGTTAAAACTAGTAATTTCGAAACATTCACCTACGTTTGGTACGTAATTGTTTTTTAAAAATGTTAAAAAATGTTGAAAAACTATTTTATTAATGAATTGATATAATGAGAGGTAAATTACAAACAAATATGAAGATGCTAATGCAGCATTACCTTGTGCTTAGTACAATCTTAATTTACAAATTAATTTGCTACTATTGTTCTGTTGTACTTCAGGCTCAATTCAAAAGCAAGACGAGTGAAGTAAGACGAGATAGACCAAAGTAAAGAGTAACACTTATTCCTTTCTTCACGTGGTTTAAACGAAGGTGTTTGATATAGTTGGTGTGGATTATCTTGAAAGTACATGACGAATATTTTGCATGAAATATTTGAAGGCACGATAATATCTCATAGAGATGGCATAGATCGGCTACTAAGATCACAGTCCATCTACTACTAGAGTCACAGGTCTATGTGAACAAGCCGACATAATGATGTTCTATGTCATTTGACAAACCAGACCACTCAAATCTATATTGTCCTATCGTTAGCTACAAAGCTTCAGCTGCAATTTCAACATCGACCCGACCTTGTTGAAAAACTTCAATATTGAAGCAAATTGGCTAAGCTAACCTATTATAGACTAAACATATTAATTTCTATTTTCATTTCAAAACAATAGATAACTCACAATTACCATTTTGTAAATATGTTTTTTATTTATTTGATTTAATGTATTATTTAATATGTAGCTGTGAAAGAAAAATCAATAGCCAGGCCATGGATATGGTATTATAGTTCACCAATCAGATATAAAATATCCCACATCAATATCAATCAAGATCATTGAAAAATTAACCAAAAACTTTCCAATATACAGCATAATTATTTAAGATAATTTAAGATTATGAACAATAAGAGAAAATGCGTCTAAATAAGTGGTGTTTGTTTTCAAAATCAATATACTAGAGTAATTTGGTTATACTTATGGAGTGGAAAGTAATTGTGAATTAATTTTGAGGGACTATACATTGTCCCTTGCAACTTATTATATATTTCCTATTATTATTCGATAGGGTTAATTCATAAAGAGATATTCTGATAATTTATATTCTGACAAGAGTCTCATATATCAATATATACTTGGAAATATAAAATTGCTATGAATCATCAGAAATCAGAAAGAAAACATGATGACATGACATGATCTATACACCGAATTTACAATTATTTAAATTAATATATGACAGATTGAAAAGAAATAAGAAACCATTTCAATATTGAATCAGTCGACGAATATATAGATAACAGACAAATTACCTAGTTGGTAGGGACACTTTCAGCGTATGGAGGATACAAGACAGGTAAAGGACATGAGAATCAGAAAGGAGAAAGGCCAGAGTGTGACCTAAGAGAATCCGGGAAAGAAAAACTCTGGTCGAAGCACGCAAAATGAGCAGAGACAGATAAAAATGGAATAAGAAATATACGCCAAACATATAAGTCTTAGAAATAATATAAAAGAAAACAGACAGTAGAAGTTAGATTCTCAAAAAAATCAACGGCGCTAAATGTTTTGTTATTTGGATACCGAGTAGAAGTATAAGATGTGTTTAACGACTACAAAACAATATTACTTTTTAATTGCAAGTAATTATGTTTGATTTCTAATATCTTAAGCACCTTTAACTTTAAAGTTTTTTTAAAATTATTATTTAATTGTGACATTGTTACTAGTCGTTTCCGTCTAAACTAGATTTTGTCTTTATGATAACTTAAATCTAGGTATATAACTAGTAGGACCCATATGTCCTATCTCAGTTTCTGGTGAAGTAATGTTTATACATGTTACAGCTGAATTTTTTAATATTTGCACCTCACTACACAACACTACACAAGATCAGATGGTTTGATACTTTTGAGTCTGTGTCCTGCTCTGGTGGTATCCAAAAGTTGCAATACTTCAATATTCTCAAGAGAATGGAGTCTTTCCTTGTGTCCCCTTGCAATTCTCTTGATTTCTTGACTGACTGTGAGTATCTGAAGTCAAGGAACTGCTCTTTAGGTGTTAAAAAAGTTAATAATCTTTGCAAATAAACAAAAAACAAAGTATATCAATTTAACCAACACAATAGACGTGAAAGGTTGTCCTCAACGTAGGAAGCGTCAGTAACGGTGATCGACCATTATATCTCTCGAAATTCAACGAACCGACTTATCCAAAATCTAGCATAACAAATCTAAATAAAATAAAAGGTCGTTGTTAATTTTATAGTTGAGGTTTTTGGTGAACGTTTACTTAATTTTTTACGAATCATTCACGATCTCTTACAGCTATTTTAAAAGGAACAATTAAAAAGTCAACGTAAATTATCTTAGACGGTTTAAAACGGTGTAATTGTTTATTAAGACACGCCGCTAAATGTTTTGTTATTTGGATACCAAGTAGAAGTATAAGATGTGTTTAACGACTACAAGACAATATTACTTTTTAATTGCAAGTAATTATGTTTGATTTCTAATATCTTAAGCACCTTTATCTGTGTCCTGCTCTGGTGGTATCCAAAAGTTGCAATACTTCAATATTCTCAAGAGAATGGAGCCTTTCCTCATGCCCCCTTGCAATTCTCTTGATTTTTTGACTGACTGTGGGTATCTGAAGCTATCGATGTAGGTAGTTAGTCCTGCAGTATTTCAGTGCCCCCACAATACTTCTCAGGACTTTGTTCTGAAAAATTTGTATTTTATTTATGTTACTATTTGCAGAACATCCCCATTATTGAACTCTGTATGTCCATATAGGTTTCAGTATTTGCTTATAAAATAACAATTTATTATGTATTGATAATTGTGATTTTCTTCCAAGTAGCCAATACGTTTTCCTATATTTCAATCCCAGTCCTTTTCTTTTCTTCTTTATATGTTCCTTCCAGCAAAGTTTTGCATCAAGATTCATTGCGAGATATTTAGCGTTCTAAACGGAGCTTGTACGGTCTGATTGTAGGTGAACTGCATATGCACAGATTCAGTTTCGTTAATTTTTATTTTCCAGGCTTGTGTTAAATTATTTATATTGTCACTTCCCTGTTGTAATTTTCATGTGGCTTCTTCACTATTGTCTCCGACAGCTATAATCGCAATATCATCAGCAAATGTAGCCATCATGTTATTCTCCATTTGTGATATATTACAAGTGTAAGTAAAGAGTAAGCTTCTTCTTGTTTAACTCTAAAAATTCTGGCTGTAAATTGTGTCGTTTTGGCAAATTTTCTGTAGTTTATGAGCAAAGCCTTCATGCCAAACCCTATCAAAGGCTTGCGCTACATCTAGAAATATATTATTCTGTCGTCAAGTCACCTGGTTAGCTGTTGAATGCTTGTTAATAAACCCAAACTGGTATGTTGATATTAGGTTTTTTCTCTCTATGAATCTTTAAAGTGATAGTTAAGAGCCATAGTAGCGAGTAATAAATATTATCTTCAAGTTGGAATAAAATGACTGTTCTAAATTTCACCAGTGATTAAATTTTTGCGAGCGTTTAATTAATGTTTCCCAACTTTTTTCCTAGACGGTCCCACTCAGGTAGCTCTACGTTTGAAACTCGAAAACAAATTAGTGGGAAGTCGATTTAGTCTAGACCTGACTAGAATGGCGAGGTATTAGCCAAAAATCTACCTGTATCTGACCTCTAAAAATATTACAGGTACAATTTTAAATTTGCTATACCATTATTAGAAATAAACTATAAAACGGAAAGTACTTAGAGAGGGTAAAGTGGACGCAAAATATTAATGCAATATTCTCAGATTAGCAATACCTAGAATAACGACGACAGTATATTTCGGAAAAATATTCGGTATATATTATTTCTAATCTTCAAGCATTGAATAATGTTCAGGGATGCTCCATTAACGACTATTGTCCCACACAGTATCATATTTAACATGTACTCCAGGAGAAATGTCATCCAGGAAATGACACGTAATGAAATATCTGAATATCGACTAAAAAATGATGTAGACAACATTAGAGTAAATATTAGTGTGCATAAGTACCAATGTAAACAACCTAACATACCTGTTAAATTTGATGGTTTTGACAATTTTCTAGTTACAATATTTAACACACCTATTGCCGAAGCTCATCAAATACTTTTAGAACCTCATGGTGATACTGCTCCGTCATATTCCAACTGTATGTTTTAGGGTTAAAACTATTTAACTATTGTAATTTTAATCTGAATGGCAAAGAACGATCTGAAGGACCAACAAAGTTCGAAGACAATGAATTAGAAGACTTATTGGATGAAAACCCAGCTCAAACTCTCAAAGAACTTTCACTTTATATGCAACTTCTGCAAAAAAGACCAACCATAGGAGTAAGAGACGAAAAGTCATTTACTTGCATGACAAAGTTCGTAAACACATTGCAAGAGTTGTCAAAGGATACATTGCTGCAGCTTGAGAAGAGAGAAGTTCTGTCACAACCAGCAAAATTTGTTTGGCTGCTGGTAAACCGAGATCATTGAGGAAAAGTTGTACAACATTATGGAAAATATGTGTTTTAATATACATTATATCAATTTTTCTTAATAGATACTAGAAATGCGTGCTGAAAAACTGACCGAAAATGTATTAGCTTCCGTTATTTGACGTAGAAACAGAATTTTGTTGATGAAATATCTCAGAACTAGTAAAACGATGAACCCAGATTATTAGTATAACCTTTTGAACGAATTGGATGCGAAATTATACAATAAAAACAGTTTTTCATCAAGAATTTGACTGTGCGAACAACCGTTCATAGAACTATCGCAAAAAACGGTGTAGTACGTAACGGTAAGTACCCTTTGTTTCAATAGTCAGCTAATTCGCTTGGTTTAGCTCAACAGACGTCAGGCCTTACTCAGACGCTCAAAATTTATTTCGTGGAAAACGATTGAAGGTCCGTTGGAGTAAGTGTTTTGAACTAAGTGAAAATTATATTGACAAATAGAGTTATTTATACTATATTATGCATTCAATTCATTGAGAATAATGGACAAAAATTAATTAATATTGTATATAACTATTGAACTATATTGCTATTTGAGTATTTTCAACTAACTTCTATGTATTTTGTAATGATATGTAAATGATATCAAATATATTCCAGAACAATATGATAGAGTACAATGGCGTGTTTTCATAGATTCATTAAAAATAACAAGCTTTAGAGCTGTTATAATTCATATTCCTGTATGTCTTTCCGTACACCTCAAAGATACCTACAAGAACTTGAACAACAAGCTGTGTTTATCGAATTCATTTGCTTTTTGTGCCTATGGGATAGCAGAGATAGAACCAATCACCGAATCAAAACTCACAATTCCTCATGACCATGACGGATCTTTAATAACTAGAATAGATTGCTTTTAAATAGGTTATAGAGAAATTTTCATAAAGAGAATCATACAGATCTTGAGCATAAACAAATAATCAAAAGAATGCTAAAAACATTTCAAGCCTTAGGTTGCCTTATGAGCCTAAAATATATTTTCTTCTTTTCCACCTCGACTATTTCCGGGAAATTTGGCAGATGTCTGTGAAGAACAAAGTGAACAATTTCACCAGGACATTAAAGAGATGAAGAAAACATACCAAGGAAAAGGGAGCGTCTCTGTGATATGAGACTACTGTTGGACGCTTCAGAGACCCCTTCCATATTCTTCCCACAAGCGAATATGTACAAAACGGTGCCTCACTGGGAAAAAGAAAAGGTTTTAGTGTGTGCTAGTGAACGCATATGTGAGCATCCATTCTGTATCAGAACAAATAGCGATAACAACAATCTGAATTGGTCCTTGCAAATCGTATGGTATTCCCCAGGAGACAAAAGGTTTTTACAGAATTATGGAATTGCCAACACTAAACGAGAAAACACCCAGGTCCCGCCCTCAACCAAGGATCCAAGGATAGAGCTGGACCTATAACAACCTCGACACAGATACTAGACGGTCTACCCAATCCCCCCAAAAAGTGACTCTGTATAAGATGCTAGTCCGTCTAGTCTGCCCCTACAGAAAAGTTTCAAGAAGATGCTCAGTGTAAGGTTCTCGCAAAGCCCCTTAGAACACGATAACAATCTGATCAAATCCCTACCCATCCACAAACCCTGGTAGTTAAACCAACTACGACAATCCCAGTCGTAACCCAGGGACTCTGTCGCCCGCAAAACACTTCTCTATCCCGAACCGACATCAGCAAAAGACCATTTGGTTCTAGTTGGTCAATCTGGAATAAGAAAAAGAACTCGATGGTCTCTTCTTTATCCTGACTCCATCGAGTAGCTGTGTTGTCAATTGTAAATTGCCAATTACTCGAATAAATAATTAAAGCCTTTTAAGTATTTCTATTCTATTCCCTTCTAAAGAAGTCTATTCCCTTTCATTTTAATGTAACAACTCGTTTAATATAGTTACCCAAATTATCAAGAAACGCCGACAAAAAGGAAGTCGTTTTCGAGTCGTATTTTTTTTCTGACCTGTGTTATATACTTATAAATTTTAGAAATTGCGTTGCCAGTACCTAATATCGTCAATATATCGGCATTACTTCAACATTAAATTTGTCGTAATTGATGGCCTCTCGATGGGCCGCACTATGCACAAGTGCATGTAATTAGCATCAAAAACGATGCTGTTTAACGCCTGCTATTACATCACGACGACAGCAACGCTTTTACGCCAAAGTTCACCGAGAACGTACAGTTATTTCGTTTTTCGATGTAGAAGCCATTAAATAATGAGACCCGACGGATGGTTTTTATTACCTCTTAAAGAATTTTGTCTTTGAAATTCATAAACACGCCCATACTTTTCAATATACGACCTCCTTGAACATTTCTCGATGTTTCAGAAGATAAGAAAAAGTTTACTCCTTCGTTATGATTATTATTATTTTAATATTACTTATTATAGCAATCTAGTAAATAAATGTAATACATTTAATAAGCTATCTGTTCTACGGTTGACACTTTGAGTTTAACATCTACGTCACCGTTTTTAATATGTACTCCGTTTTATTTATAACTTCACTGAACTATATCAATGGTTCTGACTAAGCTATCATTATCTAGGAGCTGAAGAACCTCAACATTGATGTGCCTCTGTTCATATCTTTGGGCATAACCCTTGATAACGCTATCGGCAGTTTCTACCTTCAGGTTCTTATGCAGATTGTCATTACGACTGTACCATGAAACATCAACAATACCTCGCAGTACCTTGTTTTGTAATATTTGCATAATATTTCTATTGCTTTGGCTCAGATTTGAATGCTATAAGTCCACACTGGTTTCTAAGACTTGTTGGTAAAGTAAAAACTTATATACTGGAGAGGACTGAATATCCCCAATAACCATTACATTTTATTTATTTCTTGGCTCTTACATTTTACTTAGAGTTGGCTGCCTTTCCGTACGGGACTACTTGCTGATTTATATGTACTGGCTTGTGCTTGATTCTTTTGTTGGTAAAATTAATATACACTGATTTATTATGATTAACTTTGATACGCTATTTATCTGTCTAGCATCGTATTTCGGTAGTAGCTGTTTGTAACCTTTCGATTGATTTAGTGTTGTTATCTCTAATAGCTAGAATTGCAGTGTCATCTGCAAATGTAGCAACAACATTTTCATTGAACCACTACATTGAACCTACTTACAGGTCCCGAGCGTACAGCGGACTGGTCTCGGTACACTTCCTTATGACCCGCCTGCTTGTATTTTCTTTAAGTTAAAATAGTCATCTTCTAGTTTGTCATTGAAGTATCGCTCAGTTATATATGACTATAAAATTCTTGAAGCCAGGGAGAAGCATTTTAGGCTTATGCGTTAAACTTCTCCATGCCAAACTTTATCAAGCTTTCGATAAAGTTTCAACTTACAACTTACAACAATAAAGTTAAAGAGTAACATCTAAAAATTGACAGAACTAATTTTGTTTTCTTTTAACGATTATTTTATGACGTTGGTGATTCGGAATAAGATGTTTCTCCTCAATGATTGGTTTTATCCTTTTTAAGAGAAGTTTTTCAAATAATTTAGACATTCTTTCATGTCGTAGCTTTCCTGTTTTAGGAATCATAATTACTTCAGCCACCTTCAAACAATTTTAACACCTTTATTATAACACAATTCAAATACTGCAGTTCTTAATTGAGATGTTATGTGAGCTTTAAAGTTATATCTATGACCATTAGCGAACAAAATGCATTTACAAGGCTTGTATGCTATAAAACCTGTTTAATAATTATCCTTATTTAATTTAATATTATTAAATATATAAAGAGTAAAAATAGTAACTTAATAAAACAACTGCATTAATTGGTTCGGCAAGTGAATTAACAATAATGTATTCAATTCAAATAAATAACATGTTCTTTATAAGAATTTATAAACTGCTCAGACAGATTATAATGAAAATAAAAAAAATTGATCAGGCTTAAATGAAATTTATGTCTAGACCGAAAATTACTCATGAAAAATAAAATCAATGTATGAAAAAAAAATCGTAACATTTTAAGAATGGTTCATAACCTGCAGTATTTTCTTGGGGAGTCACTGTTAGGTCAACGAAATTCCTGAAGCCACCTGAAGATGATTCATCAACGAACGATGAATGCAACCTATAAACATTCCTCAGATAAACTATCTACGAGTTCAAAGCTTGGCTCGATACCAAGAATATATTCATATTTAAATAGTAACAGTTGAAAAATGTGACTGTATGCATTTTGTTAAATATTATAAATACGATGTTTGATGACTAATTCAGGAAACTGTTAATTTTCGAATAAATTGAAAAATACCATATTTTTTGTCTATCTGGGTTGGTAATTTTAACTCTTTATTTTTGGCAAAACGAAAAACGATTGGAAAAACCCAACCAATCAATCAATTCTAATTTTTTGATGAAAACAAAAAGAAATATCATGTTGATTAAATGTAAAAAATTATAAATAAAAAAACAAAGAGAGAGACAGGAAAATTTTGTGGTAAATTGGGAGAGGTAATGAAAAGTACATTCTGTCAAAAAACCGCCAGTCAAAATTCTTTCTGTGACAGAAAAATTGAAAAAAAAAACAAATCAGTCGAGTAAGATTAGATATTACAACAAGATACCATTTCATGAGGCGGTTATTGAAAACACATTTTTGACCAAAAACTCAATATATATCACCGGATAACTATCAAAGACACCTAACATGACTCGAACTAATTTCTTCTTTATTTCAAAACTCAATTTATTTCATTTTCGGGGTGAAAATCATATAATCAAAACAAATAAATATTTTTTGTCTAGACAAAGGTATTTCATAAGCTTGATATTCATTCTACTTTATCACAATTATAACAATTTAATTTCAATAACGATCAATTTCTTTAAACCAGGACACCTACAAACTCTTTTAATTGATGCTATAAAACAGCAAGACTTTACGAGGGCAACCTCAAACTCAATGTATCTTTAATTGGGACGAATTGAAGCTAAAAATAACACTCACAACAAAACTATTATTGGTCCTCCTTAATATTCAATTTTAATACCAGAGGAATGCCATAAATCTCAATTCTAACGCAATAATCTAATCATAAAATTAAGTAACTCAAAAACAATATTGGTGCTAACAAAGAAGGCCGTACTAGGACTTAAAAACGTTTGGTTATTCACAATGATATAATGGGTATTTGATTGTGCTTAAATTATTTAATTTTGATGCCTTCAGACAGACAGAAGGTAAATAAGAAAATTATGCGAGTGGGAATTAAGTTTCAATTGTTGTTCAAAATATTTTAGGGTTTAATTATATTTGAGTCATAAAGAGTTAAAATTATTATTTTTGAAATTCAAAATATTGGTCATCATTGCCAAGTTGTGGGGAATTCCTCAATCTGCTGGGAAACTTATGTTGATTGGAGATTTACTGGGGATTATTGGGAAATATTCTTAGATATTCCTTGAAATCTATAACATTCCTTCCAACTTGTCAGGTTTTCAAACATAATGTATTTTCTCTCTTAGATAAACTTTAAAAAATACTTATTAAATTATTATCGATAAGAGCTCGTTATAGTTATGGTCCAAAATATTTAAATATCTGGTCAAAAGTTATGAGGACCATAAGCTTATGAACCAAGGAACTGATGAAACTGAATTTTTTTGAACTTACTGCAATATCCGGCAAAATTAACTGACAGGAATTAACACAAATTTGGCCATTGAATAATAATTTATTGAAAAGAAATGATTTAAAGACGCAAATGAGAAGCTATTGAATGATTGAATATTGAGTTGTTGGATGATTTTCTCACAATTACCAAGACAGTGTGTTATTAGTCCATAAAAGAGAAGCTGAAACGACTAAAGGATGTGTATATAATTAATATATACATAATATACAGGCAAAAATATATATTGTGTAAGCAGTTTAAGATCCTACGAAGAGAGGAATGATACTCCTTCTCACATAATATAACTGCTACATGAAAGACAACATATTATAAATTACCTCCACACTACATAATTATTCTAGGTATGAATTAAATGTAGTTCTAAATAATATATGTGTTAGATGTAAGTACTATAATGTTAAATAAATTATATCAGCTTATTGTTTTGTTTAATATTTTATGTATATCAATAAAACACTATATTTAAAATAATTAACATTATCCTTTAGATAATGTAGCTTTTCGAAAAGAAACCGCCAAAACAATCTGAAGTAGAAAGAAGTGTTCATGTACTGTTTCGGACGAATAAGCTACCAAGACTTCATTATACTAGTAGCGCTGCAGCCAAAGAGGCTGTCGTGATACTTAAAAACAATATGTCAAAGGCGACGTGTTTTTTGAAGTGTGTCGAGTGAGCTCCAAATATTTCAAGTGAACTCAAGTGTCCAAATTTCAAACATGCCTTATAATAACATACAGTGTTTTACATTTCTAAAGACCCATTAAACAAAATTACTTAAATAAATTATATCTTATTTATGAATTTATTTTAAGATACTTGATGTTACAAAATGGGTACTAGTAGCGCAAACTGATTTAATAGCAATACAGTTATGTGAGATGCTTCAGGACAGAGATCTTAGCTACATTTTTATATTTTCGTTGTTTATATAACAAGTCAATGGAAAAGTCCGCGGCCTAACACATAAATGGCGCTACTAGAATTAAATCCATATATTTTTAGTTAGTCCTAACCCTCCAAAGATGCGTGTATAAATTTGACAGCTGTCGGATCATTAGTCTGTGAATTATAGCATTTTGAATGAAACTTTTGTTATTGTGAAAAAAATATGGATAAAAAGAAATTTCGCGTGTTGATAAAATATTGTTTTTTGAAGGAAAAAAATACAGCTGAAGCAAAAACTTGGCTTGATACCTAGTCTCCAGACATTGCCCCAGGAAAATCAACCATCAAGGATTGGTTTGTTAAGTTTAGACGTGGTGAATGGAGTACCGAAGACGTCGAACGCAATGGACGCCCAAAAGAGGTTGTTAGCGACAAAAACATTTAAAAAATCCACAAAATGATTTTGAATGGCCGTAAATTGAAACTGAATGAAATAGCAGACACTCTAAATATATCAACTGAACGTGTACATCATATTATTCATGAATATTTGAGTATGAGAAAGCTCTGTGCAAAGTGGTCATCCGAGTGGACTTCACACGACGACCCCGCTCCAAAGCGTGAGAAAACGCAACAGTCGGCTGGCAAGGTCTGTATTTTAGGATTCGCATGTAATAATTTACATTGAGTACCTTGAAAAAGGAAGGACCATCAACAGCGACTATTACATAGCGTTATTGGATCGTTTGAAGGACGAAATAGCCGAAAGAAAAAGAAAGTGCTGCTTCACCAAGACAATGCACCGTGTCACAAGTCACTGAAAACGATGGCAAAAATCCATGAATTGGTCTTTAAATTGCTTCCTCATCCACCGTATTCTCCAGATCTGGATCTCAGCGAATATTTCCTCGCTGGGAAGAAATTTTCGTCGAATAAAGAGGTGATCGCCGAAACTGAGGCCTATTTTGAAGCAAAGGACAAATCGGACTACAAAAATGGTATCGAAAATTTGGAGGGTCGCTATAATCAGTGTATCACCCTTGAAGAAAATAATGTGTATGGAATTATGGGAATAAAAAAAGCTAATTTTGCGAAAAAAATGTGCTTTACTATGATAGGTCGGGGACTTGTCGATTGACCCTTTAATTGAGATGCTTCAGGACAGAGGTCTTAGCTACATTTATATATTTTCGTTGTATATACTTATTGTTTTAACTTTATCTTAAACCTTTAAAATATACCATTTAAATATGTTTATTGTTACTGTTACTTCAAATTTTGCATACCAATCTTTAATATGTGTAGAAAATTATTAACCAACAAATATAAATTTTGATTATATTTAACTGTTATCAAACAACCTTCAATTGATAGCAATTTCAATTGGTGCGAATGGAAGCTGAAAATAACATTCACAATAACAACTTCTTTATTGGCCCTTGTTAATATTTTGTGGTGATACGAGAGGAATACCAATAAATCTCAATTCACAGGTCGTAATCGAATTGAAGATTTAACTGAATCAAAAACAACATTAACGGCTGCAAAGAAATCTCCATTCAAGCCTAGAACTAGTTTAACTATCCTAAATTGATGTATTAGCTCCTCTTAGAGGTTATATTTGAAAGAACGATGCGTCAGCTCCTATTCTTTTGTACTATAAGAGGATATTTGGCATATTATACTGCTCAAGAAAACAGTCGAATGTTTCCTTCGGATCATGAATTTCTCAAAGTACCCTTTTTAAATTGATAATCCTGCTGTTACAGACAGAGGCAACCGAAAGTAATAATTATCTTAATAGTTTGTAAGCTCCCACCAAACTATAAGCCTCGAAAAAGCTATTGATTGTCTCTTATTTTTCAATCGTCCCCTATCAATTGAGTATTTTAATGACAAAAATACTTTTTAATATATTTTACTTACTTTGGGCTTATTTATATATAACTGATATCTTTTGAGTTGAGTACGATAATGTAGCAACAGCTAATTTAGATTTACCTATAAAAATATCGTCATTATCTATAAAAATCCTTTACAAGCAATTATAGGGAATAGTACACTTGATATTATAAAGAAAAAGACAACAATTTTGGACAAATTGAAATTCGTACTAGTTACACAAATAACTTACATCTTTTAAACTGAAAATGATAATGCAGCAACAGTTAAGTTCAGTTCGGAAAAACTCTTTATAAGTAATTATAGACAATAATACCAAAAAAACACAATAACATTTTGGACAAATAAAAATTGCAGATTAATGAAGTAAAATTATTATTGGAAAAACAGTTGTCAAACATGTATCAATATCTTACTAAGCGATTGCCAACACCTATATTTCATCTCCGATATAAATTAATACGATGTACAGCTTGACAACATAAAAAATGTTATTACAAACCACAAACGATGTTAATCCACAGCATTACGTGTCATAACAACCATCAAAAAGGAACGCCATGCTTAAAATTAGAAACCCATCACCGTACCTGAAGTAGACTGTATAAATAAATCCCACATAGTACCTTTAAATTTCGTGAGGTTCTCCTCGTAACCGTGGGGCACCTCCTCCATCCTCCTGAACTTTTCCGGTGGTCCATCGTGATATATGGACTCCCTGGGATCGAATCCCAACTTCTCCTTGTAATAATTCTGCGTCGACATCACTAACACATTTGACACACGTCGATAACTATATCCGCCACAGTGCGATATGAAATATTAAACTTTTTTATGTGTATATTGATAATTTCTACGTTAATTTATATTAAATGGGTTTTCTTCCGGTTTTTTTAATACTTTTTTTTATAATACAATGATCCTCGCCAGACGATCACGGATTACTTAGTTACTTTAATGTAATTACTTAAAAAGATACACGAGAAAAAGTCTTCAAGTCTTTTTAGGAATGTATTGTTAAATTGTCGTAACTCTCTGTCGGTTTCTTTTTTATCTACGCTAGTTGGATGTGGCAGTCCATCTAAAATAAAAAGATATGGTAATGAGATAATGTACATTTCATTGATCTTGATACCTTGAACGACTGTCAGTGAGTGAAATGTTCTTAAATATTGTTTTTATTGTTTTATTATAATTGATCATATTAACTAATACTAATAATATAAACCATCAAAGTATATCGTAGTTCGATTAAGATGTGACCATCAGTACTAAAATACATTCCCTAATGATATGGAACTAAAATGATAGTACGAAATGCTTGTTTCTATATATAAATATAGGAGAAAAAATATATAAATATATAAGAATAATTATTTTACCAGCGGACAATAATAACAAATAGAAAGCTATGGTATGAATAGGAAAATAATGAAATTTCCACAAAACCTGAGGTAGCATTTAACAACCGTAAAAATGAGTACACTAAATAATTTATAATAGCCAGTATTAAAAGCCTAATCTTTATAAACATTTATAACTTTTTTTTCGTTATTCTATTTATGGTAAAGATGTTATGGACAAAATGCGATATATCGATATAAAAAACTTGACTATTGACCTTTATGACATTTCTGTACATAAAATAACATTTTTTATTTAATACTATTGAGTTATTCGGGGTATACAGATTGTAATTAAGGAACGACCAAAAATGGTATTTTCAAACCATTTCAATATCGCAGTTTCATTGCTCGCCAACAAAAAAAAGAAATGTTTTCAGCGGTGTCCCATCCAAAAGTGAATCCATCTTCATCGACATTGAAGTGGAATATTCTGGATCAACAAGATGTAGTGTATGATGAGCTGCTAAAACCGAAAGGGACAAAATATATGACGTTGCTAAAAAAGTACACTCTCAATAACGAATAACAGTCATCTTGTATTAAAACGTTCGGCTATACGTTGCAAAAGATGAGCAGAAGCTATAGACAGAAAATATGTTGGTTAATACCAAATTTTCAAAATATATGAGTTTTTAAAGGGAAAAAATGAATACTTATAAGCTACCTATATACTAAAATCACAATACTATAAGCATTTAACAGTTAATTAAAAACATTAAAAAGTTCGTCAAAGGTAAAAAGGAAACATTTTCGTTTATTGTCAATTGATATTAAAATTTTAAAACAAAAATTATTTTAATGCATTTGAAATACATTATAAACGTTAGAATAAGAACCAGTCAGTATACATATTCGTGGTGAACCACAATGGTGACCTAATCGCTGTTTTCCAGAAACGAATATTCTCATATTTGTGCAAGCAGTTTGTTTCCTCTTAATCTTTGACCACAAAAACATCAAGAACAATCGATACGTGTTCATAATCAGAAAACATATGTGGCAATTTATCTTGAGGTATTTTTCGCGATATATATGGCTTCTGGTACTACGCATATTGAAATCGTTCGTGAAAAATCGCAGGCTATTTATTAGACATGTTATTGACAATAATTTATCGACTCTGAAAGCGAGCATTCAAATAAAAACACATTTATTTCTCTACCAATAACGTTAAAGTTAACGTCTAATCTTTCATAAATGAGAGAAAAAATGGAGTAGGGAATTTATTGCACTTAGTAGAACTTAGACTAATTGATAAACAAGATCATTTATAGAATGTTATTTATTACTCCGACGTTATCTACAAAAGTCTCTTTCTATCGGCTATAATAAAATAATTCCAATAAATTAAATTAATTAATAAACAAAAATCCGTTAATTATTAACTTTTATCAATTAAATGATGAGTCTTCAGATAGGCGCCGAATATATTAACCCAATTCAAAATTCAGTACCAAAAACCTCTATATATATATAGTGATTTTCTCTTAGAAAGTGCATGAAACATGACGTTCTTGTATAATATCATTCTTAAAATAGTTATATTTCTTGTCTGAGTCATCGATTCTCATATATAAGCTTCAAAGTTAAGAACTAAAAATAACCACTATGATATAAACACAATTTTTGGTGAATTATTTAAAAATTCTTGAGTCGAAACTATAATTCAAGTATTTTAATAGATAGTAGATGATAATTAAAAATACAATTCGAATTTATTAAACAATAACGTAAAAGTTGTAATTAGGATCAAGAGGTAGTCCGAATAATTAATTGGAAACAGCAGGGTATCTGAAATACGTCGATCTTAAATGAGAATGTGTATATATAAAGCACTTGTTCATAAATATCACAAGAAGTACTGGTAGGTTGTTGTATTTCGTGATTTTTATAATGGATAATGACCTGACATATTACAAAAGATTTGTAGTGAATCCATTCAAAGCATGTGTTTATGAATGGAGTGGTGGGAGATATGGTAGAAAATTTGCTTTACATTGGTCCACATTTAACTTGTTAAGTAGAAGTTCAAAGTCAAAAAGTGTCGAGAAAAAACCATATTTGTGAAAAGAACATTCATAGATTTTGCGTCATGACAATGTACTATGTTATGGGACTATTATTGAAAAGGAAGTTATGGCCACAAATCTAAAACCTCGAAACCATCGGTACCATGGTGATGTTACTGAACATTTCAAGGCATGAACGGTACTAATTACCTGAATATAACATTAGGTGTTACTGATAAATAGCTTAAAATCACGAAGAAAATATTATTTCCTACATAGAAAACACAAAAATTATTTAAAAACTATTTTTAGTAGCTCGATATACTTATTAAAAATACACTAATCCAAAACTTTTTCCTTTTTCAACAAATTCGAGAAGTATATTCAGTTGTGAAAGATAAAAATAAATAACATTTGCCCTCGCTATTCACAAGATGCGAATTATCTCATTAAATTAGATTTTCATAAAAACCTCTGTCAGATTCATAATATAAATATCAATAAATATAAGATGTTTGATGAATTTGAAAATTGGAAAACATAGGATAGAAGAAAACACGAAATATTATTCTTGCTTAAAAAATGACTACTATACAAATTCATCCTAGGTTTCCTAAGTAAATGCATAAACCAAAAGTTGCAGTTAGTAAATCTATACTGACATGGTTTTGTACACTAAGATTAAAAATTAATTTGTAAATACTGTTAACTATAAGAGTGGAATAAATAAAGAAAAAATAATGCATTTTCATTTAAGAATACAGATAAATAATTTTAAAAAGGCATATATGATATTAGTAATGCAGAAATATTACAGAAATGTACAAAAATATATAACTAATGATGTGTAAATGGCACTGATGCATTATAGGACAAATAAAATAAATTATGAATTATCTGGTAATTTGAAATATTTATTCTGATGATACTTTTAAAATGAAATCAAAATCAATTTATGTAATAAAATATGTAGTAATACGAAGTTTTATTCTTTCAATATGTTGCATGAAAGTATGAGGTTGCACGAATAAAAACCCTATTCGGAGATTGAACAAATAAAAACCCTTTGAATAACTAAAGTTATGTGTGAAAACTGTGCCGTGTTTCTATGTTGCGAAAATTATGTCGTGTGCTATTTAAATATAAAAAATGTTAGTTAAAACAAAGGTAAATTGACTAAATGCAACATTGATAGGCTATAAGTATCATAAATACACTGTTAATAATATCGTCAATAAAAATATTTGGAAATATTAGCTTGATTTTTGTAAAACTCTTGAAACTTGCACACTAGCCTATATCGTATCATTTATTATATTTAACCGACTAACAAGTTTAAATAACCTGCCAAAAAAACAAAATAAGTAAACATATGTATACCTGGATTGTATACAGACGATAACGATTTCGTCATAGACTATAATTGAAACAAACCGATAACAAATTCTTAAAAAGAGCCAATAAACCTTGGATACAATTTCTGAGAAAATAATTTAAATGATTACCGAGTATGGCTATTACTAAATCTCCCGAAAAAACCTGTGATCTTTACCGCCTAGGACCTAATATAAGACAATTGAAATGACGTCCTGATGCCACCAAATGTCATATGTTAATTAAAACGACCTTCCACTCATTTTGCTCTAATTTCAACCAAATTTGTGAGTGGTGTAACTGTGACAAAATGTTTTATACTTGACCAGTTTAGTAACCATTAACTTTATGTAAATTAGCAGTGGAGTCATTAAAATTTCAGTAGAATTTTTATTACTATTTCTACAAAAAATAATGATAACTGTAGAAAATTAAATTCATTCATATTCATACCAGATATATTTGAAATATAAAATATACATATAAATAAAATTATAATTTAATAATATTAAATTAAAGGGTAACATATTTGAACATGTAACTCCAAATTAAACATGAGGTCCCTTTATAATTATCCCTTAGAGGAAACGGCTTAATACTACTAATGATGTCACGCTTATTAATATACTAAGTAATCTATGAAATAAGATATGATTAAAATAATTAAATATTAGGCCTTACTGAAGGAAATTCAATATCTAGATCGACAATTTCATTACTGATATTTAGTTACAATCAAAAAAAATTACGGCTTATATAAAATTAGGGGAACATGTGCTACATTTATTCTAATTATATTGGTTATTAATGTAATGTTTATTAATTTAATTGAATATCAATATAGAAATTGACCAAAAATTGATATATAACAAGCAAATTTGAAGTGTATCATTTAGGATTACATTGAGCCTCGAAATGGTTGTAGTTTGAAGGTTAGAAAACTCAGGCTATAATTTTGCATCGGCAGCGAGATATTCGGTTTTTGACTGGCATCTGACAATCCGTGAAACCTAATTTCACAAATGTTCATTAAATTTCACATAAATTCAATCCACTTGGAAAACAAAATCATAAAATCCCTTTCAGTCTCCAATCACACTCAGGATTTGCAATCAATACTCTATCGGAAACAGTATGCAAATATTTGTTTACTATCTAAAATTAATTGTTTCAGAGCTAAATAAAAAAAAACTGGCGTATAGGATGCAATGGGTTGTGAATGAGAACTTAGATACATTATTCTTTAAATATTATGCTTAGGCTGTTGATGTTTTCTTCTCGCATTGCAATGTAAAAATAGAGAAACAACAAAGAGATTTTGTAATGTAATAACACTTAGCTACATGTTGCAAAACCTGTCGAAAAAAAATTCGTAAAGTTTAAATGTTTGGCTTGACTAAGCAGCATTTTCATTCTAAAGATACCTGAAAATTAATGGTCTGTTGTTTGTCATTTTTAATATAAATAAAACATGTATATAATAAACAAACATACATATTAAAGCGAAACAATTAATTAATTACACACATTTCACTCAAAATACGCTTAAATGTATAAACTTTACGTCATCAAGTTCAATGTTGGTTACAGTATGAAAGTATGGTATCGTTTCTTCAAATTTAAGTGATCTAAAATAAGATGAAGAGGATGATTCTGATAGAATTCATTAAAGAACTTAGAAAAACAAAAATACTAAAAAAGGACCGATGAATTCTACTAGATATGTATCTAGTTATAAGTGAATTTTTGTGAAAATAAATTGTAGGTTGGTCAGTAACGACTAGTAACAATATATTAATTTGTAAAATAATTAACAATACCAATTATCCCTACAATAATCCCGATACCAACTGGTAAATCACACACTGCAACTACGTACATATTTTCTTGGTACATTCACTAGCAATGGAACAAAGACACAAAAAGAGAAACAAAATTATTTTGTGTAACGTCTCGCTAAGTGAATTAAAGTAGAAGTCGAAAAGTTTTTTTGATAAATACGAAAAATGCACTTTAACACTGGTAAGTTGGTAGAACTGTCTCTATACTGACCTTAATTTTTTGAGCAAATAATGATTGGGAAAAGCTGCCAAGATAATTTTAGACCTGACTGGAGTAATGGTAATTTAATAAAAGTTCTATTGGTGAAAAGAACGACCTAATATTGAGATAAATGTTCTTTATAACAAACCGGAATTAGAAATAAGCGATTTAATCGATTCCCTATTGTACCTCAGCTTTGAAATTGATGTCGAACCAAAGTTTTTATTATCGTAATACCTTTAAATGGTATCAGATAATTAAAACAACCTTCGAATTATTCAGTTCCTATCTAGTTTATCTGGGCGTTTGAAAATCGAAGACGCAAATCTGTCGCTTCCGCTCAGGATTTGTAACCTGTATCTTTGTTGGTGTCCCATTTGTTATGGTTATTTGTTCGGTAAATTTGAATACGTCGAACTAATGGTGGATTAACGCTCAAGGAAACGACGATGATACTGTAAATGTTTTCTTGTTTGCTGAACAATCACACACCATTTTTGTTTAAATAAGCCTATTTAGTGTGTTTGTATTATAATGAAATATTTGGTTATTTTGCAGGTATGTTGTATTGAAGTTAAGTTTTAATTAAAAAAAACGTTTACAGTAAATTAACATTAACTTTGATACAATAGTATATTAAAAACTTATGAAAAATGGTTTAGATTCACCGAAAAAACGAAGGGCCTTAGTAACTTGACCTGTTGAATATTACTTGTTCAAAGAAATGGGGGAAGATCTGCTTTTTTCGTCATCATAGAACATTGTTTAATAATTGTTTAAAATCTTTTTACGGAGTAGGAAATACAAAAATAACAATAAAATATATTAAACAGCTTGTAACACATTTTTGCATTATTGATAACATTCTAAGAAAAATGCAGAAATATTTTAAACCCTAATTTGAAAACTCTAAAATATAGTATTTTACGTGCTCTGAAAGAAAATATTACTTTTTCAATTGAATATGGGAAGTGTATAAAATAATACCTAATATAATGGTTACAAAACAAAAGAAATATCTGAAATGCTATTAAGTGACACGTGTGAGGTCGAAACACGCGATATATTACGATGGCTGACGCTTAACACATCAAAACAAACGAAAGCTAGCTTATATACTTATAAACTTATTAATTATAATGTAATGTTTTAATTCATTAAATATTAATATTTTAAATATCAACAAATATGCTATGCCCTTTTTATGTAACTTAAATTACAAAATTATCAGTTACTTTATATAAAGACTGTGCAAAACTTAATTGTAAGTAAAATTTAACATAAAACGCCACTAATGCCGATAGTATTGTAACTGCCTTAGCTTTAATAGAACATTATTTCTCTACTGTGCAAATTTGAGGCCTGATAAGTGGCCCCAAATAGATGAATTAGTATTCTCATAATATTGTAAACACATATTTCAAATTCACAGCTCTGATACTTATCAATGTTAATATTTCCAATATTACTTATTCATTATTATAAACTGATGCTGATTCATTACGTTATGTAGATGAAATACTTCTAATAAATCCAGGTGAGTCTTCACATTACTGGTTAAAAATACCGGTTGTTATTATATCGGCTAAATACAAGATGAAGAGACATGAAAGGTGGGTCGTTTGTTGCTGTATTGAATTGAAATACCAGGTGTGTTGGCAATTACTTTCCGGTTTTCGTAACATATTTACCAGCATACAATATATTATGATTTTATACGTATGCCATTTCATTTTAATGGCATTGCTTTGCTTCAAAAACGATATTTATTAACCTCACTCACTTCATAACTGCAAAATTCGCGTCCAATCCAAATGACAGAGTTATATATTAATAATTTTTGAAAATGTCGAGTTTTTTATCTGGTCGAACCAGGTTGGTGTAGAACATTATTAACTCTTGAATCCTAGGCATGTTAAACAGTTAACACTCATTGCTACCAACAAAAAATTATCAATATAAACTGCGAATTGATCGAAAAAGTCCACAAAGAAATCATAAAGTCATTGTGTAGTCAGTTGTCAACTCACTTGAAGTTTCATCACAACCGCATTACTATCAAGACTTAGCTCCATCCTACTATCACCCTGTTGCATCGATGGAGGAAGGAGCTTCAAAGGAGGAACTATTCTTTTGGAATGCCATTCATAAATTGCATGAGAGATGGGCAGATTGCATATACTTTTAACTAATTCACTATATACAGTTTAACAATACATTGTAAATAACGTGTTCTATTTAGCGAAAAAAAAAACGAAAGGAATTATCTACACACCTGGTGCTCTTAGATAAGCTCTAAATTTATAATAAAATTAACTTGTAGTTTCTATATAATCTACTACTGTTATAAAGAATTAACTTTCTTACATAGAATGTATTTTTATGCCAAGAATGTTTCTAGTCTTCAAACAGTTGATAACAGCATTTAATCTCTTCAAAAATTCGACGGAGGTAGATCAGGTTACTAGGGTAGTTGCGGAATATAAAAATCGCGAAGATTCAATCACATGATTTATATATCTATTGTTGCTGCATCATGTAGAATTATTATATTATAAAATGAAAATATTTTGAGAATAAATAATGAATTGTTAATGTTCCTAGTATACATTGTAAAACACAGGCACAGTATAAATTATGAAAACATTTATGTGAAAATTCGTATCGAACGATCCCACGGATGTTTTGAATTATAGCGATCTCGTTTTATTTTCATTGGCTCTTCCTCGGGGCCAGTGAATTTGCATTTAAATCCAACGACGAAAAAGGACAACGTCGGAAAACTACGTAGCACGTTAGAATAAATCTACACGTCCCTATATGGTCATTTATATCGAACAAAATATCCGACAAGGTCAGAGCTATTTTCTATTGCTAATTGACTACGGTTTGGAAATATCGTTGTTTTCGTAGGTAGCTTAATAACATGTATATATATGGCGTTATTTTTAAGCGTAATAAACAATTTTAACAGTATTATTTGGAAAAAGTTTGTATTGGGATTATGAAAACAATTCGTAAATACACTCAATTTTTTATGATGGCAAAGAGCGTAAAATTTAAAATAGAATGTGACTTAATGATTACTAATAACTAATTTTAATTACTTTTCGTTTTTATTGTTAGTAATTAAAATAGTTTATATGTTATTTTAATGAAACTATTACAAATAAATGAGTCACCTGGCCGTAAAGAAATACATATACAAATATATATATATATATACAGAAAGAGAGAAGTAGGAGAGGAGAAATAATTTATCGAATGACAAAATACTTCAAATATCTCAAAATATTTTAAAAACCTACTATATGACAAATATATTTAAGTTTATATTTACAACAGATAAAGACCAGAAATATCTGTTATAAGCTCATAATATAAATATGTTGCTATTGACTAACTAGTACTCATAAGAGAAACATAGACTGGATATGGTTCAAACAAATAAAAATTGGAAAAATATCCAATAAGCCTATGAGTTAAAATTTCAAATTTATTGATCAAATAGACGTGATTTTGTGCTTCGAAAAGGCAAAAGGCCTTCAGAAGCTGTGCAGACATGATGTAGCATTAGATATATTCATTGATAATAATAATCCTGGCCATATCATTAAACTTGGAAAACTATCAAAAAACAGGGAAAACTGTATAAATAATGCTATTTCAATAAAAAGCGATTCTTGGAGTAATCATAATTGAAGTTTTGTTTTTCAACAGGGCAATAAACCAAAACATTCATCAAAATTATGTGACAGGTTTAGTAAATCAGCAAAGACTAGAGTAAAAATGAAACGAAGAAATTTTGCAACAAGATATGAAAAACAAGACTGGATATTTTAAGTTACTTTAACTAGATGTTAATCCAAGGTCTGATTAAAATTTGAGCGTAATAACTCATAACTAATCATCTTTTTTAATACTTGTAAACAAGAAAAAGTAAATTTAATGATTCCCAAAATTCACTTAGTTAACTAATATATTACATTGACTAGTGATTATGACTAAGTTATTTTCATGATTACTGTTTTAAAGAAAAAAATATCTTTTTTATTTTATGCAATTTATCTCAGACCTCGAAGAATGCATATGATATTATAATTTTTATTGCATTTAAACGTACAGGATTGATGATACCAATTACTTATTTAAAAAATCGCCACAAAAATGATCATATTAGTTTTTTACGGATATCACTTCCGTACTGATGTATTTACGTATCATTTGACTGATATATTTTAGTTAATGTTAATTACAACAAAGAGAGAAATACAGTAAAGATACAACGTCATCACATAGAGATCAGTTTATCCTTGTATGGCTATATGGTTCGATTTATAGGAAACCTTTTTCACAAGGTTAGGTTTAAATTATTGCTAATTAGCCGTTATAATACATAAAACTCCTTGGTATGTGTGATTTTTCATATAGGAAATCAAAATTTATTAATGCGCATATATAATTTTCGTCTCTTATAACACTATATATGCAAATTATTAGAAGATTAAACAATCCGATGACTGATACGTCAAAAAACTTGTTATTTTTACAATATTGGCGCGTAAAAGATTGTATAATAATTAATAATAAATATTCCCTTTTGTTAATATACTAAAACAGTTCTTTAAAATAAAAAAAATACAAATTACAAAAGTTTAATACAAAATTTGTTTTGTTGTATTGCTGTCTTAATACTTTCAACTTTCTATATATTTTGTTATGTCAAAAATAATATGGAAAAAATTCCAGGATTTGAAGATTTCTTGTTACGATCCGCCATAATGGCGTTCTTTCATAGTTTCGTCTTAAAGTATATGCAGCAGCTTCACAATGGTGGGTTTTGATATGATTGGGGTTTTCGTAAATCGTAAACAAGTGTTGGTTGAGTCTTTGGTGTTATACATTAAAACAAAAGTATTTTAAAGTCTCATTTTACCAACTATGGGTTTATCTGAACTTTAGAAATCATCCCTGAAGACATCCGGTCTTACCCAGCCTGGTTACTGGCGTGACTGGGATCAATTTCATTGTCGGATTTTGCAATCTTGCTTAAGGACAATCACAAATGTTAAACAATCATAAACATAAATTTACGACCATGTCCTAGCAGGATTCGAACCCGCTGCTATCGCAACAGTAGGAGGACCGTCCAATCGCCTTTACCACTGCGCCACCAAACCGGCAGTGTTATACATTTAGTGTACGTAGTAATTAGCCAATTGGATTGATTATTGAAAGATGGTAGAAAGTGATCGAAATAAACTCTATCACCATAAAAATTATTATTTATTATATATTTTTTTAAATAAATACCAAATTTAACCTCATCATGAAGCTTAATTTAAAAAATAGGGTTATCTATATAATTTTAAATATTTACGAAGCATATGATTCAGGAAATGACCCAGAGAATAACAGATTCAGTTCATCCCACATTCGTAATTGCTGTATAGATGGAATCTTAGTAAAAACGGTAACTATTGTTTGCATATCAGTGTTCTCGGTCATGTACCACTAAATTAAGTCTAACCAAGGATAAGACAGACTATTCTGATGTCATTTCGTGGGAACAATAATACAGAAAATTTTATTTACAGTTCTAGGTCAATATAATTATGCATTGTAGCAATACCATGGTTTTATAGTGATTAAAACATCATATATCTATCCAAAAACTATTTCGAACATTCGTATAATTCATATTTATGACCTTGGCAGCATTAAATATTGTCAAGCGCCATCGGACGTTCTCATTGGAGGCTTGACATTCTTGAACATAATTTTCTTGATGTTTTTTGATGTTCAAGGGACACCAAGAGTTTGGTTCCAATAGACGGAAAAGCCCATTAATTTTTACAGAGAATATTTAGAAAAACAAAAAATATTCTAATAATAAATTAATTTATAATAACTAAAACGTTACTAGAGAAAAGTAAAAGCTGGTTGTTAGAGAAACAAAACATTAATCTCAATTTGATAGTTGAATTTTGTGTAAAAAAACATCATGCCATGAATTGTAAATATTGTCGGATGTAAATGCAATGGCACCAAGCAACAATCAAGGTCGCCTAAAATGTCTTGTTTTTGTCCGATTTTAAAACCTCAACATTTCAATTATCATCGTTAAAAGAACGATGTTTTTATTTAAATCACTATCAAGTATCGGTCATATAATTATTAGTAAGATTGTAAAATATTTTTTGTGGTGAATGTATGTTATAGCGAAATTTACAGCATTTTTTGCTGAACACACCAATATTAAATATACAAAACTCCAGTAGCTTAAAGATACATTTTTTTCTGGTTTAATTCATTTAAAAAACTATAGGAAATAAGAAAAAATCATAACTAAATTATCTGGAATTGGAAACATATTTATAACCATGATTTTACAATCTAAAAATGCTGCTGAATAGTAGTACCATTTTTTTACCGCTGAATGTTTGAAAAGACGCAACATTTTTCCAATATGAAATTACAATATTGTAACAAGAGATGAGAAAGACCAGTAGCCAGAGAGAACACTTTAAAAAATAAATAACAAGTATATTATTCACTAAGAAATCATCAAAATTAACTAATAAACTTTGAATAATAAACGAAACGTATAATAAACAAAATATATAAGTACAAAGTTAACTAACAATAGTAATCTGAAATGTCGTGAGTAATACTAATTAAACAAAAAATAAAAAAGAAATTAATAACTAATAAAATAAAAGTATAAACTCAAAGTAGGTGATATGACCGAAAATGTCAGAAAAACACGTATATATTTACTTCTAGCGACTTATTTAAAAATATTTAAGTATAACCTATTGAAAAATTCTATGAGTCGATATTTCTTGGATAACAATTAAAAAAGAGTTTTAATGATGATTATTTCAATTAGTTGATTGGGGCCTGTTTAATAGAAATTCTTTAACGAAAAAAACCTATAAACTCAACTTCTTGTTGTTGAATAAGCGAACCATTAATAAATTCTACACTTCTCACTACATAAAATATTAATCGAACATAAAAATATAAAATAAATAATATTTTAATATGTTTAAGAATAAAAATATATATAAGCAGATCTATTTAAGATAAAAATAACTATATTAACCCAGAAAGAATAAAAATAAAATAAATGAACAGTAACAAGTTTAGAAAACAATTAATATGGTTTTATTATTTCAGAAAAGTTCGTTGAACTATTCTTTGAATCGTTCTTTCTTGAATAATAATTAAAAAATACTGGATATTTCAATTAGTTAGATTTTTGCGTAAAGCCACTGTATAAATAATATTTTATTTGATTGACGTCCATTTATTTGTAACTTTTTAATACTGATAACGAATCAAAAATGCGTAATAAATAAAACAAACACTCATAAAGTTAACCACATTACTAGTTGGTTATGTACTGAGAAATATTCATAAAACATAACAATATTACAGAATTTAGTATCTAATAAAATAAATGACATATCTTATTAGCTTGTAGTAAATTATTTTAGAATGTTTAAGAATAAAAACATACATAAGCATACCTAATTAAGATAGAAATAATTATAATAATCTAGAAATAATAAAAATAAAATAAATGAACAGTAATAAGTTTAAAAAACAGTTAATATGGCTTTGTTATTTCACAAAAGTCTGTCGAACTATTCTCTAAATCGGTTTTCCTTGGATAATAATCAAAAAATGGTTCTAATGCTGCCGTTTTGCTTTTTGTGTAATGTCACAGTTTACACAGTGTGTTATTTGGTTGGCATCCATTTATTTGTAACTTTTTAATACTGATAACGAATCAAAAATGCGTAACAAATAAAATAAACACTCATAAAGTTAACCACATTACTAATTGGATATGTACTGAGAAATATTCATAAAATATAACAATATTACAGAATTTAGTAACTAATAAAATAAATGATATATCTTATTAGCTTGTAGTAAATTATTTTAGAATGTTTAAGAATAAAAACATACATAAGCATACCTAATTAAGATAGAAATAATTATAATAATCTAGAAATAATAAAAATAAAATAAATGAACACTAATAAGTTTAAAAAACAGTTAATATGGCTTTGATATTTCGCAAAAGTCTGTCGAACTATTCTCTAAATCGATTTTCCTTGGATAATAATCAAAAAATGGTTCTAATGCTGCCGTTTTGCTTTTTGTGTAATGCCACAGTTTACACAATGTGTTATTTGGTTGGCGTCCATTTATTTGTAACTTTTTAATACTGATAACGAATCAAAAATGCGTAATAAATAAAATAAACACTCATAAAGTTAACCACATTACTAATTGGATATGTACTGAGAAATATTCATAAAATATAACAATATTACAGAATTTAGTAACTAATAAAATAAATGATATATCTTATTAGCTTGTAGTAAATTATTTTAGAATGTTTAAGAATAAAAACATACATAAGCATACCTAATTAAGATAGAAATAATTATAATAATCTAGAAATAATAAAAATAAAATAAATGAACAGTAATAAGTTTAAAAAACAGTTAATATGGCTTTGTTATTTCGCAAAAGTCTGTCGAACTATTCTCTAAATCGATTTTCCTTGGATAGTAACCAAAAAATGGTTCTAATGCTGCCGTTTTGCTTTTTGTGTAATGTCACAGTTTACACAATGTGTTATTTGGTTGGCATCGATTTATTGCTAAATTTTTAATCAAAAAAATTATAACTTCAACTTAGTATATAAAATATTGACGACTTTTATAATTAAATAATTGAATTACTTAATGAAAATGACTGCTAACGAACCAAAAGCGAATAATAAACCAAACAAATACTCACAAATTTAACTAACACTTCTAATTGGATATATAGTGAGAACATAAAAAATAATAACAAATTTAATAACTAATAAAATAAAAGTATAAGCTAAAAGTGAGTAATAAGTCAAATAAAGTAATTTCCTTCCAGTAACTTAATTTAAAATATTTAAGAATAATCTAATGAACTTTGAGTCGATATCTCTTGGATAACAATAAAAAAATACATTTAACACTGGCTATTTCAATTAGTTGATTGAGCTCTGTTTATGAGAAACTGTTTAACTAAAAAAAATTATAACCTCAACTTCTTGTTGTTGAACAAGCGAACCATTAATAAAATGGTTACGGGATTCAGGTCATGTATCGGACGTGCTGACGGATTAAAACAAAAAATAAATAAATAAGAGGCAATCCACCCCGTAAGGCAAACGGTTGGTCGCGACAATTACTCCATTGCCGCTCACTGACAATCGCAAGAACCGTTAGAATCGACCACACTTACAATAGACGACGACGACAACGTGCAATAAACAACAATAACGGCTGTGAGTAGATGATGGTGAAGAAAACGAAGAGTACAAACAGTCAATGTATGGCACACGGTCGTAGCCGAGATCTGAATGGCGCGCACATCCGCTCGATTCACGTTTGCTGCCCGACAACCGACGGATAACTGAAGTGACTGAGTGTGACTGAAGGCCCGCTTGGGATGGTGACTTCGAAGACCATCGCCGTCGACCGTTCTTGGGCGGCCGGCCGATGTGACCACATATGGGACTGACGTGCGCCACTGGTGGGCAGCGGCGGCCGTGGGACGAGAAGGGGGGCCCCTCGAACCAGACGACCACAGAATTCGGCTTAACGCAACTGCGATACGATTGACCTGTTCGATGAAATCTGATTTTGGAGAAATATTTTACAGGAAGATTACACGGACATTCATATTATGGCGTTAAAATAACTATGACTAGAAGTGTCGGCCCCCGAGAAAAATATCGATATATCGGAGAAAAAATATTAATATTTTTAATAAACTCTTACAATTAAGTACCAAAATACACTAAACAACAAAAATAATTAAATGTTTTTATAATATTTAAGAAATATATTTAATTCTTTTGAAAAAATGTCGAAAAATATCGACTAATAAAAATATCGATATATCGATATATGCGTCAAAAAAATAGAACTTAATTAATAGAAAACAATTAATAACCAGTTCTTCAAATATTTAAAACACATATGTTTATAATAAACACGGACAAGAAGTGAAAGGTTGTTAAATCTAACAAACACAAGCAGTAGCATTAGCGACACCCACCTCAAAAAAGGCGCAATCAAATTTGTACAACAAATATAACATTCTCCTTAAACTATGTTTACAATATTAGGCTAAACCTGTTTTAATATTATCTGTTGGTATCTATATGATATGTATATTTTTAATAAAACTGTAATATTTTACTAGTAACTCTTCTGCTCCATTAAGTTAAATAGTATTATCTAATTTAGCAACTGCAATTAGTTGTTTAATTTTTAGACAATTTCGATCATTATTTCCCAGACAATTCAAAGAAAGATCCTTAATCGTCAAATATTTGTAGCGACCGCTACAACCCTTTAGGCCACCACGCATTCACCTACATCAAAGTCTTCTCCCGTCGATCACATGTATCATTCAATATCGTAATAAACAACTTTTTATTCAATCAGTGTTTTCAGTTCTCGTGTGAACTCCTTCCACAAAATAGTAGTGAGTGTTCGGACAAATCGCATCGCATCGACAGCCAATCATTCCGACCGACCGACCAGACGAACATTCCTACAATTGGTGACCCCGACGTGATCAAACTGCCTAACAGACAAACCAGCTCAACAGGTGCTCCACACGTGCATGGCACGAGGAACGGAACCCATCAACATCACATGGTCGACGTTATCCCACGAGGCTAACGCGATGGACGAAAACCACAGAAGCCCATCATGCATAACATCAACTTATGAACGCCCTAGAATCACAAAAATTGACACGTAAGGTACCACACTTATAGGTACCCTCAAACAAAGCGGAACGTCCCAAGACGAACGACGTCCTGCTACAACTTCGATGGCATCTGATCCCGTAAAACTCCTCACTCAGGTTGGGATCCCCATCTCATAAGCAGTCCCTAGGCGATTCATTACGTGATTGCGCGTGCACTCCGGACCTGCACCACATGGAGGTACGTTCCACGGCAGCTCCACTAGGAGGGGAGTGAGGTAGCGACCGCTACAGCCCTTTAGGCCACCACGCATTCACCTACATCAAAGTGTAAGGTTGGCAACGCTGGTGGATTGGTACCATGCGGTTCCCAGCTACAAAAGGCCACTAGGACGACGTCTAGCTCTCTTTCCTTTTCTCTATCCCCTTGTAACAGTACCACTTCCACAGCGCTACCGTACTTCCTCTACCTCACCTAATATCCTGTCGATTCTCCTATAGACCAATATCATTCAATATCGCTATAAACAACTTTTTATTCAACCAGTGTTTTCAGTTCTCGTGTTCTCGAATTCCTTCCGTAAAATAGTAGTGAGCGTTCCGACAAACAATCGCATCGACAGCCACACATTCCGACCGACCAGACGAACCTTCCCTTCCTACATATTCAAGATACAAATGAACATCAATTCTGATCCATGCTAGCATTTTATAGTAATATTTTGCCGGTGTAATACAAGCGAAAGAAATCGGTTTAATTTTAAGAAAAATTAAACTACATTCACAAAATTTTTCGTTTTATTCACCCGACCTAGTTCCCATAAAGCGCTGCCAATGACTTTGCTTGTTTCATGATCGAGAGCGCTTCCGTTTTTGCCAGTTCTCGTTAATTAAAAATATGTTAGTGCTATACGGATTTTTGTTAAATGGCCGCCTCAGCTGGTTTGGCACTGGGCCCATTTTTTGCTTCTGTTTCGCGAATAGTTATATAGAATATATTCGCATAAGAAATAGTCTAGTGGCATCAAATAGTAGTCGTATTAAAGCGTCCAAAACAATTGATAACCAGGTCACTAAACTTGATTTGCAAAATGTTGTAGTAGCTGCTGTAGTACCTTGAGTTGCTTTACTGGAAAAGTAAACGGTGTGCATTGGAAATATTGGGTAGCAATTGATACTGACACGGACTTGAACGTCATTTGTTAAATAGGTCAACATATATATCAGTACAAAGACAGAAACAGCAACAAAAAATCTGAACAAAAACATACAACATAGTGGTCCGCAAAAATAATAATAGAAATAAAACAAAAAAAACTACGAAATGTATAAAGAAAGAAGAGCAAGAGCAAAACAAATGAATAGAAGGGGCAAAATAGAAAACATGGATACGAACAGTAAAGAAAACCAAAAATATTATTACAAAGTTTTAAAAATATGTAGAAGAGAAAAAACCTATAATTATATATGAATTATCTGGTATAAAAATATGTAAAAAAAATAGAAATATTGGTAGGAGATCTTGCAGGTGATGTAATGGTAATAACTGATAGGCCATAACATCTACCGAAAATCTTGAACAGATGGGATATGATCTAAGAGAATATGAAACGATAATTGATAAAAGCAAAATGAAAGTCATGATGGTGGGACAGCCAGAAGTAATAATTATCCAAATTGAGAGTGTTGAAGATGGAAATGAATGCTAGAATTGGAAAAGCCATGAATTAGTATTTCACTATAAAGGGCAAATTCATTAACAAAACAGAATATTAAGAAAAAAAGATCAGACAAGAAGTCAGAGGTTGACTTCTTGATATAGTTTTGTTTTATGTAATATACAAATTATTTAATGTAGTTTACTTCCTGTTCGATTGTTTGCAGCTTGTGCCACTAGTAAGAATTAATTATTAAATTGACGTGGGCTACTCTGATCAAACCACACGTACCATTTTTAGTAGGCATCAAATATACCAATAATTTTGACGTCAGTAGTTTTAATATTTATTCGCAAGCTTCAGGCACCAAATAATCGCGTCGATTGATGATTTTTGCAGGAGAAAAACGGCAGAAAAAAGCCCGATATCGCCAAATATGGGATAGAGGGTCGCTTATCGGCGGTTTCGCCCAGAATATGAAGCGTCTTCTTGTGCAAGTGGATTGAACGAAAAACAAACAAGGCTGACATACTTTTTTTTCACTATTAACAAGTATAATTATAGGCCTTAATCCCGTATAATGCCCCGGTATTAAATTTCTCCATGCATTCTTTCGCGGTTCATTTAGGTGCGGTCACAAAGAGAAGCTTAAAGAGCTTAAACAATAATCTAGATTTTTTTGTAAATACTTGTTCACTTTTATGTCATAATATTAAATACTTTAAAATAATTTGAGAGTCTGAGTGGGTTAATTATAAGTAACATAAATATTATATCACTTAGCCAACAACTGTTTCCATTTTTAATATTACTTAATTATGTTTTAATAATTAATAATAAATGGCATCTAGCTTTTATTACATTCACCACTTTTTTCAGTTAATACTAACCTTAAAAAGAACGCTGCCAAAATTTCATGACATTTTACTCACAAATTTGTGAGTTATTGTGCTAAGAGTGATACTGCCTTTTTATAATTTTGTAAAACGGTTTAAAATGATCGACATCCCCAATTCATAATATACGGCATCAATCTGGTCCCACTAGACATACAGCATGATCTTGCGACCAAATCATGCGGGATCCTCCAAAATAAATCAATTTTTAATCACCGGTTATTATTCGGTGCGGAAATGACGATTTTGCAGTTGCCCATCATCTTGCCATCATTTGATTCTTTCACATCGCTTGTAATCATTGAAAAATTGCGACTCCGATTACAATCAACATTTTTGATCAATTCTCAATCCAATAACTACTGCAACGCCGTATAATCAAACGTTGCCGGCCAATATTACGATGGCTACATTTGCTGATGATACTGCGATTATAGCTGTCGGGGATAATAGTGAAGAAGCCTCACGAAAATTACAACAGGCAAGTGACAATATAAATAATTGGACACAAGCTTGGAAAATAAGAGTTAATAAAAGTAAATCTGTACATGTGCAGTTCACCTATAAACAGACCGTACAAGCACCAATAACATTAAATAACACTATCATTCCATATAGCAACAACGCTAAATATCTCGGAATGAATTTCGATGCAAAACTTCACTGGAAGGAACATATAAAGAAGAAAAGAAAAGAACTGGAATTGAAATATAGGAAAATGTACTGGCTAATTGGAAGAAAATCACAATTATCAGTACATAATAAATTGCTATTATATAAGCAAATATTGAAACCTATATGGACATACGGAGTTCAATTATGGGGATGTTCTGCAAAAAGTAACATTAATAAAATACAAATTGTTCAGAACAAAGTCCTGAGAGGTATTGTGGGTGCACCCAAATACTATAGGACTGATTACCTACATCGAGACCTTCAGATACCCACAGTCAGTCAAGAAATCGAGAGAATTGCAAGGGGGCATGAGGAAAGACTCCATTCTCATACTAATATTGAAATATTGCAACTTTTGGATACCACCAGAACAGGAACAGAAAAAATTCAGTAGTGACATGTATAAACGTTATTTCACCAGAGACACTGAGTTAGGGCAGATGGGTCCTCCTAGTTATATATCTAGATTTAAGCTGGACGGAAAAGACTACTAACAATATATTAATTAAATAATAAAAAAAAACGTTGTTGGCCCACCAGGAAGTTCTTCGCCACATATGAATTGTCGAAATCACGTTTCACATTTCCTTATGACTGCAGTCACGGTATCACTTATTTCAGCGGTTTTATAATTTTGGTGAAAAGTAAAGCGTACCGCAAATGCACCTTTTTTGGCATAAAATTGGACATTTTCAAAAATATTCTGTTATTTTGGCGAAATGTAACTGGTGGTTAGGTTAATATCAGTAGAATAAAACACATACATCAAATCATATTATTGCATACTTATGGCTATGAAAGCTGTTATAAAAACCGGAAAGTAATTATCGACAAATTATAGTAACTGACATCCCCATACAAATCTTACATATATCTCACAATACGCCTGTAAACTTCTATAGTGTAAAAATACTACAACTGTTACGTTTACGTCATAATAGTAAGAAAAAAATCTATTGTATATCCAAACAAATATTTTGCGAATGACGAAATTGACAGAATCAACGTTTATGTCATCGTCTCGATATATTCAAATTATTAATCCAAGCCAACGGACGACAATCGAGAAGGCATCTCTTTTTATCTTACCGTGCCATCGATGGATATCGATTCAGATACGAACCGGCGGTGGCCGATAATGGCGATTCGGTTTCAGACATCATTAAAAACGGATCATTTACATTTACTCCTCGGGTGTTATTTAAATATCACTTCTACGGAACTAATCATCTAGGCGTGTTTTGAAATTATGTTTCAGTGTAAGAAAATGATAATATATCTCCGTAAAGGGTAAGTATGGACGACTGGTTTTTGTTCTTTTTTTTCAATAAAAGGTTGTCCATCACTGAATTGTGATATTATCACAATTTTGTTGAATACTATATAAGCTCTACTATTTCTGTGTTAAATTGGCAACTAAAATGACATGACAGCTGGTTTCCAATGTTTAGAATTTCATTACAATATTTCTGATTATTTATACACTCATAACATATGCAACTGTGTATGTAGAGACATGTAGAGACACTTTCTATACTTCCCTCTCCCTTAAACCATACAACTAATCTTCAACCATGCCTGGTAAGGGGTTGAAATCTTCGAATTTCCTTGACTGCTTGGGAAGGAAATTTCTTAATAGATTTTTATAATTAGTTCCCTATAAGCTTCCTCAATTCAATTGCTTTCAAGATATCGAAATTATTGAGCGATGAACTTAAATTGATTTTTTTATCCCTATAATACCTTCCTTTACATAACATTTAGGTTTCGTAAATTACCTAATTATCCTATTCGCCTAAGGTGAATGTGCCTTGGTATGATTCAGTAGAAAATAACATAGTTGTAGTTATTGGTTAGTAATAATCATTAGTTGTATACTAGTTTTAATTAAAACAATTTAAACCCCCTATTCACCTTATTTAGTTGTGTTGGATTTGTTGCTTAAACCATAAGCTCAAACATCATTGAAAACTAGAAAAACTGATTATTTGGTTTGGTTTGGTTTGGTTTGGTTTGATGAAATAAGGATGTGGAAAAAGTTTGATATAACATTTAGGAAAATAGCAATATTCTAGTCTGCGCACATATAACAAAACCAAAAACATTACTCTAATGTTGAGCCTGTAATAGTAATATACTATTAGATGTTTGCTGGAATTTTGATCAGCGATATTTATCGACGAAAATGTGAAATATCAATATACACAACTGTTAGATGAAATTAGATGCATTTTGAGATATCTGGCTCTACGTAAAATGAGTTCATGGAACGTGGAACTGCATTTTCGACATTCATTACTTTTGTTGCTTGATTTGTAGAAATCTGCTGCCGAAGCCCATAAAAACACTTTTAAAAAGTTATGATAAGGCTGCCTCGTTATATCCAAATTGTCGGTTTTGATTCCCAACGATTTAATAGTGATGATTTTGATGTCAATGGCAAAGAACGGCTTGGAGGACGAAAAAAGTTCGAAACCAATGAATAGCATGACTGATTGGATGAAAATCCAGCTCAAATTCTCAAAGAGCTTTCAGACAGCGTAGCAGTTTATGAACCAACTATTTCCATACGTATACATGCCACGGTGAAGATACCGTTTCAACATCGCGGTTTCATTGTTTTCCAGGCAAAAAGGGTTGCTGTGCTGGTGATGTAAAGTAGATGACAACTGCTAAAACCAAATGAAACTATTATTGAATGTTTACCACTGTCAATTGAATCAAAAGAACAGTAACAGCGAGTATCAGACACGATACTTATAAAGGATACGCTGTTACATATATTCACTCTTAGTATAATAATTACATCATTTAAAAAATATTTATATTAGTTCTTGAGGCATCAGATTAAGACATGAAAACGAGGGAGTTTTATTTCTAAGAAATTATCATGTCTTGTTATAAGAAAGTCACAAAAATTCTGTCGAAACCATTGCCAATACAACTCAATCTTAAACAATGGGACCCGCAATATTCATAAAATCATCATTAGCATCGTCCAACACGAAAGAAAGTTTTTTTAATGAAAAATGTTCGTAGACTAAATTTGAATAACGATGACGCAATGCCTCTCTTCAGTCAATCAAATAATGCAATAAATCATCACCGTAAACGTGTCAATATGGGCAAACAAACAGATAAGCAACTTGTAGATCCCGAACAATTCCACTCGATTACCATAATTGTGCAATCGAAAGTGATTCATACCTTCTTCAGAGAAGGTGTATTGGTGCCTTGCGATGATATAAGTAGGTTAAAGCACAATGCATTCCTTTTTAACATTGTTCAAATCTGGAGGAGACTCTCTATCTACACCTACGAGCACGTAACGTGCATATATATTGACGATATTTTAGTGGTTTAAGATGTTTAGCAACGTCTGCATAATTTCTGATGTTAATAAGGGATTTATTTTGTAATAAAACACTTAAATATGTTGAAGTTGATATATTAGGTTATATATATATATATATATATATATATACAAATTCCAAATTATATGTATATGAAATGCGAAAATGGTAATTTTTTTAATGACTAACCTGCATAATATTTAATCCTTTTAATTATTCCACTATAACATAATTTTTTTAAAGTATATTTCTACAGAAAATTGTATTGCGCGCTTAATGACACCTTTTTCATATTTGTTAAATGTCAATTGCTAGATTAGATACGTTATTTGGAGGTTTTTAAGATTTATTTAGTATTTAAATATTAAATATCTATGTTTATCTTTATTACTATTATTATGTACATATTTTTATAAATAAAACTTTTAAATCACAATATAGTTCCAGTTTGTGATGTTCTTTGTGTTTCTGAATGGTATAATTTAGTCACAACTCTTTATATGGGAGATCGCCTTCTGTGTTCCTAACTGTGTACTCTTTCTTGTTCTGATGATGTGTTTTCTGACCTGTAATGACCTGGTAGCGCTATAGATAGTCTCGAAAGTTTAAACATAGTCTCAAAACAATAACAACTAAAATCCAAGCAAAGGCACTTAAATGAAAATGCAAAGCAATAAGTTTTTTTCGATAATCATCATGGAACATGAAAATGCACTAGTTTCCTGATATTAATCCTCAGACATATTAATAAGGAAAACAACATAAACTGAGGAAGTACAAGTCATCGCTAAGACAGTACATCATCAACACGAGGGTTCTAGCTAAATACAATATTTCAATATTAAATTATCCACCTTTTACTCCCTCTCCTCCCGACAAGACTTTAGCACTCTTCCCCTGTTTTAATCAAACAATTGGTTTAAGCTTTTATATTCTACGTTTACCTAATACCGTTAGTCATGGTAATCATGTAAACATTACAACTTCAATCAGCCTTTTCGATAGCTTTTCTTATAAGTTTGTACAAATTCATATACAAATGTATTTCCATTGAAAGTCCTAATGAAAAATGTGTGATGTGCTAAAGTTTTGTTGCTGCTATATATTTCATAACTGCTTTAAAATAAGCGTCCTGAAATTGCTGGGAGAAGAAGATTTCCAGCATTGTTCCCAATAATAAAATATTCGCATGGAGTGTAAACGGAGGGTGTATATTGAAATTAATAACAAATTAACAAGCTAACGTTAACGTTAAATAAAGTGTTTTATAACGCGGATCTCGTTATTTAACTTTTTAAAGGTTTTTCTTAATTTCAAGCTTCATTGAAAAGTCGGTACAATATATTTTTGTCAAAGTGTTGTCCATCGATAGCCGCTACTTTTTCCCATCTCTCAGGCAATTTACGGATTCCATCTCGAACGAACGATGTATCTTTTGAGACTTTCCTTTTGTATCTTCATAAGAACTGCAGCGCTACTCAAACAGACTCATATGTAGGAACAAGTAGTAATCAGAAGGACCAAGGTCTGGAGAATACGGCAGGTGGGGTAGCATTTCTTATTTTAATATTCCCATGTATGTTTTTACCGGCTTTGCAACGTGTGGTCGACCGTTGTCATGCTGAAGAATAACATTGCTATGTCTTTGCTAGTATTCTGGCCGTTGCTCGCGCAGTGCTCAGGTCAAATGTATCAATTGTAGTCGATAGCACTTCCTATTGATATAGCCTTCAAATCTTCAAATCTTCATCTTCATAATTTCTATCTGTTAAGAACGCCCTTTGTCTTCGGTGTCAAAATTGTCACTTTTAAAAAACGTCGAAAGCAGTATTCACATGTTGAAATTGATGGAGCATGGCAGTCATAAGCTTCGCACACACACACACCATTTCGCACTTGACATGCAATGTAAGTTTTTTTTATTACTCTTATTAGTTCCACAATCTGCCTACAGGACAATAAGTATTTGTTATGTTTATATTATATGGCATGTAGAAATTCACTTTATTAAGTGATCTCCTGTATAAAATACTTAATTTTAGTTAACTAGTCTTACTCTAATGTCTATATTATCGGATATGTAATCAGATCGGACGGTATTAAACGTTTTAGTCTACGCACTTTACTGTCACTTCGCATATTTGCTGATTAGGGAGTACATTAAGATGCATTGACCCTGTTTCGAAATACATCACAGAAATACGTTGAATTATACTCGTTATTGATTTTAGAGGAATATTGCGTTGTATCACTTCATTTGAAACATAGTCGGGGCTTCGACAATAACACTTTATTTTGGAACCGTTGTAGGATGGATATATTAGACTTGCTAGCGGTTCACCATAGTTAGATTCCATATAAATGCGCCCGATAAGCCAATACATTTGGGAGAGTTCAAGTCTAGTTGTTTCCATTTGGCGAGTATGTGCTTCTTCCAAGTTAGTTCTATATGCATACCAAGCATCCTCTGTTTGCGGGAGTTGACAATTATCGATATAAACTGGTGGACATGTTCTTCTACAGAACGTAAAAGTTATATGTGCGAAATGTAAGTGAAGCTTCAATATGAAGTTGGTTACAGTGCACCCGATGCGATTTAATGCACAGTAACAGTATTGTCCTTTGTAACAGTAAGTCCTTAAAAATTAATATATAGACCGATCTAAGAATTTTAACAGTGAAAGATGCCACAACATACAGTACCAACTTGCTCACCTAATTTCCTGTTCCTCTAGGCAGATCTATTTTAATCAATGATATTTTCGTCAGACAATTTCCCAGTAATTTAGCAGCAATCGACCATCGGCATCTTTGCCCCAGAGTTCCGGCCAAATATAGTCGGTGGTTCGAGTCCGTAGGTGGCCGCGTTAATATTTTGTTGGTATTTGAATTTTACATGTGGGAGTCGGTGTTGGCAAATAACCCGATTGAGAGCATTAGCGGGGACTTTATTGTTGTTTATGGTGCGATATAACATTTCACGCCCAAGGCTGTAGCCACCGAGATGTTTTCACATTCAATTTAAATGTTCTCTTTTTTTGTTCTCGGTGAAAACAATATGTTCGACCCATTTCAAGTTCTTTTTTTTTTTCGACTGGTGACTCAGTGCAATGTGTCAATTGTATATTACCGAGAGAACTGTTCATATATGTTAAGAAATCGAATGAGGTTTTGTGGAAAGTAATATTTTTGCGAATGTATAAATATGCGAACGTATTATTGTCTGGTGAATGTGGTGGTTGGGGTATCAACTCTCCATTCAACGATTTTCACATCACGTGAGATGAAAAGCAAAACAGATCAAAACAGTAATGACACACGTGACCAATATGTGTCAGTCAAAAGTTGTAAATTCGTTTTACAGTCAGACAATATTTTCCTTCTCATTTTTTTCTATCTAAACAGAGATAGGATGCTGTTAGAAAAGTTCGAACATGTAACATGTTTGTCAAACGTCTGCCAAATTGTTCAAAATATTATAATTACGGGTTATAATATGTTTTAACGCTTTGTTTTAACAAATTTTAAACCGCCGCGGTTTTTATTGAAAATATTTTTTTGCAAAAATAATTTACCAAAAAGAAACCGTGTGTATGCGAAACAGGTGACGAATCAAGATAAGCTTGATGTTTCAGAGATCAAATATACGAACTCTATAAGGCAGTAAGTAGTTTTTTCAATCGAAATATAATTTGGTACAATTATTTCAGGGAAAATTGTTAGTCTGGAAACAACTCTAACCTGTAAATTATTGTGGATGTATAATTAATTGTAGTTTTACGTTCTTCGATAATATATGCATTAGATGTACCATAATGTAAAAATAAATTATAATACATAACATTTTTGTATGATTATTTTATTTAGATTAGACTTTTGTTATACGTCAGAGCCAATATGCACTAAAACTCAGAGTTGCTGCAGCAACATTGCGACGTTTTGACAGGTCGCGTGTGTCACGCGTGTGTGTGTTTTGAATAGTCTATACCTTCTTCCTGAGTTGTGCCTTTTTGATAGAGCAAATGTCCGTAAACTTCAACAGTAGTTATGTGTTCTTCATATAGCTAAATATTGTTTCTGTAGTAGAAACAAGTATATAAAATCCAAATAAACTGTTTTATTATAAATGCCCTGGACAATCGATGGACAACACGTTGAATAAAATGCATTGTACCGATTTTTCACAATAAAGCTTCAAATTAAGACCTTTAAAACTAATTTATAAGCTTAACAGTAAGTTTCTAGAGCATACTAAAACCTAATGTTATGCTGGCTATTAAATAACGAGATTCGCGCTATAACACTTGATTTTAAACACTATTTTGATTTCATATACATTTATTTGTCATTAATTCCTATACACTCTCTAATTTCAAATAATATTTTGTTGTTGGAAACAATGCTGATCTTATTCTACAAGCTATCTTAGGACGCTTGTGGCTTTCTCCCCTTTTAATACCTTTAACGAATTGAAATATTGTTATTTCTAAAGCAGTTATGAAATATACATTAATACACCACACATTTTTCATTAAACTTTCAATAGAAATATACATCCGAATGAATTTGTATAAACTCATATGTTACGTTATCGAAGAAGTTGCCTGTAAACGTAGAATCTAAAAGCTTAAACTGATTATTTGAATAAAACAGGGGAAGAGTGCTAAAGTTTTGTCGCGGGGTGAGAGAGTAAAAGGCGGATAATTTAATAGTAAAATGTTGTATTTAGTTGATTGCCTTACCGGAGAAATCAGGGCTTATATAAAGCAAAATATTGTTTTCTAAATAAAGCAATATAATGCATAAGTCTCAATTTTCAATATAAATAAGTAATAATTTGGTATTCTTGATTTTGTTTTACACTTATAATATTTCATAGAAATTCTCAATCTATATGAACAAAATCTACAAACCCTAGAATGATCTGAGTGAAGCTCGGTCTCTCAGGTACTTTACTTATAAAATAGCAACAAATTAAGAACAAATAACTGCTTATATGAATGTACTAAACAAACTTGAAGAATAAAGTAAACTTCAATAAATACAAAAAAATGGAATATTAAGCTAAATAACCAAATGTTAACTGGTAATTCTTGGAGGAAATTAATAGATAACAAATAGCATAAAATGCATGAAATAACCAACTTTTTATATATATGATCTTTCCCAATACGCAAACAGCATTTTGCTTGATTGACATTCCAAATCAATAACAGATATTATGAATTTGGCTCGTTAGAATGTTGCAATTCACTGCACGCTTTGATTGAAACCGAATGAAACTGCACGAGGTACCTAATAGGTTCTCTAATGAATTATTAATTAATATAGAAGTAATTAGAATTCGTCAAAGATCATCCAAACCAGAATATAGTCCATTTATTAATTATCGATATTATAGGAAATAATACTATGGTATAGAATCAATGAAATCGTGTTAATTAATTTAAATTAACGTCAGCATTTACGTCTGTATGATTTAGAAGCATAACTATTACAATTAAACGTTTATTATACCCGATTAAATACATAATTATATAGGAAAAGCTGTTGAGATTTATTCCGTAAATTGTAAAACTAAAGTATACACTAAAAAAAAACGTTTATTATTATTAAGCAAACGAAGTTCAAGCTGAATACCGTTACCACCACCATTCGAGATAAAGATGCGAGATTATCTAGCATCAATAAAACTGTTTAGGTCAAACAGGGCTCCAACAAGAAAAAAAAACACTATTGTTACATACGCTATCTAAAATTGAAAGCGGCGATACTAACTACAAGCCGAATGCCGTTATCCAAACGCCGTTATATACGAGATATAGGGAAACATTAATTTGTAATTAGATATTCCGTTGTTAGACCAGTTAGAGAGAAAACACTATTGTTAATTTGGTGAAGACTTTGTCAACTTCATATAAGATTATTCGTTAAAGATTTGTAACAAAGGGCTTTGCTTGCAAATATATATTTTGTCAGCAGGTTCAAAAAAAATGTTCTTTGGAAGAAGATCTAAATTATTCCCTCATAATAAGTTGCTGCTATACAAGCAGATGGACCTGTATGGACCTACGGATTTGAGTTATGGAGACGTTCTGCGAGAAGTAATATTAACATAATACAAGTATTTCATAAAAATGTACTGAAAGATATTGTGGATGCACCGAGATACTACAGGAACAGTTACTTATGCCGAGACCGAGAACTCCAACTGTTATAGAGAAAATGAAGAGATTCGCAACAAGAAACGACTCTACTCTCATGCAAACGCTGAAGTGCTGTAACTACATCATTGTATATCAATGAACTAGGACGCAGACTCAAGATAACCAAACCGTATGATCTTGTGATTATTTATTGTGTCTTTATTCTATTTTATTAAAGACCAAGAAGGACCAATGAGTCTTCCTTGATAAGGATCTAATTTTAAGTTACTGTGGGGGAAAATTGCAAGTTAGTCGGCAACGATTAGTTGTAATATAATAATACGTTGTTAAAATTTCCTAATAATGCTATACTTATATAAATTAAAGCATAGTTATTTTGAAACTGATACTGAAGGTGTGTAGACAATTTACAATTTAATCATACAAATTATACAAAAAAATTATTCTCATTCAACTCAAATCAGTTTCTTAGTGTATATATTCATTAAGATGAAAACTAGGTCATTTTCCATGAAAACCAAGATGTTGAAAAACGTTGAATGTGTTAAATTGTGTGGTTTAAGTAGTAAAATCGTTTGGCTGATATCCTGGTACTTTAATTCGTATGCCAAATTTAGAGTTTTAGATATGTACGCAAATTACAATAGAGTCGACACTATTTTGAAAAATAGTTCAAATATTACATTTATTACGAGCTCAAAGTCTTATTATGAGCTTGTTTTACTTTTGATCGTACATCATAATATTATGAATATTTTTAGTACTGTTTAATTTGGGGACCTTGAACTCATATGGACTGTTTTACAACGACCTCTGAAGTTTAAATTCAGTTATACAATATTTTATAAACTATACGTAGCTTAGCCACCTATTAGCCAAGATCAGTTATTAGAACAATTGTTGAGTTGTTATTAGTCCTATAGAGAGAAAAAAAATATAATACCTATACACCAGTTTCGGTTTATTAACAAGTATTCGACAGTTGACTAGGTCCACAGAATAATAAATGTAATTGAAAAAGCTTATCAAGGTAAAAAAGTATGTTCTTAGATGTAGCACAAACCTTCGATAAGGTATAGTATGACGGCCTTGTTCATAATCTACAGAAAATATTACGGAAACAGCACACTGAACTATTACAATCTTATATTACAGCCAGTATGTTTAGAGTTATACATGAGGAAGCCTATTCTTAATTAAAAGAAGCTGAAGCATACATCACAAAGACTCCATTCTCATGTTCACATCGAAGTATTGCGATTCTTGGATAAAACCAGAACAGACACATACTCTAAATGATTAAACCATTTGATCTTGTATAGTGTAGCAGCATGCATGCATTATAAAGACACATTTTAGGTTGGTAGAAAATAACTACAAACAAAATTGGAAATGACAATTCGGATTGTCGTCCAAGCAACCACCATATTTTTTTTGAGCCCCATTTAATGATGCTTTTTTCATTAGAGCTTGATAAACAGTGTTGTACCCAAGTATTTTGCTGTGTTAGCATACGAAATTACTTTATTACTTTTTAACCGACTCTACAATAACGGAGTATAATATTCAGAGTAAAGAAAAATTTTAGACAAACTCATATTGTCTAAAATCGAAGATGCTTGCTGATAGCTGAAATCAAGGAAATGGAATAATCTCGCTCGGATCATAGGTTTTGTTAATTTATTTTAATTTTTGACAACACGTTTTTTTATTATTATTTAATTATTACATTGTTACTAGTCGTTTCCGACTAACCTACAATTTATCTATATGATAACTTAAATCTAGGTATATAACTAGGAGGACCCATCGGCCCTATCTCAGTCCCTGGTGAAATAATGTTTATACATGTCACTGCTTAATTTTTATTACATGCACCTCACTACACAACACCACACAAGATCAGATTATTTGATTCTTTTGAGTCTGTTTCCTGCTCTGATGGTATCCAAAAGTTGCAAGACTTCAATATTCTCAAGAGAATGGAGTCTTTCCTCATGCCTCTTTGCAATTCTCTTGATTTCTTGACTGACTGTGGTTATCTGAAGCTCTCGATGTAGGTAGGCAGTCCTGTAGTATTTAGGTGCGCCCACAATACTTCTCAGGACTTTGTTCTGAAAAAATTGTATTTTGTTTATGTTACTCTCTGCAGAACGTCCCTATAATATATAGGTTTCAGTATTTGCTAATAAAATAGCAATTTATTATGTACTGATAATTGTGATTTACTTCCAATTAGCCAATACATTTTCTTATATTTCAATTCCAGTTCTCTTCTTTTCTTTTTTATATATTCCTTCCAGTGAAGCTTTGCATCAAGATTCATTTCGAGATATTTAGCGTTGTATATTGTTATTCTTCAAGCTTGTGTCTAATTTTTTATATTGTCACTTGTCTGTTGGAATTTTCAAGTGCCTTCTTCACTATTATTAACGTAACATTTGACAATACGTAAAGTTAATTAATCAATTGGTATTTCAAAAACCAGACCAGATCAAATATACAGTGCATTATCGAGAGACGTTTATTTTTAATCTCTTGCAGTATATTATTGAGATAACATTCCCCGAGCACAGGACAGGTGATCAGTTGACAGCTCGCTGCTATCAATTCATCATTATCTTTATTTTGTCACCGATACCTTAAATTATCTGAACGTTACGGTTAAACAGACCGCTACAAATCACATATGAACCGAAAAACATATTCACTTTTACTTTCGACGTACCCGTACGGGTAAAACATATGGTCGGCAAGCTGGTAAGCATCAATAATTTTCGTGTTTGGCCTTATTAGCTGTAGCACGAGGCGTTCGTAGACACCCACACGAATTCACCGCACAATAATGTTCACTTAACGTGAATGCGAACCGGTGACGAAATTGGTATTCGGACGCAATGAAATGGCGAATCGATGTGGGTTATCGACGGTTGACATTGCGTGGCGACTATGGACTAATTTTGGTCCACGAAAGAGTTGCGCTTAAGACAAAACGATAATGAACATAAATTATGATTGAACGAATTTTTAATTAGTAGTCATTCTATGATTGTGTTTTTTATTATTGCTGTTACAAAACAAATTTTGTAATGAAGTGTGGAGCTATAGTGTGTAACAATACCGTTGCATAAAGAAATCCAATATCAATATAATCAAAACTTATTAATTAAAACAAAGTTCTTGCAGTTGAAGCAACACTCCAAGGTATTTTTGTGTAGCGGTACCTTGAGGTATATCGAATTTTACATCTTAGAATAGCGGCCTACAAAATACCCAGAAAAGTTGATCAAATGTTTAACACGTGAGGGGTGCCAGTAAATGATAACGAAGATCCATACGATAACGATAACGAGATATCTGGCAACTCCGAGACGTTGATCTGGGATATTATTGAAGGGTACTTTAGATCATTTAGTTTCATTATATCCTATCCCCATTCACTCGGTCATATAATTCCCTAAATTAGAAACGAGGATATCCAGCACATACTTTATATCTGAATTTGAAGAACAATATTGAGGACAAATTAGTCGATAGTGAAAAACTAGTTGAAATATAGGTGCTATGTGCTTTTAAAACAAGTGATTTATTTTGTAAATTTGTGAATTTTTCTTGTTGAAACACCTTTTTATTGTAAATATTCCCGTTTAATTTGCATTATATTAAATATCTTTTACTGTAAAAAATATTGTACCAAATATATAAATCAGCTGACTAAATCTACATCAAAGTTTACACATTTTTCTGAACATCCATCATATGCGACAACAACTTAATATAATTAAACAAAACCCAACATTTTGATAAAAATGGAAAAATTGCTAAAAAACCATCACCAAAACCAAGGAAGGCTTGGTAAATACTATAGGGATTCTACACGATCAATTTCAATTGTTAACCTCTTTGGAAGGAGTTCTTGGCGATGTTTAACTGAAATCCGAACGAGTTTTTTACGCTGTTTCGAAATATGGATACATCACAAAAGACCAGAGACCAAGGACCAATAAAAACAAGAAACATGACAAAATGCATAAATTTGGCTACCCTATCCAGCATACTCTCCAGGTTTAGCCGCTTGCGACTATTTCCTGTTCTCGAACCCCAAGAAAAAAGTGGGTGGTAAGATGTTTCGGTCGAATGAAGAGGTCATTACTGAAACAATCGCATATTTCATGGGCGTTGAGAAAACCGATTATTTGAAAGGAACAATATATGGAATTAAAGGGAGATTATGTCAACTACAAACAGTTTCACTTAAATGTCTTAAATGTTATAAAATTGTACGTTGCCTTTATCACTAATTACAATAATGCGAGTAAACTTGATTAAGAATAATATATCTTGGCTCAATTTTTTTTATATTTGTTGCATATTGCGGTTTCTATATGCTTTCAATAATTTTCTATTTATATACATAGGTCACTGTTCATAGTAATAACGAAGCCGTATTAGTAATGTTCCATTTAAACAATAAAAAGAATTCTATTCTGCGGTTGGCTTAATAAACTATTAAAGGAAAAACCAAATTAGTACAGTACAGTTATGATTTCAATGGTTTCCCAGCAAATTGATATCATGTCTATGTTTCTATTAAGCGACAGATAATGAATGTAAATATCAGTTTTTGCCTTGACCGACTAACAACTCAAATTACCTTTAATGGAGATAATGTTTAACGTAATATCTGCAAATTGTGATTAACGTTGATTATTCTAATGAAAATATTAAACAATAATTTGATTTCAAATTCATTTAACTTTTTATGTCCTTGTAATTTTCACTGGGCATAGTGATATTTCTAATGAATTGTGTTGATGTATCCTTTACTTATTATCAAAAATCCCCATTAAATTTTACTAAATTCTTTATCAAAGCTCTTTACTACTGATGTCTGGACTAGAATACAGTTTTCAGATATTTTTTTTTCAAAAACTCTCTTCAGACTGTATGTAGTTTCATCAAGTTTGTGAGGAGGTTCTGTTCATTCACTCTTGATTTGAAAAAAACTTCCAACCACTGTAAAAAGCATCTCGTGGATTTCCTCTTAATATGAAACACTTTAATCTGGTTCAAGCCGCGGATGCATAGAAGAACTAACAGAATGATTGTTCGAAAAAGCCCGATTTATTTTTGTAGCTTTGGGAACTCAACAACATTGTGAACCATGGTCGAATGACGAAGTGAAGTTGCACATGGTGGTATCAATGATCTAAAAAGATATAAAATATTATTCTTTCTTTTATCAGCTATATAAATTAAAATCTTAACTATTGAAATGTATTGGTTTGGTACATTTTTCGTTATTTTTAATACACTCTAAGTTATCTAAATATATGTGTCAAATAGATAAAAGAAACATTAATTTACCATGGTATAGAGTAGAAAGACAATTAAGACTTAACATAAAATAAGAGCCACATTACTACATAACTTCTAGGTCCTATTTACATTTAGTAAAATACAGCAACATAAATTCAACCAATTAGAAGAAACTATGCATTACAAGTTTGAGGGTATGCTACAACAAAAGTAATTATGTTATGTTATGTTTTGAGAAACGTATGAATACGACTAAGAATAGAGCAGACATAATCAGATTGAAATCTTTATGGGAAACAAATCCATCAACAACACTAAATAAAATAAGATTTTCTTGAGCTATCTGATATTGCGGTGTATTATTTTTTAAACAAGTAAATAACGCCCTCTTAAACCCTATACTATGCTACATAACTGGTACAGTCGATCGGATTCTCTTTTGAATTCATTCATTTAGCCGAAATTAAATTAATTACCAACAAAAGAAGACAGGCTGAGGCTGGATTGGCAATCGTTCCACAACTGTCCAGATGAGATAACGACCATGTACTTAATTCCCTTTGGTCGTTTATTTAGAAGGGATGTGTTATATTGAGAGGACAGTAAAAAACCTATACATCCGTACCTGTACAAGATTCGATTGGCTAGAACTGCACATGCGCACTTGTTCTAATCTAGCCTGACAGACTGATACATGGCCTTGACTACGAAGACTATGCGAAGGAATATGGGAGCGTGTGGGAATAAGGCTGAATAATGTGATTGGTGAGACGTTTAGAAATAGGGGTTTGGTTCACGTTGGAATTTTAAATTAAACCCTTAGTATCGTTTTCTATCAACAAGACGCCACTTCTTTCAATGAAATAAAATAGTTTTTTAAGTAAAATAAGAACTGTTGTTATCTCAAATCCTTCGCTTTTCATAAACTTAACGCCGTTTTAAGTCATGTTAATTTATGCTTGAATAAAAATGAAATTTAAAGGAGGTGCAACAAAAGCATCGATTCGTCTCACTTTCAATTATTAAAATCGTGAAGTAAGAGGTAGCTGAAAAGGAAAATTGCATTGCAAAACCATATTAATACCTGGTGACACAACCGTGACGTAGATAGCGAACGTGTGTGTTTGAGTGTGGGTTTTACTGGTTAATGAGTCTGATATGAATTTATTAGGGATATATTTAAATACCAACCTGAATAGAACGTGTTTGGGTAATAAATAAGACCATATCGGCCGAAGTGTCGAAAATACAACAATGGCAAACCAGATTCGTATGCGTGATGATTTAGAAGCTTTATTCAATTTTAAAATAACAAACTAATTCATCGTATATATGGCGAATACTAAACATTCATTGAATTCTGGGTATAAACTCTATAACAAGTAATATTAAGTAATAAGTCCGTTTATCAAATTTAAATCTTATCTTAACTATTTATATAATTCTAGTTTAAACTTTTAGTGATTACATAGTTTTCATTATCTTCTCATTTTTACTATACGAGGAATTTATTTAAATACATTTTAAATGCTAATTGATGATATATGTGCTGTATTGATTGATGATATTTTACCAGATTTTTCTGGTAAAATACTTAGTGTACAATTTATGGGATATTTGGCCCTAAAACTGAGCCAAATGACTTTTAAAAGCTATTGTGGAAGACAGCTTTAAAGCGTCAAGAGAGTTTTGCAGGATTGGAACAAATTGTAGTCGGGCGGGGCAAGATCCGGGTAATACAGTGGATGCAACAAAATTGTCTCGCCAATCTCACTCAGTTATTTCTAAATATGATGTCAAAGATGTATAGTCAATGAAAATGTGTGCTATGCGAATGTGAGATATAGGAATATCTCCTTTTAGGAAAATAAAAAATCAAAATATGACTGAAAAATGAAATATGAATAAATATCACTACCTTTATATCTAGAATGTTCTATGGCTTGAATAATCGTTATTAGAAAGTTGAAAGCCACGTGTTATCAAAAAACCGTGGCCGTCATTCCATATATCAACAACGCTAAATATCTCGGAATAAATCTTGATGCAAAACTTCGCTGGAAGGAAGATATAAAGAACTAGAATTGAAATATAGGAAAATGTACTGGCTAATTGGAAGAAAATCACAATTATCCATAGTACATAATAAATTGCTATTATATAAGCAAATACTGAAACCTATATGGACATACAGAGTTCAATTATGGGGATGTTCTGCAAAGAGTAACATAAATAAAATACAAATTTCTCAGAACAAAGTTCTGAGAGGTATTGTGGGCGCACCTAAATACTACAAGACTGATTACCTACATCGAGACCTTCAGATATCCACAGTCAGTCAAGAAATCAACAGAATTGCAAGGAGGCCTGAGGAAAGACTCCATTCTCTTGAGAATATTAAAGCATTGTAACTTTTGGATACCACCAGAGCAGGAAACAGACTCAAAAGAATCAAATCATCTGATCTTGTGTAGTGTTGTGTAAAGAGGTGCATATAATAAAAAATTCAGCAGTGACATGTATAAACATTATTTCACCAGAGACTGAGATAGAGCCGATGGGTCCTCCTAGTTATATACCTAGATTTAAGTTATCATAAAGACAAATTGTAGGTTAGTCGGAAACGACTGGTAACAATGTAATAATTAGATAATAAAAAAAAGTTAATCAGTGATGTATATCTTAACAACGTGGTATACAGACTAGATTAGATCTGACTTAAGCGAATGACATAAATTGTTATCGTTCTTTTCACAAATTTTAAACCGAGACAAATATTTGAATATATAGGCCTCTTGACAATTAATTTATATATGTTATATATTATAAACTGCGCCATAACGATAACACTCAATCACGGACTTGAAAATGACAGTATATGTCTCGCCATTCGCGATACTTTTTTGCAATTAATGTAGAAAAGCACTTTAGATTTGCTGTTTTTGTGAAGAAAATGGTCATCAATATTGCAGATGCGTGTGAAACGAATTAAAATTAAGTGTATGTCTTTAACAAATGAAGGCAACTCTTCACTGGATTGGTAATGGTTATTTGTATAACGAGTTGTACGTAATAAAAATAAACTGTTAATATGTTTTCCGAAAAATCAAGGAGAAATGAAAACACAAACTGTTTTTTTGTGTGCAAATTTTGAAATATTTTCAGCTTTTATCAAATTTTAATATTAAAATCTTATTATGTTTAAGTTAGAGTTTTTACTAAAATAATATTAAATTGCTGGAATCAGTATATAAAATTATATTATATATGTGATTCATGTATCATCTATACGAGGGGGTCACTATTTATATTTCGGGAATTGGCAACACTGTTGCCATGTGAGCCCATCTGACGGTTCCATCGTAAAGTTTGACATTTTTGACGATATACGAACTCAGAACATTTTGCCGCACGGACGCTATTTGTTTATTTTATATTTAGTTGAAAGTTTCGTCTCGGCAAAAAATGGAACTGAATCGTGAACATTTTCGTACGATGATTTTTTACGATTTTTGACGTGGATTATCACAACAAGAGTGCATCAATCAACTTAATTTGTCTTTTCGCGATGAAGCTCCATCAAAAACCACCGTGTATCGCAGGTTTAGTGAATTCAATCGTGGTACTAGTTCGCGGTCCGACGAGTTTCGTGAAGGTGGTCCAAAATCGGCTGTTGTGTCAGAAAACATCGATGCTGTGTGCGAAATGAATAAGCAAGATCGTCATGTCACCTATTGTGAGATTAAGGCATCCCTAAACATTAGTTCCTCCAGCATATATGCAATTTTACATGAACACTTAGCGGTGCGAAAGTAATGTTCGCGTTGGATACCAGAAATTTGACAACAGTTCAAAAAAAGGCTCGTGTCAATTGGTGCAAAGAAATGCTTAAGAAATTCAACCGCGGTGCTTCGAAAGACGATTATAAAATCGTGATAGGTGACGAATCATGGATATATTCGTACGAACCCGAAAGTCGAAAAGCAGCAGTCGACTGTATGGGTATTCAAAGATAAACCAAATCCAACAAAAGTTGTTCGCGCACGAAGCACTTCAAAGAAAATGGTGGCCCGTTTCTTCGGGAAAACTGGTCATATTGCAACAGTGCCTCTGGAAGATCGTAGAACAGTAAATTCTGATTGGTAAACAACCACTTGTTTGCCAGAAGTCTTCGGTGAAATAAGGAAAATAAACAAGAGAGACCGGATTGTTCTTCATCATGACAATGCATCTCACACATCGGCTTAAATAAGAGACTATTTGAGAAATCAAAACATCGAATTGATGGGTCATCCGCCGCTCAGCCCTGATTTGTCATCCAATGATTTCTTTTTGTTCCCATCCGTGAAGAATAAACTGCGTGGTCAACGATTTTTATTGCCCGAAAAAGCTATTGAAGCGTTCAAAAATACTGGTTTGAAGATACCTCATTCAGAATGGAATAAATGCTTTGAAAATTGGTTTAAGCGTATGCAAAACTGTATCGATCATCGTGGCGAGTATTTTTAAAAACAATAAACATATATTCGCAGCTTAACTACTTGTTTTTTTTTCATAATCCCGATATATAAATAGTGACCCTCATATTGCTTTTCCCTCTGGTCTGTAAAGTTTCTAGCATAGCTCTTTTTGCGATGTGATATATTTTGTCTCTTAAACTTCTTTAAATTATATCTAAGTTTTCTTTTTCTTTGTACTCATCGTTGCTTCCAAGTTGGAATCGAGCATCTACTTTCGAAAATAATGGTCGTAGAAGAATTTCTTGGTACCTACTAAGGTTTTATTCAAAATATTCTTCTCAATGTTATACTAGATTTTATATATGTTATACTTTGTTAATCAATGAGCATGGAGGCAATTTTCTAATCTCTACACAGCATTCCATAATGAAAGTAACTTTTTGTCTAAATAATAGTAATTTAAATAAAATATATGAGTTACTTAGAATAATTTATTATTTTTCTCTAATTTTATATAGCATCCATTCCTTTGGTTGTAAATTTGGAAATAAAATGACACTCTTTGTTTTACAAATTGTATACTAATACTGTAGTAGTAACATATAATATAGAAAGCAATTTGATCTGGCGAAAACAGAACAGCTAAGACAAATTGTGCTTCCTTAAGAACTGCGAGTAATTGATATGGTTCTGGAGATATTTTATATCATTGTAATAGAGATAATGATAAAAGATGTTTCTGTAAACTTTATTGGTATTTTAGACAAGGAAATTATTCTTTTATCAAATAAGCCTGGTATATTTATTGATTTTCAATGTATGAGAAATCATCGTAAATCAATCGTAGATGAGAAATCTGGATCAAAAGATGAAGATTATATGAAATGAAATATTATATGAATGAAATAAGGAAAATATGCAAAAAAATTAAACTAACTACAAAATTTACGTAGTGGAACACATAGAACAAATTGAAGAAATTATGAATTATGCACAGTAATTTGGTAAATATCTTGAACTGTTGATAAAATTTCGATTAATGTATTAAAATACGCAACTATTATCAATTGTTTTAATTATTGACTTTATAGATATAAGTTTTGAAAAGATAATAGTACATTTAATGAAACATCCATTAAATATACATTTCTAAATTGTAAAATATAAAATACCATATTGTGTTCGATTTTGTTCTAATATATATGCGAAAGTCAAGACTAATTTCAAAATTCACTAAAAATAGTCTAATTCGCTAAACTGTGAAAAAAGTTCGCTAATTTTTTAGTTATTTTAATATGTTAATATGTTTAAACAGACAAACATATTTGACTTTAAATAATATTATATAGTAAATAGTAAATTGTGCTCGAATTTCGACCATTAGGATCACTTTAGGTGTACACTAAATCTGCAACTCAAATACCATATAAATTATAAGAAATATTACAGAAGAAAAATATTAGCTGAAACAGAACATGCACTTACAAAAATTCACTTTCTTCTTCGAAACCTTGACACCTTCATTCAACCGAGACATATTCTCTCACCGAAATATATCAACTTACTAAAACAGTATTATTTTCGTTATAGCCGCTTCCACTTTTTTTCATGCTATCGAAAATAAATTAAAAATTTATTAAAACAATAGGAATTTTATTGAAGTAGGTGTAGTAATTACATGTTTGAGTAAGAGCTTAATTAACCGAAGCCTACTGGGATGGCGTCAGTTCTCGGTTAATTATAACCCAAGGAGAATGGTACCTGTATTTGCTCGATCGACTCTGTTATCCGTGTTAATGAATGAACGGCTGGAGAGTTGATCTGTTTGATGTTTTCATCGCGATGACAACTGTTGCTTTCGAATACGTCAATTAAAATAACTTGACATAAATGTATTTGTTTTTTTTTCTTATTTATTTTGTCGTATATTTATTTTGTGAAGCGGATATGCCAGTAAATATTTGTTAAGGTAGAACGTAACAAGCTGTTGTATCAGTACCATGATATCACTGATAAAAAAAGTGCCTGTGATTGTTATTAGCTATCGAGATTATTGCGTTATTCAGTTTATTAAATTTATTATACTGGGTGTGTCGGCAATTATGTTCCAGTTTTTGTAAGAGATTTTACTATCTATAAGCATACAGGTTATGATTTTAATTAATTAACGTTAATGTAATTTTTTCTAGTGACATTAACGTCAACACTACAAAAGTTACGTTTCGCCAAGATAACATTCGACATTTATACATGAAAACGCGCATTTGTGGCATATATAACTTTTATTGTTTTAACCATAAGTATATGTGAAACGTGGTTAATACAACTGAATGCGGTGATTTCATCGTTCAAGACAAAGATCGTCTTCGTAGGCCGAAAATGTTTGAAGATCCGAAAGTGCATGAGTGATTGGGCAAAGACCCAAAACAAACTCAAAAAGAATTATCAGAATAGTTGAATTCGCAAACGGGATCAGGTTGGTATTGTATATTATATAAAAACTCTTGAAACATGGAGAAACAGTTAATACTGATCGCTAATGAGAAAAAATGATCAACATGAACTGTGAATTGATCGAAAAATATCCACAAAGAAATTATAAGGTCATTGTGCAGCATGAAAACGCCTCCATCCCAGCACGTTTTCGCAACTGCCATTTGGAAATTTCGAAAAAGAAAAATTAAAAACTTTTTCAAAAAAAAAAGATTTTCTAAAAGATTCGTATATTCGAAAAGATAAGATATCAAAAAGAAAATAAAATATGTTAACATAATATTCAAAATGACACATTGGCATTAAAATGCTTCATAGATGAGTTGGACATCATACTACATTACTACATAATATTTTATTGGCAAAATTAGATTTTTTTTATTCAACATAATTCCCTTCAAGGGTGATACACTGATTATAGCGACAATCCAACTTTTCGATACAATTTTTGTATTACGATTTGTACTTTGCTTTAAAATAGGCTTCAGTTTCTGCGATCTTCTCTTCAAATGAGGGAAGTTTTTCGGCGATTTCGTCCTTCAAACAGTCCAATAACGTTAAGTAATAGTCGCTGTTGATGGTCCTTCCATTTTTAAAGTAGTCAATGCAAATTATTCCATGAATCCCAAAATACAGATGGCATAACCCTGCCAGCCAACTGTTGCGTTTTCTCACGCTTTGGAGCGAGTTCATCGTGTACAGTCCACTCGGATGATTAGATTTCGGAGTGAAATGATGGAGCCATGTTTCATCCATTGTCACATATCGACGCAAAAACTTGGCTTTATTACGCTTGATCATCTTCAAAAACTGCTCCAGATCATCAACTCGGCGTTGTTTTTAGTCAAAAGTGAGCTCGCGCGCTACCCACTCTGCATAGAGCTTTCTCATACCCAAATCAAATGATATGCATGTTCAGTCTATATCTTTAAGGTGTCTGCTATTTCATTCAATTTCAATTTAGGGTCATTCAAAATCATTTTGTGGATTTTTTAAATGTTTTCTTCGGTAACAATCTCTTTTGGGCCTCCACTGCGTTCACCGTCTTCGGTGCTCATTTCACCACGTCCAAAATTAAGAAATCAATCCTTGACGGTTGATTTTCCTGAGGCAGTGTCCGGAAACTTGGCATAAAGCTCAGTTTTTGCTTCAACTGTATTTTTTCCGTTTAAAAAACAATATTTTATTAACAGCAAAAATTCCTTTTTATCCATTTTTTTCACAATAACAAAAGTTGCTTCACTCAAAATGCTATAATTCACAAACTAATGATCGGAGAGCTGTCAAATTTATACACGCATCTTTTGAGGGTTAGGGCTAACTAAAAAACATATGTATTTAATTCTGGTAGCGCCATCTATGTGTCAGGCCGAGGACTTTTCAATTGACCTGTTAAATATTGATTTGCGATTTGCTCCTCAACAATATCAGATTTGAAAAGAAACTTAATACACTCAAATAATTAACACTGTTAAAAATTAAATTATGTGCATATATTCATAATGAATATAAAAAATATTAATATAAATTTAGACAAATATACTTTAAAAATATTTCTTGTCAGTTTGCATACATATGTGGTGTATTATAACACCCACAAGCCTGATTAAATCGTATCAACACAAGCAAAGACCACTGAAAAATGCTTAATATTTGCAAATGTGGTTTCATCTGACACATTCCATTATTACTTGGAACTGATTAGCATATAATTTACAAAGCCTTTGTTAGAAATGTAATTTATATATTAGAAAGTCTGTAAAATTATAATAATTTAACTCTATTCTATTTCTTATGGACATAAAATAAAATTTGAAAATGTTTGCCAAGCATTTTGCTCAATCAGATAGCCAATGTAAAAATCAAGAAAATATATATTATATGAACTTTAATTAAATATAGAATGCTAACTGCAAACTATTGTATTGTAGCTGTGCAGTTGTTTAGAGTAGCCAAGAGAAAATATATTGCCTAAACAGTCCGCTACGATTTTGATTTGACACTAAGGTGAGGCAAAAGTCCCGCTATCATTTTGATTGCGCGCCATCTTGGTTATGTGACGTTTAGCTCAGTTTCGCTTTAACCGTTGTGTTGTGTAGACGTCCAAATTTTATTATGGATATATAAACGCCACAAGAACGAGCAGAAATAGTGAGAATATTTATTGGAAATAATATTGTCACTATTTCTATATAATTTGAATTCACTTACAGATGATATAGCAACTGCGTTAGTAAAAAAACTATAGTCCATCCAATAAAACAGCAAATGTCATGATGACGTCGAATATACTGTCAAATGCAGTTTGTAAAAATAAAAAATTCGTTTTAAACTTGGAGCGGATTGTTTCTTCCCATTTTACAATAGTTAAAAGATCGTACACTAGAAATATACATAACTAGTGCCGGTTACAATCAGTACACCTTACAAATTTTGTAATATTTGTATTAACCTTCTTTTTCACTAGTTTTCTAATACCAATATAGTATTATCTGCTTTGTTACTAAAATTGTAGAAGATATTACTTTGGCAATAGTGTGTAACAACACCGTTCAAGAAAAGTATAAATTCCAACCAAATCATATAAATATATTATATGTAAGCGTATTACACTTACTTTTTCTTTACTAAAATCGTAGAATATGTTATTTTGATATAAAGCAAAAGTTCGAGCGAGTAAAAAACGAGCAAATCAATTCTGACACTGACCATCATTTAAGCCTGATCACCACACAAATTTCTTTTTGGGGAGTAGAAAAACAAATAGGATAAGGAAAGCCTTCAGGAATTTCTATCGTTGACTACCTAGAGTAAATAAATGACGCTACTTCTACATCTAGAATGCTGCTTTATAGATTCATTCAAAAGCGCTATAATATGACTTCATTGAGTAATAATTACTAGAGATATGTCATTGTAAAGTCAATTATTAGAGAAAAACAAAATATCTGTTCCTCAACCCATCAGACTTATTAATATCATCACCGAAAATTCGTTATTGAACACTTTTCATAGTACATCGTATACGAGGCTGGAAGCCGTGGCACCATCATTAGCATCAATCATTTTTAATTGATTTTGTCAGGTATTTGTCGATCGCTCTACAAACCTGTTTAAAAAAGTGAGTATCACCGAGTATATGCGAGATTCGCACCAACCAATGTCTGGGTAAAGAAGCGTCGACGCTTCAAACAAAATGGTTCGTGTATCAAAATGCCATATTATATCCGAAATGGCCTTACGGCTATAAATCGAACAAGCAAACGTTCGAAGGTCACAAAAACCAGTCTGGATATAAATTTTAGCGTGTTACGTTAGAACTCGATCATCTTTATACAGTCTAGGTCCATTTTGACCAGTTAAAAATCCTTGGTTTTAATTAATATGTAATATTTGTAGAACTTTTCATACTAAATAACAATAACATATGGTACTACTTTTAGCAAAACTCAATCAGCAATTAATTGATGTTAAATTATAGAAATACATTTTTCTACGAACAATTATCTTTACATCTTTAAAAAAATAATGGCTAAGAAAATGGAAATTTCGACTTTTCATGTTATTTTAAATGAATTTATTCATATACACTGATGCTTTTACAATCTATTGAGACCTTTCTCCCGCTCCGCAATTGCAAAATCCGCCTTACTAAGTGAAATATTCGCCATAGGAGCTTCCTTACAGCATGTACGACCACTAATTACGAATCTGACAAGAATTTCAATTTATTTATTATAGTTTCCGACATGTACACCCTAAAAATCCTTCAGTGATTGTGCTAAATTCTCTTTCGCTACCCAATTGCCAAATCCATCATATTAAGTGAAGAATTCAAGAGATGAGCTTCCCCATACTAAATATGACCCACCAATTACAAATCTGACAAGCTTTTCAATATATTTCTTATAGTTTCCGAGATTCACTTCAAAACTTCAAAATAATCACTCAATCACCAGATTCTTTTGAAGCCAGCGATGCATCATTAAAAGAGTATTAACAGAAGACCCAACAAACAGCAAAAGTTGGAAGATATGCTATGTATTTGGTATCGTGATTTAAAATAGAATAACGAACATTTAGAAATGTGCTGTAGTGGTGGTCAAGCTCCTATTATTCCGATCCGAAAGAAATACTGGTAATTGCCACTTAGAATATTCGCACAACAACAGGTTTAATTTCTAAGAGACTACTACCGAATAATGGTAAACTGGGTATACATGAACATCTATATAAAACATAAAACCATACAAAAATGCTTTCGTTGGCAACTGTTTGAATAGGCAATTCCTTTTTGTTATGTGTTGTGCAAAGGAGACAAAAGTATGAGTGTGGGAAAATTATGATTTCTTTCCATAATGTGAGAATGTTTTTGGACAATTGACTGTTCCTTTTTTCTCTTCTTAGCAACGACATTTTTTAAAGCCCTTAGGTCCCTTGATTATTATATACACATCAACTACAATAAACACTTGAGGTCTTGTAACTTGAATATATTACACCAGTATAGTTGATCTGAACATCACTAATGAAGATGTTTACTTGATTAAACTCGCCAGCAAGAACAGGGTACTCAGTATGTATTAAAGAATATTACAGTTTATAATAATATTCAACAAAATTCATCAAGATTACGCAAATAGCACAAATAACAGATGGTTGACCAGACACGATTACATAAAAAATGGCCATAATATAACCTTAGAAAGGTCAAGACCAAAGAAACCGAGAAACCTGAAATAAAAACAAGAGACTCTCGTTCATTTATCGTCGCCATCTTCGCAGCGCATTTATCATTTTCGGAATTTGTCCACGTAAGATTGAACGGTCCAAAATTAGCCGCGAGTCATTAAGGACTTGTGTCTAATTAAGTAGACGTTACTTGTATTTGGATGAAATGGCGTTTAGGTCGTGTGTATCTAAAAATAAACAATAAAATATATAACGCAACAAAGTGAAAGGTATTTATGCGGTGAGCTAATGGTATTACCATTTTAATCAAGTTATGCATCACAGAAAAATATTAATGAAGGAAATCCTCCGGACAATTAAAATTAATTAAACAGGGTTCTATTTCAGTTTTAGTTAACTTGATAATTTTGAAGACGGAATGTTTAAGTTAACAAAAGACCATTTAATGAAACATGAATTCTTTCGAGATATATTATTACAAAAAAAAAAAACAGAAAAGAGCTGTCACCGCCACCCTTTATATCCTCCTACCATATATTTTGGTGGTATTTGGTATATGTTGACGAAATATCATACAGCAGAAATAATTATTAACAAAAACTTATAATGGACCATTATAATAGTTCATACCTCTATAATGTTAGCTCTTCATTCAGTGGAACAAAATATAACAAAAAAACAAAGAAAGGAAACTTAAATGAGCATAATGATAAAAGTCTTTAAGCTTTACTGATTTGTTACTAGAGGACTGGAAAAACGGTACAAATAAAAGCAAAAACAACCTTTTCGGGTGTTGTTTTTAAAAATATTTTAATAAACATTTGGAGAAAAGTATTTAATGGACATTTTAATAGTACGTGTTTCATTATGATAAATGCACATAATGGAATTAAAATACATAACATGTGTTTATTAAGATTTTCTTTCATATTATTATTTCCTATTACTATCCAGAAAGGAACATAAAGTCACAAGTTTAATATTAAAATCTCCAAAAATAGTTAAAAGTACAAATATAATAATTTGAGAGGTTTCTAATTGAATTGATATTAACATTCTCAATTATATTTTATGTCAGAAATTTCCGATAATTTTTGAAACATGTGGATCATCCTCACGAAGACTTAATACAATAAGAAAAATAATTAGATGTTAGTTTTTGGTGTATTGGAAAAACTAATAGAATTTTAAAAATCAAAAGTAAAAATTTTTAAATGTTACATCAAAACATATTGTGGATGATGTATTACTATAAATAAAAAATTGTATCATGATATGGAGATCCAAATATAGTATATGTTATTCAGTTGCAGAATTTTTCATATTCATTAAATATAAAATCAGTCAATCATAAAGCCAATTTGGACTTATGGGGGTGAAAATATGGGTTTGCACTAAAAATTCAAATCAACTAGTTATCCAACGCCGTCGAAACAAAATTCTTCGATTAATTACCAAGGCCTATCGCTACGTAACCAATGAAGAACTGCACAATGACCTGGAAATCAAATGGATTTGCGAAGTTATCCAAGATTTCGCCTTAAAACACGAAATATTACTACATTATACTAACGTGTAAGCAATACAACTACTGGATAACGCGCAGAAAATCAAAAGATTGAAGCGAACCAAACCATACGAACTTATATAAAGAGTATACCATTAGTGTAAACTATAGCTTAAGTTATTATAATTTTATAATTGAGGAATACATATTGATGAATTTATCTCGCACTAGTCTTGCTTGTGAATTAATCCAAGTACAAATGAAATGAAGTAATAAATTAGTTTATAATTAAGATTGCACTAAGCATATCTAATAAAGATTTTATAAAAAAACAATTAAATATAAAATTTGTAGTACAAAAATAAACAGTACACTGTATTTTTTAAAATATTTGGTGTTAAATTTAAATAATATTTAAGGCTGTAACGGTATACAAATAAAAAGAAAACAAGTTTTTACAAAAACCACTTTGTAGACATGGAAAAAGATCATTCATGTTGAATCAAAAAAGATATTTCAGTATATTCCGATTTAAAATTATATTAGCTGGCTTGGTGGCGCAGTGGTAAAGGCGATGGGACGGTCCTCCTACTGTTGCGATAGCCGCGGGTTCGAATCCTGCTGGGGCATGATCGTAAATTTATGTTTGTGATTGTTTAAAATTTGTGAATGTTCTAGGCAAGAGTGTAAAATCCGACAAGGAAAATGATCCCAGTCACGCCAGTAACCAGGCTGGGTAAGACCGGATGTCTTCTGGGATGATTTCTAAAGTTGGTTACTCGCCAGTCGGTAGGCTTAATGCTGACGACCGTGGTTCGGAGCCCACGTTAAACTTTAGGCCCAGTCCGGATAAACCCATAGTGGGTATAAGGAGACTTTAAAATATATGTAAAAAAATATAATATTAGGCTAATACATTTTTCTATATCTTTTACACATAAAAATTGTCAAATTAGATATTATTTTTAGTGTGTTTTGAAAATGTATAATTAAAATCCTTTTTGGAGCTTGACGCACCCTCTGGTGATTAATTAACATTAAACTTGGTCACATTTTTATATATGGGAGGTCGCTTTCCATGCCATCTCTATTTTGGGTCTTAAATTAACACAATTTTGTGATTAGCTTTTCAGAGAATTTTATAAAATTTTTGTTATGACAAAATTAATTTTTCTAGTAATCCGAATAATATTATGTATCATATGTATGTATAAGATATAAGATGTTATAATACTCCCATATTGTTAATATATTAAAACAATATCCTTCCAATAATGAATGAGTCAAATTCTGGCCGTAAATAACTGATGATGTCACTCATTGTGACTCAAGTGCTAAGACTTGACGCAAAAATACATCACAGAACGTAATATGGAATCGATAGTGATAGTCCCTCTCTTTCTATTTCTAGAAATTGTAGGTATTAGAGAATAATTTCCCTCACTGACACTCATTTAAGTTAGAAATTCAACAATATATATATAAAAGTAGATAGATAAGTTAAAACAGTTAGAATTTTGTTTAAAATAAGAAGATTAATTAACCATTAGAATTAATTTAAAAAAAAAACTAAAGCGTAGTATTAGGTCTAGTAAAAATAAATCCATTATTTTTTCAAAAGGTAGTTTTAATAAATTGTATCTTGCACTCTAGCTAAACATAATATGTGATAAATAAAAGCACAAAAAACATTCCAAAAAAGGCTGGATGTATGGGAGTCGGATAAATTAAACTAATTTTTATTTGTGACAAAATCAACCCATTTCTGAAGCGGATGTTGGTTAGCGATGAAACGTGGATCAATCTCCATGTGGTCTGAAGGAAGTGATCGTACATAATTGGCTAATGTTGATCACCAGGACAGGTGATCACAATTACGTTTTATGAAGATAACCCCAGGCCACACACATCGATTACAACTCCCCAAAATTTCCCGGAACTTGGTTGGGGCGTTCTTATAGTCCGGACCTGGCATCACGTGATCACCACCTTTTTTCCAAAGCGAAATTTTCTGGTGAATAATTAACCTCAAAATAGGCTTTGATCAAAATCGACGGTCCCAGTTTTCGACAATAGGGGCAAGGATTTCTATGATTAGAGGTAAACTGGATCGTGCCAAGTATGTTAAACAAATTCTTTCATTTGAAAAGATGCAAAAATAATGGATATCTTTTTACTGTCCCACAAAATTATAACTTATCAGTCTCCTTTTTGGTTAGAATGCGACACTAATCAAACATCTAGCTTCATAATTTTGAAAATAAACATTAAGACAATTTAAGACTTTAAGGTTTTAAGACATATATTCTTTTTGTTTATAAGCCAAATGAAATTCTTTTAGAAATGAATTCTTTAGAAGAATTTACAAGAAATAGAGTGAAACTTATGCTATATTATCAGGACATAACAGTATTTATATCAATAAACATGTATGTAAACATGTTAAAATATATACGAAAATAACGTTCCTTCACATACAGTAGCATCTGATATAGAAATATATTTTTAACGTGATAATGAAATAAAAATAAACATTTTTCGATAACTTTCGGGTCTCTAATCGTTGAATACTGTATCTTATCGAATCTTTTCTTAATTTGCAAACATTAAAAATACTGGAAATACTTCAGCTGGATTACGTGAATTTTATTTTTAAAACTGACATAAATACTAAGAAAAATGTTATAGGTTTCAATAAAAAATTTTATATCGATTACATAAGTGTATACTTAAGTATAACGCAAATATTGGGATAATCCACATGACATATTAGCAAAAAAAAATAATCTATTTTAAACTGACAAGAACATTATATTTGACGGTAACTAATCCTATCTTTGGTTTTTTCGATAGTCTTTACAAATGAAGCTGTTTTAGTTCATAAATGCACAGGAAGAATAAACGTGAGCTTTTGAATTTCTAAATACGAAATCTGAAGAAATCTTCAGATTTCGCCCACCCAAAACTTGATGATGCTGCTCCGTTAAATTACAGTTGCCTGTTTCAACGATTTAAAAGTGCCGATTTTGATATCAATGACAAAGAACAGAACGGTGCATCAAAAATGTTTTAAGACAATGAATTGCAACATGAAAACCCAGCTCAAATTTCCCAAAAAAATTTTACAACTCTCGTTGCTTGCGGAGCAATAAAAAGGATGAATTTTATGTAACGTATTATGGATGACAATAAGAATCTCATCAAAAAGCAATCACAGGTACAAAAAGTCATGGGTTAGCCCAGAAGAGCCATCCACATCGGCACTAAAGCGGACTATTGAAGTCCATAAAATCGTGCTGTGTATATGGTGTGGCCAGAAAGATGTAGGGTTTGACGAGCTGTTAAAATTGAAAGAAACTGTTACTGCAAATGTCTAGTGATATCAATTGAACAAACTGAATGACGTGTTGTTGAAAAAGACCAGATTTCGAAATGCTGAAGAAGTGAGAAAATGGATCGATCGTTTTTTTCGACAGAGTATCGCCATGTTGCCAGAAAGATGACAAAAAGTTAATGAGAATGATGGAAAATATTTTGATTCATGTATATCGTACTAATTTTTCTCGATAAGTACCTTTTTAAGTTAAATAAATTGATCAGAATCGATTCAAGCACCTAATATTTGATGACCTTTTTATCAATATTTTAATTTAAATAATAATTTCGTTCTAAAGCAATATAAAAATGTTAAGAATTATCTTTTCTGTGGCTATAACAATTGGAATACTGATTTCTATCACTGGTATTTTATCTTATCTTTCTTTTAAATCAGGTTACTATAAGATTTTTTTAATTTTAAAGAACAAAATAATGAGTTTTATAGTAATCAATAGAAATGTGAGTCAAAACTATCAACCAATTCTATTTCTTCAATATTATTATGTTATGACCACCATTTTAATAAAATTTCTACTTATGTTCATTAAATAACAAAAACGCATCCGTTCAAGAGAAGAATGGGATGATCTCAGTTTCGTCAAAACCAATTTATTTTTAAGTGAACGGAAGAAAGTCTAGCAGAACGTTTAAAATAGTTTGGTGTATTTAAAATTTGAATTTCTTTAAACGAATATAATGAACGCTGTTGGATTTATGAGACTGGTTAATGGCGTTTATTATTCCGTTTAGGACTGAAATTTAATTAAAACAAGTCAAAAAGTAATTAAGTGCACAAATGTGGATATGCAGAGTTTCGTTCAATTTCTCCTCTTTAACTGCAGTGCTCTCCAATATTTTTGTACTATTTTTTAGAGAGCATAGCTTTTTGCATATTGTAAGTATACCATCTCTTTTAGTATGTTATAGGTTTAGTCACCATTCACATATCAAGGCAATGATCTATTTCTGATCAAAAGAAACGTTTATTCAAAAAATACTTTTAATTTAAAAAAAACTGCAGCTGAAGCGCGTAGGATCTTATGATATCTGTATTATTAGAGATATATATAGTGATAAGTTTATTAGTGAAAGAAAGCGTCGGGAGTAGTTTCTTAGGTCCAAATCAAGACACTTTGAAGACACAGACTTAGTGGAGCTGCGGAAAATTCTTGCTAGTTATCACTACAACAGTAATAACAATCATTCTAGCCTCTCTAGATGTGAATAGCTTGACGTAAACGACAAAAGAACAACATTTTCTGACCAAACTAACTTAAAAGTAGTTGTCGCCTAGAACCATGAAAAACAACTTCGCCAGAGTTTTTTATTAACAATTTTTAAATTAATTAAGAATGCATAATTCTTTTTAATGACTTTTGATAACCTCGACATCTACATATATATCGATATTTTTGTTTCTTTGTGTTTTGTATATTGTTTTCTCTACGTTGCTAGCTCCCGTACTATAGGCTTTTAAGCGTCCATCAAGGAACACCAAGGTTCGTCTAAACAATAAATCAATAGTTTGTTTGCAATATATCGAACCCCTGCGAAAAGGTTTCTAGCAAACAACTCTGAAACCGGAATCCGTTTATTTAAAGAAATTATATGTAACCCTGAGCAGTTTATTTATCGATTTCGCGAGAACTAATGATCACTAATAAGATATTTCATGGCATTCACGCGATCTAACTCAAATTTATTTCCATCACATCGATAGCAGGGAACACCTCTCATATTTGGCTTAGAATATTACGATATTTTTAAGGAATAGTTGTAAATAAACAGGTTCAGTTTAATAAAAGAAAAAATTTAAAAAAAATTATAGTTAATGAGGTTCAGGTATGAATATAACTCCGAAATGTTCTGATATGTAGCTTTTTGAAGCAAGACTGACTTTTAAGAACAGTAAAAACGCAAATATAAAGAAATGTCAATATTTTCTAGATCCTTGCGATCTAAAGAATAATACAAAAGATCTTAAATGTCGAGATTATTATTAGAATCAATAGGTTAAAAATATGTATTGGCAATTGCAATTAAAACCAATCAATAAACATGCGGTTGTATTAATTATTACTTGAATGATTTAATTTACTTGATTCATTTTATTATTCAGAAACTTCGGCGAACATACATTAACAAATATATACAGCCGAACATAGAACCTCCTCCTTTGTCGAAGTCGGTTAAAAAATTGTATTAGAATAATGGTATCACAAAATGTATACAAATTTCTTCGATTAGATACAATGTTACGAACACTTTCAATAGTATTTATTTTTCAATAGTATGCATAATAGTACTGTAGAAGATACTGAACCTGAATGTGTAGGTGTTTCTTTAGGTCATAACAAGACAATATAAAGCTGGTATGAAGTGAAAGTGTTCATAATACAGAACAATTTTTTGATTTGGAAATATTACTGATAAAAATATAATCCTGTATAATATTTAAAAATTCACATCTGTTTAAATATCGACTGATCAGAATAGAAATCAAAAATAACAAAAACATAGATGGTGTCGTAAAATTTTCTACCTTTATCAATATGCTGCATGAAAATACTATCAACAAATGTTCATTAATCAACGTTCACTACAGTGTAAATTCACTGAATTGATACCACAGTTGTATTAATCAAAATGATTTGTTTTGAGACCACATTCATAAACAAGATCGAAAAAATAAAGTCACTGGATCATGAGCCACCGTTGGTGAGCTATGAGAAAAAAACAGTAACATTAACTCATCTCTTTTGAGAAGATCAGATTTATAAAAACAAATGACCATCTGTCCACAAGTAATTTCTCAAGAATGTCTTGATATATATGCCATTCTGAGGAGCAGCAAAAGGAGGTTAGGTATCGCCTTCTATTATTAAATATCATGCTTAATACTTTTATAATAATAATTAAAATAAGTTAATAAAACTCATTAGTTTGAAAGATTTTTATAAAGCTAATAAAACTATTGTACTAATATAGAATGAGATAAGGTACAATAGATCACTATTAGAACTAGTTATTTTGGTTTAAAATATGACAAGGTCTTTACAGTACAAGATTTTCATTTATATTCGAATAAGATTGAGACAATAAGAGGTAAATTAAAAACATTTGTTGTCACTCTTTACGCATTTCATAACTTATATTGAGAATTGATTATCATATGGAACATGACGTAGAAAGCATATATGATTAAAAAATTCGTAAATAGGACTAAATTAGTGGATCCTTGATGCTAGTACTTTAAGAGTTTACAAAAATATACTTTATTTCATTTTATCGCTACCACATTCAGTGACAAAATTAATTAAAAAAAAATAAAAATATAAAAAAATATATTTGAGAGTACCCAAAAACTATTTCTTTTATCCGTTATAACCGGTCAACTATTCAACAGACTGTTTACTATATCAGATGATACCATAAAGGTGACCGATCGGTCGTACCTCTACTAATAACTAAAAAAGGAACTATTTTCGACGTGATCGTAGAACTGTAACTACACCAACAAACCGAATCTAACCTGATCAGCTAAGATAAGATGCATGAAAAACACACGGTACCAACGTCGCCGAAAACATCGAGGTTGGGTTTTCGCGAACGCCCAAACGCCGATCGCCAGAACCCCACGGCACCAACAAGGGATCGCCCTTGGTTACGGTACTAATAGAGTTTTCCACCATATGCCCGTTAATTTTCGTTCGTATTTACTTTTGCCCACGTAAAAGAACGTGTAGCTCCCGAAAGCGGTTGCCGACAAACTGTTTCACCTGCGAACCGTACGTTGCCAAGTTGTTCAGAAAATATGTCCAGTTTATGAAAACGTGGTTTTGCTGTTAGTATTGACCTAACACAAAATTATTGATAATAATATATCGAATATCGAGTGCAATATGTAATATGTGTGCCTCATGACACGTAATATGTTACATAACCCATTTCTGGAAATTAACTGGCTTAAAATAACATCAATGATGACGGTTTTAATAGACGTTATCATATAAAGTTGATTATCTAGATTATGTGATATAATTATATATTATGTTGCATTATTATCTTAATATTAAAATTATTTTGTAAACAACAGTTTAGTGATTCCAATGCCCGATGTTCTGTAATTAACAATTATAGTACTATTAGTATCTCGATTATGTTTTTTACTTAAAAGTATATAAAAAGTATTATTGGACAAATTATTGGGTGAAAAGTTATTGTCAAATATAATAACAAACCTGATAAATATATAAGTGTCTTGGGTCTGATTAAAGATAAACTGAGCATCAAGTGATCTTATAAGCTAACGCCATATTTAGATCAAAATGTCGATAAAAAAACCACTATGATCATCACTATTATTACTATTATTATTACTGTTAAATATCAGTTATTATTATATTATTACATCGTTAAAACGTCATTGAACAAATTCATTTAATAAAACATCAACTTTTAAGTAATATTCGACATTTAAATGTCATTGGATTGATTCAAAATAAAATGGTATCAAACTGTCTTATAAACTGATGCCATTTTTGTATCAAAATGCGGAAAAGAACAAATCACTAATATCATAATTCATACTGATATCAAAATGAATAATTTCGATTGTATAATGTATAACCTCACTAATAAACCAACAACTTTTAGGTAATATTCAACTTAACTTATCAAGATACCCTTCCTCAAGAAGTGATCGAGTCAATCTATAGATCCTTTATCTTTCCTATCAAAATAGGTTTCAACGTCGAAAATCATTTCTTTATTTGAGCGAAAAGTCACTCGCCGAAGCGTTCTTTTGAGATATATAAACAGCCAGCAGACACTGGTAACCATATCTGGATTATATGATGGGCAAATGTTGATCTATGTATATATAGCTGTTTTGATTAAAAATAAATTTATAAATTAAATGCCGAATCGTTAGAAAATGTTGATCATATCTTCTGATGGGGTTGTACTAAAACATCAAACCAACTACTAAAGACCAATGCTTATCGCTACGTAACCAACGAAGAGTTGCATCATTACCCCGGAATCGAATGGATACATGAAGTGATCCAAGATTTCTCCCTAAAACATCAAACCAGGTTGCTAAATCACAGCAACGTGGAAGCAATACAGCTACTGGACAACTAGAGTAGTTTTATTCTAATTTGGGAAATATATACTAATGTTAATCCCCTACAGGCCTTTCTTGTATATTAACGCAAGTACAACAGAACAGTAGTAATAAATTAAATTGTTAATTAAAAGTGTACTAAGCATATCGAATGACACATGTAATTAATAATATCTTCTGATTATAACTTATATCGAAGAATATTCAGTTTTTCGTAAATTGTTATATGATTCTTGTAAAATACTATATTGTAAAATAATGCTGTAAAATAAACTTCCAGTTTATAAATAGTAATAATTGTTAGTAAATAAATAAATAAATAAAAAACACTATATTGACTAGTATTAAAACTTAGAACACATACAAAAAAAAAACAATGTTGAAATTCTTTACACTCTAGTTAACCAAAAATTCATCATAATAGTCAACACCGTTAATAACTATAATCGTATAGTTTTACGAATTAAATCCGTAGTAGAAACGACGAAAAAGGTAGGACCAAAACACTAATATCGAGAATTTTTAAACTATTTGGCATCGGATTGTTTAAATGCGTGCGCATCTTGGCACTTACGTAACTAAGCCGCTATATCTTAGTTCAGATAGTGGAGGATGCGATGTTGCCGTTCTGTCGGATAATTTAAACGATAGGAATTTCCCAAAAACAAAACAGCTGAACGATCCATTGATATAATAGCTGGGTTATGAAAGAATTTGTATATCGCTTGGTAACGAATGACCTTTCAATAATTTCGATGCAATTTTGTTATCAAAGGATAATTTCTAATTCTAAGAGCTATTTATTTCGATCGGTTCATATATTAAATTCTGTATGTCAAAGATTTTGTGTTAAATATTTTGAAACACCTTACAGGATACAGGATGGTTTATATTAGTTATCGTAAAAAATATTTATAGTCCGATGGTAGATTATTGAAGCATGGCAAGGAAGATTAATATTTTAATTTAAAATACTGTGTGTAAAATGTATATTTTCAATGGTTCCCGGTTTATGGGAAACTGAAATATCCACCATGAGGCAGGTTACATGGAAAGCTTATATTTAACATTCGAATTGTATCTAAAAATAGAAATAAAAAGCTGAAACTATGACGAAAGCGAGACCTTCAACATCAATCCAAAACTGAAGAAAGAAAAACTATATAAATGCTGATTAAGGGATTTTCTGGAGACTTTCTTTTCGGGTTTTTTAACATTGCTGAACTTCTCCATCATCCTGATTAGGTTCCAACTGGTTAACGAAAAGAAAAAAAAGTTTTTATAAGCATTTTTCAAAGTTGCTGCTGCATCTCTCATTGAAATTAATGTAGCCGAATTTTTATTAGCTCATTCGAAAGCATATTTTTGTAAATATAAAGTTCTATAAAATATAAAATTATCTCTACTTGTAACAAAGTTTTTATCAATATCTTTTTCGCTTTTAGTGCATTCTTTTTAGCACTTATTTGTTCTTTTAAACATTCTAATTTTTTCATTAATAAGTTTGAGTTTCTTTTAACTTTTTTTCAAGAAATACCAGTCATTTTTGCTTATAACACGTATATATCTGTATATTATTATTATTGTTTATTTATTTGAAAAAAAACAAACAAGCGAGTACATTTTGTTATTAAAAAAGTGAAACTTTGGTTAAGGCCTTTTTGATTTTTCCAGTTTTTGATGGATATGTGATGATAATAATAATAACTCAAATAAAAACTTCATATAGACCGAAACTTGACATAATTAAAAAAAATAGCTGATTAGTTTGAATGCTGTGTATATAAAGCTCCGCTGAAAAGTTGTCTCTATATTCCACGTAAATTGATGTTCAATTCTAACTTCGAAATAAAGACCATTACGAATAAAGGGAGCTTGAATATTATTTAAACAAATTGTGAGTAAATTTTTGGGTAATGTGAAATCCCATAACTATAAACTTGTAGCGACCGCTACAACCCTTTTGGCCACCACTATTACATCTAAATTAAATTCAAAAGTTGGTAACGCTAATGGATTGGTATCAGGCGGTTCCCGGCTATAAAAGACCATCACGACGACGCCTCTGTCTCTTTCCTTTACCCCTTGCAACAGTACCACTTCCATAACGCTTCCGTACTTCCTTAGCCCAACCTAATATCCTGTCCATCCTCCCATCGAACATGCGTAGTGTTTAACACATGAAATAAACAAGTTTTTATTCAACCGGTGTTTTCTGTTCCCGTGCGAATTCCTTCCACAAAAATAGTAGTAAGTGTTCGGACAAACAATCACATTCCGACCGACCAGACAAACATTCCTACAAACTTATATTAACTAATATGATACTTTAGGTGATATGAATGAAGAACAAGGGCAACAGTTTCATCAGGGTATAAAAAATATGGGGAAACAATACCATGGACGATAGAATATCAACATAATGGAGAATTGGTTACTTTACATAGAGCAATGAAATGCATTACAGAAGAAGAAACTATAATTAAATTTTACAGACAGAAAAGTAAAGGAAATATATTAAATATAATAATATAATAAATATATAAAACTTAGTTAAAAAGTATGAACTCACAGTTTCATCGACCAAAAATACATAAGTTTTAGGAAAATTGGTTTAAAAAGTTTATACAAACTTCTTCTGTTTGTACGTTAAAAATGATTTTGTTAAAAATTCCGAACTATGGTAACTAGTTCGATGGAATAACGGCCCTATAAGATATGGAGTAAAAGGTCATGAAAACAGAACATTTGGCTGATTCAGCATGCAAAAAATATATAAACCCTATATTTAAGTAATAAGAGGAAGCTAGCGGCGAAGAAATTACTTGAGATAAACATCTACGTAATAATAGATGGACACCTAGATTTGCATCGTTGCCAAATAGACTTTGAAAACCCCGACTTAAATGTCAGGTAAATGATTATTCGGTTACCCTATCACGAAGCCCGTATACATCGCGCTTGTAATGATACTGGAATAATTTAAATATTTGATATAACAGCCGACCTCTTTCAGACCCACAATCAGCACAACTGTGCCCTGTTATAACATGGCAGAGAAAACACCCTTATATTACCGGTTCTAATTTTCACTTTTACTGCATTATGATCCAGATAAAAAAAGAACTTTCACTAGCTTTTGTTATAAAATCGTATTGCGACACTACATAACATATGGCATATAAAAAGATATAAAACTATAATTAAGTCTGTTAGAAAAAAAATTGAAAGTTTCTATTAAGATTTAAATATATTTTCCAAAAAGACTGCTAAGTTGCAAACCGAGTGTAGCACAAGTTCATCGAATATTATGTGGAATTTATAGTAAGTGGTAAGTGCTTGAAGTGGTGGCCAAGTATTAAAATTGAAAATCTCTTGATTCAGTTTTGCGCTTCCTTCAGTTTCTACATCATTAAAAATATCTGGACGATAACAAATGTTGTTTCATAGACTTTTTCACAGAACGTTCATCTTTCGTAGAAGGTGTGACAAGCCAAAACTCGGAGAGAGCAAAATCTGTTCAAACAAGTTGAATGTTGAGATAAATTGTACTTTAATTTCCTGATTCTAGCGATGATGGTGAGCTACATTGGCGTTACGCCTCTAAGTATAAAAATTTATAAAAAAAAATATATACCAAAGTGTACAAGACTTAAAAATCAAATGGTTAATCGTAGATAAACTTAATGAACCAAACCTATACCACTTACTATAACCAGAACTGGGCAAAATACATGATTTGCTGTAATTAAAATACAAATCACAAAATAGTATCTCGCGTTTAAAATTTGAGATAGAAAATATGTCTAAGTCGTGTATTTGAAATAGAAAATAGAAAATGCAGTAGTTTAACTACATTTATTTATAACACAAAATCCAAATTACAAAATGAAGTCAAGTGTTAGGTTATGTAAATAAAATAGTAAACAATAAAAGAAGAATTTCCTTTTATGAATACTAGATTTTTAAATGTACTATCAGACAAACATCCTCTTATTGAAGAGAATGAATAAAAGAAAAAAACATCTTTCTATAGCTCCTGGTGACCACAAACTCGTGTTGCATTGTGTGAACAATTTTTTTATATTTGGATAGCATTCAAAGTTAGTAAGCTTTTTGCTTTTGTTGTTTAGGAAGCTGACAAACTCTCTTAATGCTTGATGTTGGCCACTGTCTTCTTTATTAGTATTGCTACTCCTGTTACTCACTCCCAAGTATTAGTTAATATTTTTTGTATTTTGCCTCTAAGGCATGAACTGCAAGATTTTGCCTCTCATGTACTGTAATGCTTTGTGGCAACCAACGCATTTTGAATTTATTTATTTCAAGTGACATTTAAAATGCAATAACAGTGAAATGCCTTAAATTGAAATCCTCCTCCAACCAATCTAATCTGGTTCTTACAGGCATTAAAGTAGGTTGAAGATTGCCATAGTATTAATTAACTTAAAAACGAATACACAAAAGCTTCGCGAAAGTAACGGTTTAACAATGAAAATGGTAACTGGCAAGATACTTGACAATTTGACGCACAGTACAAGTGCAGTTTAAATAACCAGCCAACAGTAAGCAGCCAACTTGAAATCGCACCCTTTAATCAGATCACTAAATGTACTTATGTTCAAATCCATTTTGAAGCCATAAGTTAGTATATAAATACTAACTACAAAATGCCTTAGCATCAGATATTTGAAATACCAATTACAAATTACATGTAAGAAATAATTGAGTTATAATTCCTAATGACAAATATGAATTTGTATTTCAATTAAGTATTTTAATTACAAGTAATTCAAATGCTGCCAAATCTTCACTATAATATATACACTGAGGAAGAACCTTAGTTGAAGATATATAGATTATATATAAAAAAATGTTTCTGAAAAATCAAATGACATAAATTTTGCTATATATTTTATACAGTAAATCCTTAAAATTAATTCAGTAACTGCAACACCTTCTATACATGCAAAAGCATCTGCAATAATTTAAAAATATTGTTAAATTATCGCGAAAGCGAAATATTTAAAAATATTGCAATTTTTAGTAAGACCTTAATACTAATACTAAGTAATTGTTCTTGTGTTCAGTGTCATAAACAGGTTATGTGCCTAATTGACACAGACAACATTTACCAAATAAATAATACATCATATTCCCAATTATTCTTGTTAAATTTCAAGCACACCTTCAGGCCCGCCGAATACATTGATATTAACGTTCTAACTGTTTTATTTGTTCGCCCAGAAGACAGACAATGAAATCATCGAACAAAATTATAAGTTTAATTTAATAATCAGTTTCGAGAAAGGGTCGAAAGTATAAATGGTTGTTTGGACGTCGGTTACAGTTTCGTCAATCATGTCCACGAATTAATCTGACACAGTCAACGACCATTTCGAATTACGTTTGCATCGCAGTCGGCCAAGTTACCAAACAGGATGTATTAAAGACCAATTTAATTTGTGATTGGCATAGGTTATTGATGGATTAGTGAGTCAGACGGTTTCGGCATCACCTGTTTAAGGAATTATTGTCACGTCAAGGAAAGTTGTTTCTATTCTTGTAGGTTTCTCGCAGCAGATCAAGTACATTCAAAATATACTGAAGAATGTATATAAATTTTCAAGGGCATCCTATTGCAGTTAGATAAATAAAAACAACTAATTTTAATACCCGTAAATAAAGAATCACTACTTCTTTGGATTATGATGACATTTATTCGAATATTTCATGGACAAAACTAGGTTCTTGCATGTATTTTGAACAACCATATATTAGTCTAATAAATTACTTTAAAGATTGTTTTTATTTCGAAGCGTTATTGTAAAAAATCGATACAGTGTTTTTTATTCAAAGTATTGTCCATCGATGGCCGCTACTTTTTCCCATATTTCAGAAAATAGACGGATTCCATCTCGAAATCCACGAATCGACCCATTTTTTTCATATCTTCATGAGAAGTGAAGCGCTGCTCAGACAGGTTGCGACTCATATGTCGGAATAAGTAGTAATCAGGAGACGCAAGGTCTGGAGTACACGACGGATGAGTTCTTCCCAATTCCTTCACTTCCTAATTTACTGTTTCCAAGTATGTTTTCATCGTTTTCGCGCAGAGCTCAAATGCATCAATTGTAGTCGATAGCGGTCTTCATTGATGGTCCCATCGAGTAATGTCCCCACTTATAAAACGTACGATAAACTACACTCTGCATTGAATGGCCTTCAGCCGCCTTTTTCTTCAAATTGAACTAAAAAACACAGACATTTTCAACGTACTGAAAAATACTTGGTTCACACTTCGACGAAATGACACATACTGGAAAGTGAAGCCGGTCTGGTGAAGATCTACTACGATTATACCAAGAGCAAAAAATGTTAGGTTAGTCCATAACAGTCACCCATATCGATACTAAAGCCTTAATGACTTTATAAAATTGAAAAAATAATCAGAATACATACCTAATATATTAAACACATCACTTTATTAATGTTTAATAACCTTTTGATGAATACAGTTAATGTGGAGTTACAAATATTTATTATAACATAAAACGTATTGTCTGTTATTTTGATTAGCCGCAGAAGCAAAAAAAAAAACGCACAATATAATGCGTTGAAAATATACAATGACATTCCAATAAATATTTATGAAAAATAAAAAAAATATTACAATATAATATTTCCATAATATAAATAAAATCGATAATAAAATATTTTTTACAAAGAAATTGAACCGACTTAAAAAAATAAATAAGGAACTCATGAAAAATTAAAAAATTATCACTCAGATTTTTAACACAAAAATATTACTACACTTCATATTCTACTATATACACACAATTTAGCTTAATATCTACCTAAACCTATTTATCTATTTACAATATTATTTTAACTACTACCCACTGATCACTTCGAAGGCGGTGCTGAACCCAAAGAGTTATATTAATTTAGATTTGTTTTGTTGGTAATTTAATTTTTTGTATATGTCCCAAAATTATATTATTATTTTTATATTATTTTTTTGGGCCCGGCACCGACTTCAAACTGATCAGTTGGTAGTAGTTCAAATAATATTGTATATAGATAAACAGGTTTAGGTGGGTATTAAGCTAAATTGTGTGTATATAGTAGAATATAAAATACGTTAAATAAGGTTTTATTTATTTTTATTTAGTTATTACAAGGATTATTATGTACATATTTAACTTTAAATTGTTTTTTCTTGCGTCAAATATCAGACTTTGATAAATTTTCAATCATTTATTTTTTTGCATTACGTTAGACAAATAGCAAAACACATTAGAACAAAGATAAAATAACTATACTGGTTAGTCAGAAGATACTCTTAACTTGATCTAAAATCAAAGAGGTTGTTCTATAATACAATTATAAAGCCAATTTCGACCCATGGGATGCAAATATGGGGTTGCACTAAAAATTCAAATCAATTAGTCATACAGCGCTGTCAAAACAAGGTTCTTCGATTGAATACCAATGCCTATCGCTATGTAACCAATGAAGAACTGCACGATGACCTGGAAATCAAATGGATTTGCGAAGCTGTCCAGGATTTCGCCTTGAAACACGAAAGAAGATTACTAAATCATACTAACGTGGAAGCCAATACAACTGCTGGACAGCGCGCAGGATGTCAGGAGATTGAAGCGAACAAAACCATACGAACTTATGTAAAGTGTATACATTTAGTGTAAACTATAGCTATAAGTTAATAATTAATAAATAATTATAATTTTATAATTGAGGAATACATACTGATGTATTTTCTCGCACTCGTCTTGCTTGTTAATTAATCCAAGTACATAGGAAAAGTAGTAATGAATTAATTGTAAATTAAGATTGTACTAAGCGTATCTAATAAAGATGTTATAAAAAAATATATTTTTTTTGAAGTAGGTTTAATTTTTTTGTTAAAAATATTTTTCTCTTTTTAGTGTTAGGCATTTTCTCAATACATTACGCAGTTAATATTACAATGGGTAGGCCAAGTAGACCTGCAGCCCGTATGAGGAAAAATAGGAATAAAGAAACCATGATTGAAAATAAGGAGCGCTTCAGGCCCCGGAGTCCGCTACCTACCTATGTGATTTGATAAATATTCTAACTAAATAACAATAAAAATTATTGTCCCTTCCGGGAATAGAATCCGCGACCTCCGTCTAGGAACTAAACCCTTTAATAATTCACCATAGAAACAGTTGTACACAATGTTTCTAGGTCTGTTCTGTTATAGTTAACCGAACTGAATGGCTTTTGGGCTGAACGACTTCACGAATGAACGAATATCAGATTATTTTATATAAAAAATATGTGAAAACTTTGTACGTGCCTTGGAAATTTGAGGGTTTCTCTCGAGTTCCCACCTCGGAAGTGCACTCTTTCAAATATTGACACAATTATATTTCATACCTGTCAAAACTTAAATAAATATAATTATGTTTGTCCATTAGAAGATAACATTTTATTGTTAACAAATTGATTATTTAAAAAATCCAAGTAATTATTGAAGAGCAGGAAAAATATTTATGCAAATTTATTGATAAAATAAAGGTTAAAGGTATTACTTTTTGTTTAAATTAATTCTTAATATAGACAATAACGAGAAATTCAGATATATCAGTTATCAATCAGTTATCGCTAATCAATTTTTTTCTTAGTATCATTTTACTCAAACAATAGAAATTGATATCGTGAAATATAATCGTAATTATATTTAAACAATATTTTGGGAAAATAATTAAGATAAGGAATAATAAGAATCGTGAAGCATCCCGTACCGGAGACACTGACACAGAAAATACGCATCATCACTGATGTAAAATATTCGTTACTCTATGATAAAGATGATGCCTATGATAAAAGAACCTTTTAGTACACAAGAGATTCCATTTTGAAACACGAAACTTCTGGAATATATTAATTCTATGTAGTGCTAGTGCTGAGTATTCGTTATAAAGAGCTACCAAAAACCTAAGGGGACCTATCCATGCAAATGCCTTCGATAAATAATGAAGATAAGAGCTGGGCAAAAGATAATCAGGAAAAGGTCACAATATTTGCAGACCATATCGACAGTCTCGCTATTAGGCAGGAAAAGCTGAAAATTCCACTTAGTTAGTGTACATTAGTACAAAAATACTTTTGGTTTTGAACTAATTTTCAGGGAAAATATTAAAGAAGCCTCCAAGAAGCACTAGTTTGTTATAGATCATCAACATAATAAATGTATCACCTCACTGCAATATGTACGGCAACTGTGGAAGGTGGCTGAAGTAGTTATGATTCCTAAACAAAATTACAAACAGCTATCACTTCGACCCAGGTTAAAAAAGAAATAAAAAATTGTATTAGCGCAAAAATACTTATTACAACGAAAATATTAAAGGAGCTACCAAGAAAAGCACAAAGTAAGATCACCAACATAATAAATTCTTTATTTAGACTATAATACGTACGACAGCTGTGAAAGGTGGCTGAAGTAATTATGATTGCTAAACCATGAAAGTCGTTTGCAAATAACTACATAACAACACTGATTCAACCGGAAATAAGGCCAAAAATCTTGACCATTGATGTTAAACTGTGAAAAGTGGAAACGACATGTTAAGAAAAAATGTGAAGAACTCAAGCTGAAGTATAAAAAATGTACTGGTTATTGGGTAGATATTAAGCCCTATTAGTATATAATAAGGTTTTCCTTTACCATCAACTCTTGAAGCCAGTGTGGACTTATGGTGTTCAACTCTGAGCCAGCCTGTACCAGCCAAAGCAATGCATACATCATACAAAAATTTTAAAACTATGTATTGCGAGATATTGGAATACATGGTATCATTGTAACGATAATCTGCATAAAGAAATGAAGGTAAAAATCGTTGATAACGTTATCAAGGACCATGCCCAATGAAACGAATAGAGTCCAATCCTTATTAACTCCAGTTAAATTCACCTAGATAATGATGGCTTAGTCAGAAGATTAAAGAAAGTAAAACCATTCGATCTACTTCGGTGAAGTTATAAGTAAAACTCATCAGAATATAATTTTTTTTAGCAAAATTAGTCCTCTTTATACAACATAATTCCCTTCAAGGGTGATACGCTAATTATAGCGACCCTCCAACTTTTCGATACCATTTTTGTAGTACGATTTGTCCTTTGCTTCAAAATAGTGAGCATTCTTTTGAGATCTGAGAACAGGAAATAGTCGCTGGGGGGCAGATCTGAAGAATACGGTGGATGGGGAAGCAATTCGAAGCCTAATTCATAGATTTTTGACACGGTGCATTATCCTGGTGAAGCAGCACCTTCTTTTTCACTAAATGCGGCCGTTTTTCGATCGTCTTTCAAACGGTCCAATGACGCTATGTAATAGTCGCTGTTGATGGCCCTTCCGTTTTCAAGGTAGTCAATGAAAATTATTAAATGCGCATCCCAAAATACAGAGGCCGTAATCTTACCAGACGATTGTTGCGTTTTCCAACGCTTTCGTGCTGGTTCATCATGTGCAGTCCACTCGGATAACTGTCGGTTGGACTTCGGAATGAAATGATGGAGCCATGTTTCATCCCTTGTCACATACCGACGTAAAAACTCAAGTTTATTATGCTTGATCATCTTCAAACACTGCTCCGAATCATCAAGTCGTCGTTCTTTTTGGTCAAAAGTGAGCTAGCGCCGCACCCACTTTGTACAGAACTTTCTCATACCCAAATATTCGTGAATGACATGATATACACGTTCAATTGATATCTTTGTGTGTCCGCTATTTCATTCAATTTAAATTTACAGTCATTCAAAATTATTTTGTGGATTTTTAAAATATGTTCGTCGGTAACGACCTATTTTGGACGTCCACTACGTTCATCGTCTTCGATGCTCATTTCACCACGTCTAAGCTTAGCATACTAATCCTTGGTGGTTGATTTTCCTGATTTTCCAACTGTATGTTTTTCCTTCAAAAAGGAATATTTTATCAACACGCGAAATTCCTTTTTATCCATTTTTTGACAATAACAAAACTTACTTCACTCAAAATGCTATAATTCACAAACTAATGATCCGACAACTGTCACATTTATACGCGCATCTTTTGAGGGTTAGGCCTAACTAAAAAACATATGGATTTAATTCTAGTAGCGCCATCTATGCGTCAGGCCGGGGACTTTTAAATTGACCTGTTATTGTGTAATTTTAAACCATAACAAATTAGGATAAAAATAAATAGCTTATTGGTGTTAATTTGGTAGATTGCTATAATAAACAATTCAAAAAAGATTGATGCAGTACGTCTTGGCTTGTTTTAGGTTCGATATTCGAACTAACATGATTGTTTCGAGACAATATATCTATGTTGTAAAAAAATTAGGAAATATGCATTTTTAAAGTAAAAAAAATGATTATAGTGTATGCAAACATATAATAATAATAATAATCAACATACCAACGGCTATAATAGCTTCGAATTTCTGTTTTTTTTGAAACGGTAACTATACGCATATAAATAAATTGGCATTATTAAATGTCCGAAGAAAAATATGAATCGCAGCCACTTGACGTTAAGCACATCTTCCTCAACGTCAGAGCCAATAGCATCGTGAGTACATCGAAACAATGGTCTTTTTTCATTCCGTCACCGATTTGGGCCCCCATTTAACCCGGCACTCGAATGCGAAAGTCGCAGACTTCGAACGTCTCCAGGCGCCCAAGGTTGTTGTACTCTCCGTGACCTCTCCAGCAATTCTTCCTCATCGGATTCCGCGTTTCGGTAACGGTACCGCCAGAGGGCGTCGACGAAAGAATCTGTGTCAGAAGCAAATGGAAAAAGAGGTCGTATTTTATCTCGGATATGGAACAGGACTCTTACGATGGTCGATTGACAGGGGTCAGTCAAAAATATCTATGTTCTACTCAAAATAGATAAACATATCTTCTTATATTGTTTTTTCTTCTTGATTAACAGAAAAAATCAGTTGGTTTTATGTGATTATTTAATTTGGTAACGTTTTATATTTCTATTGTTGTTTTGTTATTTCTTCGTCATATTTAGTTCATCTTAATCATGCATATTATCTCATTATATTGATTTTTACTTATGTATTACATTTTTACCAGTTGTTCCCGACTAACCTACAATTTAGCTTTACATTAGCTCAAATCTAGGTATATATCTAGGGGACCCATCGGCCCTATTAGCCTTAGCCTCTGGTGTAATAATGTTTAACACTGTTGTTTTTCTATTAAATTCATCTCACTACACTACATTACACAAGATCAAATGGTTTGATTCTTTTGACTCTTTGTCCTGCTCTGGTAGTATTCAAAAGTTGCAATACTTTAATTTTCTCATGAAAATGGAGTCTTTCCTCATGTCCTCTTGCAATTATCTTGATTTGTTAACTGACTGTGGGTATCTGAACGTCTCGATATAGGTAATTAATCCTGTTAAATTTGGGTGCATTACAATAGTTCTCAGGACTTTGTTCCAGAGAACTCGTATTCACTGATAGTGACTTTATTACGTACTGACAATTATGATTTTCTTCCAATTAATTAACTTCAAAAATTAACTTTCGTTAATTTTTGTTTTCCAGTTTCTTTTAGTTTTTCACTCTTCAAACACATAATAGGAAAATTATAAAATTTTCTTACAGATTCATCAAAGGGTTTAGTATTTTAGCAATATCTTGATGTTATTCGAACATGAAATAAATAAATATAAACAATATGAACAATCCGTACGAAGTATACACTTTGGGAAATATTTGTATTACTGATTTAACGAATATTAATTTTTAAGTATATTCAGTTATAAACATGGTGGCAAAATGGATCGATTTTTTTCAATGAACTATATAATGAATATATTTATATTTTATATACTCTACTCTGAATATATTTTTATTTGTTAATTTATAATTGTATAATATTATATTTTAAAATATTTTAATATTTATCATAGCACAACAAAATCACTAATTGGGTGTTATTGTGATGATCTCGTAGTATTTGTTTTATTGTCGAAATAAGTCATTCCATCCAAACAGAAAGCCAATGTTTGGACAGTTATATACCCTTGATTTTTGAAATTATTATCACTACATAGTATAAAACAAAGTCCCCTTTTCTGTCCCTATATCCCTATGTGCGCTTAAATCTTTAAAACTACGCAACGAATTTTGATGCAGTTTTTTTCAATAGATAGAGTGATTCAAGAGGAAGGTTTATATGTATAATACATGCATAATATACTAAGGCAACATTGCTAATTTTAGAGGTTTCTAACGTGATGTCGTAAATTAACCTATTTTTTAGGCTTATTTAGCAACTAGCAAAAACGCTGCCTAACCCTACGAGTTAGATCAAATTAATGTACTACAGTATTGTACGCCATAAAAAGGTCTACAAAAAAGTCCGCGATGGTATATGTTTATCTTTTAGGGATAACCCACATTAACCATTTTTATTGTTTACTTTTTACGTGAGAAAATGGCTTATTTACTAAGCTATTTTAAGCAATACGGCATTAATCCTTATCGAATTAAGTACCTTAAATAGAGTGTGCAATTAATATAGATCAATATGGTTCCTTACAGCATGTAAATTAAACAAATATTTTCGGAGATATTACAAATTTAAAATTTGTGTTTAAAAATGTGTAATGTAATAAAAATTGTATGAATTTAGATATTCCAAAGATAGCAGGAAATCTTCATAGTAAGTATAGCGGAAGAGGAATTGTTTTACTCCAAATTTAATGCGTGCAGGCCAAGGGCAGTAATGAATGAACCAAAAATACTGGATCGATTTTAATCATGTTTTCATTGAGTGACATAGGCATATATATTTTATGCCCGTGCAAAGTCGGAGCGGGCCGCTATGTTTTTATATACAACGTTCATATTTTTTCTGTAGTGTATTTAATTTAGTATCAGCATTGCACCCGTGCGAAGCCGGGGCCGGTCGCTAGTTCATAATAAAACTTGATACAAGACTAATAAAAGTTCGATAATAAAAGAGGTAAGAAATTGCTGTTTTTTTTTCATTTACTGTTAATGTTAATGAAAACCTTCGTGACATTTTCATCGTCTGCTACTTCATTATTTTTTCAATTAGTTTTTTTTTTCTGAGAGAATCAGAGAATAAATCAATTTTATTATAAAACTTTATCATTTGGTAAGGTTCAAAACAAAACAATCAAAGTATAATTAAAACCAAACTGTGATCCAGTGATAGCAGCAAAATTGCAGCAAAAACCCATTGGGTTTTGTATTGCAATAGTGATACGTTTTGTTTATTGTTTAGCATTTTTAGTACTTAATGGAAAGTCTTCAAGAAAAGCTGGAGATGCTTTAAATAACAACATAATCAATCAATCGGTCAATCAATCGGTTAAGTAAGCTTAAGAAACGGAAATAAAGTTCAATCTTTATATTTATTCATGGTTTCTCGCTATGTTATACGAGCTGAACGGCAAGAAAAAAAGCAAAAGAAAGCAAGACCTGAAGATGGTAGATTCTGCCGAAACATCGTAAAAATATTAAAGGTTCTTACATTGAACGAACCAAACGTGGATGAAGGCCTGAATACTATATATATTATAACTACTTATAAAATAATATCATTCGACAATTAGCTGAAGAGTCAGACAAATAATAGAAAAAATATATCTGACGACCTTGACCATCAGTTGGATCAAAATTTTGAACAAGCCTTTTCTCGAAATCTCATGACATCATATAAGAACTCGATTCTGTTTCAGGAAATAATACGGCTACCAAAAGAACCAAATATAATTATAGTCAAATGTTCTCCCGCCAATATCAGCGAAAAAAAAACTGTCCACCGGACAGCAACAATAAATTATTTCAGAGACATAAAAACTCTGAATATTAAATATACCGCACGAAAAAATTACATCTGCTGTATTATTGATTATCCCTGATGTGAGCTACAGAAAGGAACCGAAAAAATCCTAGTTCAAAATACTGTATACGTGATTGTTATTCCACGACAGTACAAAAACCAGTTTTGTTTAATATTACATTAAGCATTTTTTCACGAGATCTATTTAAATTTGAGATTTGAGCATGATAACGCCGAAAAAGTACCGGGTCTTGTTGAGAAGTTGATATTTTTGAGTGCAGAACGAATGCTTTATTTTTAAGTACCGAAAGCATAAATTAGAAATTAGTTTTCAGCTATCTAAACATGCTTTTAGTAATCCAAACACAAGTACAAGCTATTAAAATTTAGTTAATTATTGACTTTTTAAACGAAAAATCGCATGTACAAGCGCATTCGCCAAAACAATGTAATTATATTTCCAAATAATCATCATTACTTATTTTAACTTGATGGCCTTTTTTTAATCTTGAATGAAAAATATTTATAACTAGAGTATGAGGTTAGAAGAAGATTGAAAAATAAAATACTTTTTATAAAGATTTTATAAATCTAGATTTTTACATAATACCAAAGAACATAATCCAGGGTTGTTAAGTCACAGGACTTCTGTTAATTAAAATTACATATTCTTGGTATAACTCGTACAGTTCATAATAATATTTTGGATAAAATAGCTTTAGTGTTATTTGATTTCTCATCTGTCTACTAGAGTTAAATTATTTCGTAAAAAATATCATATACCAAATTCAGTAAATTAAAAGTATTATTAGATAATATACACATTAATATCATATTAATATATTCTTGTAGAATTAATTTTCCTAAATGTTAAAATCGTTTTTTGATATATTTACCAATAATAATTATGCTTTCAACGTAATTTTCAAAAAATGTCAATTGTGTCCTAGAGTGTTCAATAAGTTTGAGAAGCAGCAATTATTACCATTACTTGATTACCACCATGACACTGAATAAAAACCAGACCAGAGGGTGGTGAATTCAGCTGTTCAGTTGAATTCTTATTCAGAAATTATAAAAGTGTATTAATATTTGGAATAATTGGATGCGGAATGCTTCAACATCCAGCTTATGCGCCAGATTTAGATCCCTTAAATATGAGAGAAACTACTTTATCTTCAACAACCTACTATATTTTCTGTCCGTAAGTATGTCACTCAACTCCCCTCAAATGATGGACCGATTTTGATGAAATTTTTTGGATGTGTTTAGGAGGATTCAAGAATGGTTTGGACCGGTAGGTGGCGCTGCGATAGAGTTCCAGGATTCCTTAAAAATTTTAAGCATTTTTCGATTATTAGAATATATCACAACAAAATCATTAATTGAATGTCATTATAGTAACTATTTTGTTGAAATAAATTGTTCCATCCAAAATAGCCAATGCTCAGGCAGGGCAATGTTTGTTAGGTCTGGTAGTATATAGTAATATATATATTACTTGACCTATATACAGGTTCTCATAGAAGAATAATTACATTTTGTCGTCTGACCTCAATCCATATTATTGCTGTGATTTAGAAACACAGTGCGCATAGTTAAGTAGTGTCATACAATGATATAAATGATTTGCAGTGACAGTTACACTTTTACGCATTTAGTATTGTCATGACGTTCAGAATATAAAATTCGTGTATGATGTATTCAAGCTGTGTACGACACTAAAACACAGCTATATAATGATCGTTTATCACAGTACTGGTTTAGAACATCAGTAAAAAATCTATGCATATAAAACAATCAACTATATATACAAGGGATATATTATTTTTATGTGTCCAATTGTAGTATCAACAATTTTAAAGTCCTTCGCCATTTTATTACAGAAATTATTTCACAATCGGTTCTGTCCTTTTCTGTTCTATTGCATTATATTCCCTGTTTAGTTTATTTAAACAGAAAATCGTGCTCCAGATAACTTATTCATGAAATTACTACATACATGAATAGGCACTGCTTTTTATGATTTTAGTGTATTTTTTATTTAAAATAATTTGAAGTTTATCCAGTTAAAGCCTGAAGAATGCACAAAAAAGCAGTACAATTAACACAAATGGCTGGTTCATGTTGATTTTTATATAATTAACCGTGTACTTTAGCAGCAATGTACCTACGGAAATACCATTGCTTAATCTGTTTCCAGAATAGTAGAGCCAGAAGCTAATTCACTGGGAACAAAGATGTGTGATCCTTAAGAGAATACCTAATTTGGCAAAGCCATTGTAATTAATGAGTCATTGTTAAGTAGAGAAAAAATCACACTTTCATCACTGTGTATCAAGTCAGGTAGGATGAAACAGTTCCATAAATCAATTGTTGAGACAGGAGGAATAATGATTTTAAAAATTTTTTAAGACATTTGCTAAGCTGAGTTTGTTGACTGATTGTGAAAGTGAACCTGGGGGGAAGGGGGGGTTTGTATTGGTGCTAACTATATAGCGCCAAATTATAACTTGTGCAAAAAAGTTAGCAAGCTTGAAAATTTTAGGATAAAATATAGGATAATAGTTATACTGGTGTCTCCACTATGATCTGAAATGACGGAGGAAAGGTATCAGGGCAGATGAGACCGTCACATACTAGCGGATTACTACGGGTTTTTGATATTGTTCTCAAAACATTTATAAAAACAGTGTATAAAAGGTCTCTCTGAAGAGCATAACCTAAGTTTTACAAATGCGTCTTTCTTTTCATTGTTCTTAATCTTTGTTGTCCATTAATTAAAAAATAAAATATAACGACAAGTAATGATTTATCAAGTATTTAAGAATATAGCCGTTATTCAGTTCTCAGAATTTTAGTAAAACATGAAAACGAATATTTATAAAAAAAAACATAAGAATTAGAATGCAGTTTACCTTAGAAGGTTCCATTATGTATGTTTTGGGAATTCATTCCTGCAGTATCTTTAGCAAATAGCCAGACTGTTGCTACAGCCGCTATACAACCACGTAAAGTGCTTTTAAACTGTAAATTTCTAAATATATCGCAAACTAACAAAACATAAAAAATAGTCAAAATGTTGCTTAGAAAAATGAAAGAGTCTAAAAATAAAAAAATATTTATATTCACGATAACTGAAAACACTTCTCGTAATTATTTACTCCATCTTTTAGCCGTAAACGAAAGTCAAAAACAAAAAAACGTATTTAATATTATCATTAAAGTTATGATTCTTCAGTAAAAGTTCATTTCAGGTACATATCACCTCTGAACAATCTATGAGTATTAATTATTACAGTTTGACAGCTCATTTAGGTTAAAGTTAGTAAACATAGAGCAAGCAGAGTGTGTAAAGTTGAAGTTGAATGAGTTGTACGTTCAATTTATTGTATAAATTCATCTTCATGGCTTTCATCAATGTTGAAATTGCCTCATATGGGGTCTAGAATCAATCACATGTGGGATATATGATTCTAAAAAAAAAACGCATTCGTTATTTAGTCATTGGAAGTCTAAGATAACAAATTCCAACAAGTTGAAAAGCACCTATTTATTGAAGAAAATTCAGCGCTGCATCAACAAAATTTTAGTCACATTTATACAAAAAGATGTACATTTACAATTAAAAAAAACGGTACTTTCTGTTATCATTTTTCATTATCATCCTTTATACCATAAAAAACGTTATAATAAAAACAAAATATCGGATAATTATTTCATAATGGCATTCATGCGAAAACACATTTTTGGCACCACCCCGGTAACATTTCTTCCCAAGCGCTTTATGTCTACAAGTTTACACACATTTTCGAAATAAAAAAAAGAAATGGCAATGGACTAGCGGAGATAACTGTAAAACGTTGGATAAATTAAAATGTCCAACACAGTTTCGATACCGAAATAATGTCCAGCCGAAGAGCGTAAGCATCTTATTACCAATTTCGAAGTTAGTCTTCTTTCCGCCAGCCGATGCAAAACAACACTGAACGGTCGAATCGCGACCAATTCGTATAGAACGGCAAAAAGTGACTTACTTTTTGCATATTCATCGGTCGCAATCAAATCGGAATCGCATCCTAATTAGTGGTTTATGATAATAGCAGAAAAAAGAGGGGGTAAGTATCTCGATATGGATTCATTCACGGTATATATACGTTGCGTGTAGAGATCTATTCAGTATGTGGCTCAGAGGGTATATTATACACATTTATTTTTAAATTAATTTAGGTTCTTATCTACTTTAGGTTTAAATATTCCAATTTAAATAAAGAAGCTATAGGAGATTTCACGGAATTTCTGTTTCGACTCTTTTTTACTAGTAATAGTTTTTTTTTATTTTAAATTTATTTTCCACTTAATGTATCATATATGATATCCAATAGATTTATTTTTAAATAGTTTCTTTCATTGAGAAACACTGTGCTGAATAAATAATTTTTTTTATTATATAATTATTAAATTGTTACTAGTCATTTCCGACTAACCTACAATTTGTCTTTATGATAACTTAAATCTAGGTATATTACTAGGAGAACCTATTGGCCCTATCTCTCAGTCTCTGGTGTAATAATGTTTATAAATGTTACTGCTGTATTTTTTATTAACTGCACCTCACTACACAACACTACACAAGATCAAATGGTTGTTGAGTCCGCCTCCTGCTCTGGCGGTATCCAAAAGTTGCTATACTTTAATATTCTCATGAGAATGGAGCCTTTCCTCATTCCCCCTGACTGTGGGAATTTGAAGGTATTGATGTAGGTACTCAATCCTGTAGTATTTGGGTGAGCCCACAATACTTCTCAGGACTTTGTTCTGAAAAATTTGTATTTTGTTACTCTTTGCAGAACATCCCCATAATTGAACTCCGTATGTCCATAAAGGTTTCAGTATTTGCCTATATAATAATAATTTATTATGTACTGATAATTATGATTTTCCTCCTGATGAATGAATTATGATGTTCCTTCCAGCAAAGTTTTCGTTAATTTTTACTTTCAAAGCTTGTGTCCAATTATTTCCATTGTCACTTGCCTGTTGTAATTTTTGTGTGGCTTCTTCAATATTGTCTCCAACAGCTATAATCGCAGTATCATAGGCAAATGTAGTCATCGTAATATTCTCCACTTGTGGTATATCACAAGTGTAGAATAGATAAAGCATTGGTCCCACTACACTCTCTTGTGGCACACCTGCTTTAGCTTCTTTTATTGTAGAGTAAGCTTGTTTTTGTTTAACTCTAAACATTCTGGCTGTAAATTGTGTTGTTTTATAGTTTATGAACAAGGCCTTCATGTCAAACCTTATCTAAGTCTTGTGCTACATTTAAGAATATAGCTGAGCATACTTTTTTACTTTCGTAGGCTTTTTCAATAGCAAATGTTATTCTGTGGACCTGGTCAATTGTTGAATGCTTGCTGGAGTGTTGGTATTAGGCTTTTCTCTCTATTATTGAATAACTAATAATGTAGTATTTAATTGTGGAATTTAGGTGTAAAATATAAACAAAATAATTACTATCAAGACAATAATATAGATAAATTAAAAATATGAAGGTACTAATTCCATGTAATATAGCAGGTGCCTGTTTGGCTGACCGTAACATAAATAAAGCATTAATCCTGGATTCAAAATTAGGAATTTAAAGTATTTACTTATTTTGCTCCAAGAGATATCATTTGAAAACATTATTATTTGCATTATATTTAAAAATCGTATATAGAAAATGTTCTGAGAGAACATCTTGATGAATAAGGCGATAATTCAAAGGATTAGAGTACAGCTCAATAATAGGAGCTTGACTGCCACTACAGCACATTTCTAAATGTTCGTCCTTCCATTTTAAATCACCACACCAGGTTAACAATAAGCGTTATATCTTCTAGCAGCTTTTCTAGGTTCTTCAGTGTAACTTTAACAATATTTTGAATTATCTTTTAATTGTTTATTTCTAACTGGGTCTGTAAATATCTTCCTTTAGTTAACTACCTTCTGTGTTACTATTTTTTTCATATAATTTTTTTTTCTGTTAAGAACCTTAATATTTTGATGACATTTCGGCCCAATCATATTTGCCATCTTCCGACTTGCCTCCTTTTGTTCTTCTTCTTGTTAAAAAAGCTGAATTCTCCTTTCGAACTCGAATACTATCGATTGCTCTCTTCGCCCACATTCACCATTAGATGCAGAGGACCCTCTTTTATCAAAAAATTGTACTTTGTAAAACTTTATAAATAGTTTTTAAGATTTATTTAATTTTGATTTTCAACACAATAATTTGGTGCACAAAATGTTTATTTTTAAATAATTTCTCTCATTCGTAAATATTAATAAACACCCACATATAGTACACACATACAGGAGCAAATTTAACTCTGATTATTAATTTGATTGAATTCAAAATTATTCTAAATATGTTTATTATGCAGCAATGAAAACCAATTTGATTTCGTTTATTTTTTTGTAAAATTTAACATGAAATCAAAATTACTAAATTGAAATTATTTATGACGTTTTATTGCAAATGAAATAAATATATTTTTGGTCGCCAATATTGATAAAATAAAATGTATGAACAGATATATTAAAATATATGAATAAATATATTTATAAAATTAAAATGATCCCTAAAAAATGTAAATAGAATATTAAACAAAGTTAACCATTTGAGGCCATTTTAGTTAAGATGAACGGTATACAAATAGGTATATGAAAATATGCGATATCATCTTAGAAAAAATTACAATAAAAATGTAAATGAGGAAGAGAATGATAGAAATATTTATGATGTTCTTAGAAAATTTAATAACTCACAATATTAAATAAACAGTGGTAACATATTCCAAAATATAGCCATAAATACAAAAAATTGTTGTCAGAAATTAAGCAGGATGTGAATAATAATAGTATGTATTGTTAATTAAAACACTTAAAGTAAACACGAATAATTCTGCTTGTTCTATTCATATATTCACACTAACAACATCGAACTATGTAGTCAACAATGAGTCTTACGAGCAATATAACACAACTACATACAAACTTGACATTTACGACTATGATAAGTTTATATGTTTCTCCTGTTAAGACATAATTTTTAATGACTGAATAGAAAACTATGTCGGCCGTAAATTGTAAAAGTGATTTTGAATCAAAAAAATTATATTGTAGAAGTTACAGGAGCAAGATCCAAATAAATAAATACAATACAATGTTCTGGCGGCCTCTGTTAGAGCGAAAGTGTATGTTACAATAATCGACCGCGTAGAGGACGATATAAATACAACCGCAAGTTTCGAGTAACATCGATAGATGGCCGTGAGAGCACAGAAAATTGAAAATAAAAATATTTTCAGTATTTTCTTGACCACTTCAAGTGTTTCTTTATTGACATCATACTGTGACTACATTTAGTTTTAATTATCTTTTACTTTCACATTATTTTCTTTAATTGCAGCTATATCTTCCTCCGTCTCTCTTCATCTATTTTTTCTATAATTACATCTTTCACACTCTATAATTCCCCAACTTCTATCCTTATCATTTTATAATCATTTTCCTACGTAGTATTGCTCGATTTTCTTCTCTTCTGACTTGTATGATGCATGGTTTTTCGTAATTTTCTAATCTCACTAGTTTTTACCTAAATCTTCTAAATTCTTATTTGTATTATCCTATAAAATATTTCTTATTCTTCAGTAGTGGTTCACTTCTCTTGTTTTTCGGTTGGCTGTACGGTATATTATTATTATAAATAATTCTCGACTATTGTGTCCCATTTTGTCCGTTCAATCGGTGAAATGAAACATTTTAACAGACCAGTGAATCAAAAAATTATTTTCTTGAGACATTATGCAGCAGAAGAAAATTGATTTAATAAAAAATAGTGTTTTATGTCGATATGATTATTGATATTGATCCAAAATAAGCTTGTTGGAAATTTATTAATATATTATAATACTGGACTCGGTACTAATAACACTCGAGTAGTAAAAAATGGAAAAATTTGAATTGATGGAAGCCGATATAGTGAATTACTAAAATTAATTTGGTATAAATATATCATTTGACCAACAAAATCAATACTTACAGTTTGCGTGCAATTTTTGTCCTGTTTCAAGTGCCGATGTAATAAAAACCTTACCTGGAATTGAAAAAAAAATGCATTAGTATTATTAGAAAAGTTGAAACTTAAATATAACTATGATTATATCTTTTCAAAAGCTATATTAAGCTAATATTATCACAGATAATGATGTTTAAACAATATTTGTAAAAAGAAACAGAAGTATAGTGTGGGCAAAAGTCCCGCAACCATTTTGATTGCGCATCATCTTGGTTATGTGACGTTTAGATCGGTTAACCATTGTCTAGTAAATGTTTTGCCCCATGTTGTACTTTCCATTGCATTTTCTTTCTGTCGTCATTAGAGTTTCCTGGCCCCAACGTGAAAACATAAAAATGTTTGACTCTTCATAGATAATTTACAGGTTATTATTCATAAAATTACTATTATCTATAAAAATAACAAACAATACGCTTTAAACAAACAAAAAACATTAATTTGAATATAACGTGGCAGTGAATTTTTTTATAGTGAAAAATGAATATTCATATTAATTCGGTTCGTTCTTAGTGATTTGCTCTTTCATGTTTTAGGTTTGCAGCATTTCCCATAATTAAAATGCCAATTAAAGTAACTTTTTTTGTTCTTTTTTGTTTGTTTCTTAAAATTTCAAAGATAACTAGCCCAATTTCCTTACTTTTTCTTGATATCCTTGCTAGATATATTTTTTTTCGTACAAATACTTTTATATTTCAACATTTATATTTAAAATCGTAAAATTAAATTATATGAATATAAACATAAAATAATTTAATGAGTATTACAAATGTATTTTTCCATTGTTCTTATTAAACCCCATTAAATTTATGTTTTAATACTTAAGTAAATGCGTTGTTCTGAGTAAAATCGATTTGTTTTCTTCTCCAGGTTCTTTGTAACGAATTTTTGCATACAAATTGGCGTTCAATATGATCATACAACTTTCTTGACTGATCTGATGTTCCCTGATGTTGAGTGCTATATTCGCTGATACAGATCTTGAATTAATTAAGAAAAGACCAAAGTATTAACAACTGACGTATCGCTTGGTAGTGGAAATCTCAACGAGATTCAGTTAAAGCAAATGCAGGAGTTTAAGCATTTAGGATCAGTAATGAAGGAGAAGAAAGTGGCGTCTACTGCCGAAGTAATAAGTCGAATAAGCTAAGCTGCAGGATCTTTTGCTTCTATAAGATTTTACAAGTGGAAGGAAGAAAATATTACATTCAAGACAAAAAAAAACGCCTTTTTCTTACGCTTATCTTGCCAAACCTTCTATACTGCCCGCTGCTTGGGTACTGTTACAGTTTGACATCTGTCAGATTGAAGTCTTTCGAATGCAATGATTAAGTCAAATTCCACAGCTTTAAAGAGTTGAAAACACATTCAGAGACGCAGATTACAATGGTTTGAATATTTCTGTCGAATGAAATGTGAACGAATTCCTCGTAGACTTCTGTGGCGAAAACCACTTTTTAGATACAGCGAACACCTTTGAAAAATACATATATTGGTCGTAGAAAGCGAAATCAACCAAAAGTCTCATTAAGTAATAAAAATATACGTAAAATCATTTTAATCCATTCGAATGTGATTTTAAGCCTATCTTGGTTAATATATTAACGTATAAATATTATCAAGCACTAAAAATTATCGCACAATCTTATTATTTAAAAAAAAAGAAAAAAAAATACAAAAATGGAAAAGTTTAGTAATATTATTAGGCCTATAAAATAGTTTTAAAGAACTTTTGTAAATTTGAAGCTTTACTGTGAAAAATCAGCACAATATATTTAAAGTATTGTCCACTAACAGCCATTAGTTTTTATCCATCTTTCCCGAAAGAATGATGTATATTTTGAGGCTATCCACGACAGGATCCTTTCCTTGGACTCTTCAAGAAGCGAAGCGTTGGTTAGACAGGTCACGACTGGAGAAGTAGTAATCAGAACGAGCAAAGTTTGGAGACTACGGCGGGTGGGTGAGAACTTCGAATTTTAATGTTTTCAAATATGTTTTCCCCAGTTTTGCAACATGTGGTCGAGCGTAGTCATCACTAAAGAATAACATGTTGTACTGTTGCTCGTATTAGGTCACTTTTTTGTGCAGTGATCAACTCAAACGCATCACCTGTTGTAGATAGCATTCTCGTACATGCGATTTATTGGGTGCAAATTCAGATATTTTCAAAGCACTGAAAACTTTTTTGGTCACACTTCGACGAAATGACACATATTAAAAAGAGAATCCTGTCATTGAGGCTTCAACATGAAGTACACATCCGTTATAAATCCATTAAAATATTATAAAATATAATTTACAGACCTAATATTTTGAAAATTTGTAATTTTTAGAGAAGAATAGTGGGCGAACAAGAAACTGTAAATCCTTTAAGATTAACGTATAGCCCGTATAGTTAGTGTTACATTTCCGAAATTCCTACAAATAAGTACGGAAATTGTTCGTTTCACCGAGAAGCACCCTGGGCGGAAAACCGTCGACATATCTGGACGTCCGGCAACGCCGCATGACTAAGAAGCGTCGTGGTGCAAGGCAGTGGTACGTGGTGCATCCACGAATGCACCGGGCACGGTCAAGGACCGTCGAGGAAGGCGAAATCTCGGGTTTCACCTTCCCGCCGTGGTCGTTTCGCACCGAATCACGAACGGTAACAAAAGACGATGATGTTTCATTATCGGAATAACGTGCGAGATGACCGGATCATCATCGACGTACCCGATTATTCCCGTATAATAGAATCGCTATTATCGATAAGACACAACGAGGTCTCATTTAGACCGGTAATATAGGGTGGGGCAAAAGTCCCGCTACCATTGACGCAATTTCTGCTGAGTGGTAATAATGGAACAATTATTTTCAATAACTATTGTCACTATTTCGGCTCGTTCTTGTTGCGGATATGTATCCATAATAAAAATTGGACGTCTACACAACACAATGGTTAAAGCGAAACTGAGCTAAACATCAAAATGGTAGCGGGACTTTTGCTCCACCCTATAGTTGTCATCCGATTCATATATTCCCATGTTATTCAGTCATTCGTCACGTTTTTCGTAAAGGACAAATGGTAATTACTGACAATTAAAAACGCAATTAACGAGAAACACAATGGACCTATTATCGCTTCAGAAATCACTTCACAAGGGGCGTTGAATGGGAGTTGAAACCCAAACCAACCTTGTAACAGAAGAGCGATTGTATTTTTAAGAATATCAAATTTAACATTACATATTACTAATAATAATTTATATAGTTATATGGTTTCAATCATTATTAAACTATTTTTTTCTTAAACAATGAAATTTTAAATAATAATTATGTGCCTTAACAGAACATATTCATGAAACAAATTTGTCAGTCGATCGTAAAGCCAATCTGGACCTATGTAGTGCAAACATGGGGTTTCACTAAAACAAACCAACGCTTTCAAAACGTTCTACGATTAATTACCAATACTTATCGCTACGTAACCAACGAAGAACTTTACGATGACCTCGAAATCAAATGGATTTACGATGTTATCCAAGATTTCGCCTTAAAACATAAAATATACATGAAACATGATACTAAATCAAAGCATAGTGGAAGCAATAGCTATTGGACAACAGGAAATCAGGAGATTCAAACGAATCAAATCAAATGAACTTGTTTAGTGTATAAGATTGTTCTTAACATTAACTTAAGTAGTTTAGTTTTATTTTAATTTGGGAAATACATACCTATATATTAATCCCGTAGTTGTCTTGCTTGTGTATTAATGGAAGTATAAAAGAACAATAGTAATCAATTAATTTGTAAATTAAGATTGTACTAATGTACTAAAATGACACAATATATCTCAAATTATTCCGGAATGAGTATTCATCGCTCGAAATATTCGCCTGATTTAGCTTCGTCAGATTTTTTTCTGTCTCTCTAGTCCCTAAACTCAAGTAGCCGCTTCTAAGACATCATTTCGAGTTGGTTAACGATATTAAAACCAAATCGAGAAGGTTTTAAAGCCAAGTCCAGAAATCGAAATTTGTTGCAAATATTCAAAGAACATAATGTTTTATTTTCATTATATTCGTTAAGCATTTCCACTGTATTGATGGGAGACTGTTTTGAAATAGCTTTTTAGATCTGATAATATTTTGAATGAATTATTACAGTTAAACTTACTTAAGTATATTTATTATAAACACAGAAGGATTTAGTACATTTTTCGTCAAATTTCGGCTTCGTCAAGATGACCATCTTTGTTTTTAATTACTTGTTTACAAATTTTACTCATTATTCCACTCCAGTGTCTTCTATTCACTTTGTAAGTATTGCCTCAACAGTGCTAGCCTCGATGGTCATCGATTTTTAATTTTTCCAACTTCATCACATATTAAGTCGATAGGAGAAAGATCTGGTGATTATGATGGTCATTTCATTATTTGCAAAATATATTCAAATAAATATAATAAATTAATAATAATTTAAATTTTGACGTATACTCAGGGTCATTGTTGGATAATTAGATCGATTCCAGAAGGAATGGTCTAATAAGTCTTTTCACATAGTCTCCTTAATTCAGTTTTCCGTCAAACCATGAATATTAATTAAACTCGATTTTTTGGGTGCTGTGCATCCTCTCAGGCTCAGACAGAGAATAAATTTATGCCTCTTTAGGATAGTAGTTGAAACCGAGGTACATTTGAAGTAGAAGTCATTTGAGGTACAGATAAGCGTCAATTTCTTCCGATATTGATTTCCTCCAAAGTACAGATATCATTCCATAATTCCACATCATAATTTTACCTTTTGCCATTTTATCTGGTTATGAACTGTAACTAGTACATGAGTGACACCAAGTACACCTCAAGTTGTCTTAAAATTTAAAAGATTAGACTTTAATCAACATAAAAGAAATGATTAAAACTACTAATTTTAAGAAATCCGTAAACAATTGGCGGTATAGCAACTTTTGAGGTCAAAGTAAGGGCTAATTGAAAGAAATTTTGTTGATTATTATAATATAATGGTAGTAAAAATAATAAACTCAATACCATAGCATGTTTATTTAACGATTAATTGTAGTATTTTTATGTTAACTAAGAATTACTACAATACTATCTGGCAAACTGAGTTAAAGGTTGTAATGTTAAGGTAGCTCTAACATTAAGTTGCAGGTATTAGCTGACCCACAGATAATAAAGGAAACAAGTTTCAAACAAACACAAATATTTGGATATGGAAAATAATAATAATAACTAATATAACAGTTTAAAATTGGTTGAGTTGTAAAAAATGTATCTAGTCAAAAATGTAAAAATATATAAAAATAATTATTTAAATAAATTAAAATGATCTTATTGCAGAATTGGCCAAGTCTAAACAATACTTAAAATTACAAGTCAAAATGGGAGTAATGAACGACAAGCTCATATATAAAATTAAAATAACAAATATAAAGGAAATGTAAACCTCAAAAAATCATCTAGAAGTACTAAATGCCTCCACTAACGAATAAATCATATATCAGTCAGACAGAGTTAAAAATAAAATTATATTACACTCCCTTAATACGTGTGTCAAGTAAGAAATTTGGCATATAATCAAATAGTTATATAAATATTTGTTGAAGATAAAATATTTTAAAAGGTAAAGTTGTTTGATACGAATTTTCTACTAAATCATAACTATAAAATAGAATCATAAAATGTAATAGTATATCATCAATCTAATCTAAGTAACTAAAGTAAATTTAATACTAGAAATGTAAATATTTAGTCTTCGATATATAACAACACTCTTAGAACAAATACCAGACAGTATGATATTACGAGGGACAGTATAGAGATACTACAACAAATATTTATATTTCTGGCTTTGGAAGCATTAAGTGTTACTAGACACCATCTGGCTTTTCATTGGAAATTTTACAATGCTGAATAACCTTCTTCCGAACATTTTGTGATTTGAGCGCAGATTGAACTTCAAATCATCAGTATGTGTCTTTTTTTCATTATTAGGCAAAGATATACAAATAGCAACCCTCGTATAATACTAGCAATAATCAACATCTTCTACCTAGTGCTTCGAGTAATCTGGTATTTCCAATATTTACATTAATTTATTGTTGTGTCTCCTAAATACCATTTGATTCTATTTAGGAGCCTTTATAAACTGAAGGAAATAAATTAGATGACATGTTTTTCTTATATGTTAAGTTATATTTACAAGTTTGGCTATAAAAACAGTTAAAAAAGATTATTAATAATATAGATGGCATTAGAGTTTACCACAATAATATTGATTCCAAGTCTAAAGATTTGTGCGAAGGTAGTACTTTAGTTTAGTTTGGAAATCTCCAAGATGGTGTTAGCATCAGTTTTTTTGCAATTCTGCAAATGCAATGAATGCAAGTAAAAAATACACTCAAATCATTACCGTAATCTATGTGAATATCTAAATGTAAAAAAACCTGATTTACATAATTCTTCATCAAGACAACGAAACGACAAAAATCAGTGGTTTAAAATACAAATTGTCCCTACATCAACCATATTTACCAGATTCGGTCACCTCTGACTATTGGCTGCTCTCAGATCTTCAGAAATTCATGAAATTTATGTAATATATATCAAGTATATACAATCTGCCCAAGTATGTTACAATATCACCTTAGTAAAGTATCTCCTACTAATCACTCAGTTCATTTCATCAGGTTGGATAGTAGCAAACGTGTTACAAACTTATTATACCTACTTATTATATAACACTAACGTTTATACATATATGGGTTCTAGAGATCGGATTAAATGGGTTTAACAGGTCAATTGAAAAGTCCACGGCCTGACACATAGATGGTGTTACTAGAATTAAATCCATATGTTTTTTAGTTAGCCCCAACCCTCAAAAGATGCGTGTATAAATTTGACAGTTCTCAAAATCATTAGTTTGTGAATTATAGCATTTTGAGTGAAGCAACTTTGGTTATTGTGAAAAAAAAATGGATAAAAAGAAATTTCGCCTGTTTATAAAATATTGCTTTTTGAAGGGAAAAAATACAGTTGAAGCAAAAACTTGGCTTGATGCCGCATTTCCGGACACTGCCCCAAGAAAATTAACCATCAAGGATTGGTATGCTAAGTTTAGACGTGGTGAAACGAGCACCGAAGACGGTGAACGCAGTGGACGCCCAAAAGAGGTTGTTACGGACGAAAACATTTAAAAAATCTACAAAATGATTTTGAATGACCAAATGATTTTGAATGACCATAAATTGAAATTGAATGAAATAGCAGAATATTTGGGTATGAGAAAGCTTTAATCAAAATGGGTGCCGCGCGGGTTAACTTTTAACCAAAAACAACGACGAGTTGATCATTCGGAGCATTGTTTGAAGATGATCAGGCATAATAAACCCGAGTTTTTGCGTCGATATGTGACAATGGATGAAACACGGCTCCATCATTTCACTCCGAGGTCCAATCGACAGTCATTCGAGTGGACTGCACACGATGAAACCGTTCCAAAGCGTGGGAAACGCAAAAGTCGGTTGGTAAGGTCATGGCGTCTGTATTTTGGGATGCGCATGGAATAATTTTCATTAACAACCTCGAAAAAGGAAGGACCATCAACAGCGACTATTAAATAGCGTCATTGGACCGTTTGATGGACGAAATCGCCGAAAAACGGCCGCATTTGAAGATAAAGAAAGTGCTGCTTCACCAAGACAATGCACCGTGTCAAAAGTCAGTGAAAATGATGACAAAAATCCATGAACTGGGCTTCGAATTGCTTCCACATCCACCGTATTCACCAGATCTCGCACCCAGCGGCTATTTCCTGTTCTCAGATCTCAAAAGGATGCTCGCTAGGACGAAATTTTCGTCGAATGAAGAGGTGATCGCCCAAATTGAGTCCTATTTTGAAGCAAAGGATAAATCGTACTGCAAAAATTGTATCGAAAGTTGGGGGTCACTATAATCAGTTTATTACCCTTGAAGGGAATTATGTTAAATAAAAAAAACTAATTTTGTCAAAAAATGTGTTTTACTATGGTAGGCCTGGGACTTTTCAATTGACCTGTTGAGTATCGATTTGTATTGAAATATCCGGTTACTAAGGACAAAGTAGATTTGCGTCCGACAAGTCAATATGTTTCGTCTAGTTTAAGTCCAAGTTATTTTCGTTTAACAAGTATGTGCTTCTTTCAAAGTAAGACGTCGATCTAGATGCACGTCAAGATATTTAGCATTCTTCACTTGGTGGGAATGTTCTTCTACGTAAGGTAAAAGGTACATGAACAAATTAATGGAAAATAAATACATTATAAAAGTAACGTGAAAGTGTATTTCGACAGCTTTCCCGGATAATTTGTTATTTTCAGAAAAAAAAACATAAAAACAATCTCTTCAACCATTATATATTAACGTTTACATCGTACATGCATTTTTCTTACTAAACAATGCAAGCAGGTTTGTCGACCTCTAGGCAGGTATATACTACATTATAATTTTAATTCAAAATACTATAGCGTATAATTTCTTGAATACGTGTGTACTAGTTCTAACTAGGATGAAAAATGTAATAATGGCGTGTATGAGGCTGAAGTTGAACATAACTATTGTAAAACACGAAACAGGTTGGTTCTAGGTAAGTCACAAGAAATGCGTATAATATAAATGGTACGAGATTCTTACTACAAACAATAACAAATGAAGCTAAAATGTGTCATTGACAAAATAAACTGGCTTATTTAACGTTGAAAAATGACATTTAACGTTTAAATATCATTTAGATATAGCAAAGTTTTGCAATATGTTTGAGACTTAAACAGTGACAAGGTCATTAATAAATATATGTTAATTCTGCTTTCAGTGTGTCTAATTCCATTTTATCGTATTGGGGACTTCTATTTTCAAGTAGTCATCAATATCTGTGAATAAATACTGTTACTAGAACTAGAAAGTATTAATAACCTTAATTGAAAACTAGTTCATTTCAGAACTTAATAAATCACTATTTAAGTCCAAATATTTGAGTTAGCTAGGGTAAAAAAACCATTTATGACCTGCTTCGGGCATTAAACGTGACTTTTAAACTTATTAACATCTGAAACTCTAAACGAAAATGTCTGGTATTCGGATGAATATATTATCAGGACTGGGAAAAGGCCCGTGGCGTTTTTTTAAATAATATTCGCCCGTTTTTGTATAGTTTAAAAAGGATTTTATTTAAACTAAATATTATCGAAAAATTTTTATGTTTCTAATTAAAAAATTTAAGTCTTCATCGCCAACTTTAGATTTCTGACGAATCAGGTACGAATGAAGGACATATTCAGTCTGAGAAGAGATTAACAGTTGTTTTATAAAGTAAAATACGGATAGAATAGCAGTGTTATCAATGTCGTTGTCTCCCTCCTGAAGAAACGATCAAAGGGATGGTGGTCGTGGCAGTTATCCCGTCTGGATAGCTCTCAGTTGTAACACATTATTTGTGAGTATACGGCTAAATACTTAAAGTACTGTAATCCACCTCCATGTCAATGAATGCTTACAGTAACTACGTAAGATTGCTAAACCGTCAATTTGTCTATTCTTCTTTCTAATAAGTAACTTAAATTAATAAAAATGAAGTGGCTACTTGCTGGAATGACTGTAAAGTCAACGTTGCAGCTCAATCCCATTCTAATATAAACTAAACCTTTATAATGTAAATACATAACTCGTTATCCAACGGCTTTGTATGAATGGCTCAAAATCCCATTCGTATTGGCCCTGTTTTACTTGCAGAACTTTTTCAAGAACTCCATCAACTTTTTCAGTGATTATATTATAATAATGTGATTCATCTTTTAAATCAAAATCAGCAGGAAAAACTACGTCGAACTGTACCTGAAGTACTACCTTCCTTTTATCGGTGACTTTTATAAACCTCAAACACCACTACTGTGACATATGCTGACGAAACGGCGATTTTATCACCTCATAACAATCCAATATCCACCACAAGGCCAACTTCATTTCAACAAAATCCATTTGTGATTGAAAACATGACATATCAAGAAGAATGAGACAAAATCTACTCACGTAACGTTCACCCTACCTGGAAGAAGTTGTCCTCCAGTAAATCTTAATAACCATGAACTCGCGTGATAATGCTAAATATCTGGTTATGCATCTAGATCGACGCTTAACCTGGAAGAAGCATACATTAATAAATCGCAAACAAGTTGGGCTTAAATAGAACCGAATGTACTAGAGTATAGAGCGGAAAATATCTTTGCATAATAGGGTATTGGTGTATAAGTCATTTCTGAGATTCAATCTCTTGGAAACCATAAAGAGCATGATCCAAAGTGTCAGTAGAAAGAGTGTCAGTGCACCCCAATACACTCGGCAAACATTTAAATCTACACGATGTCAGTGAAGTGGGTAGGTAGGTAAATGTTTACTATCCGACCTGATTAAAATACATAAAATACAATACTAGTTTATAAGTTTGTACAGATCATTTATGGAAGAGATCTTTTAAATGTTATTGTTTAACATAAATCCCATAAAATACTTATTATCCATTGGGCATATTGTCGAATGTCAAGAGAATAATAATTAAAAAATTATAAAGCGTCCCTGGGTGGCAAAAATCCACCATATTCGCTGTATTTAGGCCCTATTGGTTGTAATATATTTCAAAACTTTAAAAAATGGCTCTCATAATAAAAAAAGAACTATTAAAAAGAATATTAGAAGAGATGGATAACACGACTGTAGTTTCATGGAGTATATAAAATATAGAAAGACACTGAATCACTATCACTTACACTAAGATAAACATTTTGTCCTTAACCTCAAGGGCACATAACTCTTATTAATAAGCCATTGTTCTCGCTGTGGTTCCATCAATTTGTATAGCAGTTTATTCGCTCGTTTATATCATATCATATCTCTCTGTGATACAATTGCAGCGATACAAGTCTTCTTATTTGAATAACATACATTATATATTATAAAGATTGTAAAAATATGTTTTTTGTATACGAGTCACAGCTAACTCACTCGATAATCATCAAGATAGCGTCATCCGCGTGGTCATACTTCTTGTAGCAATATAATTATTAAATAGTTGATCATTGATAACGGTATATATGAAATTAATATAACCTCATTGTGCTACTCGCTCAAGAGCTCTGATAAAAAAATCAATTATGCAAAAAATAATAATTTGTTTATCATAAAAAACGCACTAACTATCAACCTGAAGATCGCAATCTCTATTATTTTAGTTAATTAATCCATATTAAATCTAGACTACCGCCAATCATAAACTAAATAATATTAACAATTTTCATATTATAACGAACTATTTCATATAATCAAAAGCAGAAACTAACCACCGCCTAGTAAGGCAACCCTAGTGGTTGTTCCCCTATTTAACAGCTTTAGTGGCAACCCCAAAAAGGTTTAGTAATGAACCACATGCCCCGTTAATCTTGAATATGCCCTACAGTAACATTTGTCATGTCAGCTACATCACTGTACCGAGAGAATACTGTGTTTTTTATTATTTGATAGCAACATTCGTAATAACATTGCGTGTTTATCTCCACTTAAAAGGACAACGTTGTACGTATAAATGTTGACATGTCTATAAGCTACGTGAAGACAGAAGCTATGCCACACCTGTTTATTCACACATCTACCTAATATTACACTGAGTATTGTAAATTAGTTTTGATGAACTTTTTCGTAATTTCGAAACGTTTTTATAAAAAAATGGAAAATGCCTTCTGTATACATTGTTAACGATACTCGCATCAATATACAAGAGGAGCGCGTGGTAAGTATATCAGTGTGTCTTTCCCAAATTCAAATGAAATTAGACTAGTCAAACTAAAGTTAGGATTAACACTTATACACTATACAAGTTCATATGGTTTGGGTGGCTTTAATTTTCTGGTATCCTGTGTGTTGTCCAATAGCTGTATTACTTCTATGTTGCTATGGATTGGTAATATTATTTCATGTATAAGACGACATCTTGGATAATCTCGTAGATCAATTTGATTTTGAGATAATCGTGCCGTTCTTCATTAGTTAACAAGTCAATTGAAAAGTCCCCGACCTGGCACATAGATGGCGCTACTAGAATTAAAGTCATATGTTTTTTAGTTAACCCTAACCCTCAAAAGATGCGTGTATAAATTCGACACCTGTCGGATCATTAGTTTGTGAATTATAGCATTTTGAGTTAAGCTACTTTTGTTATGGAAAAAATGGATAAAAAGGAATTTTGCGCGTTAATAAAATACAGTTGAAGCAAAAACTTGGCTTGATGCCGAGTTTCCGGACAGTGCCCAAGGAAAATCAACCATCAAGTATGCTAAGTTTAGACATGGTGAAATTAGCATCGAAGACGGTGAACGCAGTGGGCGCTCAAAAGAGGTTGTAACCGACGAAAACATTTAAAAAATCGACAAAATGATATTGAATGACCGTAAATTGAAACTGAATGAAATAGCAGACCCTCTAAAGATATCAACTGACCGTGTACATCATATCATTCAAGAATATTGGGTATGAGAAAGCTCTGTGCAAAGTGACAAAAGTGTTTTTGACCAAAAACAACGACGAGTTGATGACTCGGAGCAGTGTTTGAAGATGATAAATCGCAATAAACCCGAGTTTTTGCATCGATATGTGATAATGGATGAAACATGGCTGTATCATTTCACTCCGACGTCCAATCGACAGTCATCCAAGTAGATTGCACACGATGAATCCGCTTCAAAGCGTGGGAAAACGCAACAGTCGGCTGGCAAGGTTATGGCGTCTGTATTTTGGGATGCGCATGGAATAATTTTCATTGACTACATTGGAAAAGGAAGGACCATCAACAGCGACTATTATATAGCGTTATTGAACCGTTTGAAAGACGAATTCGCCGAAAAACGGCCGCATTAGAAGAAAAAGAAAGTGCTGCTTCACCAAGACAATGAACCGTGTCACAAGTCAGTGAAAACGATGGCAAAAATCCACGAATTGGGCTTCGAATTGCTTCCTCATCCATATTAAAATGGGAAGTGCCGCTCCATCCGCCGTAGTCTCCAGACTATGGTCCTTATTACTACTTGTTCCGGATGAGTCGTGATCTATCTGAGAAGCGCATCACTTCTTATGAAGATACCAAAAAATTGGTCGATTCGTGGATAGCCTCAAAAGATAAATCGTTCTGGAGACTGAATCCATAAATTGCCTGGAAGAAGATGAAATAAAGTAACAGAGATCAACGGACAATACTTTGGGTAAAAAATATTGTACCGATTTTTCACAATAAAGCTTCAAATTTAAAATTTATTTATAATAATATAATATTATATACATTTTCTTGGAAAATCAAAAATAAATTGTAAAACAATCTCCATCTGTTTGGTCTCTAGTTTATTAAAATCAACCCCTACTACTGCAATTACAGTCGTCGACTTTGTAATAAAGCCGCATGGCTTCGCCTTGCTACATTCTAACGTTCTAACTCATACACGAATATTCACCCACGCCACGGATCGTAACAGTAGAATGTAATTTCGCCAGGATGGAGCCTATTGGTCGATTGCCTTTGGGGTCCGGCCACCCACTTGCATTATTTAACAATAAAAGTTCTAACATCCTCGCGTGTATATACCCAATTCAAAAATTAATAAATTACGACCGTTATTATTTCAGATAAAAGACTCGACGACAATAACTAAATTTTAGTAGTTTTTTTTGGTAAATGTACGTATGTGACGGCAAAAGTGCTCTTTTCCTATGCTTGTAATTAGGTTTAATAGTATCCCATAATAGGAGGATAAGCTCGTTGGAGAGGAATGTAAAGTATAATATTTATTAATTTTTATTTTTATTTATTAAATTTAATTGTGATTTTTTTTATTAATTACATCTAACATCAGCTACGCTTAGTACAATCTTAATTTACAAATCAATTTATTACTACTGTTCTGTTGTACTTACATTAATACACAAGAAAGTCGAGTACGGGATTAATACATCAGTATGTATTTTCCTAAATGATTGTGATATTTGAATAAAAATAACACAGGTCTGCAATAAAAACAAGTTTCCGTGACTATTTTTTGAATAAATACTGATTAAATAATATGGGAGAAACTCCATGACTTTAGGATTTTTTTAAATAAATGTAATATCAATACAGCACAATAGCGTTGATAGATTCATTAAAAAGAAGCTTTAAAGCAGTTCTGCTCCATAGCAGCAGTTTTTATACAATCACTCCTGTATACCTCAAAGAAACCTACAAGAACTTGGAATTGGTTCTTAAGAAATTAAAATTGATGAAGCAATTTGTAATATTTATCATGGCAGAAGATGTATCTGGGTCTAAGGCTGTAGAAAAAGTACAAGTAGTGGTCAACAAGATCTACAAATGGACTAGGAGTTGTCCATGCCAATTTTGGGTTGCAGATTCCTGATTCCTCAAGTAGAATCTGTTAAATATCTCGGAATACATCTCGATGGTACCTTAGATTGGAAACATCATATCAGACAAAAAGCAGAGCAGATTAAGACTCAAAGTTAAGCAACTGTACTGGTTAATGGGAAGATACTCTCAACTTGGCTTAGAACCAAAGATATTGGTTTATTAATCAATCAAAGCCAATTTGGGCCTATGGGGTGCAAACAAGTGGTCACAGTAAAACATCAAACCATCTAGTAATCTAACGCAGCAAAAATAAAGTTATAGGATTAATTATGAATGAGCTGCACGATAACCTCGAAATTTTTTTTTATTACTCTTCGTGAGTCCACAATCTGCCCTATTGGCAATAAGTATTTCTTCTGTTTTTATTATACATACATGGCATGTAGAAAATCACTTCATTAAGCAATCTTCTGTATAAAATATTATCTTAATTAATTAGTCTTATTCTAATGCTTATTCTAAACTATACATATGTCCAGTAATCAGATCAGGTGGTGTTAAACGTTTTAGTCTACGCACTTCACTATCACGTCGCATATTTAGCTGATTAGCGAGTACATTGGGATGCACTGACACCCTTTCGAAGTACTTCACACAAACACGTTGGATTACACTCGTTATAGGTTCTAGAGAAATATCGCGTTGTATCACTTTATTTGAAATATAGTACGGAGCATCAACAATGGCACGCAACACCTTATTTTGGAACCGTTGAATGATGGATATATTAGATTTGCTAGCGGTACCCCATAGTTGAATTCCATATGTCCAAATGGGCTTGAGTATAGACTCATACAGCAATACCTTGTTATCTAATGATAACTTGGATTTGCGCCCAATGAGCCAATACATTTGATATAATTTTAGTCCCAGTTGTTTCCGTTTAGAAAGTATGTGCTTCTTCCAGGTTAGGCGTCGATCTAAATGCATACCAAGATATTTAACATGCTCTGCTTGGGGGAGTTGACGATGATTGATATTTACTGGTGGACATGTTCTTCTACGCAGGGTAAACGTTATATGCGTGGATTTTGATTCATTGGCTTTAATGCGCCATGTCTTCAACCATAATTGTATTTGCTCCAGGTGGGTTTGTAGGTTTATTGATGCTGTGACTGGATCTTCATGGGATGCTAAGATTGCTGTATCGTTTGCATATGTTGCCACAGTAGTTATTTTTGTGGTGGGCAGATCAGCCGTATACAGAAGATACACTACTGGAAACCTCGAAATCAAATGGATATACGAAGTGATCCAAGAATTCGCCTTAAAATATGAAATAAGATTACTAAATCACAGCAACGTGGAAGCAATACAGCTACTGGACAACACGTAGAAAATCAGGAGATTGAAGCGAATCAAACCACACGAACTTCTTTAGTCTATAAAAGTATTTTTAACTTTAGCCTAAGTAGTTTAGTTTTCTTTTAATTTGGGAAATATATACTGATGTATTAATCCCGTACTCGCCTTGCTTGTGTATTAATGCAAGTACAACAGTACAGTAATAATAAATTAATTTGTCAACTAAGATTTTACTAAGTATATCTAACGTAAGATGTAATTAATAATAAAAAAATTGTAATATAACTTCTCAAAGATGGAGATTGCTTCAAATACATAGTTTTAAAGTTTTTAGACCTATGAGACGGCTTATGACTGACCCACAATTCATCACGAGCATGACGAATCATCAACTGTTTACTCGACTCAACTCACTAACCTCAACTGGTATACTTTTAAGAAAGTCATAGAGCCATAAATACTTATACTTATATTATACTTTAGGTTGCCCAATTAGTCCAAACGTACATTTTTTTCACCAGAATATTAAGAGAGGAAGAAAAAACACCAAAGAAAATGGAGGGTCCCAATGATATCAGACTACTGTTAGACGCTTCAAATAGGCGAAAATGTAAAGCAGAATCTCACAGGGAAAAATAAGTTTTAGTGTGTTAGTGAACGTATATTAGATTTTAAAAAACGTGTAGTCTTATGACAAAAAAACAAGTTGTATGTTGAAATTACTCTGTACTATGTACAAACATAACAAATATTGATGAAATAAAAACTGTATGAAATATACCAAGACTCCAAAATTCTATTTCGATGCCAAAAAGCAACTAATATATAAAAGAAAACATTTTCAAAATTCTAAATTTATTTTTAATTTCATTATATATTTTCTTAATTTAATTTAAATATTTAAACAATAAAAAACCGATTGAAAATTAATATTTAGTAAAATTTCGTTAAAATATCATAATATTTAATGATTAGTTGGGAAAAAAGAAATTTCGGTTTTTCCTAATAAATGGCTTTAAAGCACTATATATCGGGTAATACTTATTCAATGAAGCCATGCTATAGTGTATTTGAAACAGTACTTAAAACATTCGAAATAATATATAATTTGTTTAATATATAATTATACAACTATACGTTTATGTATTAATATAATACTTATGATATTATTTTTGTTGTTCTGATTTCAACAAAACTCAAGAACATTATTTCACTTTTTTATTTCACACTGGACCGAAGAGTCCAGGTCAATGATAAAACACAAAATATTGAAAGTATTAGGCAAATGTCAACAAATCTTTGATCATCTTTGTCCTCAAGTTATATTATTTCATTAGATATAACCATCTTTCCATCAATATACTATAACAGTTAATTGTGCTAACATAACATATTATAGGCATTTAAAATTACTCTCTGATGATCTCAACTCAAAGTAGCGTATTCTTAAGTAATATTAATCGACCCTTACATTTGGACGTATATTGGACAAATATACGTTAACAGCCGAAGAATTCATGTTAAATTAAAAATAAATACATTATTGAAGATATATTGGCTATCGTTAATTAAAACTTCATTAACAGAAAAAACTGTGGTACGATAGTTGTCTTTTATATTTCGGGATTATGTTAGATTAGTGATGGTATCAGATTATTATCGTTTTAACCGTAAGGCCTTGACAGTGGAAGATGAAAAATTCTTTACAAACTGTCTCATTCTGCTTATTCATGCATTATAAAAGTTTTATGACTCACAAGAAGACGATTTGTCTATTCGAGTGTATGTTTAGTGTTGCAACAAGCGCGTCTTTGACAGATAATTGAACTCAACTTCTAGGTAACCATCGTAAAGAACACCTCATATCACCATATATTTATAAGTTAATAATCTAAACCACCACTTATCTGTATTCAATATTAACAATAAGATAATACAGTTTATTTAATTTGAAACATAATATAAACAAAGCAATAAAATGAATATGTTTGCATTAATTGAACAAATATAACAATTACAATATAGAGGCAGTAAAATAAACTCAAAGTCAGTTGAAATGATGTACTAATAATATTTACTTTCTGGTAATATGACTAACGAGCTGCTGTATTACTCAATCCTCATTTATTTCCTGACCGGACATGCCATCTGAAAATAAATATCCAGTCATACCTCCAGAAATATTAAAAAAATGTAATAGAACAGAAATAAATACCACTTAAAGCATGACAATAATTCATTCAAATTAAATTTCAATCAAAATGAGTAATTAAAGGTCAATGATGTTTTAAAAACAAATTATAATTGTTATTATTTAGTCACTAATGTTATCTGACAGTACATTTAAATTATTGTAGTTTGGGTGTAATAGAATATTTTAGCAATATAAAATGCGATACGGGTGTTGCCATTTATATTTTACTGTCAGAAAAGGGTTTCAAGTTAATAAATTATTATGATTCTCAAACCAGGGAAAAAGTCGGAATACGTTTCCTAACATCGTCCTATAAGCCTATTACGTGTGATATCCAAGGTTTACGAGAAGCTACACATCAAGAGACTTAAAATAATCACAGAAGAAATAAATATTATTCCAAAGCCGTTCCGTTCCGTTGGTTTCCGTAACAAACACAAAACAATAGAGCAACTTCACAGAAGGGTCAATCAAATAAATAAATACCTAACATAAATGAAAAAATCGATATATCTCTCGATATATTTCAAGCTTTTAATAAGGTGTAGCACACTGGACTTCATGTTAAATTGAACAATCTTCTGCCCTATCGGCACTTTCAACTACTAAAGTCATATCTCATAGACAGACATTTCATTGGTAAACGGTATGACGAATACACTGAACTACTTATACCAATTGGAAACATCAGATGCAGCCTAATAACGGTTAGTATTGCCAAAGCTCAAAACATAAATAGTAACCGCGTAACTAAACAATATTACGACGAATATATTAAGACTTGACTTTTAAACCGATATAAAATAATTAATTATTACTTATTAATTAGCAGTTAATACTGATATTTTGAAAACTGACTCTAAGATCGAGTTGATATGCCTAATAAAATTTCAAAAATATGTAAAGCTAAAGACATCCAACCACACAAACCTAATCAATGACCGTTAGATAAAAATGCGGATATCATTTTAAACATCGGGTAATAAAATTACCATACGTCCAGTTTATGAAATAATTAATAACCACCAAACTACGAAATGACTCCATAATTATAACGATAACCAGCGAAAACATTTTATTCTTGTGTCGTTTAAATGGACAAATTAACGATCAGCTTCGGGGACGTTCACAATTTATGGCCTAGACTATCAGGTTTAAGGAAAAGATGTTATTCTGGTTCTAGCGTAGCCACAACTTACGCTTAATTCGATTTGGTTGTTTATTGACAGATGTTTAACTAAATAGACGTGTAGCGTATAATGTGGAATGAATGTAATAAGTTCTAGTATAGGCAACGTCAGATTTAACTCACGTACAACCTATACTGCCCCTCCAGTTTTATCACAATTGAAATTGAATTGGAAGTTTTCGAACCGAAAATGGTGTGGCGGTGACATAAAACAACACAGGTAGAGAGTAATCGTTATAACACCAACAATAAATGAACCAAATCTAACAAAACCGCAATAAAGTCGGAGATTAATCGAATAAAACGAAGATAAAAAACATTGACTCGTGAAACGTTTATTTCAGTTTGGTTATTTGTTGATAAAATATATTTATATATAGTAGATGAAACTCAGGCATGACATCATCATATTCGTAACAATTACCGAAAATAATTTTCGAAGCTATATAACTAACTAAATAAACGTAATTTTTCCAAAATACCGAAAACATCTTCAGTAATCTTCCGTGTATACTTTGACGTACCATTAATTCTTATATTAGAATTTCTTAATGATGCCAGGCAATAATCAGAAACGATAAAATAGAGTCAATAATGAAAACATTTCGTTAATATAAGCACAAAATTCGTACCATAAGGAGGAATATATGGACAGTGAGGACGATGAGGACGTTTGAAGAAATGTAGTGACTGTTGCCAAAGCTATACAAATTTTTAAGCAAGCTTTGGAGTAAAAGAAAAGAACTACCATACAGATATATATTAGTTATTTGTCTACACTTTGTCTGAATTAGTTCACATTAACGGGCATCTGCTATATATTGTGTTTGCCTAATGAAAACGTATTAATGGACTTTTAAAAATACATGTATCTTCACAGTTTGGTCGAGATTGATATTTATTTAATGAAATATATACAGAAAATACAGTAATCCGTCTTGAAAAATTCAACAACAATCAGAGCGAATTCGACGTCAGTGTTTGATGATAAAAAAAGGCCCTTGGACTGAAAAATATAGATGTTTTTTATGGATTTTATAGATATATTCAATTTTGGATAGATAGATATTTTAGATTGTTTTTTCAGCAACACTAGGATGCAAATGTCATTTTGTTCTGATCGAACCTCTCTGGGTATTTTGGCCGTGTGATCATTTTTCTCAATCAAATAAAATTTCTTTCTCATCAAATGTAAAATGAGACACTTTTATTGCTTTCATACCCAACTAACTGTAAAGAGACGTCATGTGATATATGGGGATGCTTTGTAACAAATTTAAAAACTGAAACATTTTATTTACACTATTTTACTTTAATATATTTTTAAGAAATAGTCTATACGTCTTCTAATTGATATTCTCGCATAATTATAATACACAATAGAGAATGACATCCGTCGCTGACTTCAGCATCTCGTTCATCCGCGCAACAACCCATCATCATCAATATACGCACAAAGCTAGACCGTTTCAATAAACGAATGAGAAAAAAAAGACGGAAATTGACAAGACGAGAACAAAAAACAACTGACGGAACCAGAGCAAATCAATTTGAAATTCAAATTCAAACTTGCTTCTCATCGATTGATATTGAAATTTCGAGATCTTTTATTTACCTTCGAAATTAACCGACTGAAACGACCTTTGTATTTTTGCCAAACAATATTTTGTCCGTTTAGTTCGTGTAAAAAATATTTTTCAACAAATGCCAACACATTAATATCAATTTATATTGATATTATGGCAAATTCGGTTAGTTAATTTTACTGCAACAATAATTTTGTTAGAGAGATGTAGTGTGACACTTATATTTTAATATAATATTATTGAGAGTCACGATTTTTTTTAAATCAAAGATACTGCGCTACAAATTAAAGAATTAAGTACCCACTTATTTTATCTGTTTATTTATTCATGTAGATTGCTTAATAAAAATTCATCGGTAAATTTGTTCTATTAAGTACTGTTTACGTACAGTAAATAAAGTTTCCTTTCTATGTTGGGAAATACCCTTATAACTACCCTTCTAATCTTTATACATCTTGATGAAACCACATCCCTTGTTTATCCCTCTAAGAGGTCACAGTAGTAAAATTACAAAAAAGAAATGACAATGAGCAAATAAACTTTAGTGACATCCATCTTTTTATATGATATATGGCAGAGCAAATCAGACGCAATATCTAAGAACTGTACTGATTAGTCGGAAGATACTTCCAGCTTGACCTAAAATAAAGAGATTCTTTTATCAGTCTTTTATGAACCCTATTTGGCCTTAAGGGGTTCAAACATGGTGTTGCACGAAAACATTAAACCAACTAGTAATCCAACGATGCCAAACAAAGTTTTTGGGAAATATATACTGATGTATTTATCCCACACTAGTCTTGCTTGTATATTGATGCAAGTACAACAAAATAATAAAGTAAATTAAGATAGTACTAAACATATCTAATGTAAGATTTATTGAAAAATAACATTTCGTGTGTACGTGTGTGTAATTCATCCTCGTTTAGTTTTTCACTGAAAGTTTGGGTTTTTATTAAGAGACGTATTTGTGAACCGATGAAAACATTCCTTCATGTAAAAATTCTTTGCCTTTTTTGCCATAGCCTTCACAAATTTGGGTAGAGGAGGTAAAATAACGTCTTCAGGGCCTTCAAAGAAAAGTACTTGATATTTGACTTACGCACGTACAAAATCCCATTGTCATGACAAAAATTTAATTAAATTGCCGATTAATAGGTGTCTGACATATAAAAATAGTAGTTGGTGAATCCACATTGCAAACCAAGTAAGTGTCATTACTTTGAGATCAGCCCACACTTTTGACTTACAATATTTCGATTAAAATTTTCGAACCATCAATTAACTGTCATCTGAAGTTAGATTTATTAACATTTTCCTTACCAAAGGTTTATTAAAGACTTTGTAGTCTAGCAATACCATCATTTTGCTTTGCTTTGCGTCCTTAGATAATATCCTTTCCCCTCTCTCAAGCTGTTCTGAATATATTACTGTTAGTGTTGATTAATTATCTATAATAATTAATACATTCTTCCAAATTTGTACTGATATTAATCCGCACTGACGAAAAATTATTTCACAAATAATAATTCTTTAAATTAATTAGAACAAATAAACCTAACTAATGTTTTCTATTTTAGTTAACAATTATATCTGCTAACATAAGAATATCTAATAAACATATATTACATGAGACATTTGTAAAATATACTAAAAAAACTAATTAGCGTTTAAATAAATTATATGTTACGCTAATAACTATTATTATTAATTGATTAATACATAATTTGTTAATGATAACGTCAGCTGTTATTATAGCAATTTACCATAAAAACTTCATTATTTCCATAGCGTCTAGGGCAAAACGAAAAAGTTTTGATGTGTTCCCAGGAAAATGCTAGTCTTTTATCGATTTGGAAATAAATAGTAGTCTGACTGTCTAGACTTAGCCATACCGAATTTTCCAACTAGACCAGTCAATAATCTTCCGTCGTGGAATGACATAGCAACGAGATAAACGCGACGGATATCTTAGAGCGTATTAAGAAGAAAATACGCTTTATTCTCCTACGTAAACTATATAAATTTAACTAAAACATAGATAGATATATTATAGACCTATTAAAAAGATCTCGAATAGAAAAATATTTCAAAGACGTATCCATTATTCTTATATAATAAGTGATTTACTGTACGAACAAGTATTAAAACCTACATGTTTAAAAAAAGAAAATGTATTCAAGAAAATCAAACTATTTGGGTTTGGCTTTATAGTTGTACAGAGATTTTTAAATCATTGTAAAAAGTTTTATATAAAATAACATCGTATTGTATTAAGAAAAACTAGTTCTGGATAGTTTAAAATCACTCCTGAAAAGTAAGTGTTAAGTATCTTTCTATAGTTTCCAATTGTGTAATAAGGTAAGGATGGATAGAGAGTCGTTATTAATACATAAGCCCTTGAAAGGTTCGATGATGATAGCAACATATTCACTGATACAGATTGTTTTGATAACACATTTTTAACATGCTGCATGATATAGTTTGTATTGCAGAGACATATAGTTAGAGAATGAGACCAAAGTATTGACAGCTGACGGATTGCCTATTATTGTAAATATTTAGAATTAATAACATAGGAAAAGAAAGTGACATCTACTGTTGACGTAATAAAACTTTAAGAAAATTTTAAGATAGTATCTATTGAAAAGAGAAAACATTACAATCAAGACTAAAATTCGTCTCATTCGAATGCTTATCTTGTCTATCCTTCTGTATGGTTCTTGTATGATAGTCTGGTATATGTAAGTCTTTCATATCTGATGCTTGAGACAAATTCAAGATGTTTCTATTCAAGATCGTATAAGACAAAAAGCTATTCGTATAAGACAAAAAAATTAAACCCGAGATATGTTAAAAAAATAAGGAGAATATAGAAATTAGCACTATTTTCGTTGTGTTAGCAAGAATCTATAAATGACTTTACTTCATGTAACTGTTTCTGCTCACAAAAATGTAAAAAATCAATTTAAAAGTATGTTTTGCATAACATTAAAAGTGATTCAGAATAATCACAAAGCTCTAGTGTTTTGTGAAATTGCATTAAACAATGGCACAATGTCGCGTTGATCGCGTTATTCGTTGTTTCTTCAAACACACCCCGTATAATGTAAAACAATGATAGAATAAACATCGCGCAATAATGTTTCCACTTTTATCAAACATTGTTTCGCTATATCAGCAAGGTTATATGTTAAGTAAACTAACAATGAAGGAAAAACCAGTAACTTTTTCGGTGTATATCTTCTTTTCGTGTTAATAGCTGGGGTACAAAATTACATGGATATGTAATTCGGTCGAGCTAATTTGGATAATGGACTTTCGCCGATATAGGTGTTACGTCGGCACATAATACAATTTTAATGCAAATGGGTGCGTGCAGTGAAGCGTTTCAATCAGTAGCTGAAGTTAGAAGATATTTCTACTTATATTGAGCTTATTTATTTAAGTCCTTATATACGCTGAAATGACAAGTTTGAAATCGAATTATTTTTATCAAAAAACCATGCAATATATCTGTCTAATGGACAATAACTATCTTATGTCATTTACATTATATAATGACAGGTAGAGGATCGCTATATTAAGTGATCTTTGTTACAAATTTAGAAACTAGAATTTACTAGAATTAATTATAATTTTATCTTATTCTAAAGATCATTTTATGTCTCTATTAATGTTTGGATGAGAGTACGGATGCCGAAAAAATATAGATATATCGATATTTTTTTGACCGATATATCGATATTTCTTTCGGTCGATATTTTCCATACCTTCTTTATTTTTCTTAAACATTTTAAAAAAAATAATAAAGATTTAGTATATTTTGGAACTTAATTGTAACAAATATCGATATTTTTAGCCGATATTTTTTTGACCGATATATCGATATTTCTTTCGGTCGATATTTTCCATACCTTCTTTATTTTTCTTAAACATTTTAAAAAACCATTTATTTACTTTTAATAATAAAGATTTAGTATATTTTGGAACTTAATTGTAAAGATTTTGTAAACATAACAATAAATATTGTAAAAAATTATCGATATTTTTTAAAATATATAATACAAAAATATTTTTTTTAATATCCATATATCCCCTAGATGAGCCCCCCTACGCACTTCACTGATACACGCATATTCAACTGTTTGAATAGAGAAATATAATACAAAACTAACTTTGTTTGATATAGTTTTAAGATAACCTATTCATTTATATGAAAACTTTCAATTCAGTAGAATATACAATTTTACGAATAGCTAGAAGTGACAAAAGGTATCAACATTTTTTTATTACAAATTATTGCGTTATAAATATATAAGTATGCATTTCCTAACTTAAAATTAAATTAGACTACTAATTAAGCTAAAATTAAGAGTAACACTATTCAAGTTAATGTGGTTTTGTTTGCTTCAATTGTCATATTGCTTTTAAGTTACTGTAATTTAATAACCCTTTTTAATGTTTTAAAACGAAATCTTGGATAAGGTCATCGTTCAATTAAGGTAATGGTAAGCATTGGTAAATAATCAAAGAACTTTGTTTTGGCAACGTTAGATTGCCAGTTGGTTTGATGTCTTAGTGCAATCCCATATTTGCACCCCATAGGCCGAAATAGGCTTTATATTTAACTGATAAACCAATTACTTTCTGGGTCTTATTTGTTTTGCTTTTTACTAAAGTTTTTGGTTAAAGTTTGTCTATCTAATGTTTCTTTTCGTCAAAACCATTAGGAGTGGCAAAAGTAGATTGGAATTATCTGTTAGGGTCTCGAATTCTCTATATAGCAAAGGATTTTCTTGTTGAGAAATTGTGATTTTATAAGGTAATTATTATACTGATTTTTTAAAGAAGACTTTTTCAATCAGTGCCAGATCCTGGCTCTACCCAAGAAGTAGCAATTTACTGTTGACAATAATAGAGTATATTTGGTTACAATCCATTTTACCCAAGAAGTAGCAATTTACTGTTGACAATACTAGAGTATATTTGGTTACAATCCATTCTTACGTGAAAATCAGACTTGTCGATTGATTAATCTATAAAAATACGTTGTAATATCATTTAAAACTACATTGTCATAATAATATCTATCTACCTCTGTACGTTAAATAAACGTGAAATTATTTTCCTAAGATAGCCTTTGGGATTGGTTTAAACCACACGGCCAAGAATAAATTAAACTTTACTCAAACCGGTATACACGCAATATTTAAATTAAATTACTTTTGTATGTGCTTGCACTGATTTACAATTTGGTTTCGGTCTCTCCAAACTGCACAGGCGACAATAACAATAAATGAAATATCGTTTAACATATTTAATAGATTAAATTGAATATGGTTAGACTAAATTTTAATGAATACGATTCTTGTACTATATTTAATTGTTATTGACTGTTGCATTATATTATATGTTTCAATAACATTTTGAATTGGATCAAATTCTAAATATAGCGAAGAATCAATATAATATTGTGTTTATGTTATATAATTATATTGTGTATATAATGATGCTTAAAAACCTGACAAACCGACAGAAGAAATTGGATCTTACAGGCCTATTTCGCTGCTACCTGCGATATTAAAATTCTTTGAGAAATTGGTGATACAACGTATTAACCTATATCTTATTTTTTCGAAAGAAAATTTAGAGTATCACATGAAGGGGTATTATCAACACTTAAACCCATTTCAGCTGGAGTTCCCCGGAGTACTGCATTTGGAACACTCCTATATCTGTTATACATTGCTGATATGCCAACAACAAAAGAAACGGTATTTAGAACATTTGCTGATGGCACAGATATCATGATGAAAAATATATTTTTGCCTAAGGCTGTAGAAAAAGTACAGTCATCGATATCTATAAATGGATTAGAGACTAGAAATACAGTTTAATAGCTCTAAATCTGTCCATGTTAATGTTGATTCCTCAAGCATAATCAGCTAAGTACCTCAGCATCCATCTTGACGGTAAGTTAAATTGGAATCATCATGTAAGACAAAAAGTGGACAGATTAGATTCAAAGTCAAGCAAATGTACTGGTTAGTCGGAAGATACTCTCAACGTGACCTAAAAACTAAGAGTTTGGTCAGTCAATCATAAAGCCAATTTGGAACTATGGGATGTAAATATGGAACTAAACCATCAAAACAACTAGTAATCCAACGAAGCCAAAACTACGATTAATTACCAATGCTTATCGCTACGTAACTAACGAAGAGCTGCACAATGACCTCGAAATCAAGTGGATTTAGGAAGTGATCCAAGATTTCGCCTTAAAACATGAACTAAGATTGCTAAATCAAAGCAACGTGAAAGCAATGCAGCTACTGGACAACATGCAGGAAATCACAAAGTTAAAGCAAACGAAACCACACAACCTTGTATAGTGTATAAGTATATAACTTTAACTTAACTAGTTTAACAGGTCAATTGAAAAGTCCCCGGACTACCATAGTAAAACACATTTTTTTTACGAACGAAAATTTCTTCCCAGCGAGAATTCTTTTGATATCTGAGAACATGAAATAGTTGCTGGGGGCCAGATCTGGAGAATACGATGGATGAGGAAGCAATTCGAAGCCCAATTCATGGATTTCGTCCTTCAAACGGCCCAATAACGCTATGTAATAGTCGCTATTGATGGTCCTTCCTTTTTCAAGGTAGTCAATGAAAATTATTCCATGCGCATCCCAAAATACAGACACCATAACCTTGCCAGACGACTGTTGCGTTTTCCCACGCTTTGGAGTGGGTTGATCGTGTGCAGACCACTCGGACGACTGTCGATTTGACTTCGGAGTGAAATGATGGGGCCATGTTTCATCCATTGTCACTTATCGACGCAAAACCTCGAGTTTATTACGCTTGATCATCTTCAAATACTGCTCTGAATCATCAACTCGTCGTTCTTTTTGGTCAAAAGTTCAGTTGATATCTTTAGAGTGTCTGTTATTTCATTCAGTTTCAATTTACGGTCATTCAAAATCATTTTGTGGATTTTTTTAATGCTTTCGTCGGTAACAACCTCTTTTGGGCGTCCACTGCGTTCACCGTCTTCGGTGCTCATTTCACCATATCTAAACTTAGTATCCCAATCGTTGATGGTTGATTTTCTTGGGGCAGTGTCCGGCAACTCGGCATCAAGACTAGTTTTTGCTTCAGTTATATTTTTTCACTTCAAAAAGCAATATTTTATCAACACGCGAAATTCCTTTTTATCCATTTTTTTACAATAACAAAAGTTGCTTCACTCAAAATGCTGTAATTCACAAACTAACGATCCGACAGCTATAATGATGACATATCTAACGTAAGATATAATTACTTAGATTAAAACCGCTGTTATCTATTTTTATACGAGATTTTATACGAATTTGAGGAACGATGTGTAAAAATTACGGCATACACGTACAACATTCTTATACCCGTGATGGGACTTGGGACAAACTGCACATTCAAATATAATATCCGTGTTTATGAATTAATCCAGGAAAATACTAAAGATAAGATGCTTGACAGAAAAATAATTGGAGTGAAAACTGCAACGTAGAAATTTCTATCTGGTTCGAACGTTATTTCTGCAGCAATGCGGAATCTATCATTAATATATCCACGTAATTATGAGAGTTTAATTAACAATGAACAGAACCGATTATTATATAATTATTTCCAGCGCGAAATGCAAAATCCTTTCGAAAACCAGTTACGCAAACGCATAACAGTGCATGAAGTCGTGTCCGGCCGGGAGGAACAATGTAAATATGACGAGATGAATGTACGGATCGACCTCAGCGAAATCAATGGTCAATATTTAAGTAGCCGGAAAAGACACGAACAGCATTTGAATGTTAGGCGGCAAAAAATGCACTTCCGAACTCAGATAATAGCGGCAGATAACTTTCGAGCAACGCCGTTCGCATATCCTAGTCTTACCGCTCGATAAAGACGTGGCCATTAGATTCGAGAATATTACTAGTGATCGCCCTGTGGTCGAAGTTATTAAGTTAATCATTTTTCTCTCATAACAGATTAAAGGGAATATGTTACTAAAAGTTTTTTTGTCGCTTAGGCGGGTGTCGTCATTTCGCGACTATACAATAGTACGGTGCTGATCTAAAGGGGACGGGGACAGACAAAGTGTATATATAAAATAATAAATTAGCCGGCTTGGTGGCGCAGTGGTAAAGGCGATGGGACGGTCCTCCTACTGTTGCGATAGCCGCGGGTTCGAATTCTGCTGGAGCACGGTCGTAAATTTATGTTTCTGATTGTTTAACACTTGTGAATGTTCTAGGCAAGGGTGTAAAATCCGACAAGAAAGAAAATGATCACAGTCACGCCAGTAACCAGGCTGGGTAAGACCGGATGTCTTCTGGGATAATTTCTAAGTTGTTCACTGGCCAGTCGGTAGGCTTAATGCCGAGGACCGTGGTTCGGAGCCCACGTTGGTAAAAGGTGACTTTCAAATATATTTAAAAAAATAAATTAATAAATAAATAAAATTAATAAATAAATTAAAATAAATTAACACAAACAGGGGGGTTAAAAGTAAAAATAATGTATATACAATTTAAAAATGAACACACTGACTGAGATCATTTTCCTTGTCGGATTTTACACTATTGCCTAGGACAGTCACAAACAAAAAAATTACGACCGTGCCCCAGCAGGATTCGAACCCACGACTATCGTAACAGTAGGTGCACACAGTGCGCCAACCAAGCCGGCACTATTTTTATTAAAGTAATAAAATTTCAATTTTTAATTGCGCTTTCTGTGGCTCTTCAGTTCGTACAATCCAGCAAGCATCAAATATTCTAGAAAAAGTATTTCTTAAAATTAAGCTGAAAAACTGTTATTATATTATAGAATTGGAAGCATCACGTTAGACAAAAAGCAAAACACATTAGAACCAAAATAAAATAACTATACTGATTAGTCGGAAGATACTCTCAACTTGATCTAAAATCAAAGAGGTTGATCTATAAGACAATTATAAAGTCAATTTGCAACCTATGGGGTGCAAATATGGAGTTGCACTAAAAATTCAAATCAGTTAGTAATACAGCGCTGTCAAAACAAGGTTCTTCGATTGACTACCAATGCCTATCGCTATGTAACCAATGAAGAACTGCACGATGACCTGGAAATCAAATGGATTTGCGAAGTTGTGCAGGATTTCGCCTTGAAACATGAAACAAGATTACTAAATCATACTAACGTGGAAGCAATACAACTGCTGGACAGTGCGCAGGATGTCAGGAGATTGAAACGAACAAAACCATATGAACTTGTGTGAACATTTAGTGTATATTATTAGTGTAAACTATAGCTATAATTGAGGAATACATACTGATGTATTTTCTCGCACTCGTCTTGCTAGTTAATTAATCCAAGTACATAGGAAAAGTAGTAATAAATTAATTGTAAATTAAGATTGTACTAAGCGTATCTAATAAAGATATTATAAAAAAATATTATAGCTTGCGTTTATTTTATGGAAATGTTATAGGGACGGGAACATTAATAGGGTTTTATCTGATATACAGTATTGTTTATTTCTAATTTACAATGCATATCTTTTTGTTATATTTCTATGACATTAAACTCATATTGCGTCATATAATCTAGTGATGTTGAATAAGTTCTTTTAAACAATGATCTAATCAACATGATACAAATTCCAATGTGGTACATAAGTTTGGTCAGTTCTAATTTTGATAATACTTATGTCCTTGATAAATAAATTTTACCAATTTATTTCGCATTATAATTTAAAACAATTTTAATTTATGATCTACGTTATTAGCTGCGGTAAAATGTCCTTAGTATATATTTATCTCTTCGTTAAAATTGTCTATAAATATCAAGTGACTTAGTTCTGTTTGAAAAATAGCACGTCCTATTATATACCTTAATAGGAGAGCCGGTTTCTTTTTTGACGTCTATTAATGATCATAGATCTCCATTAGTCACATTAAATTATGAATGTTGTTTTTGTAAATGTCCCTGTTAGTTATATGAACTTGTATTTTTTATAGTACGTTTTAAATAGTCTGTGTTTGCTAAAATAACGTTAAAATTAAGTTTAATAATTGAAATTCTAGTTACAAGTTATCAAATCGTTCAATAAGTTCGCGGTGTGTCATTTGCTTTTTCAATAGTAGAACGAAATCCTCGATTGTTTTTGGAAATTTCTTATTAGACTTTTTACTTATGTTTGTAAGTGGTCTTGTTAATGTTGTAAAACTTGCATCTATATTAAAATATTGTTAAGTTTTAACGTTTTCAAACAGACCGTTAAAATGTATTTAATTCCTAATGTTTTTGACATAATATTATATTAATATAAAACACCAAGTTAAAGGCCTTTAACCAAAGTTTAATCTTTAAAAAATAATAAAATGTATTCGCTTTCACTAAACGTTGTTTCAAGTCATTTATGGGCAGAAATCAATAGCCTCGAACTCATGCAAACACTAAGCAAAATTTGTAACATCGCGTTAAACAAACAGCAGAGCAGATCGAACTCAAAATCATATTACTCAACAGTAATGGTTAGTCGGAATATACTCCCAACGTGACCTACAATTAAAACGATTTATATTTACTATCGATTTGTGAAACAAAAAAAATAATTTTTTGAAGCTTCTATACCTATTTCCCCATTTAACTTTAGCTTAAGTTGTCTAAGCCCCTCACTGATCTTGCTTGTATATTAATTCAAGTACAATGGAAACATAGTATAATATATATCTAATGTAAGATAAATTTATAAATAAATTTAATTGAATTTCGATCATTGATAGGTTACCACTACGAATGAATGTACTAAAACTGTCCTAATACGTGCAGCGATAAGGAAAATGCATTGTAGAAAATGAGAATTCGATTATATTGTTAGTGTTAAACAAATTAAATGAAACTGACCATCGTGAGAATAGTAACAGCATTAAAAGATAGTAAATTGCAATAAAAATTAACTTGTAGACAGGAACATTGCATTTTAACCAAGTTTAGCGAACCATATCACGCTCAATCAAGTGTTACACAAACAGTATGTGTCATACAAAAATGCGGGATTTTTTAAATACATTTCTAAAATTATTGCAACAACATAAAATATATGATTTTTTTTACTTTAATTAGACGCAAAAATCACTAATTAGATTACGTAAATATAATAAAAAGTAGAAAATAAATTACATGTTAATTATTCAGCTAAAGGTGAAGATATTGCGAAAAAAACGATTTATTATAGTTTTTTTTTGTGACCGTATACCTGAATAACAACTATTTTTTTACCCTGACAAGAATAAAATGAAAGTTTTAAAACAAAACAAAGCGTAGACTCCGAATTGTTTCCTCTTTATTGATTGATGCGCGTATCACTGAATAAGTTATGCCATCGGATACATGCTACGTCTTTAAATGAAGAAGTTGAGTATCTAAACTTGAACTAAAAAAAAACTGAACAAAAGCTGAAATTATTAATTTTTTATTGATTGGTTTTCAGTATAATTTCTCATTATCTTCCGTATTTTTTCTTTATTTGCGAATAATTATAAGAATCAATAAATATAATAAAGTAATTTAAATTAATACAATATATTCAGTTTTTTTATTTGATAAAAATATTCTTCCTAAAACCGTGATTAAAACTGTTTTAAACAAAGCTTCAAAGTTCTGCGTTTCTCTTTAACATGCTTTTTATACTTGAGCTTGATATTTAGAGTTACACCCAAGTACTTGCAGTGTTCGAATATTGAAATGAATCTTTCCGACAGGTAGTCAATTTTTTGTATATCAAATCCATATGTGTCGACTTTGCAGTATTTAATTGTATCCGCTATTTCTTAGTCAATATTACTCCTTCACATTTTGAGGATATCACTAGAATAGAGTAGATACAACATTGGTCAAGCACACTACCTTGTGGTTCATCCGCATTAGTAGGGTTTTTTAGATCTTTCCCCATAAAAATAAAAATGTCGGATTTTCATAAATTAAATTGTTTTTTATTTAAATTTCATTGGTCTATAAAATTTCACGTGCTCCACGTGAATGGCAAATTTTATCAAAAGACCAATCAAATGTCTTCACAACAAAATGTTTCCTTTACAGGTGCCTACCTATTGAAAAAGTATCTGAGGAAAAGAAATACTGCCCTGCAATATTACTGGATGTCTCACAAGCTTTTGATCGGGTTTGGCATTTAGGAATAATCTGTGAGATGAGCAATTTTTTTCCGCGTAACTATTGTCAACTACTGAAGTCATACTTTTTCGGAAGAAAATTTAGAGTATCGCACGAAATGGCGTTCCCGACAAGTATTTCGGCTGGAGTTACACAAAGTAGCGTCTTAGGACCTCTCTTATATCTGCTCTACACTGCTGACATTCCAACAGCAAAAGAAACACTACTTGGAACCTTTGCCGACGATACAATTATTATTGCAAACGACATAATTCTGCCTAGGGCCGTAGAAAAAATACAAGGGGCAGTCAACAAAATCTACAAGTGGTCGAAAGATTGGAAAATTCAACTTAATAGCTCCAAATCTGCACACGTTAATTTTGCATTGCGGCGAAATAATAACTCAAAGGATGCCCGATTCCTCAAGCAGAATCAGCTAAATACCTCAGAATATATCTCGATGGTAAGTTAAATTGGGAACATCATATTAGACAAAAAGCAAAAAAGATGCTAATAATAGAGATTTAAATTGGTCTATCTAGATGTCGGAGTTAGCTTTTCTGAGTTTTCTCTCTATTAATCAAAGGCTTGGGTCACGCCCGGGATACTTAATCCATAATAAATTATGTGTATTTATATATTTTTATTTATATATTTATGACAACATTGTTTTTCAATCTTCTAAACAATTTCTTAAATCAATTTCTACATGAATTAAAGTTTCCTTTCGAGTCAAAATGAAAAACCCAAAGAACTTCTTCAGTATAAGGACACTCAGAAGGTGAACAGAACTAACTCAGTATTTTAAATTTTGATGAAAAATTCCCGAATAATCTATTGACAGCGGAAATAACTCACAGCACGATGTATATGTTTTACTACTTATTGATCATATGCTAAGAGAACTATAATTACTTTTCGGACAAAAAGCTCACCAAAAACCGAAATATTAATCAAACGCCGATCACCATCAATATTGACAATAAATTACAAGAGACAACCGTCAAAACAGTCATTTATTTCACGATACAGTGAACCACAGCCGACTATAATCACCGCTAGTCGGTATTACTGTAATAAACGATTCGTAAGGCACTTGTTTCGAGAGGTAATTAAATACCAAAGACAAAGGACGATCGAACTGGCGCAGTGAAATTGAAACGCGGACCTATAGTAACAATAATAATAATAATAATGAATAAGATTGGCGAAACGAACCTGAACGGTTTCAGGGTGGTGGGAGTCAAGGTTTCGGATCCGTGTGTCGAGATTTTTCGGTGGACACGGTGGCGGAAAAAAACGTAGCGGTGATCTCTTTCCGAAGGTCAGTATTCGGGGGAGAACCTTGTCGATTTTGTTTCGTCGGACTTTCTTTGTTTGCTCGGATCCAAAGTCACGCTATCCGCGACAGAGGCTGCAATATAAATGTGTGGCCTAGGGATGTCGGCCCCGGAGAGCTTTAGCGATATACCGGAGAACCAGAAACGTTTTGGATACTTCTATTTAACATTTTTAACAGTATGGATATTTCTTCACTCTAACCTTAATTTTCCACGCAAAATCTTTCGGTAACCTTGAGAAGAGACTTGGTGGGGGGAGGGGGGTAAATATTAAAACAAAAGTTTGATATGCAGCTTCAAAAACCCTAAATTTTCGTAGAAAGTAGGGCTTTTCTCCAAAAAATAACTGGAAGGAGAAATCTCAAAACAAAAATTCGATACTTTACTTCAAAAAACTTAGGTTTTTAACATTAATATTTTTATTCGAAACTGAACGTTCGATACTCACTTCCATAACTATCGATACGATATACTAGATATCGAAAGATATCAGCCAAAAAAATATCTATATATGGATATTTTTCGGTATACCTAATGGACCATTAATAGTATTTAATTTGGAATAGTCCATTTTTATTAGGTAAACAAAAATAGGATTTTGTTAAATTAATTAGTCCGCATTATATAAGGTGTAGTAAAAATAAGTTAAGCTGGGACTCTTGATTTTTGCAAGCTTAAATTCTTCACTTGTTGAATTTTTTAATGCTTTCTTGAACGCTTTCTTTCTTTTCCTCACCAATAATGCAGTTCATGATGGATAGGAACAGGTTTTAACCACTTGGTGCTAGGTCCGGACTATAGGATGGACGTATAAGAACCTCCCACTGTTTCTGGTGTGTAATTTTCTTGATAAAACGTAATTTTGGATCTGATGGCCAAACTTGGCCGCTTCTGGGCTATTTCTTCTTTCATAGGGCCCACAAGTTTGTATAAATAGTTTGGTCGTAGGATAGCAATCTAAAAACATAAAATAATATGAACACCTGACATATGCACTATTTATTTATTAATAAGGTTCAGCTCTAATTCTTCGCAGGATATTGTCTGAATAATTTCCAACGGAATGTTGTTCCATTCTTGTACCAAAACATCCACCAATTTCTTCTATTGCTATCTTGCTAAAACTTCCCATACCGGTCCAATTATGTAGATATCCTGCGATTGTTTCAGAAAAGATTTTTGATGATGCTCTAATGCTTTTCAAATCAAGACTGAACCTTTTTGGCTGTGTGTATGGACGTATTATCATCTTGAAATGTGGCAGTGTTTGGCAGCAATATGTTAGTCAGTGATGTGAATGAGACATCCAGTCGAATAAATTGTCCAGGTTTTATGATCGTTGCATCACTTTTTTAACAGGTTAGTCCCGGCTTCCGTTATTAAGAGTTTCGCAATCACAGTCGATCCATGAACTATTCACATTTTCAGTCGCCAAGCTTGCGTTTTCACTTTTATCGGATAAAACAGCATATTCTTTTTCCGCTAGTAGCTTTGATGCAACTTCTAACAAAATTGAGTCAACCCTTCATAAAACTCTTAAATATCCATAAACATTTTCCAGTCACCCGATAAAGTATGAAGATATGGAAGACGCAGATTAATTATAATTGATGCCATTGCTCAATAAAAAAGAAAAAATGATAAATAAAAATATTCATGAAACTCACATTGAAACGCTTAAATGAATTAAAAGGTCCCAACCACTATGAGTCCCTCTCTAGTACAACCTCAAAAAACTACCATCCGGAATCCAACAGTGCCAGAAAACAATTTCCATAACATAAAATCAACTTACATTATGGCATTTACATTTACAGAATATCGATTTTTATTTTTAAAAGTATCGATATATCTCTTGTAAAATATCGATATTTTTCCTAGTTGTTGCAAAAAAATTTCGATATTTTTTTCCAATATATCGATACATTTTTTCAAATCCGAACCATCGATATTTTTCTGGGCGGTCTATATCGGTACATTCTACGACTATTTGTAATAATATATTGTTAAAACTTTTTCTAGTGATCAAGTATTATTCCTATTAGTATTTTTTCCAATTCAAAAAACTTTCAACGATAAATGATAATATCGCAAAACAACATTAGCGAGTTATGCGATAGCTAGATTGTAGCGGGTGTTTTATCTAAAACTATCATATAAACTGCAATAATAGATAATTTATTGGCATATTTCAACGTCACGTTTCGATAACACAAATACATGACACCGATATCATTAATACGAACGAATCAGCTACTCTGTGATGCTTCCTCTACTTACCATTTAAAGGGCACTGTTATTATTTGAATAAAGGAACTCACCTGAAACAGAAGAAATAGTCTTTTAATCATACTAGTTTGTTTAATCTAATTATATATCATTACCAGAATAAGCGTATTTTAAATATGGAGTAGACAATTTCAGTAGTTGTATTATCTATGATGTTTAACAATTATAAAGATATGGAATAGAATATAAAGTCGGGAAAAGTCTTGATCTGTCGAAGACCGTATTTTGCAAATTAAAAAGAAAGATTTGAAATTTTTATGGCATTTATTATATGCACTATTTTAAGCTAATACGTGCACATTATAGTTATTTATCTACAAGAGGAATATATATGAACTGTAATCATACACATTTCCAGCTGACATACGCAAATTACATCATGACAATAGGAAAACAAAACAGCCAAGCTATGTCCGTAAATCGGCCGACAATGCATCGTCAGACGTTATAATTAACGACAATAGGGACTTTGGATTTGCAATTTGCATTTCGCACAGCATTGCCTACCGTATACTTGAACTTTGTTTCTAAAATTAACAACAGAGGGCAAATTGGTCAAACAGCCAGAGCCGTATTACGACAATGATTACCCAGGTCTGGAAACCAAAAAGCTGTTCGAGTATTTTTAACTGATTTCTCTGTATTAAGGTATGCTGAAAACGAATAATAAATAATATGATCCATTACGATATTGCACAATGTGATCTTTTCACTCATCTAAAAGAAGTGTAGGAATGTTCGTCTGGTCGGTCGGTATATGTGGCTGTCGATGCGATTGTTAGTCCGAACACTCACTACTATTTTGTGGAAGGCATTCGCATTTCGATGGTCTTTTATAGCCGGGAACCGCATGGTACCAATCCACCAGCATTGCCAACTTTTGAACTTGGTCGCTACATCACAGGGACTGCTTATGAGATGGGAATCCAACCTTAGTTTTACGGGATCATCTGCCATCGAAAGAGTAGCTGGACGTCGTTTCTGCCATATTGTTCACAACAGCAGGGAGTTGCATTGTTAAAGGAGGACTAGCTACTTTTCTGTGCATAATCCACTTTAATCTCGTTTAAATAATTTATGAATGGTAAATTCTTATCAGTAAGCTCCATCGTGAGTAATTTAATCATTTTAAATACTATTTATCCGCATTTAAGAAATTAACGGGCATGCAGATGAAATACTTAACTATTTAATGAACAATAATTTGTTATGGTTAAATCCAATCTTATATTAACACAAATTGGTGGCTTATTAGAGCGGTTTGTATGTATATTTTAAATAGATTTGTGTAAATAGGGACTAAAAGTTTAAATATAATGAATTAAAATTTAGGAAAATGATAGTGGTTTTCTCGATCTATGAGGTTGGACACTTTTTCAAAAGGTCGCAAGTGTCACATGAGCTAGTAGGTCTTCCACTTTTTGGACATAACTTTTTTTTGTCCAACACGACCATAGGTTTTTTTTTAACGACTTGTAGAATGAAAATTAATTGAATTAGCCATTCCTCTGTACTCATGTTGGAAGGAGGGATACTCGACACTATTATAAAGATTATATATTGGACTTTCTACTTGAATTATTATATCTTTTGTTGATATTCTTGATGTGTAAGTTCCTAAATAATCTTTGTCAAGAAAATTGTCTGGCGACCGCTACATCACAGGGACTGTTTATGAGATGGGAATCCAACCTTAGTTTTACGGGATCATCTGCCATCGAAAGAGTAGCTGGACGTCGTTGGTCTTGGGGCGTTCCGATTTGTTTGAGGGTATCTATAAGTATGGTGCCTTACGTGCCCCATTTCGTGGTGCGAGGATTGTTATTTTCAATATTAAGCCATTAAAAATAATCAATTCTTCATTGCCTAATAATTATTCCATAAAATATTCCTTTTAATTTACATATTAGTTGTTATTGTAAATTATAACGATATAAAAACATCGACGAATAATAGAATTACTGATTATTGATGACATCTGACAAAATCACATATAACATTTAAATAGGAACAGTTTAGATAATAAAAATAATAGGTGCACCAAATAGATATGACATTTAATTCGTTCGAGTCTCATCGACGTCTATTTTCAGAATGCGGACTTGTGCCATTGACAGTGCTAAATTAACTCGAGCAAAAATGGTACGACAATGGAGTGACTAACTATTCTTAAATCAATTCCGTTTTTCAATTGAAAGCGACAGATCAGATTGATTTTAATCGCGTTCATTTATATTCCTAACAGGTCATTGTAATTTTAATTTAAATATAAGTAATCAATTGATACTATGTACTGATAACAATACGTAATGATATTGTCAACATTCCTTTTTCTGTTCGAAATATAGTTTGGATATATATACTGCACGACAAAACTTTAGCATTTTTTTCAAAGTCTTAATAAAAATAAACGTGTGGCTTTAATGATTTAATAATGCTGAACAACTAAATACTATCAAAGATTAGTGGAAAAAGTTAAGTCAAGAGTATGTTAAAAACCTATGTGAAATGCTGCCAAAGAGACTGATTGTTTTCATTACTGAAATAAAAATTTAAAATATTGATTTTTTACTTTTTATTTTACCTAACTGTTCTATAGCTTTGTCCTATAAGTATAGAACCTGAAAGTAAACAATAGATGTCTCTTTGTAATGTTTATATGAATATCATGTAGAAAGAAAGTATCAAGAAAAATATAGTGTGTTAAAATATATCGCGGAGTTATCCATAAAACTGACAAAATAAATTATTTAAAGCTCATCTAAGAATTTAAAATTCACTATAAAATATATAAAAGTACTTTGTGTTAAATAAATTGTGGGGAAAAGTTTTAAAATGCAAAAAAATATTATAAACATACAGAAATAAATTAAAAAATTGAAAAGAATTTAACGTAATGAAGCTTCATTAATATTGAGATAATAAAAACAGGATTTGTTTTGAAAACATGGTTACACACTACTTACTCTAATATTGTCAGAACCGGATCTTCATTTAAAAAAAAATGCTATCGAAAAGCCTAAAAACAACCAAAAATTAGTTTATATATGGAAAAAGCAAAAAGACCACTTGGGTGGACTAAAAATTGTATAATTTACCAAAATTGCTATCATTTTAAAATATAAAGCTTTACTAATTTGTCAAAAATATTAACATAGTGATATGTGTATGGCAATTCTAGTTTGATTATTTTATTATTATGTTTTTATTTAAATGAAAGTTACAGAAAAGTAAAATCGACTTTTCCCTGAGTTAAATTTGCTCAAACAAAAACAACAGAAGTAATCATATTTAATAGTACAAAGAAAGGAAAAGAAAACTAATTAATTTTCTTAATCATTTTGCTTCATCCTAGGAAATAACAGTTATGACGATTCTTGAAGTCGAATATAAAAAGTTATTTCAGCAAATAAATTAAATAATTATTAAATCCTAGCACGAACAGAATGGTCTGTATATTACGATGCAAAAAAGTAAAATAGTTTTATTAGTAAAACATTTATTAATCACTGAAAAGTCGTAAAACAGTGTTGCCACATTTATCAACTTCTGGTAGATCTACCTATTTATCTCGTAGTCTTGTTTGTAACAAACATAACATAAATCTACTTAACATTCTATTAAAAATAAGTGGCAGAGCAACAAGTTTGCGTTTCCCACTCGTGAACATTTCTGTTGATAAAAGAGAAACTTTTTAATGATTTAGTTATTAATTTAAATTTAGTATCAATACATATTCGTTATCTATTACATCTATTACAAAAACTGCTTTATTTGTTTAAATAAACGTGAAAATATGAAAATTATTCAAATAATAAAAATAACTATATATCTCAGAACAGGTCTCATATTTTTGCTACAAAGCTTGAAATAATGATTCTTCATCAGGTTTAGTAATTTTTGCTGCCACTTGGTCGACTCCAGCGGTCTTACCATATTTTAATGAAGTTATTGCTATTCGGAATTCGTCCATTGTTGGCTCGTTATAAGAAACTTAAGTTTCTGGATTTAATATATAAGTTTCAACAATCATATTACGAATAAAGTCCGAATATAGACCACAATATTTTTACCAATGTATTTTGATTCAGCAACATCGTGCAATCCCAATTAACTACCAAACTGACTATTTAAAAGTTCGCAAACAATACCCAGTAAATCAAAAAGCGAATAACAGAAAAACAAACAATTAAAACGATAAGGATACACGATGATTTTTGCGGTTTAATTAGTAGGCCAGCCATCTAAAACGCAAACCCCAATCAGAATCAATAGAAAAACCATAAAAGTTGATTTATATCGTTTTCCTTGTTGGTTTTGCGTGGCCTGCGTCGATTAAAAGATTTTACTCATTTTCGCTGGGCGATGATCGATTGGCAAATTGAAAACTAATTAATTTTCTTAATCATTTTGCTTCCTTCTAGAAAATAACGGTTACGATGATGCCGGCCTGATACCAAATATAAAATATTATTTTAGAAAAGGATGATATTGCTGTTATTAAATTTCTATGGACAAATGGTATGTTGAAATTAGATGATTCACTGAAACAATTAATTTTCTTAATTAATTAATTAAATATCTTGGCTCTGAAGATACAGATGTGAAAATGGTGGATGTTAAACATAGCTGTATGACAGATTATACATAGTAGTATAGTAAATTGAAAGAATAACGATCATTGTAAAAACAAAAATTCGAAATGCCACATGTTAATCATTAAACCCATGAAAATTTAAATGGTCAAGCCTAAATTAAAAGTGCTATGGATTATGGCCACACAACAATTTCAGGTCTATAATGATACAAACCAGTATAACCCATCCGATGGAAATAATGACAATACCAGTTATCTACAAATGGATGGAAAAAATCTAGAAGAGCTATCGGAATAATGTGTAAAATTAATAACACTTTTATTTAACGCAATATTAGGAATAAATTACTTCCCCAGCATTTGGAAAGTGACTGAAATCATGACGATCCTCAAACCATATCACTCTCATCACCTTTTACCTGTTTTTGGGAAACTGTACATCAAAGGACAAGCACAAATCTATAGAACAAACACTAAGGCTAGTAAATCAAATAAAACAATATCTAAATTCAAAAAAGTATTGCTCGGTTGCATTTCTGGATGGCAGAAATATGCTTTTAAAAACTAACTAATCTAATATTTTCAGGAGTTCCATAAAGCTGTGGAATTGGTCCGATATTGTATCTCCTACATACCGCTAATCTACAGACCACAGGCCACAAGAATCACTACTGTGAATGCATATGCAGACGACATAGTAATCTTACGAAAATCCAATAATACTAAACAAATGACCTTCAAGCACATCTAAATAAAATAAATATGGCTGAATATTGCATAAAGGAATATTCCCAATCCTGAATATAAACAGAAAATCCACAAAAATTAAATCACCATCATTTGATTAGTAAAACTGTTATTGATTACTTATAGAAGAGGATTATAAACAATCTTAAAATAGGTTAAAAACTTTCATCGATATCTACCACCAAATAACTAAATAACTAAATAAAAAGAAGGTGCAATGCCAGTTCAAGCGAGGAAATATTACTGAAACCTTGTCAACCACAGAGAAAAATATCGATACATCGGCTTAGATATCTAAAAAAATATCGATATATCAGAGAATAAAAAATATCGATGGTTCTTTTTAAAAGTATCCATATTTTTTTTGTAACAGCCAGGAAAAATATCAATATTTCTTTAATAAATATTAGAAAACAAAAATGACATCAGCCCAAAAAACATCGGTATTTTTTAAAAGGAGGGTTTTGACAAACCTAACTACCAAACAGTAAAAACTATTTAAAATTAAATTAAATAAATAAATACCAAAACTTAATTTTACACTGATATTTTTAGAAGTGTTTGAAATTATCCAATAATCCAATAATTATTTTTAAAATTATGTTTTTGATATCGCTAATACAATAAAGCAATAAGATGTTCGTCGCAAGAACGTTATCAAATTCACCATTAATTAATGGAAATAAAATTCAAAAATAAATTAATAAAAAATTAAAAAAAAGTATTTCTCGAAATGGAGAACCAGTTTTGTAAATGGCATTTATATATCTTCGGAGTGACGAAGTTATTCAATGAATGTGGGTATTTTACTGCAAAAATATGTAAAAGTATTTCTGTCAATTCCAACGACGGTCGGCATGTTTCAGTCTTCTCTCAATCATATATGAATAAAATATTTAATTTTAAATTATAATATCATAATAGTTGTTATAACGAAGAAAAAAAAATCTAATTAATGTTGTTTTTGCTTCAAATATATGTCATAGAATCAACAGTTAATTATCTATCTTAATTGACCATTTGAAAAAATCATATAAGACAATTTTCTTGACAAAGATTATTTAGGAACTTACACATCAAGAATATCAACAGAAGATATAATAATTCAAGTAGAAAGTCCAATGTATAATCTTTATAATAGTGTCGAGTATCCCTCCTTCCAACATGAGTACAGAGGAATGGCTAATTCAATTAATTTTCATTCTACAAGTCGTTAAAGAAAAACCTATAGTCGTGTTGGACAAAAAAAGTTATGTCCAAAAAGTGGAAGATCTACTATCTCATGTGACACTTGCGACCTTTTGAAAAAGTGCCCAACCTCATAGATCGAGAAAACCACTATCATTTTCCTAAATTTTAATTCATTATATTTAAACTTTTAGTCCCTATTTACACAAATCTATTTAAAATATATATACAAACCGCTCTAATAAGCCACCAATTTGTGTTAATATAAGATTGGATTTAACCATAACAAATTATTGTTCATTAAATAGTTAAGTATTTCATCTCCAGGCCCGTTAATTTCTTAAATGCGGATAAATAGTGTTTAAAATGATTAAGTTAGTCACGATGGAGCTTCCTGATAAGGATTTACCATTCATAAATTATTTAAACGAGATTAGAGTGGATTATGCACAGAAAAGTAGTTAGTCCTCCTTTAACAATGTAACTCCCTGCTGTTGTGAACAAAATGCCAGAAGAAAACTCCAAAATAATATTAGTCACATTTCAGGTTTCGTATAATATTCAAAAATATCATGTAATCTTGTATTCGTGCTTTGTTATATTAAAGATCTCATCACATTAGACAAAGCATCACGTTAGACAAAAAGCAAAACACATCAGAACTAAAATAAAACAACTATACTGGTTAGTCGAAAGATACTGTCGGAAAATACTCTCAACTTGATCTAAAATCAAAGAGGTTGATCTATAATACAATTATAAAGCCAATTTGGACCTATGAGGTGCAAATATGGGGTTGCACTAAAAATTCAAATCAACTAGTCATCAATTTTATAATTGAGGAATACATATTGATGTATTTTCTCGCACTCGTCTTGCTTGTTAATTAATCCAAGTACATAGGAAAAGTAGTAATAAATTAATTGTAAATTAAGACTGTACAAAGCGTATCTAATAAAGATGTTATAAAAAAACATTAGACAAGATTAGACTCATTAGTTAGAGCAGATCTGACTCAAAATCAGATAACTGTAGTGATTGATTAGTCGAAAGATATTATTTAGCAACCTATTTGGATGACGTCAAATATGGGGTTGCACTAAAACATCAAACGAACCAGTAATCTAACGATGCCAAAACAAAGTTCTTCGATTAATTACCAATGTTCGTCGCTACATAACCAACGAAAAAGATTTCGCTACTGGACAACAGGCAGGAAATCAGAAGATTAAAGCGAACCAAGCCACATGAACTTACATAGTGTATAAGTGTATTCTTAACTTTAGCTTATATATTGATGCAAGTATAACTGAGCAATAGTAACAAATTAATTTTATAAATTAAAATTGTTTTAATCATATCTAAAGTAAGATCTAATTAATAAAAATATATAAATATTAAAATGTTAGAAAATTAGTTTTTCCCAAATACATCACCTTCTATTCGCTAAATATATTTCTCTTTATTATAAAGTTCTAGAGCATAAAATGCTCAGAAAACCGTCGTTAATTCTTATTTTGATGGAATTCATACAGAGATTCTTTTAAATTATGAAAAGAGGGAATTGAAAGAAATGTATTATTGTGGATAGATACCATTCTAAATATATGTGTAATAGAAATTTAGAAAACTTGATGTTAATAATTACATAGTTATCGGTATCTGTATATATAACAGTATATAAGACATTTTTGTTATTTAACAGGATTTTACCATTCAAGATCGATATCCGATATCTTCGTTTAATAATATAATACTGTGGTTAATGAGTGAATCACACATGGGGTCGATACTCTATAAGGAAGAAATTCTATCCAATAAAACACATATTACATGTATTATGATACTTATAATTAGAAAATCATTTCAGTATCATTTATAATATAATTTTATAATATTAGTTCTTAGTCTTTATATTCCTTATAAGTTATATATTTCCTGTATATCATTAGGTATACAAATAAGTTTCTACCGTTCGTCAAAGGGCCACCAATAAATTATGTTTAAGATAATTGAAATAATGTATTGGCTATATTTCACCAGCTTATATGCTTTTTTCATTTTAATTATTTTCTTTTTATTTCTATGTTTGCACACTGATTTGCGGGACTTTTCTTTAATCTATCGAGAATGTGAAGCTAATAAACATTAATTGCTTGTACGAGGAGTGTTCATAAACAGAATTTCGAAATTTCCTTGGCTATTCCAATATAAGCTTTTAGTTTATTTCTATTTAGTTATTACAGCGATTATTATGTAAATATTTTATTTAAAACTTTTTTTTTTGTTTTAAAAATCTATGTTTTTCTTTTTTATTTTATTTTTCTTTCTTTTTTATTTTTCGGTTCAATTTTTTTGTTAATAATATTTTATTTTCCTCTTTTTAGTGTTAGATATTTACTCAATAAATTACGCTGTTATTTTGAGTATGAGGAAAAAGAGGAATAGCAAAAGAATAGGTAAAACTGAATGGCTTTTGCATTGAAGGACTTCCGATTTTCCGTCATATCAGTTATAACAATAACATTATAGACAAATATCTGATTATTTTGGATACAAAAAATTGTGAAAACTGTGTACGTGCCTTTGAAATTTGAGGGTTTCCCCTCGATTTCCCAGGACTCCACCATCAGATCCTGACTTGATTCCAATGGGATCACCTCAAAAGTGCACTTTTGCGAATAAAAAAAGAATTTTGAAAATCTGTCCATAATTGATGGAGAAATCGGTGACCATAAATTAACAAAAAAAAATATCTTTTTTGAAGCCAGTTAAAAAAGTACACGATTTATTTCATTAATTCCAATCAGCGAAAAAAAACGACTTTAAACTATGACTCACGATTGAGTAATGTTATAGATTTTTTAAAACTAATCAGTTCAATGGAATCGAGACAAAAATATAATAATAAAACAATATCCTCTCTATTGATCGAGTTTGCTGACCTCTCGCGGCGCCAATACTAATTAAAAATTCCCAACGTATATCGCGATAATAATTTTGCGTGACATCTTCGAGAGCACACACTGATTTAGTTTCGACTAAACATCCTCGGTCGGTAATTTGTATGCCGAAGTCGTGGATACCATATTCCTCTTTTAATACGGTTTAGTCATCGAGGAGTCACGATATTCGGTAAGGTTCCCACAGTACTCAAAAACGGATATTTGTTTTACAGTTTTTATTAAGACTATTCTAACTTATTCTAAAGGTTATTATATCTCACTATATGTGTTTATTAATCAGTTCGTATGGTAGTTTGCGTTTGAGCCTACGCACTTCACTGTCATCGCGCACATTTACCTATTTGGCGAGTGCATTTGGATGCACTAATAGTCTTTCAGAGTACTTCGCACTAACACTTCGAATCACACTCGTTATGGGTTCTAAGGACATCAACGATGGCTCGCAAAACTTTATTATTGAACCTCTGAAGGATATCTATATATGTTAGATATGCTAGTAGTACCCCACAATTCAATACCATAGGTCCAAATGTGCGAAACTTATTGACTTATACAGCAAAACCTTGTTATCCAAGGATAATTTAGATTTACTCCCGATCAGCCAATACATTTGATTAAGAATTAAGAGAGTTACATGAGGTTAAGTCCAAACTGTTTGCGTTTTGTCACTATATGTTTTTTCCCTCTTTAACATAGATCAAATGCATTCCCAGAAATTTAACGTTGTCTGCTTGCGGAAGATAATAATTAATTATTCACTTTTACTGGGGGCAAGTTCTTCTGCAAAGGGTGAATGTTATAATGTATTTTAACATTCAGCATAGCATGTTGGTAAATTTATGCAAAGACATAATTGTCACTGGCCATATTTTTGTTAAATTATTCGATAAATATTTCATTATTGTTATTCATTATAGCAATCTATTAACACTAATTAACATTAACAGTAAACTAACACTAATAAGCTATTTGTTTTTAAAATTTACAGGAACAATGAATTATTTATTCTACAATAGACACTTTGGACTTAACATATATGTAACTGTTTTCAATGTATTCCGAGTTTTACCTATAACTTCTCTGAATTAGTTTTACTCTTTTTAACCTTCTGACTAAGACATCATTATCTAGAAGTTGCAAAACTTCAATATTGATGTGATGATGGAGCCTCTCTTTATATCTTTAGAAACAGTTTCTACCTTCAGGCCCTGATGCATATTGTCGTTACGAATGTACTATGGAGCTGGAGCTTTGGCTGCTACAATCCCAGGATAAAACATATTATATAATAACAAGGCTGAATATTTATCTAAAATCTAGTACACTTTCTTATGCCTTAGCTCCAGTTTTTGTAGTATTGACTTATACAACAAAACCTTGTTATCCAAGGATAATTTAGATTTACTCCCTATCAGCCAATACATTTGATTAAGAATTAAGAGAGTTACATGAGGTTAAGTCCAAACTGTTTGCGTTTTGTCACTATATGATTTTTCCCTGTTTAACATAGATCAAATGCATTCCCAGATATTGAACGTTGTCTGCTTGCGGAGGATAATAATTATTCACTTTTACTGGGCGCAAGTTCTTCTGCAAAGGGTGAATGTTATAATGTATTTTAACATTCAGCATAGCATGTTTGTAAAATTATGCAAAGACATAATTGTCACTGGCCATATTTTTGTTAAATTATTCGATAAATATTTCATTATAGCAATCTATTAACACTAATTAACATTAACGGTAAACTAAACAGATCAAAAGAAAGAAATTAACAGAACAATGAATTATTTATTTTACGATAGAAACTTTGGACTTAACATCTATGTAATTGTTTTACTCTTTTTAACCTTCTGACTAAGACATCATTATCTAGAAGCTGGAAAACTTCAATATTGATGTGATGATGGAGCCTCTCTTCATATCTTTAGGAACAGTTTCTACCTTCAGGGCCTTATGCATATTGTCGTTACGAATGTACTATGGAGCTGGAGCTTTGGCTGCTACAATCCCAGGGTAGAACATATTATATAATAACAAGGCTGAATATTTATCTAAAAACTAGTACACTTTCTTATGCTTTAGCTCCAGTTTTTGTAGTATTGACTTATACAACAAAACTTTGTTATCCAAGGATAATTTAGATTTACTCCTTATCAGCCAATACATTTGATTAAGAATTAAGAGAGTTACATGAGATTAAGACCAAGCTGCTTGCGTTTTGTCACTATATGTTTTTTCCCTGTTTAACACAGATCAAATGCATTCCCAGATATTTAACGTTGTCTGCTTGCGGAAGATAATAATTATTCACTTTTACTGGGGGCAAGTTCTTCTGCAAAGGGTGAATGTTATAATGTATTTTAACATTCAGCATAGCATGTTGGTAAAATTATGCAAAGACATAATTATCACTGGCCATATTTTTATTAAATTATTCGATAAATATTTCATTATTATTATTCATTATAGCAATCTATTAACACTAATTAACATTAACGGTAAACTAAACAGAACAAAAGAAAGAAATTAACAGAACAATGAATTATTTATTTTACGATAGAAACTTTGGACTTAACATCTATGTAATTGTTTTACTCTTTTTAATCTTCTGACTAAGACATCATTATCTAGAAGCTGGAAAACTTCAATATTGATGTGATGATGGAGCCTCTCTTCATATCTTTAGGAACAGTTTCTACCTTCAGGCCCTGATGCATATTGTCGTTACGAATGTACTATGGAGCTGGAGCTTTGGCTGCTACAATCCCAGGATAGAACTTCTTATATTATAACAAGGCTGTATATTTATCTAAAAACTAGTACGCTTTCTTATGCTTTAGCTCCAGTTTTTCATATTTTTTCTTAACATATGGCTTTCACCTGTGTTTAACATCAAAAATCATGCCAAGATATTATTTCCATACGGGACTACTTGCTGATTTATAGATACTGATTTGCGCGTGATTCTTTTGTTGGTGAAACCAATATACTCTGATTTATTCATTTTGATGCGCAAGTTTTCTGGCCAATATTGTATTTCACCAATAACTGTTTGTAAGTTTTCGGTTGATTCAAACTAAAGGAAAATACAAGCAGGTGTGCTAGAAGGCAGTGTATTGAGACCAATCCTTTATCTGCTGTACACTCAAAACTGATCTACATTTATTTGAAATACTGTTTCTACCTTTGCAGATGACACTGCAATCCTTGTCATTGAAGATAACAATACTGATTCGGTAAATTAATAGTAAATTTTTCTGAATTAACATGGAGATTTGTAAAGGAGAAAGAAAGTTGTGGATAGTGGTTTTCGCTCATTTTTAGTTCTGACCTACAAAGTTAATAACTATTTGTGACTAATTGTTTGTTTAATTGTGTGCTACTCGTCACCGATTATAAATCTATATGCACCTCCCTGCACTATACCACACAAGATCAAATGGTTTCATTATTTTGAGTCTCTCTCCTGTTCTAGTGTTACGCAAGAGTTGCAATACTTCAATATTAACATGAGAATGGAGTTTCTCGGTATCTGAAGGTCTCGATGTAAGTAACCAGTCGCCTAGCATCCTGGATCCATCTACAGTATTATATTATATTTAAATTATATTTCGCGGTACATCCCTATAATTGAATGTTCAGATAGGTTCTAATACCAGCATGTATAATAGTAATTTATTATGTACTGACAATTGTGATTTTATTCCAATTAATCAATACATTTTCCTAAATTTTAACTGCAGTTCTTTTCTTTTTATCATGTTCCTTCCAGCGAAGTTTTTCATCGAGTTATTCTAAAATATTTAGCGTTGTTGCTATATAAAATAATACCTTGTGGAACACTTGTTTTTATTGTAAAGTGTGCTTCCTCTTGTTTGACTCTAAACATTCTGACTGTAATATACGATTTTAATAGTTCGGTGTGTTGTTTCAATAATATTTTCTGTAGCGTATAAACAAGGCCGTTATTATCGAAGGCTTGTGCTATATCTAAGAATATAGATGAACATAATAAATGGACCAAATAACAGTCCGAAATATTATAATTACAAAACTTTAGGGATGCCCAATTCCTCAGAATCAGCGAAATACCTGGAAAACTGCATGTTAACTAAAAAACTGGGTAAGTCAGTTCTAATCATAAAGATTAATTCATCGGTCACTAATAAAGCCTATTTGGACCTTTGGGGTACAAATATAGGGCTGTTCGAGTGACCAGTTCTTCGATTTAATTACCAATACCCTCGCTACGAAACTACAAAATTATACAAGATCATACCAACGTGGAATCAACATATCTACTGGACAACGCATAGAAATTAGAAGTCTAATTCGGGAAATATGTACTGATATATTATCTCAAATTCGTCTTGATATTTAGCCCGTCAAAGTAGTTCCTCAATAACCCCATAAATCTTTCCCGACCTCCATAACTCTAACACCAATGAAATATGGCAACACGTTTCAATAAGCGACGATGTAATATCCTTCCGACGTTATTCAAAACGTCTGAAAGCATGAATAATGACTTGCCCGAGGCAAAGCTTCTCTTTTGTTTATCAATCTTCCACATCAACCTTGATACACATACCGTAGTATATCGATTTTTTAAATGATTCAGTCGCTTTTGACGTACGATAAAAGATATCGCTCGATTGTGATTGTGGACGGATTATATTGATGACAAAATAAAATGTTTTGAAATTGATTGAGCTGTTTGTATTAAAAAATGACACCTGCATTACTATAACCCAAAATATAACAATCCCAGCACACGATGTAATTAATGAAATGTAATGATAGCCCAGTTATATCAAATTGAACTATTTATATACAGGGAGAATATGATCAGATGATATATTCACAATATTTAATTATTAATAAAGTATTGAGTTATCATTTGCTTTTAAAACAATTGCAATTCTTCACGAAATACATTCATAGAGTGCCTGAATAGTTTGCAATGAAATGTTGTCACATTCTTGTAGCAAAGTATCCTCCAGTTGCTTCGATTCTGATGCTCGTCTACTAAGTACATTGTCATCTTGGGATATAACAGTACAGTATACATTAGTGCTAATAAGCAACATGCATAGTAAGAACTTCATTAGTGAGGATATTGAGATATTCATTCACAGTAATCCCACCAACAATGTGAATGAGAAGCCCAGCTGAATCACGATATTGCCGCCCAAACCCTAACGAAACCTTCCTCCTTCTTGTCTCTAGGCTGCAGCCAATCTGGGTCGTAGGCTTATTTTGGGTTCTCCATACATAAACCCGGCCGTGTGTAGGAAACAATGTAAATGATGATTCATCCGACCATACCACATGAAGCGCATGAAAACTTGAAACCAATTTTATACTGAATCAAATACAAAGAATAGAAATGGAAAATGGGGGTTGTTGCTAAGTTGCAGGGAGGCTTCCGAAAAATTGTCTCTCTGTTTATGGGATAGTAGAGATACCAAAAACCACTACAATGTTAAAGATTGGCAAAAAAGAACTTACTTTGTTTGTGGCAAATCAAACGTTAAATATGAACCTCTTACTCTACAAGAAAATGTGATTCTTTCACCCTTACATATAAAACTTGGTTTAATTAAAATTGTTGTCAAAGCTTTAGATCAAAATGGTAAAGGATCTTTGTATTAGGAAACTGTTTTCTCTAAATTAGGTGATGCTAAATTAAGAAAAGGATTTTGTGTTGATCCACAAATAAGAAAACTAATAAAAAAACCAATTAATTCGATGAAAATCTTACGGCGAAAGAGTTATCGGTTTGATTATCCCCAAAGAAAGAAGCTCATGGATTCTTGGGCAATCTTAAAACCGAAAATGAGTTTTTAGTGAATGACTTGTTACAAAAATGTAAAACGATGAGGTGTAGAATGTCTTTTCGATTTTCCCTCTAATCTTGTAATGGTGAGTGACGAACAAGGTGAACATCAGTATATAAAACAAACAGAATAGCGTTATCAAGGAAGAATGCTAAAATGTTAGCACATTACTGTTGCTTTGCAATGAAAGAGAATTCTACCACTTAAACCTGAGCTATTTTGATCATCGTCTATTTTAATACATATTACTATTTTTTATAAAATTAGTAATATAAATGAATAAAAATTATTTAAAATGTTCACACTGTCTTTATTTATTCACAGTACTTTAATTTATCACAATTTTAAAATGGTTCAGCAGATACTATTTGATATACAACAGATACTATACAAAAAGATGTTTTATTTAGTGTTATAGAACAAAAACGAATTGTCACACAGTGTAATTTACCGAATTAAATGTTGTATTACATTTTTATAATTACGATTTATAATATATTAATATACAATAAGCAACAAAATAAAAAATATGTTTTAATAATATGCTTTGCGGGTTACATATATTTCAAGTTATTTGAAAAATAATGTTATTGAGAATGTCATCGTCAAGTCATCAATGAGTTAAAACTGACACTAATATAACGTATAGTGTTTCTAGTTCTTCTTCAATTCAAAACAACATGTATGTAAATTTGTATTCCTTTGCGATGCAAATATACTTTCTCAGTGGCAACTGTTACTTTACGCAAATTAGTTTAAGATGCTTTTCGCGTTTTGAAAACGTTTGTTTGTTGGCTCTACGTAAAGTAAGCGTCTTCACTGGAATTCCTGGTGCTATTTAAACTAACCTTGCGAAAACCCATTACTTAACAATGCTAGATCGGGTGACCTGTAAAAGAATTTGTTGGTTCACCGTGACAATTTCCGTGACGTAACTTTATTAAAAACTGTAGAAATTTCAAAATGCGACGGTTTTTTGTGGGTCGCTGTTGCTAATTCGACGAATTATTGCAAATAGCTGGCGATTCGAAAGATGAAAGTAAATGGAGACATTTGTTATTTGTATTGGATTCGATAGAAAAATTACTGAAATTATATGGTACAAAGCTACACCTACTTTCGATAATGTCACCAATCCAACAATGACATTTTTTAAAATTAATTACATCTTACTTTAATTAATTGCTTCCACACTGCTGTGATTTAGCAATCTTATTTTATGTTTTAAATGGAAAGCGAAATCTTGGATCACTTCGTGTATCCATTTATATGATTCTGAGGTAATCGTGCTGCTCTTCGTTGGTTACGTAGCGAAAGCATTACTAATTAATCCTAGAACTTTATTTTCATTGCATTAGATTACTAGATGGTTTGATGTTTAACTATAACCACTTATTTGCACCCCATAGGCCCAAATTGGATTTATGATTCACTGATAAACCAATCTCTTTGATTTTAGGTCAAGTTGAAAGTATCTTCCGACTAACCAGTATAGTTGCCTGACTAAAAGTTTAATCTGCTCTGCTTTTTGTGTAATATTATGGTTCCAATTTAACCTACCATCGAGATGAATGCTGAGGTATTTATCTGATACTGCTTCAGGAATAGGGCATTCGTCAAGTCACATAATTAGGATTTTGTCATATCTGTGGGGCATTCCGGTTGAAATAGATTTAAATATTGATAATGCCCCTTCGTGCGAAACGCGAGAGAAATTTAATTTTGAAAAGATAATTGCAGCAGTTGAGAGTAATTTTGATATAGCAATTTGCTCATTTTGTAAATTAAGAGTAACACACAATAACAATAAAGTGGCTAAACACATAATTATAGGTGTAAAATATCCAATAGATACGAGATCTAGTCAAAGAAAAAGTAAACGCTAGAAGAAGGTGACAATAAACTAAGACACCAATAGACGATAATTACAAAAGCTAAAAGAAGGTCCTTTTAGGGCTATCAGATCATAAAATCCTATTTCTCATTCTGGAGAACAATCAAGAGGGTTAAGAGGCATGTAACATTCAGCACTCCTATAAAAGCACCAATAAACTAGGAGCTAGAGGCAATAAACAAAAAAAATATAGCTCATTCCTAAATTATAAATTTCCAACCAAAAAAAACAGATAATTAAACGAACTAATTAACAATGATAGCTTATAATTGCAAATTATATATTTCTAAATGCATAATATAATCACTGAAGAAATATCAAAGCTATATTGGTTTTATATTGATTGAAAGAATATTTAAAATATGAATACATAATAAGATTCATAATATAAGATAATAATTATTCATTGGGGTATAAAAATTGTTAAATATCCACCAAAATATATGGTTCAAAATATTATAGTACACTTCCATTACTAGTTAGTTTTTATAGCAACTACATTAGTTTATCTTTCTGAATGATAAAAGTTTTGTCAACAATGAAGAAATACAATCCGTAGTTGTTATATACTTTGAGAAAGTCGCCCTCTGATTAGAGGGAGTTATATCGAGGATAACCCAAACAATTCCCCTTATAGAGAAAATAAACATATTTTAATTGAAATATTAAATTAAAAACCTATTTTTACCAAAATCTAAGGATATTCGAATAACGAGTTAAATATTTTTTAGGAATAAATCGATAAAATAATTCGTGGGTATTAAATATTCATTGAAAAGTAATTTTATCCTCAATTTTCCTCTATTGGACCTCAAGAGGAAGTAATTTATACAAGCAAACGTTGCATACTAATGTATAACGTCCTTGGTAATCATGCCGAAGATAAAATTGCCTTGACCCAGAATAAATTCAACATCGCATATTGCGATACAAGTCCCTTATCTGTTAATTTTAACAACAATATATATTTTACTTTATTTATATATTTTAGCGTTTATATAATTTATATAAAATTCGCTTTATTTTATTAACTAATAAAATCTCGTCTAAACTTTCGCTATTGATAGCAAAACGAGGAAGGCAGAGACCTAAAACTTCACCAAAAAAAAATTGCATTTATGCATGACTCCTGAATGAAAAGATTCTGAAAACTTGTAATAGGTTAAATCAAGCAACCATAGGCATTTTATTTCTTCTTCGATTAATAAACACATAAATAAGCACAACTGTTACTTTCAGTAATATGTACAAGGATTTTTAATTAAAACAGCAGTTAATTTACCTTTTCTATGTACACCAAGCAAATCTTATAGCACGGAAATGGGTAAGTACGACACCTAGTCCATTTTATCCGAGATCGTGTTAACCATCGTGTACCATTAAGCTTCATACTCATGGCTTATGAATTTTGTTTTGATTTTTTACGAAGAATTTCTACATCGATGACGTGTTGTCCAAAGAACGCTGTCACATTATTACTTGCTCAAATAGACACCACATGGTGCGACACTAAGCAGCAATTAATTAACTAAATTTCCGAAAATGGACTGGTTTTCGCATATCTTTAAAAGACTGTTAAAATTTTTGCTGTTGCTCAACTATTGTTAAAAAAACTGACGAACGGTAGACTATAAAATTACTTTAAAAAAATAATTGTTGGAGCTGTTCAACTCGCGATTTCAGTTCACCAAATATTCATTATTTACACGCTATTTGTTTCATTAACAGAGTTCTTAATACTCTATTTTAATCAAACTTCTCTTTATACATATGCCAAACAAACAGAAAGCCATATACTAAACTTTAAAGCATTATTGCCCTTCGAGATATAAACCACAAATAATAACAGCGTCTTTACATATAAAGAAGCTACAATAGTAACACAGACCAGTTTTCCGCCAAATCTATAAAAGAAAACCTGTAAATATCAATTGACAATACTATTGAATCATATTAAACTTCCAGTTTTTTCATTCCGAATGATATCAACTAAATATAGTTAAATCGATGTAAATCATGGCAACATTTAAATAACAAAGGATATTATACCCTGAAGGTTCTATTTAGATACCATAAATAGCCATTATTGTCATGTTTTTCAGGATTTATTGTCAAAGAAAATGAAATAAATCCTAAAAGTTTTAATAGAAATGGTTTTATAGACAAAAAAAAATAAAAACCTGTAGACAAATTTATTTTATTCTATTATTAGATGTTTTCGTATATCTTGATCAGCTATATTTGATTATGAATATGCGAAGTAACAACTAAACAACCTAACCTAATATTCACTCAATGGTTTGACACTTCTCTACAGAAAATAACAGTTTTCCATGTAATTTAATTTCCTCAACCTTCTTGAAATATTTTCCACTTATAGTGATGTTGTTTTTTATATCGCAATTATCGAAACACCTATAGAATCAAAAAAATTCGAAGACAATAATTTGTAAGGCTTATTGGATGAAAACCAAGCTCGAACTCGATGATAAAGCTCCAAAAGGAAAGAAAATGGCTATGGAAATTCGATGTAGTCTATAACGAAAATAAAAGAATTAACTTATTACAGTAGATGTCTACCAGCATTAATTGTACAAATTGAACAACATATTGTTACAAGAAAGGTCAAGAATGGCGACTAACAGACGAAAAGTCTTCTTGCTTGTTCTAATCTTTTTGTACGACAACGCTGGGTTACACGTTATAGGAGTTGTGAAGGATACACTATTGTAGCTCGAATGGCAAGTTCTTCAACACGTAGCGTACTCACCAGACGTAGCACCTTCTGATTACCACTTGTTGAAATATGGAAAAAGTTAGAAAAAAGTATGGTCAATATTTTGATGATCAATGTCTCAATAAATGCCTTTTTAAACTGAAAAATTGGTCAGAATACATAATACTAAAATGATATAATATGACAAGATATAATCATCAATTGTTGACCAAACAGTTCAATAGCTTCATTAGTTTATAGTGACAATCAACACTTTCTATCAGTTAACACGAAAGCATTATATAATTGATATAAAAGAAGATTTAGGAGGAAATAATAAGGAGAATGATATAATTTACCATGTAATTACTAAAATCGTCGAATAAATATAAAATCGACATTTTAGAATGAGCTAATTTACTATTGTAGAGTGTTTAAATCGTTTTTAAATAGGCTAAAATGTACCAGGACTACCAAAATCCAAGTTTTGAAACTAAATTTCCACCAGAACCAAATTAAACTGTAACCCTGTGTATTTTAAGGATAATATGATTAAAACTAATATTTTACTTCGATATCTTTAATACTGATAAATAGGATCTTTAGTAAATGTTGTACTTTCCCAGTTTTAAAGTGGATTAATCTAATAGGCGTGTTAAGCTTTACATGAAGGATTTAGACACCCCTGATTACAACTGGTATAAAAATCTCTGTAATAAAGATAAATGAGTGTTAATAATTATGAAATATTGTTCGCTAAAAACAAGCAGTGCTTATATTATCTTAGTGTGAAAAACTTTTTATATATGCCTTCTTAATTTTAATTTAAAAAATATAAACATGTGGATGTAGATTTCTGGTGGTGCTTCATACCAAGAAAGACAGCTTTCTGTTCTTTAATATCTATGTATTATAATCAACTTTTCAGAGAAAGGAATATTTCAGTTCGGGGTTTTCAATTGCTTCTCAGGTGTGGTACTTATTTTTGGTGTATTATCTAAAGCATTGTCACGATGAATCAAACCCTAATACTTTGTAATAAGTAGGATTAATCCATCCTTATTATTCAGGTGTGCTATGATTTGGGAATATTTAAGGATTTTAATATTAACCTCAGAACTGATAACCTGACATTTTGATAGATTAGATTTTGTTATATATGCTGTCTTTGCGACAGCTCTGATCTCAGCATATATATGGGTTTTCAATAAAAAAAAAGGTACCTTTGGCAGCCTGTGATGGCCAAGTTATTTTAGTGGCTTGAACAGGTTAACACAGTCGTTGATACAATCAAAAACCATCTTTTGGGGGCATCACAATGAGAGTGGAAAAAGTATTACGAAGATTGGTTCAAGTGCATTCAAATGTGGTCATCACGGAGAATAATTCTAAAAACAATAAAGCGATTTTTGTTACTAGTTACTGTCTTTTCAATATTAGTCTCAAAACATAACTAGCAACCCTCATATCATTCGTATAGTCATTGCAGCACGTCTCCACTTCTCTCCTGTAAAATAAAATCGAGCGGCTCATACAAAAACCATTTAATCGATGTTATCCTATCCGTTATTCATATTCTAGCGACCGCTACAATCCTTTAGGCCACCACTATTGCATCTACATTAAGTTCAAAGGTTGGCAATGCTGGTGAATTACTACCATGCGGTTTCCGACTGTAAAAGGCCACTACAACGACGTCTCTCTCTCTTTTTCTCGACCCCTTGGTGTACCACTGTGATAGCGCTTCCGTATTTCCTTCACTTAACCTAATATCCTGTCCATCCTCCCATCGACCACATGTAGCATTTAATACAAAAATAAACAGGTTTTTATTCAGCCGGTGTCTTCTGTTCCCGTGCGAATTCTTTCCGCAAAAATAGTATTGAATGTTCCGATAAATAATCGCGTCGACAGCCGCACATTCCGACCGACAAGATGAACATTCCGACAATATCATCCATTTCTATTTTTTAATGATATAATAAACATGACGATAACTGCCCATAACTGCGAGTAGAACATAACATATATTGGGAATTTCCAGCCAAACCGTATGACACAAAATTTCCCAGAAAGAATGGTGCAAATTCGTCTAAAACATAAACACGCCGGTCACATCTCATTCTTTAAACGAATATAAAATAAATTATGCCAGGATCGATGAAAGATTCCGTTCATGTACAGCGCTTTATATGGAGTAATAATCCTCTTAAATCTGAATAATTCATGTTGTTCTCCTTGTTTACAAATTAAATGTAAATTACAGGCGGTGAAGCTCACTCGGTGGCAGGCAAATGCAATAACAATTCGTAAACCACAATCGACTCTAATTAGTACTCTAATAGTGATTTAAATACGCGCAATTAGTGCATTCATTAAATATCTAATTATTCTGATTTGTTAGCAAAAAAGTTAACAATGAGAGGAGATGAGATTTCAACAATAGTAAAGTAATTAAAATATTTTCTATCGACAAAATACATATTAATTAATAGGAATGTGTTCACATATCATATATTTCACATAACAAGATCCACAAATAACACATGGGCTGAAAAGTCCTGGGCGTACGAAAGAAAACGCGACTTACAACATAATCTCCACACAATCACTCACTTTTGTAGGACGATTTATCTTTTGCCTCAAAACCTCTCACCAGTCGCTGTCCACAGAATAAAGTGATGGATCCATGTTTCATTCATTGTCACATCATGTCAAACACTGCTCAGAATCATCAACACGTTCTTGTTTTTGGTTAACAGTGAGCAAACGCGGCACCCACCTTGAACAGAGCTTTCTCATCGTCAAATGCTCATGCAATATAAAACCAACACGTTCTTTTGATATCTTTACGATGTTAGTATAATTAGTAATGTAGTAATATTTTCTTGTGTTACCACCTCATTTGAATATCCACTGCGTTCTGCATCATCGGTGTCTCTACGACCACTTTTGAAGTCAAGAAACGTACATTTTATTGTTGTTTGTGATGGAGCCGAGTCCTTCTAACACTTTTCAAGCCATTGCATCGCTTTAACGGTATTCACATCAAGAAGCAGTATAAAATTAAAACACGAAATTGTTTTTGATCCATTGTTTTGAAAATAACAAAAGTAGTGTCACTCTTAGCACAATAACTCACAAACTTATGAGTAGAATATATCACGAAATTTTAACAGCTTTCTTTTGAAGGTTAATACTAACTGAAAAAGGGATGAATGCAATAAAATTAGCGCCATCTATGTGTTAGGCCAGGGATGTGTTAGACTAGAGACAATATAAAAGAGCTCATAATCTGTCCATGTTAATTTTGCTTAACGGCATAATGACTAAAACATAATTATATCACTTGAATTATAGAAATATCTCGGCAATGTCAATTGTTCAACAATTCCACAAGCACGCCTTGTATATCCAAAATGAAAATTCAATCAATCGAACTAGAGATGAAATGGTCTAGGAAATATAGCCAATATTTATCTGAATATCATTATTTATCATGTTTCTCGCTATACTTATAAATGAATAATACAAATAATATTCAGTGAACCATATATGGTGCGAAGATAACTGCACTAACAGAAAAATAATCAACAACGCGTAATAACAACTAGTAAGATGTTATTATGCAGATTTAATCGCATTGGTTACAAATAATGAAAAATTAACAAAAGAAAATTAAAATGCAAATTAAGTATTAATTTACGAGTTATTGCTGATATCAATAATTAGAAAGCTATCCAACTTTTATTTTCAACAAAACTGCCAGACACATAATTATCCGCTAATTGATTTATACTCATTGTAATTGGGTTTTGATTGAAACTTAGTGTCGTTGTAAAATATATTATTTGAAATAAAATATCAGATTTCACTCTGCAGGGTATTGCAGTTTACGTAATATTCTTATGTGCGCAAATAACTGCCATAAAACGTTTTATATCGATTGTCTAATATTATTATTTTCATAGAAATTTTTAGTTTATTAAATATCAATTCAAAATAATTTTTTAAGACATAGAATTCGAAATTTTCCTGAAAAACTCAAAGAAATGGTAGCAAGTCCTATCCTATACAATACTGTATCAATCTGTCCATTCTGTTAATTTTGAAAGAACTATTTGTAAACACAAGCAAATATATAACAGGTCAATTGAAAAGTCTCCGGCCTACCATAGTAAAACACATTTTTTTAACAAACATTTTTTTATTCAACACAATTCCCTTCAAGGGCTTCAAGTTCACTGATTATAGCGACCCTCCAACCTTTCGATACCGTTGTAGTACGATTTGTTCTTTACTTCAAAATAGGCCTCAGCTTCGACGATCCCCTGTTCATTTGACGAAAATTTCTCCCCAGCGAGCATTCTTTTGAGATCTGAGAACATGAAATAGTCGCTGGTGGCCAGATCTGTAGAATGCGGTGGATGAGGAAGCAACTCGAAGCCCAATTCATGGATTTTTGCCATCGTTTTCAATGACTTGGGACACGGTGCATTGTCTTGGTGAAGCAGCACTTTCTTTTTCTAGAAATGCGGCCGTTTTTCAGCGATTTCGTCCTTCAAACGGTCGAATAACGCTATGTAACAGTCGCTGTTGATGGTCCTTCCTTTTTTTTCGAAGTAGTCAATTTAAATTATTCTATGCACATCCCAAAATACAGACGGCATAACCTTGCCAGCCGACGGTCCATGGTGTACAGTCCACTCGGATGACTGTCGATTGGACTTCGGAGTAAAATGATAGAGCCATGTGTCATCTATTGTGACATATCGACGCAAAAACTCGAGTTTATTACGCTTGATCATCTTCAAACACTGCTCCGAATCATCAACTCGTCGTTGTTTTTGGTCAAAAGTGAGCTCGCGCGGCACCCACTTTGCACAGAGCTTTCTCATACCCAAATATTCGTGAATGATATGATGTACACGTTCGGTTGATATCTTTAGAGTGTCTGTTATTTCGTTCAGTTTCAATTTACGGTCAATCAAAATCATTTTGTGGATTTTTTAAATGTTTTCGTCGGGGTTTCGTCCACTGTGTTCACCATCTTCGGTGCTCATTTCACCATGTCTAAACTTAGCATACCAATCCTTGATGGTTGATTTTCCTGGGGCAGTATCCGGAAAATCGGCATCAAGCCAAGTTTTTGCTTCAACTGTATTTTTTTTCTTTCAAAAAGCAATATTTTATCAACACGCGAAATTCCTTTTTATTCATTTTTTCACAATAACAAAAGTTGCTTGACTCAAAATGCTATAATTCACAAACTAATGATCCGACAGCTGTCAAATTTATACACACATCTTTTGAGAGTTGGGGATAACTAAAAAACATATGGATTTAATTCTAGTAGCACCATCTATATGTCAGGCTGGGGACTTTTCAATTGACCTTTTACAATACCAACCAGCATTAAGACAATAAGCAGATAATATCAAAGTCATTCTTTAATTTCGTCGATGTGAATGGCACTTCTGGACTAATTCAGGATTCTTGTGATTAGAATTGACGTAATTCTATGGAAACTGTTAAATTATCAACTGATAAGCTGTCTGAAAATTCTTTCAGAGTTTGAATTGGGTTTTCGTCCGATACATCTTGCTTATAGTTCCTAATTTTATGTTAATTCTACATATATTTTTTAAAATGCTAATAGAGATATAAAAACAACACTGTTATTCTATAACAACGGTTTTGTTAGAAGACCAAACAGATTAAAATAACTCGACCTGCCATAAAGAAAATCTAATTCATCAATACCGACAAAGTGATCATCCTAATGGGGAAGTATACCACACAACGTTGAGTTGAAACATTCTGAATTCATCATCAGTTGAATGAGTCAAAAATAGAACAGCTTTATTAGAGATTTACTCTAGTTATATTCTACTTATATCTACTCTAGTTCGCCTCGGGAATCATGTCGAGCAGGACCGAGATTTTAACTTTTGGCCCGTGTGGTATATACGATTTTTTTCATAGCCGGTCGAAAGTACGTTATTAACAACATTCAAAACAACATTGATGATTATTTTTAAGGTTAGAGGCATAGAGTAATGGTTAGAGGTATCAACGTTAATGACAGCGGTAAACAATTTGTTGTAGCGACAGAACAAAAAGTCCCTAGTTACGAGTATAAATACGCATAAGGAATTCTTTCCTCCCGCCGTTATAGAGGCCGCAGGTGTACTTCTCACAGGGACTAAATATTTAACTTTCTTACCTGTTATTGGGAACGAAAGTACGTACTTTCGACCGAGGTATGAAAAAAACTTGATTTTATAGCTAATTAGAAAAGTATATGAATTAGAAATTAAACTGGATATTATATCACTGGATAGTGTTTGAGATTTATATGAATAATTTTACTTTGATATCTAAAAACTTAAAAAAGAATTTCTTCAACGTATTTAATAAATCATTGCCACTTCAGGCTTCATAAATTTCAATTCCTATAACAAATGGTTAACATATATGGTTAAACACCTTTTTTAAATTAACGAGCTACAAAATGACTACATAAAATTTATTTGCAAATAAAATATTAATAAAAATCAAAAACCGGTAATAACTTACGAGTTGAATGGATAATAATTAATGATCGGTATAAACATGATGTGATACTGAATGATAGTTGCAAAATAGGTGAAATTAAACGATCTCATTTACTGCCCACGGAAATAATACAAAAAGAAAACGCTTAATGAACGTGTAAAAATAGGTAAGTTATATAGCAGGGAAACGGACGTTTCAATGGAAAATTGCAAAACTGAAAGTAGCGAGGCAAGATGTATGGGAAAACGTTTTCAATCCGCATTCTTTTAAATCATTATTATTAATATACTCATTAAATTTCAATAGCAATATTATTTATTAATCCTCAAGTGCAATTTCATCAAGTAAGACTTAAAAAAAGAAAGAACTTATACGCTTTTTGTTTTTTTTTTTCTCTAGAAATTTACTACATTCATAGCCAACTTTGTTATCATATATAGATTTTTATACATATGTCTTTGTATTTTGTTTCATTTGTAATTAGAAGTAATTCAGTAAATTTCATCCTTAATCTGACACATACATGGTACCACCATTGAAAGGTCCTGGATGCTGCAAGGATATTAATTATTATTAACTGGAATTCTGACAATCTTGAAAATAGATGCTGTTTGTCTTGCTTTAAAATGCATTTACTGAGAAGATTTAGAAGTTTTTCCCATCTTTTCGACAGCATGATGATTTGGTTTGGCACCGAATCATTGATTTTAGGCATTACAAAAAACTCTTATCTTTTGTCCTTGCAATCAATAAAATCTCTATTGAAACAGTTCGAAATAACATTTTCAATCAATTCGTGTGGTAGCCATTTACCTACTTACCTACTGGCATTTTGGATCCCTGTCATCCACTACTAAGTTGTATGAAAATTCTTTAAAAGTTTGAGCTGGTTTTAATACGTTGATCCGTCCAATTCATTATTCTTCAAAATTGTTTGGTCATTCAGGCTGTTCTTTGTCATTAAGATCACCACTTTTAATTCGTTGCAGCCAAAACCGACGATTGGGCTGTGATGCAACATCAGATTTGTTCAAAAAAGCAATGAACGCCGAAAATGTAATTTTGAGCCTTCCAAGAGTTAACATGAATAACTCAAGAATACTAAATGAAAAAGTTTAGATCAAATAGTGAAGTGATATCCGAATCTGAGAACTATTTTGATACAATAATAAAAAGAAACAGGTATTGACAAAATATTGTTCAGAACGGAAATCAAACAGAATTCTGCTAAATTACACTTACATATTATGAAAAATGTTATGGCATTCTGTTCAAGAACATCCCAGTACCCATTTAACTACATCTTTAATATATAAAAATATGTTGCTTGTTTTGTACTCTAAAATTTTTATATTGGTTTTGATACAAAATTCATACAGGTGGAATGATTGTGTGAAAGGTGATGATAAATAAATGATACAAGTTTGTGTCACAGTGTTGAAAACATTTATAGTGTTAAAGAAGGACCTTATATATCAAGACTATAAATTAATTTCAAAGGATTTACAACCGACAGTGTTACTGTGTGTATTAAATCAGATCGGATACATTTGTAGCCAACTTCATGTTGAAGCTTGACAACTGATAGGCTTCACCTTTCAGTATCTCATTTTATCGAGAGATGAAGAAATTTCTTTTCAGTACATTTTTTCAGTACATCTGAATTTGTATCGCATAAGTCGCATTTGCGAGAAATTTTACTTGTTTATTTCGGTTTGAAGAAAAGGACAGTTGAAGGTCATAAGTCATGATCATCATATACTGTGTGAAGCTTATGACAATCACATTCCATCGATTTCAACATGTGAATACTAGTTGGACGGTGATTCGTTTTCGGTGAATTTGAAACCGAACTGCTCTGGGCAACAAAAAAAAAACCAAGAGGAGGATTTCAAGGCATTACTCGATCAAAACTATCAATGGGGATCGCTAGTGACTACAATTGATGCGTTTGAGCTGAGTACCTCGCGAAAAACTATACGAATACGAGCAAAGACACAACAACGTTATTCTTCAGCATGATAACGCTCGACCCCATGTTGAAAAAAATCTGAAGACACAACATACTGAAAAGCATTAAAAAGGGAAATTCTACTCCACCCGCAATATTCTCCAGTAGAAGAAGATATTTAATATTCTCCAGACCTTGCTCCTTCTGATCACTACTTGTTCTCTACTATCTAAGTAGCGATTCTTATGAAGATACCAAAAAGATGGGAAGCGAAGTAAAAAGCGATTATCCATGGACAATACTTTAAACAAAATCTATTGCACCGATTTTTCAAAATAAGGCTTCAAATAAAAAAAATACTAATTTATAGGCCTAATAGTATTTTTAACATTAACGCTTCTAATGTCTTTCTTAAATTAAAATTGTAGATTTTTCATTATCGGTTATCGTATTATAGATTATAAATGGTTAAATTATCAAATACTTATCCACCATCATACAGTCCTGATTCTGTACCCAATAACTTTTCTTATCCGCACAGATTAAAAAATTCTATATACGGAAATTCTTACTGTCATAAGCCAGAAATAGAACCGTTTTTAAATAAAGATTAGATAATCAGGCACACGGATTACGCATTCTTCGATACGTTTTAGCTCAATGAGCGATACGCACATTTTCCCTAAAACCGATAACACTTTTTACATAACAATGATCTGTATTTGTATATCTAAATGCTACGACATATCTTAAGTCCTAAACAAACAAGTCTATGAACCAGAGTGTTAAATTATGGTAATTCTTTTAACGAATACCTAATTTAAGCCACAATAAAAACATATAGCTCGTTCAGCATATGTGTAAGAAAATAGTCAAATGATGTCATACGTTAATAGTTAATTTTAATTCCAGTTATGATAGCGTTCGAAGTTCCAGTTAAAAAACGTTGAAACTTTTAAATAAAGCGAAATGTAGGAAATAGGCTGTAATAACTAATATATGCAAACATAATTTTGTTTTTAATTTAAAAAATCATTAGGTTTACGATAACAGCAAACAAAAAAAAATGAACGTGTGAATAGTGGTACTATATTATTCTCAATGTTATTATTTTTTATTTATTAATATATTATTACTAGTCGTTGCTGATTATACTTACAATTTGACTCTACAATGATTTAAAACTACCTATTGGCCCTTATTTAATCTCCACTACATAACTACAAAAGGTCACACAATTTGGTTCTGAGTAATATGTGTCCTAATTCATTGTTATCCGAGAGTTGTCTAATGTCTAAAGACAAGTATCCAAAAGTAATATCCTTATAAAATATGTTAAAAATATAAAATAAGACTTAACATCTCAAATTATGCAGAATCCACAATTCTCGATCTTTATTTAAGTTTGGCCTTTAATTTGGAAAAGTTATGAAAAAAGTGGTTTATATAAGAATTTGGCAACATTCTTATTCAAACATATTTTTTTTATTGGAGTTATTTAAGTTTTTTTTTACAATATATTAATATAACGATCAAAAAGACAAGGCAAAAAGAAGAATTACCATAGGATACATAAATCCGATTATATATAACTTTTTTCTCCTTTTTACTCACTAGGGTTTATCTGGACTGGACCTACTGTTTAACGTGGGCTCCGAACCACGGTCCTCGGCATTAAGCCTACGGACTGGCTAGTGACTAACATTGGAAATCATCGAAAACATCCGGTCCTACCCAGCCTGGTTACTAGCGTGACTGGGAGTATTTTCCTTCTCGGATTTTGCACTCTTTCGTAAAGACAATCACAAACCTAACGACCATGTCCCAGAAGGATTCTAACCCGCGACTATCCCAACAGCAGAAAGACCGTCTGTCGCTTTTACCACTGTGCCACCAAGTCGGCTATATATAACTCAACCAGTATGGTTCTCATTTCCATTATAAAAACGAAAACGTTTGTGAAAAAATTTAGTAAATAGTAGTTAATTTTTATGAAAAAGTTTAGTAACTTTTTTCAATACAATATTCTAACCATTCCTGACGTATAATATGTCAATGGGAGTCAAGAAAGCATGGTAGCGTCATAAGAACGATGTGCTGTCGCTCACGTATTTTAAATCAATTCCAAATGATCCCCTAACATTTATTCTGATATCAAATTGATTTTTCTTTTGACAAGTCTGTGTCTCGAATAAAAATTCTTAATTCCACTTCATTCGATTAATTCTAATTATATAACTGTAATTATCGTTTAGGTAGTATTCAATTTCTAACTCATATTCAAAATTTGCGAAGTAATCCAAGATTTCGCCTTAAAACACCAAAGAAGATTACAAAATCATACTAATGTGGAAGCAATACAACTACTGGACAACGCACAGGATATCAGAAGATTGAAGGGAACCAAACCATACGAACTTATAAAGTGTATACCATTAGTATAAACTATAGCTTAAGTTATTATAATTTTATAATTGAGAAATACATATTGATGTATTTATCTCGCACTCATCTTGCGTGTGAATTAATCCAAGTACAAATGAAATGTAGTAATAAATTAATTTATAATTAAGATTGTACAGAGCATATCTAATGAAGATGTTATCAAAAAAAATATTCAAAATTTCTTCATTTGACCATCAACTAAACAACATAGCCTGTATTTCTCTTTTCTCAGTACTCTCGTAATACTACTGGGTTTGTGTTGCAACATATATGCAGAGACCATGACTTCGTAACTCGCTATCTACCTTAAAATACGCTTAAGACTGCATTTTTGTACCGGAAATATTATTTGAATACAAAAGCAATAGAAGTTATTTAAAATGATTCACCCCAAAAGCACAAAACGGAAATTCTACAATAATTACGACAGATGTGGTATAATACTCAGTCACAAAAACATAAATTATGTCTATAATGTAAGCAATTTTATAAAAATGGTGTAAATTTATAAAAGAGGTGTAAATTCATTAAAAAAAACAACTGCTTTTAAATCAAAACATTTTCATTTTTATGCAATATTATACAAAATTATTATTCATTTAACAATGATATTACAAATGCTTTACATATTTGGGAGCTTTGGAAGCTGAACTGTTCCTCAAAAAATTATTATAAACAAAAAGGCGAAGAATCAAATTAAAAGAAACAAAATTCGTCAGTATCGACCAGTGAATACATATCAGTTAGAATGTGTAACAGCCAAACACCATGTTAAGAAAGGACATAAATACTACCAAGGCATGTATAGACAGATCCATAAACCCATTTTGACCTATGACATTCGACTCTGAGGTTATGGCAACAAAAACAATTTGCCAACACATCAGCATCTCCAAAACAGAGAAGTAAAGAGTAAGTTGATGTTCCTCGGTACTGTAGATGAAATGAACTACATTTAGATCTGTAAAAGAGATTATCGCCAAACTAATAAAGAGTCATGAAATTAACAACTAAACACTTGAAAATCGAAGCTACCCAGTGTCTTGATAAAATCTAATCAATCTGAAAACAAGACTCCAAGATATCCAAGATATGTAAAGAACATAAGAGATAATCAATAGTAATAGGACCCATATTATATTATCATAATATTTCAACAAATATAAAAGATTAAGGCGTGAAGATATTTAAAAAAAATAAATAAAGAACTCACTAAAAGGTAAAAAATAATCAAATTTAGATTTTTAACACAAAAAAAAGTTTTAAAATAAAATATGTACATAATAACTGTTGTAATAATTAAATAAAAATAAACAAGAACCTTATTTAACCTATCTACTACACGTATTTTATATTCTACTATATACACACAATTTAGCTTAATAACTAACGTACCTAAACATATTTATATGTCACAACAGTATATTATTATTTTTTAATTTAATTATAATATGATTAAAACATATTTATTCACAAGAATAACCAGACATAATCGTTAATGAACCAACAAATTTCTATATCATTTATTAGTTTTAAATTTAAAAAAAAAACGACGTGGGTTCGAGAAGAATGAAACATATACAAAATGTAATGTCTGCCCGTTACCATTGAGTCAGCAGCAATATCGCAGAAATGCAGTCTGAAAAGTTCAGAGTTCTCAACAAGTAGGAACTAATATACCAAAGGTTTGATAAACAACTAATAAAATATAATCGTCTAGAATTAAGTAAATAATCTACAGTCAATTCAACATGTTTTTCAACAAGGCATATAACATGTATCACATGTGACGTCAGTACACAATAGTTTATTATAACTTTTTTTATTACTATTTTTTACTGATTTTTGAAATAGATGTAATAAAAAAAACACTATTTTTCACATAGATGATTTTAATAAATTGTGTCTCGAGGTGCAAATATCTGGTTTGAAAAAAACTCAGTTTTGTTTGAACTGACATCAAAGATAAACAAAGAAAAGAAAAGCTTTATTTTACAGTTTTTCTTCTATTATAAGAAATAGATTAATATTTTAAGAGACAGAAGCAATATTAAAAATATTTATAGAAAATTATCATTCAAGTAATTTTATTACACTTTCCAATATATTAATATGATGTACTAAACATACATATCAAGAAAATCACCACAAATTGCTCTGCATAACGTTTATCGTTTCTTTAGTATTTTAATTTGTATTAATAAGTCTCCACAACTGCATTTAATTGTTGCTAATAACATTTACCTCCAGTACATTAACATTATTTAAAGACTTTCCTAAAATGTATTATCCTAACCTATTATACCTAAAAATTTCAATGATCAAGCACAAGACTGTTAGCAAGTTCTCGTCTTATTTGACTCCGTCAGATCCCTAGCTCGAGGAAATAATATTCAAATGATTAAAACCGAATCAAAGAATGTTTCTGCCTGTGGCGACCGCCACGACCCTTTAGGCCACCACGAATTCATCAACAAGTACAAAGGTTGGCAACGCCGGTGGATTGGTACCATGCAGATCCAGGCAATAAAAGACCATCACGACGACGTCTCGTTCTCTTTCCTTTTCTCCGTCCCCTTGTAATAGTACCACTTCCACAGCGCTACCGTACTTCCTCTACCTAACCTAATATCCTGTCAATACTCCCGTCGACCACATGTATAATTTAATATTAAAAATAAACAGTATTTCTTCAACCAGTGTTTTCAGTTCTCGTGCAAATTCCTTCCAAAAATAGTAGTGAGTGTTCTGAAAAATAATCGCAGCGGCAGCCACACATTTCGACCGACTGACCGACCCGACGAACATTCTTACATGCCCTTCCGGAATAACGTTCGTACAATTAAAATATATCTAAGGAGAGAGGACTTTAAATGGGTCGAAATATAATTGAAAAAATACATAACTCGCTTGGTTTTGTGTTTTATTGAAATTGTACTATATTCGATTATAGTAATTTATTATCTTTCATCATCATATCTATAATTACAGTTCATTTTTTGAAATGTATTAAAAAAATTATCATTGGATACATTATTATTAGGTGAATTAAGTTCAGTTTTATCAAGACATCACGTTTTATTTGTAATATTACAATTAATATCAATATAATATAATATTTAATTTATTCTACATACAGCAACCGCCATTATTGCCATTTTCACGAAAATATTGCTCTGACAGATATACACCAGTTTAAATCAAAAACATTCTTTAAAATTGCTGAAACCTCAATGCAGCCCCCTACCTGGTGTAAATATGACTTATAAACCATTGTTGAATCCACATAACCACATACAAAATTTGATTAAAATCTGTTCAACCGTTTAGCAGTTCAATTAGATACACACGGACTCTTTGCCCAATCTATTATTATGAAATGTTCTGCATTTTATACCGACAAACAATTTTTCTAACATAAATAAGATAACATGTTTTGAATTCCTTCTTCTATTGTTAAAAACATTGTCCACTGATATGGCGTCTAGCACGTCACGTTTGTTAATAATAGTATGATTACTCTTTAAAGCTGTATCTTAAAAGCTGTATTACTCCACAATGGCGGCCGATATTTTTCCATACCTATTGCATATTCAGTAATTTTAAAAGAAACGTATGAAAACATGAAAACAAAGAACAGCTATATTGCTTTCACTATAGAGTGGTTGTTTTTTCTGTTTCTGGGATAGTAGAGACCACAGAAGCCATTATGAAGATAAAGACTGGTCAAAAAAACTGACTTTGTAATAAATCAAACGTTAAGTATGAACCTTTTATTCCACAAGAAAATATGATACTTCCACCCTTACATCTAAAATTTGGTTTAATGAAAAATCCCGTCAAGGCCATGAATAAAAATGGTAAAGGATCCTTGTATTTGAAAATTGTTTTCTCTAAGTTAGGTGATGCTGAATTACAAAAAGGCTCGCAAATAAGAAAACTTATAAAAAAAACCAATGAATTCGATGAAAATCTTACCGCTAAAGTGTTAGCGGCTTGGTTACCTTTAAAGAAAGTAATTCATGGATATTTAGGCAATTTTACAGCTTAAAATGCCGAGTTTTTAGTGAAAAATTGAAAACGATGGGGTGCAGAATGTCTTTAAAATTACATTTCTTGCATTCCCATTTCGATTTTTACCCCTACACTTAGAATGGTGAGAGATGAACAGGGTGAACGCCTTCACGACGATATAAAACATACAAAAGAGTATTATCAAGGAAGATGGATTACTGCTACTTTGTAATGAAAGAGGATTTTACTGTTCACAAGAGAAAAAGTTATTATGATTCATTGTCAATTTATATATATATATATATATATATATATATATATATATATATATATATATATTACTATTTTTTAATGAGATCAATTATATAAATAAATAAATGTGATTTAAAATGTTCATACTGTCATTTCATAGTACTTTATTTTGTCATAACTTTAAAATGGTACGTTAAAAAATCCGTTTGAGTTTTTGTGTTGAGCAGGTACAATTGGACAAAAAAAGCGGTTTTATTTAATGTTATTGAATAAAAAGAAATTTATAACACAATGTAGTTATATAAATAAAAATAATGTTGAGGAAATATTGATATACACCTGATATACTTAATTTCTTATTTAAAAATATAAACATATTATGAATGGCAGGTATAAAATACAACAACCATTAAACTCAATAAAAGTATTTTGCATTTTATGTATTCATAAAAATAACACTGAAGAACCCTCACGGCAACTGCACACTGTTATCAGAGTCCGAGTATAACAGTCGACAGACGTTTTTTATATGGGTAGTAACTCGACAATAAAAGAGAGGAAACCGAATATTTACCTGCTATTCGAAGAACAGCCCTATCAGCACTGTCCAAGGCTAAGACTGCCAATGGTTGCTCGCGAGTCCATTCTTGCAGAGTGGGGTCCTTATCGAAATCCATGTTTCACACCATGACATCCTATAAAACAAATTCAGTTATCAGTTTGCAAATATAATAAAGCGACAAAAACTCCCATGATATGGTTACCTTAAGTTTACTGATGATTTTGCCTATCGGTTCAGGATTATTTACAGGCCGCGATCAATATTGTTTATTAACAAACAAATAAAAATAACAATAAACAATTTTATTCGTGTGTGCGATATTACTCATATAACAACATACAACATATTAGTTTCGTTAGTATTAATATTTTGATATACTATTGCTCTATCAGTGTACAAAATATGCCAAATGCCTCTAATGTGGACTTGGAGATTGTAAAATCTTGTAAAATTGTATTGAAAACGCGAAGTATTAATGTAAGAAACTGTAAAACAACCGTTTTGACATTTCTCTACATTCCCTTTAAAATTATTGTGTTTTGCCTTGGATACAGACGCATAATCATGGAAAACTCAACATTGCGTTTTCGATTTTCCTTGTTTTTGTCGTTTTATCTAAAGAAAACTGATGTTAAAGCCTATAAAATACTTTAGAAACTTATGATGCAGCTGTTCTGTCATATACCAATTGTCGGTTTTGATTTCAATGATTTCTTGAATCTTGTATCTTATATACATCAATGTCATATAACACCACAGTGCGAAGATATGATATTCCGATTCTGAAAGTGGATGAAGACACTCAGCAAAGCAGAATATTATAGAGTTTACATTAAACAAAAATACATAACAAAAATTTATGAGTCAGGCATAAAATTTTCGGTTAATTAATTATCAATCCATAGAATGAAGACCTGTAAATATGTCAACTAGAGTAAAAACTAATTACAAAGGGTATATAAACAGAAACAGACCAAGAAAAGAACAATGACTACACGATCATACAACTATTGAAGACAACACCCATTCAACCAAAGAGATGAAAATAATAATTTTGCCTAGTGTTCTTCAACTATTGGTGATAAGCTTTAGTGATAATAACAATCACTGAATACCGTTTCACCCAAATTTAAAGGCTATGAAAATATATTGTTTCTAAAACCACTTAAGTGATACATTTTCTTGGAGACAGGTTCAAAAGTTTAAGAATGGCAATTTTCACGCCAAAAAATGTAATAAAAAGTAAGAACTTCTGGACGACGCTGAAATGAAAGTTCAAACCGAACTAAATCATCACTGGAAATCGCTATAAAATTGAATACAAATGTGCCACATTTACAGATATGTATTGAATCCACACTGTCGTTATATAAAAGTAAAAATAGAATCAAGTCATTTTGAAACATAGGAACAACTTATATATTACAAAAAAAGGGCGTGAAAAATTTATATTCATAAAAGGTTATTTCTTTCAACTACCACTAACGGCTTAAACACGACAAATTTGTAGCTATGGACAAAGTTATTAAAAAGAGCCCAAAACCTATTCGTACATGCTCATCGAGCTTGATAGTTTTAAATATATTTTTATGCTTATTATCCGTTATTTTCAGAAAAGATCAAGACACGTGTTTTATGACCACAATGGTTACTACACTAGCAATTGTGATTTCTTAGAATATGCTGTTTCAGTCACTGGTTTTATATTGAATATAGTCAAATCTTTTAAACATGGGTTTTTTTTTACTTTACAACTGCAAAATTAATTAAATTAGTTAGTTTACAGTTCAGTGTATTTTATGATGTTCATGTAATAGTTACAATAGTTCATAAGCGCTTAAAATTGCCTGTATATGTAGTTATCGAAAAGAAATCGACATTTAATTATGCATCAAATGATAGCTACTTTAAATGAAACACGAGAAAATCTAGTTTCAAATACAGCCTTTTTTAATAGAATAACAGATATAATTAAAAAAGCCTATGAAGGTAAAAAGGTATGTTCAGATATATTCTTAGATTTAGCACAAGCCTTCGTTCGATAAGGCATGGCATGACGTCCTTATTCAAAAGTTACAGAAAATACAGTTAAAAAATATAGGAAAATATATTGATTAATTGGGGAAAATCACAATTATTAGTATATAATAAAATGGTATTATACAAGCAAGTGTTGAAGCTTATATGGACATACGGAATACAATTACAGGGATCTTTCGCAAAAAGTCATATAAATACAGTACAAGTTTTCCAGAACACAGTCCTGAGACATGGGCCCATCTAGTTATATACCTAGATTTAAGTTAGCATAAAGACAAATTGCAGGTTAGTCTCTAACGATTAGTAACAATGTAATAAATAAATAAAAAAAACAAACTTTTTGAGAGACGTTTAATTCAGATGAGAGAATGAGTAGAAAAACCTTCGACTACCTAGTACTGATAAGAAAAAATAGGTAAGAACGGGGACTGAAAAAACTGAACGAAAAAAACTGATAAAACGATAAGACTAAATTTCAGATTTATGGATCTACTAGACGTATTTTGAACATGATGGTTTGGTTGTAATAATCTAATTGGCCGAAGCTTTGTTTTTCAACAGGACAATGATCCTAAACATTCGTTAAAATTATGTCAGAGGTTCCCAGATCAAAAATCAAACGAAAAATTTTGCAAATAATGAAATGACACCAGACCTCTCTTTTATCGAATTAGATATAAAAGTGAAGAAACAGTTGTAGCCATACTTACAAACTGAATAGAAAAAACTGAACTCCGAATACGTAAATTAGTTAATAAAAAATTAAATTAAAATCATACACTTCAAATGTCGACCAAACTGACCTGCACCGTCACCTTTCAATACATATATCGATTATACCAAATTATTAAAGACGTCCGTCTAGAAAACGAAAGAAATTAAAAGATAAGCTTATTAATATGTCAGACCATCAATCTTAATAACAAATCGAACATTAACGCTTTCACTGTGAGTAATTTCAAGGTTAATGTCACTTCTCAGTTTTGTATTTAATTACGACTTGAACCTGTTAAGTTGAAACGAACGCGATGGTTATCTGGCTTTAGATATGGCTTTATACTCATGCTTTATCTATAAATAGTTCCTTTTTTTCAACGCAAAATATACGAAAAATGTAAACGAACATCGTTCTAGTTGATCCGCATCGCATGGACCAAGGTCGTGCTAATATACACGTACGAAAAAGTAGGCCAGGAAATAAATCACGTTAAATTCGCAAAATTAAAAATAGTTTTTCTAATATCAAGGATAAATTAAGGGATACTAAAGGATACGAATGTTATACAATTAATTTAGTTTTACCACTTGTAATATTATGAACAGGGTTGGATAGTATTTGAATTACTTGTAATTAAAATAAGTGATTGAAATACAAATACGTATTTGCTATTTGTATGTAATTCAATTACTTCCAAATGATAACCAGATTATATCGGCTGCGGTATCACAATTTGGGGAATTTTACGGTTACTGCATCACAATCAAAAGAGAACTTAGAAAGAATATTTGAAAAGTTTTTAAACTGGCACCTGAAATAAGTGGAGCCATATTAGTATTATGCTCAAACTTACAAAATACGTTGGGTGCTAGAAAGCAGCACAAGAGTTAAGGGACAACAACGGGAAACAGTGATCAACCACAGACATCAAAAATGGAGCTAGAGTTAGTGAGCTTCCTAAACGATATAAGCAAAATGCTTACCATCATTGAACGCTAACCAAATATCAAATATGTGTCCATACAATATAACAAAAGTTTATACTTGTCAAGACCTGTAGAAAGATTTTCTTTTGCAGGTTTTATTCGGTCCCCAATAATATGAAAGGAAATACTTCTTTTAACAATTAATAAGTTTTAGTTTATCTATCTTCAAATATTTTGTATTTCGTATTTTAAAGGCAAAATGCATGATATTATTTGTACTTTTGTTAATAATTTCTGCAAAAGAGGTATTATGCCTAGGACTTATTCTGAATACCCTTTTGTTCTATTTTACATATATTTAATGTTAGTTAAAAATATCCACTTTAGGTCAAATTTTAACTTAAAATTAAGCAATGTGATAACAGGCATTACAAGATTAATCAAATTCGTTTATTACACTACTATAAGTTTAATGATACTATATCTTAAAAATTATGACAAATTGCCAATTATAGATAGTGTTATCAAAAACATAGCAACAATAAATCCTGTAAACTGCAGCTGGTCCTAACAAAAATACACCAAATCAAATTACTGATATGGTTTCAACGATTTACTTGTCACAATACACTGACATCTATCTTTTTTTTTGTGGGAAATCGGGGAATAACTAAAATTTTAACCCATTGAAGTTACTTTGTGTTACTATAATTTTTACACTCCAACTGATAACGACAAACATTGTAAATTGAAGTATGTTCTTAAAATATTTCAAATAAAAAATATACTACTGAAACTATACATTTTTGTTTAATTTCGAGTGTTGATTTTGTTTAAAAAATAACTGATAACAGATAAATCTTAAAACAATTTAAACTACATTAATCAAAATATATACAATAATATAGGATATTAAAACGTTCTTACTAATTTGAAATAAATAATGAATGTCATGTCGACATACATAGTATTTGTAAAATTTTAAATAATATAATATACCTATAATAATATACCTGTTCCAATAAATTACATCAACAAAAAACTTCTACTTTGGGTGTATATCTTATTAAAACTGTACCTTAATAAAAATATAAAATAATTTTTACCTACAATATGAAATGTATTACAAACGTTATAGCACCAAAATAAACTAACTGAAGAGAGGCGATAGTTCAACCTAAACACGTCTGAAAATGCTCTACCATTATCTTTTTTATCGTTTGCATTCGACAAAGAACCATGACGCCAGAGAAAAATCGATATTTCATCTCCTGCACTTGGCGATGCACCATGACATCGTGAATTCCTCCGGGATGTCTTTAAATATCACGATAAGTAGGTAAAACATAAATCGTACACTTGACCTATATTTATATTGGTTGAAAAGGACGAAAATATTTGAAGAATTGCCGATGACAAATCGAAAAAACAAACGAATGTCGACGTAAAATCATGGGAAACCGATGTAATATAAAAATTGTGTTTAAAATACAATGTTTTTACTGTAAACTATATAATGTAAAACGTACCGCATACGTAAATGGGTTCGCTTAACATACACATATGTATATAACAAAAATTGATAATTTGAACGCTATAAATAACCGAGATTATCTGTCAGAGAGCAATAAATAATATACAAGCAGAAAAAAAAAATTAGTACTTACCCTAAGATCATACAGAACAATAAATATTGGCACTCACTCACACACTAAACATTATCAATATATAAGAAAGTGTACAAACATTATTTTAGCCTAAAGCCAGATCTATTTATCACTGTATAAAAATGTAATAAATATTGTTTTTAATCCATTTTAAGATAAAGTCATTGTAAGCCGACATATACAGCTCGAATTTAAACTTAATGGCGTACACTTCACGAAGCTAATAGACAGCAAAAAACAAAATAGCAGCACTACCAGTAAGGGTTGATTGTGTCGCGTCGAGGGTGATTCAACCCGAGTTTTATAGGTTAGGAGTAAAATCAATAACTAGAAAACAACCCCCGGCTTCGAAACGAGGGGGCACTACACGGCAGAGAAATCGAATTTGTTAAAGGTTAGATGGTACTTGTTAAATATATTTCGATAAACACGTTTTTGTTCAGGCACTTTGTTAATTTTTAGCGAAAAAGCAATAGTATATTTATATTAAGCCGCCAGTAGACGCACAGTAACTACTGGTTGCCGGACTGTCACTCACTACAGCGTTGCCGATAGAAATGCAACGGATGTGGTCCTACTGCGTCGACGAAGTGGTAGTCTGCTATGTTGGCGAATTTTTTCTAAATACAAAAAAACAAAAGAAACTATTTTTTATAAAAGTTAAAAAACATCTACCTTTAAATAATTAATTTACATATTTTAATATAACAAAAAATGTATTCTTAGATAAAATATTATTAAAATGAAAATAAAATTTATAAGAAAATAAGATGTTGATGATAAAGTCAGATTTTAGGATTTTAGGATATTACCATGAATGATCCCAAACATTATTTAAAATAATACTACATTTATGGCATTTGACAATATTAAGATGACAGTATTAATACATTTCAAAAACCGTAAATATAAATTACTTAAAATTTAAAAAATTTGTAGCAGAGCGTGGTTTCGATCCACGGACCTCTGGGTTATGGGCCCAGCACGCTTCCACTGCGCCACTCTGCTCTGTGTCCAGTGTTTTTTTCGACATTTATATCCTCTAAGCATATATATTACATAATTAGAAATTAAATTAAAAAATATTAGTGAAACTATTTTGACAAGTTAATACAAATTATAATTACTATATCTTAAAAAGACAGGTATGATTTCTCTCGTAGTAATCAGCGGTATTGTTCTAGATAAAGCTTAACCAAAAATACGGAGAGCGATACAGTTTATTCGAAACCTGACATTGTCCTTCACCTACAAAATATCCAAGGCCACCACGATTAAATTTAATGCCACAATGCTCGTACAATGCTCACAGTAAGTTTAATATTATTGATGGTATACGATCATTTAAAATGTCAAGAATAAATCTTGTGAACATCGACTGTTTTTTAATAAATATTAAGGTGTGAATTGATAATTCTAATACTCACATGGCATCACGTAAAATCGTGAAAATGAATTATCCTTAGTAATCAGTGGCCTTAGCAAAAATCATTACATCAGCAATGTATTAAGTTTGGTTTGTTTATGTTTCTTGTCTAGCGGAAGAGAGTTTTTTTATGGATCATAGTGTGTTGTAGACCTCAAGTAGGTCTTATCATCAATATTCAGGAAATATCCTTGTAGATGTAGAATATATTTCTCATCTTAATCAAATTGATTCTCAATTTAGAATAATTTATTAATCAAAACCAGCCAATTCATCTCTTAGGTCTGGCCAAGGATCCAGATATATTCATCTAGTTAGCTTTGACGTACGTAATATAGCAGGTCAGATACTGAACTAATAACTAAGAAAGTTACGAGAATGAGATACAACAAGAATAAAATTTATTATGAAAAGTATCTACAAGCCTTCAAGATTTAGAGCTCGAAAGTGCCAGCGACGAACATATGATATCAACGAAAACAATTTCTCTACATAAGGTAGTAGATTGTCATTTAACATTATTGAGTTATTCAACATATACAGACGCTAATCGTAAACAATAATCATGAATTTTCTTACTTTTGTTGTTTGATTAAAAGAAATCTGCTGCCTAGACCCATCAAGAACTTTTAACAGGTCAATTGAAAAGTTCCCGGCCTGATACATTAGTTAGCCTTAACCCTCAAAAGATGCGTGTATAAGTTTGACAGCTGTCGGATCAATAGTTTGTGAATTATAGCAAATTGAGTGAAGTAACTTTTGTTATTGTGAAAAAAAATGAATAAAAAGGAATTTAGCGTGTTGATAAAAGATTGATTAATGAAGGAAAAAATACAATTGAAGCAAAAACTTGACTAATTTTCATTGACTACCTTGAAAATGGAAGGACCATCAACAGCGACTATTACATAGTGTTATTGGACCGTTTGAAGGACGAAAATGGACCGCATTTGAAGAAAAAGAAAGTGCTGCTTCACCAAAACAATGCACCGTGTCACAAGTCATTGAAAACGATGGTAAAAATCCATGAATTGGGCTTCAAATTGCTTCTTCATCCACCGTATTCTCCATATCTGGGCCCTAGGGACTATTTCCTGTTCTCGGATCTCAAAAGAATGCTCGCTGGGAAGAAATTTTCGTCGAATGAAGAGGTGATCGAATTGAGGCCTCTTTTGAAGCTAAAGACAAATCGTACTACAAAAATGGCATCGAAAAGTTGGAGGGTCATTATAATTAGTGTATCACCCTTGAAGGAAATTATGTTGATTAAAAAAAAACTAGTTTTGCCAAAAAGATTAGTTTTAATATAGTAGGTCGGGGACTTTTCAATTGACATGTTAGAATCTCAGAAGCGGCTGCTCCGTCATATCCCAATTGCCGGTTTTGATTTCAATGATTTAAAAGTGGTGATTTTGATGTCAATTGCAAATAACGGCAAAGAATGACCAAAAAGTTTGAACACAATGAAGTGCAAGATTTATTGGATGTAAAACCACTTCGACAACTTAAAAACCCCCAGAAGGATTAGCATTTGACAAATAAACTGTTTCCAGTTTCCTGTTTCACTGTTTGACTAAAATACTATTTTAAACCGATTCAACATCACTTCTTTCACTGTTTGCCAAGAAGAAAAGGAGTTTTCTACGTACTGGTAATTAAAAATGGATCCAATACGACAATCCCAAGTGCAACAATGTATGACGTATACCAGAAATATCGATTTAGATCGAAACCGAATTATTCGTGGCAATAAAGTATTGCTGTACTAAAACCAAATGAAACTGTTACTGCAGATGTCTACCGACATTAATTAAAAAAATAAGAACTGTTGCAGCTCGAATGAGAAGTTCTGTCTGACCTAGCGTATTCACTACACAGCGCCGTCTGATTACCATTTGTTTTTTGCACGGTTTTACTGCCACACGGTTTCGCACTGCTGAAGAAATCCGTAAATAGATCCATGATTAGATGCCAGTGCTTGTGGGAAAATGATGGAAAATATTTTGATTAATATGTATATATATTATACCAATTTTGCTCAATGTCGTGTTAAAGCGAAACAGCGATCAAAATACATGCATACACTTAAGATATGACGATAGTATATAAGAGAATTATAAGGTTTAAGACCTTTTTATGGTGAACATCCAAGGAGAGAGTACAACAGTATAAAATATTTTTAACAAAAAAATTTAACCGACTTCAAAAAATAAATAAAGAACTAATTATAAATTAAAAAATAATCAGAAACCTTATTAAAACTATCTGCTACACGTATTTTATATTCTACTATATACACACAATTTAGCTTAATACCTACCTAAATCTATTTGTCTATTTACAATATTATTTTAACTACTGCCAATTGACTACTTTGACGTCGGCGCCGGACAGTTATATTAATTTAGATTTGATTTGTTGGTAATTTAATTTTTTATATGTCACAAAAGTATAATATTATTTATGTACTGTTTGGGCTCGGCACCGACTTCAAACTGATGGGTTGATAGTAGTCAAGCCAATATTGTAAATAGACAAATAGTTTTAGATAGGAACTAAGCTAAATTGTGTGTATATAGTAGAATATAAAGTACATATAGTAGATAAGAACTAATTATAAATTAAAAAATAATCAGAGACCTTATTAAAACTATCTGCTACACGTATTTTATATTCACTATATACACACAATTTAGCTTAATACCTACCTAAATCTATTTGTTAATTTAGATTTGATTTGTTGGTAATTTAATTTTTTATATTTTACAAAAGTATAATATTATTTATGCACTGTTTGGGCTCGGCACCAACTTCAAACTGATGGGTTGATAGTAGTCAAAACAATATTGTAAATAGACAAATAGTTTTAGATAGGAAGTAAGCTAAATTGTGTGTATATAGTAGAATATAAAGTACGTGTAGTAGATAGGTTAGATACGGTTTTTGATTATTTTTATTTGGTTGTTACAACGCTTATTATGTATATACATATTTTATTTTAAAATGTTTTTTATTTGTATTAAGAATCCAAGTTTAATAATTTTTTAATTTTTAATGAGTTCCTTATTTATATTTTGAAGTCCGTTCAATTATTTTGTTCAAAATATTTTATTTTTCTCTTAATATTACTCTCTTCCTCTATCTCTCTCTTTAATATTACAATGGGTAGACCAAGTAAAGGTACAGCTCCCATGAGGAAAAATAAGAATAAATAAACATTGATTGAAAACAGAGAGCACTTCAAGCCCCGGAGTCCGCTACCTACCACAGGTGAGTTCACAAATGTTCTAACTAAATAAAAACAAGAATTTAATGTCCCCGCCGGGAATCGAACCCGCGACCTTCGTTTGGGAGCTAAACGCTTTAACCATTAGACCACAAAAGCAGTTGTCTATAATATTTCTACGAGGTCTTTATGCTCCAGTTAGTGCTTAAAAAACAAACTGAATGGCTTTTGTACCGAAGGACTTCCAATTTTCCGTCACATGAGCTAAATCAACATTATACACAAATATCTGATTATTTTAGATAAAATAATAGGCGAAACATTTGTACGTACCTTTGAAATTTGAGCGTTTCTTTCGATTTTCCCCCCTTCCCTCCAACAGATCCTAATGGGATCAATCAATGGGACCATCTCGTAAGTGCATTCTTTCGAATAAAAAAAGAATTTTGATAATCGACCGATAATTGATGGAGAAATCGGCGAACATACATTAGTATTATTGCTACATATATATATATATTAGTGACAGCATCTAAGTCTAAATCAATCTAAATCTAATCTAAATCAATGAGATATTAGATGTTGCTTGTTATACTTGGAGAAACCAATAGAGATTAATGATGATGATGAGTGATGAATCATAGGTGGTATGAGGAATATATTGCAACAATATAAAGCAGTATTTATTCAGTGACATCATTTTGGTAGAATGGGATAATGTTGAACACAAGAAAAAGTAATATTGCAAATGTGAGAACGACAACTATGTATATACTTATCCCCGTAAAAAATGACATTATCTTGCTGTTTTATAGTGATGCTATTTGATTACCGTCACATATAAAAATAATTTATTTACAGCATTGAGTACATATATGACAAGCCCTCTATTTATAGGTTAAAGCAATCAATAAGGACCATTAACGAACAAGTTAAAATGCAACAAAACATGGCAATATATCTTGAAAACAAAGCTCGGCTGTTCGAATCACCTGTTGTTCAATGGGCAATAAAATCGACGCGCCTTCGACAGGTAAACAACAATACAAAATGCTATTTTAATCGAATTCCTTGGACGATATGACATGTTACATAAACGTGCGTTTCGACAAAATGCTGATCGCTGCTGGCATATCTATTTTTAAAGGTGATAAAACATTGTTGTCATTGCTCATTTTTGATTCTAAATCCGCAGATTTGTTGGTTATTGATTATTAAAACTAATACTTCGACTTGAGATTAAAAAAAAAACAACATAAAATCTACGCATCAACCGTCGTCATAATATAAATTTTTACTTGGTAACTTCATGGCTTTCCTTATCGTTAATTATTTCTCCAAAAAATCATTAATATTTTTAATAAACCGTTATAATTTATGATCGATTGAGATTAAACAAAATAAATATTAATTTACTTTAAAAACTGTTTTATTTAGCGGAAGAAAAAAGCAACTGATTGAACGGCAATACAAAGCGACAATGAGGGTTCTTACCTATTAGAAAACAGACTTTTCTGTCTTACTCGTTCACCATTCAGGTACTCAAAAAAAAATAGATGGCCGAATAATCTGGCCGAATATTAACAATATCTATTTATTAATATTTTTGATATCAATTAAAAAAAAGTCATTGAATATTTGGTCCATCGATTTCAACCTGTGAATACTGGTTTTGGGGTACTGGGCAGCCAAACAATTGAAGAATGAGGATTCCAAGGCATTACTCGATAAAACCATGAATGATCTATCGACTACACTTGATGCGTTTGAGCTCGATCACATGTTGCAAAACCGATGAATACATAATTGGAAACATTAAAATGAAAAATGCTACCCCACCCGTCGTATTCTCCAGTCCTTGCTCCTTCCGATTACTAATTGTTCCGACATATGAGCAGCGTTCCACTTCTTATAAAGATAGCAACGAATGGGTCGATCAAAAGATACATCGTTCTTTCGAGATTGAATCTGTGAATTCCCTGAAAGATGGGAAAATATAGCCGCCATTGATGGATAATACTTTGAATTAAATAATTATATATATGTATGGATTTTTCACAATAAAATATAATTAAATTGAAAAAAATCTTTACAAATAATTTATATACGATTATATCAATATTAATATGCGATAAAGGAGCTAAAGAGACTAAAAAATATAGAAAAAACAAGCAGACAAATACCTCATGTTAGATTACAACCCCAATTAGAAGCGTGTGACGTCACTAAGTTTTCGTAAGCTTATTTTCTTGACAATTTTAGCATTTACCTGATATTTCGTAGTAATGAAATATTATAGTTAATTGTTTTGTCTTACAAAAAGTAAGAAAAAAGAACTTTAATTATGGAACAGTTATCAAATTTAGTAAGAATGCTCATCAACTCGTTCATGATGGAAGGTATTTTTATATATGTATGAAATAATAGCTTTTTTTCGGTTCAATTTGGAAATTTTACAATGTTTAAGACAAAACCCAAAATTCCAATGTCATCTGACATGGGCCATGATTATTAAACAGTTATTTCGTGTTTTTTAAAAGAAATTTAGTTCTTAAACATTTTACACACTAATTAACGGTAACTATAATTGCGTTACTGTACACATATTTGAGAATTTTGGACGAAAAAACTGAACCAAGTCCCAGTGTCAAGCTTCTTTTTGCATTAAGTCTTATGTAATTGATAAACTTCATACTAAACTACTTTAAATATTTAAATTATATCTGTTTTTAAATACTTTTTGCAGAAACTGAAGCTGCTGAACTAATGCGAGAAACTTTCATCATATTCAAGTAAAGAACAAGAAATAGGTTTTCAAAATCATTACACATTAAATTTCATCACAATTAAAATTACCTTCACCATTTTGTCGTTAATTTGCATAGTTACCTTTATTTTCGTAAACTTCTAGAATATTTTCAATTTTATTTTGCTTAGGGCACATTTTTTAATCAACGCGTCATTCTGTTCTTTGATCATGGTAATTTTGGTGGTCTTCAGAGAGACCAGTTACAATTTCTTTTTGTCTGAAGTCTATTGTGTTATCAGTTCTATAAATTGAACTGATGATTTCTCTATGCTTAGATTGTATTTTCGTAATTTCTATTGATACCTTTCTAGTTGGACATTTAATTTATAAAATAGACAGTAGATTAATTCATTTATATTAAATATAAATTACCCAATGTCCCTTTTATATTATAAAAAGAAATAAACACAATAAAAAGACAATTAATAAAAAATTGAGATAATATGTGTGATTTTATAGTTTTAATATACATTATATGGTTTTAGATTAACAATTCTAATATAATATAAACGTATAATTTAACTAATAATATTAACTTAATATAAATTTATTTGTTGCTGACCTAGATAAATTTCTTGTTAAGATAATTTGTGTTAAAATAATTCAAAATGTTTTGGTAATTAACACCATCTGACCTACAAATAGTTGATATAAATCTTCTTGTTTTTTGAATAATATTTAAGTGGACCAGTTACTTATACATATTACGAGTTTTAAGTTTTAGTTATATTGAAAACGTTATTTTTCTAATTGTTTTAGTTTAGTTATTCTTAGTCTACTAAACAACTACCTTTCTAAAACAAAAAGTAAGTTATTATAAATTTATTAATATATGTAATGGAGAGAGACAACATTTTATTCATATATATATATATATATATATATATTGTAAAAAATTAGTACAATTTATTTTATTTAAAGTGTTTTACATTAAGTCTTACGTAATTGATAAACTGTGAATAGGTTAAAACATGAAATAGGTTTTCAAAATCTAGTATATTCAGTCGCGTTCAAATCCACATCAATAAGTCTCATTAACAATAAGTGACAAATTGAAACAAAAGGCAATAATACAATTTATTTCTAATAAGAAATGGTCTTTATTAAGTATATTTATCTTTAAATAACTTATAAGGACTGGCTGGGGTATATTCCCCACTTTTGGCATGTCTAGACAACTGTTTCTCTTGTTCGGCTATAACCGCTTGCAAACTCCCAAGTTCCTTCAAATGCTCCTCCTTCATTGACTCGATCAATTCATTTTGTTCCTGAATTTTTTGCTCGACGGTTGAAAATTCCTGCCAAGCAGACTTTTGCACGTCCTGAAAAATATACCAATTAATACAAGAACGACCTGGGCGTGTACTAGCGCTACTTTTAATTGTGTTTTGAGTGTATCCATTCTCTGGGCCATTTCAGAACCAATTTTCTTCACCGCTCTGTTCTCCAATTGCCTCTGATTCAAAGCCCTCAACAAGGTCTCCTGTTCCACCACCATGTCCTTGGCGAAACCCATCGCTTTATGTAACTGTTTTCGACAAGCACTTCGAGATAGCTGGACCTGATTTACAGTATGTTCCATATCAAGATGACGGGTTTCAGCTTTCCTTCAATTAAAAAAAAATTATAAGAGCAGCAGGTGATTGGAACCATACGTGGCGTTATGAAATTTATTTTGTATTATTTTTTCAGAATTTTAATATGAAAAACTATTTGCCTTTGATTGAATGACTAAAAACGTATTTGTTGAGCAAAGTAGTTGCTATCTTTCTAGCAACGTGGCGATAACATGGCGATAGCAATCATGGATTTATTTTCTCATTTTTTCAGCATTTCGATAACGTGTGCTAGCCAAGCCATGCCACATGAATCTGAACATGTGGCAATAAGAAAACGCTATGTCTGGTGAGCCGCTAACTGCGTCGGAACTTCCTATTCGAGTTGCAACAGTGTATCCTTCACAACCCAACGTATACCAATGTAGGGAAATGTCAAAACCATCGAACCTAACAGTTAGGTTAAGTTGTTTAGGAGTAACAGTTGATTAACAGTGATACTTTGTTCTCACCAATAACTATCGTTGATCAATATACTTACTTTAAATCCCTCTCCAGCTTACTGACTTTGATTTCTAATTCTGATTTTGTTTGCTTCAGTATTCGTATGTTTTCGTTCAGTTCCTTGATTAAGTTTGTTTGGGAGTCGAGGTTGTTCGTTATTTTTAGCTTTTCATTTTCATATTGTTGTTTGAGCTCTTCATACCATCTAAACATTGAAAGTAATGTTATAATTGAAAATCTAGTCCAGTAATGTTTGTGTTAAATATTTTATAAATCTGAACAACTAAATATGAAATAAAAGCAATAAAATTTAAACGTTGTGCATTGATTTTTGCGATATTTTACCGCTTTTATGTTGAAATTTAGATTACAATTTTTCTTCGGGTAGTAGATTTTTATAGAATATATCCCATTTCTACATTTTATAAATCCATTTTTAAATATAGTGACATAAAGGTGTGAAGTTGCATCGCGACACAGGAGCTTTTGACACATTTTGGGTGGACTGTCATGGCACACCCACCTCACAGTCCAGATCTCACGCCTAGTAATTGTTCCCCTAGTTAAAGGAATACTTGAATGACCAACACTTCCTTAGCGACAATGAAATGAAAGAAGAGGTGAAACGCCTCCTCCACAGATCGGCTGCAGAGTTCTCAGAAATCAGGAGCACCTTCTACAAAAGTCCATAGAAAAAGATGGAGATTATATTAACAAACAGAGCAAAGTTTCTTCTTTCCAACGGTCTAAATTTGAAAAATTGATATGGCACTTAGTTCTGGATCAACCCTCGTATTTTCGATTTTTTTTATTGGTTAGGGTGTGCTTCTAAAATGTCGATGGAAATATTTGATTTTCTACGAGAACTAGATGAAGTTTAAAAAACATCTAGCATATGGTGTTTCGTTAACAGTTCGGGAAAATGTCCCTTAATAAGCGATAAAACGAAATAAACGTTTCGACATGAATATAATTACCGAAGAATAAAATGAAGCATCATCTATTGTAAAAATCTTCGAATTAATTTCCTATAATTAAAAAAAAATTATATCCTACTTTTTACATTCATTTACGCTCGCTGTGTGAACTGCTATGGGTATGTAATTTTGCCGTTCATTCTTAAAATCGTCTTGAGAATCTAGTAAAGACTTTATCTTGTCTTTCAGTGACGCATTTTCTGTTCTTAATTGAACGTATTCATCGTGAAGTACTTGGTAATCACGCTTCATTTGATCAACTAAAAAATTAAAATTACCTTCACCATTTTGTCGTAATTTATATAGTTACCTTTATTTTCGTAAACTTTTAGAATTTCTTCAATTTTATCTTGCTTCAGGGCACATTTTTTAATCAACGCGTCATTCTGTTCTTTGGTCAGTTTCAAATCATCACGCAACGTATCTATCTGCGATTTGATTTTACTACTACAGTTCTCATCCTCCGTTAATTTCCTGTACAACTCCTCGTTTTCCTCCACTATTTCTTTCATCTGACCAGTGAATTTAGCCATTTCGAATTCGTAGGATTGAATAATGTCGTCCTTCTCGTTAATGGTGTCCTGGTAGGCGTCTACAATAAGAATGAACTGGAAAAGAAATTATATAAAGCAGTAAAATTATTCTTTTACCTAATAGAGGACCTAGGGTGTGACTGTTTACCGATCCCCAGGAGATGGGGGTATGTCTGTGATTTTGGTGGTCTCCAGAGAGAGCAGTTACAATTTCTTTTTGTCTGAAGTCTGTTGTGTTATCAGTTCTAAATTGAACTGATGATTTCTCTATGCTTAGATTGTATTTTCGTAATTTCTCTTGATACCTTTCTAGTTGGACATTTAATCTATAAAATAGTCAGTAGGTTAATTCATTTTTATTAAATATAAATTACCCAATGTCCATTTTACATTATAAGAAGAAATAAACACAATAAAAAGACAATTCATAAAGAACTGAGATACTGTTTGTGATTTTATAGCTTTAAAATACATTATATGGTTTTAGATTAATAATTTTAATATAATATAAACGTGTAATTTAACATTGTTGCTGCCCTAAATACATTCCTTGTTAAGATAAGATGTGTTAAAATAATTCAAAATGTTTTGGTAATTAGCACCATCTGACCTACAAATATTTGATATAAATCTTCTGTTTCTTGGATAAAATTTAAGTGGGCCATTTCCCATCTTAATGTTTCCAAGAATGTTTTCACTGGTTTTGCAACATGTGGTCGAGCGTCGTCACGATGAGAAATAATATTGTTGTGCTTTTGCTCGTATTCCGATCACCAGTAACAATATGATTGAAAATTTTCAATGTTACCGTTGATTACAAAATATTCAAGCTTTTAAATCACTTATATGTTCTTCAAACCATTGAAGATGGTTTCTTGTGTTACTCCCAACAATAGCATATATTTCTTGCGTTTTGCATGGATATCTTATATTTTAAATAAATTAAAAATATGTTATTTTATATACACGTATTTTATAATTTGTATTTTGTATTTGAATTATTACAAAGTGCATATTTTGTTGATCTCTAGGTATGGCTTCACTGAGTAAATATTACTAGAGATATTCGAGTTTAAATTCATCTATTAGGAAACATCGAAATTACTTTTTCAACAACGTTTCGATATTGGTTCTTAGAAGTATGTTAAAAATGTATTTATCAATTATTAATATAGTTATAACCCAAAAATATTTTAATATGGAACAACATTCTCCAATTAATTGATAACCAAATGTGAATAAACCAAGTGTTAAATTAAAATAAATCATATTAAAATGTTTTTAAATATATTAGCATTTATTATGAGACTAATATCTCAGCCGAATTAAAAAATCCTGTTATCTACCACTTCTTTGCTAAACAACAGGTACAAAAAATACGATTAATAATATATATTGAGTTGTTTGGAACCGGACTTAAACCTGGCTTGATTAGTGTTAAAGAAAAACCAAAGGTACATGTTTATATTTAAAATATTCTTACCTGTATATCACTGTTTTTAACATACTTAAATCATTACACAAATCCATGTTTTTCTTCTTTAGAATATCGTTCTCTTCGTTCAATTTTTTAATGTTTGCACTTAATTGTTCGCAGCTTTTACATATTTTGCTTAGTTCCAGCTGATGCTTCACATTTTCGTAACATTTAACTAACTCTTCGTACTGATTTTTAATATACTCCGATTGATTACTAATATCCTCATTAACATCCTGCAAATTGGTGATTTTCTCTTTTAGTTTTAATATTCGTTTTACCGACAGGTCCTCTAGTTCGTTGAATTTGGAAACTATATCTTCATTCTCCCTTGTCAGTCGTTCGATTTCTTTGGATAACGCTTTCTTGCAGTGTCGGTGAACTGAGTCCTTTTCCGGTATTTCAATAATTAGCTCACTGACTTTGTGATCGGGGATGATTTCCGAGCTTTGATGCTTGTGTCTGTGTTTTCTGGAACTGAAATTCGCCGAATACGTCTTTTTTAATTTCGGATTACTACCAACGTCCTTATCTTGTTTGTGAACTTGTACTTCTAAATGTTTTCGTCTCGGTTTGACCGGAATTTCAGTATTGAGCATTTTAGGCGGGCCTGGAATTGTTTTAAATGAGTCTCCATAATGTTAATAGTGTTGATATAGCCAGAACTACATCGGTATATTGCTGATAATTGTATGGGGTAAAGTTCACAGTAACTTACCCTTAAATAATTCACCTGACGAGGCACTATCGACTTAACAAGGAACAAAGGGTTTGATCTATTAACAGCTACCATGGAAGACGGTTGTAAACAAATATATCAACGATGAAGTATTGTGTCAACCTTCACCGGTAGTCATAGCAACGTTAACGAGCACATGTTGGAGTCATCCAAGCACGACGACAATGTAGTTTATTGTCGGCATTACCAAAATATATAATACATTATTCATTCACCATTTCATCATGAATTTTTTGTATTTCAAAATATGGGAGAAAATTTTTTATAATAGATGGTTTTAACCTCGCATATATCTAATAATATTTTTTAATGACGCCATGCTATAGCGCGTTACAGCTTATATCTTGCATTATTGCATTCTGTCAGTGTCAGAATTAGCTTGCTTATTTTCGTTTCATGACTCTACTTCTTCCCACTGATTTCTGCAATTCGATACTCTAGTTAACAATTATTTTCCATTTTTTTTGTCACTGAAATTATATTTTTATGATTTGTGCTCTATCGTGTTTATTATATCAACTCTTTCAGTTCCTAGATTATTTTTAGAACCAACGAATTTGTGAAGATTTATTTATAAGTTTCTAGATATATTTATGAGCTATTAAAAGCTCGATCATGTACCACTTATAAGGACTTACTTGCACAAACGAATAAAGTACATATATGCCCCAGCAGGATTCGAACCCGCCGAACAGTAGGAGGATTATCCCATGGCCTTCATGAGTGCATTATCATCTCAGAACGTGGTGCTTTTTTAACGGTTTAACGGGTTTTTAACGAAAAATGTGTAAAAAATACAACTACTAATTAATAATAATTGAAACTACTAATTTGGCATTCCAAATTGTCATTGAAACTAAAAGTTAAAATAAGTACACTGTATACAAATTACAACTAAAAATGTAATGATAAATCTTAATTTCAGACAACTGCTCTAAACTCTTCTTACATTAATGCTATCCTAAAGTGCTAACAAAGAAAAGTATTATTCTTTGCTAGAATATGCTACTCATAGACATTGAAGAATGGTGACATTGAGAATGTTGAGATATTCATTCACAGTAAACCGGCTAGAAATATGAAGAAGAGTGAGAAATGTGCTTAATACCACGACCGCTTGTAGGAAACAATGTAATCGATGATACGATACCATACTATATTCCTCCATGTCCATATGTCATGACCGTTGCATCATTTCGTTCGCAGCTTAACATTAGCTTATGAATATTAGTTCTGTAGAGTTCCCTCAGTAATTTTCTGAATGTTGTCATTATCTTGGATTCATTAAAACATTCAGCTGTAAACTGTGCAAGATGTGCGTAACATATAATTCGCATTATTTACATGGAAGCAGTGTTGCCAACATGCAATAAAATATACTATATTGTATGGCGTTCAAATTATTTTTTCTATCCTATGTAACTTTTAAGAAATAAATTTTAAATATTTATACACGTTTAAAAAACAATACACTATTAATAAACTTTATTATGGCCTATCCCCTATAATAATAAATTAATATTAAGTTAATATAAATGAAGTAAATTAACAGAATATATATTTGCTAATACGCCAATTCTTGTTTCAGATTTGTCAAGCCATAATGTGGGATATATTCAATTTTCTGATGCCCGTATCCATGGTGGTAAACGTTGTGGATCCAAACTGCGTGTTCTACCAGGAGATGCTTATCGGGGAGCAATATTACATATACAATAGGGAGTACCCTCAGAACTATAGTACCGGCGCTTCTTGTAAATGGGTAGCTGTTAGTCCTCCAAATTCAAAAATATTTTTATCATGTAAAGACGTCATAATGCCCAAGGTACTGACGGTAAATTAAGAGGTTACTTGTTACTCAATTATTCATTCACTGTTTAAGACAACCAATTGTAGAGGGGATCATTTGGCCATATCCTCAAATGGACAGAACAATCTTACAGAGACTCACAGATATTGTGGAGAGGGTAGTTTTTCCTTAATTACCAAGGATAATAGTTTGAGTATTAGTAAGTCATCTAATTATAATATGTTAACTCATATTTTAGGTTGATTTTTAATTTTTTTCAGCTCTATTCACAACTACACAATCGGAAGGAGGGAGGTTTTTATGTTCAATTACATCTCTGAAAGATGACTCGGAGAACGAATTATCTGGATTTGGAAGTCTCCCAGTACAAACAGGATGTCAGTGCGGTTGGAGAAATGAGGTAATTTGTTCAATCTTTGCGTCAATGTTATGTGCTTAATGTCCTTTATTTTAAAACACATGGTACGTATATTACAGCCAGTTTTCTTTTGAGACATCTTGTATGTTGATATCTTTAATCTTTAAATATATGAAATCAATTTCTTGCTGTTATATATGACGTAAAAATTAGTTTTAACGGATTTTTTAATTTAATGTTTATTGTGTTTTAATTATGTTTATTTTGAAGCATTATTGTAAAAATCGATACAATGTATTTTATTCAAGGTCTTGGTTACGTGTATATTCTGAGCCTATCCGCGAATCTATCTATTTTTTAGTATCTTTGTAAGAACTGATCCCACCAAACACAGAGCACTAGCTTAGTGTCATGGATATTCGGCTTTGCCATTGATCTTTATGCATGACCAGGTGGTCTCCATGATTTGTTTCATTTTTGATTATTCTAATGGATGCATTTTTCATCAGCAGTAACAATAGATAGATAAACCTTTTCCGATTTTGTCGTTGAAGTTGCATTTCACATACGACCAAACGCCTTTCAATGTCTCTTGCTTTTGATTCATACGGCACAAAATATCCAAGCGTTAGGATCATCCCTATGTCCTTCAAGTGGTAGGTAATGTTTCTTTTGTTACTTTTTTTTGTTTTGGCTTAAAACCAGGCGGTGGAATGCATGACGCATACCTGGTTGCGGAGACTTGCCCTGGACTAACAACTTGGACCGGGTTATGTGGGGCAGCTTCTTGGCTTACCAATACAATAAACTGAAACCGCCTCATAGTTGACCCATGTGGATCGCTACTGCTACTGCATTAAATTTGGGGATATGGCAACCGCTGATCGGACAGCCCCTATTGGGTACGAGAATCCGTCGAGTCTATAGATTCGCAAAGTTGAGTTAACACACGACTGGATACTGTCGTACGGGAGCGAAAGTTATGACTGCAACGATGGATGAGGTCGTTTCAGCCTGGAAAAGGGGTAGGTTAGCGGTGACGCGGTGCTAAGCTCGCAGCATGTCGATCAGCTCGCGAATAAGCGCGTTTTCAGAAGAATTTGAGCTGAGTTGTTGTTTGTAGAATGATTGAGATGAAGATGAACTGCTTGATTTCTGGAGTGTTAGTTTCCCTATGAATTTTATTATTTCTGACAAACCATGGAGCGTTTAAAATTCTCCTGAGGAGCTTATTATGGAAAACTTGAAGCCATTTCACCTGGTTGATTGTAACAAACTTGAAGTAGATATTAGATCCGTAGTACGGGCCAAATTAACATCTTGTAAAATAAGCATTTGATGGAGATGGGAAGTCTGCTGGAATGGCAGATCAGAGAAGATAGCAGGTTTGCTATCCCCGAAACTTTCTGGATCGCTTTCTGGATTTGGGAATTCCAACTGAACCGTCGGTCGAAATGGAGACCTAGGTACGTGACATTATCCAGCCATGGAATTATTGCGGTGTCGATCTTAAGTTGTGAGACGCGCAGTGCGTAACGCTTCTTATCGAAAATGATGGCCCGGGTTTTTAGAGGGTTGATTTGCGACTTCCAGAATTTGAACCACTTGACTGCATGATCGAGTCGCTTCTGTAACTTGTGTTACTCCCAACTAAACCCATCATTGAGCAATGCCTTCAAATCCTTTTTTTTACTTGGTATAAATTTAGACATTTTCAACGTACTGAAAACATGTTTTGTTCACACTTCGATGAAATGATACATACTAAAAAGTGAAGCTTGTTAGGGAAACTTCAATATGAAGTTGGTTACAAATGTGCCCGATGCGATAAACACACACTAGCACCATCTGTTGTAAAAACTTTATAAATAACATTTTAAAAATTCTTAATTTCCAGAGGAGGATAGTGGGCGGACAAGAAACCGGTGTTAATGAATATCCTGCCATGGCCGGCTTGATTGACAGAAATAGTCAACCACCACAAGTTTATTGCGGCTCAACGATTATTTCCAACAAATTTGTGATCAGTGCTGCTCACTGCACTTACAATCATGATCCGCGATCATTATTGGTTCTGGTTGGAGAGCATAATGTAGATGCAGGTTCGTATTAGAATTTTTTAAATTCAGAATTTCTCCATCATTCATACAATCGATGTTATAGGTGCCGATACTGATTATACTGCATTGTATAATGTCATAGCTTATGAGATGCATCCTCGATACAATCCTAGCAATCAAGCAAACGACATTGCAATTATACAAACCGACAGAATAAATTTCAACGACAACGTTGGACCTATATGTTTGCCATTTAGATATACCTATGATACGTTTCAGGAAGAGAAGGTCACAATGTTGGGTAGGTGAACATTGATAGCTTAACATGTTCGCTGCCGATCTTGGATCAAATACTAGAAGCCTACTACGTTTTTTTCTGATTACAACAATAAAATATTCCTAATAACGTTGTTTTAACGTGTGTCTAGCCTAAATTTTAGTATTTTTTTAACAAAAATTTTTTGTTGTGTCACGCGCTAGAGTGCGATCGGCTCTGATATCAAGTTTTATTGTCAAATAGATTGTTGATAGGAGATATAATTTAAAGTACTCTAACAAAATTATATATATATATATATATATATATAATATATATATATATATAATGGGAACGAATCAAATACGACTAAAATAAGATAATAAATTATTCAGCAAAAAAAAAACGATAACTAAGAAAATGTTGTTAACAATATGATTTATTTATAGAAATTTAATTAATGACCTACTATATGAAATATCATATTCTATTTAGGCTGGGGTCAATTAGAATTCTCAGGAATGGTATCTAGTACACTTCAAGAAGTCTCGGTTGATGTTATCAGTAACGTTGAATGTGGAGAACGACAATCAGAGGCCGTCAATAGCAATGAAATATGTACATATACTGAAGGCAAGGACAGCTGTCAAAGTGACTCTGGTAAGTATAATATCTAGCGTTGGGAACTATCGACTGAAAACAGTCGAAATAGTCGATAGTCGTAAAACAGTCGAAACAGTCGCTAGTCAAAAAAATAGCACGTTTCGACTGTTTTTTTTCCATTCCAAGGATTATATAAACTACAGTATAAATTATAGTTTACTATGGTAGTGTAAGTAGATTCAAAAACAAAATTAGTGAAGTTGTATATATATATATATATATATATATATATAAACCAAAGACCAAATGAATGAAAAAACCATGAAATGAAAATATGAAACCAAAAAACAGTCAATACAGCGAACTTCCTATTCTATCAGGCGGAAAGGTGATATCTACATCGACTACCTGAATAAGAGCAAAAGGGTCACAAGGCTGTTTTATGACGACTTATTGGGCCAATTCGACGCCGATTTCAGAAAAAATAGCTTCAGCTGGTGAAGCAAAAAATGCTCTTCCACGATGACAACGCACCGGCTCACATCTCCGCACTGGTCACGACCAAATTGATCGTATTGAGCTACAAGTTGCTGCCCCAGCTACCGTATTCTTCAGGTTTCGCCCCGTGCGACTTCTTTTTGTTTTCACACTTGAAATAGTCACTGACCGAGCAAAAATGTGAGTCGAATGAAGAGGTCAACGCCGCCACGAAGGCCCATTGTGCAGACCTAGAGAAAACGTATTTTTCAGGAGGGTTAAAGAAGTTGGTGTATCGCTTTGTCACTTATATCGAGCTAAAAGAAAAAAATAAATCGCCATTTCTCCAAAACGTTCATTTTTCTTTTGTTGGTGAGTCACCGAGTGTTTACAGGAATCTCTTCAAATACTTACTGTTGCGATAGTCGCGCGTTTGAATCCTGCTGGAGCATGGTCGCAAATTTATGTTTGTGATTGTTCAGTATTTGTGATTTTCCTAGGGAAGAATGTAAAATCCGACAAGGAAAATGATCCCAGTCACGCCGGTAACCAGGCTGGGTAAGACCGGCTATCTTCCGGGATGATTTCTAAAGTTGGTCACTCACCAGTCGGTAGGTTTAATGCCGAGGACTGTGGTTCGGAACCCACGTTAAGCTGTAGGTCCAGTCACTAAAAAATCCAACATATCTGAAAATAACTTGACAGTTCTTTTACATTATTTTTTGGCACTTTTGTAAAAAACTTCATGTTTTCCATTTTTTAGGTGGACCATTACTGTGGCAAAATCAAGGCAATAAACGACTGTTCTTGGTGGGGATTATTTCTCATGGTATTGGGTGCGCCAGTGGTTTTCCAGGAGTGAATGTTCGAGTCACAGCATTTTTAGAATGGATACAATCAAGAACTAGTAAGTTGGCAGATTGATATTAATAAAGCCCTGAAAAATTTACAAGAGAAATTATATTTTGTAAAATTAACGTGCTCTATAAATATGAAAATTAGTATTAATCCTTTCTTTCTTCTGTTTCAGATGAATATTTCTGTTCTATATAAGGGACCTACTTAGTATGGAAATTAAGAATAATTATATATATATATATATATATATATATATATATATATATATATATATATATATATATATATATATATATAGTCTATTTAAAGTTTTTTGTGCATACGTCATCAAGATGTTTAATGTATTTTTTGCAGCAATTTGTAAATCCGGTTCAGAATCAGACAATATTATCCTTCTCATTTTATTCCAGTTAAAAAAAAGACACAATGCTATCTGATTATTTCGAACACGTAAACGAATGAGACTGTTAAAGTCGTCCAGTTGCCAGACGTATGCAAATTCTTCAAAGCAATAGTGATATGAAGGTTATAACTCTTACCCATAAACTATAGTGGCTGTATAATTAACAGTAGTTTTTAGATGTACTATAATGTTAAATTAAATAATATTTGATAACATTTTTGTTCAATTATTTTATTTAGATTAGAATTTTGTTGTATATCAAAGTCTAACTGAACTAAAACTCACGGTTGATGCGGCAACATTGCGAAGTTTTGACGACACAAATTCAGATGACGTATATACAAAATAACTTTGAATAGATTATAAGACTGCTTTGTTGTGTGTGTTTTGTTATATTTTTTTATTTTTGTAATAAACACTTTTCACAATGATGTTTTTGTTGCTGATTACCTATACATTTGAAGTAATGTTTTAAAATGTTTTTATTACATTGTTACTACTCGTCGCCGACTAACCTACAATTTATCTTTAGAATAACTTAAATCTAGGTAAATATCTAGGAAAACCTATTGGCCCTATCTTAGCCTCTAATGTAATAATGTTTATGTTTTAACAGTGGTGGGTTTCTATTAAATACATCTACTAACAAGTTAATTGAAAAGTCCCCGATCTGACACATAGATGGCGCTACTAGAATTAATATATATGTTTTTAGTTACACCTAACCCTCAAAAGATGCGTGTATAAATTTGACAGCCGTCGGATCATTAGTTTGTGAATTATAGCATTTTGAGTGAAGCAACTTTTGTTATTGTGAAAAAAATGGATAAAAAGCAATTTCGCGTGTATAAAAATAAATAAAATATTACTTTTTGAAGTGAAAAAATACAGTTGAAACAAAAACTTGATGCCGAGTTTCCGATCACTGCCCCAGGAAAATCAACCATCAAGGATTGGCATACTAAGTTTAGATGTGGTGTAATGAGCGCCGAAGACGGTGAACACAGTAGACGCCCAAAAGAGGTTGTTACCGACGAAAACATTAGCAAAATCCACAAAATGATTTTGAATGACCGTAAATTGAAATTGAATGAGATAGCAGACACTCTAAAATTATCAACTAAACATGTTCATCATATAATTCACGAATATTTGGGTATGAGGAAGCTCTGTGTAAAGTGGGTGCCGCTCGAGCTCACTTTTGACCAAAAACAACGACGAGCAGATGATTCGGAGCAATGTTTGAAGATGATCAAGAGCAATAAACCCGAATTTTTGCGTCGATATGTGGCAATGGATGAAACATGGCTCCATCGTTTCACTTCGAAGTCCAATCGACAGTCATCCAAGTTGATTGTACACGATGAACCCACTTCAAAGCGTCGGAAAACGCAACAGTCAACTGGCAAGGTTATGGCGTCTCTATTTTGGGATGCGCTTGGAATTATTTTCACTAACTGCTTTGGAAAAGGAAGCACCATCAACAGCTACTATTAGATAGCGTTATTGGAGCGTTTGAAGGACGAAATCGCCATAGGTTGGAGCTTTTAAATATCTCACCCAGTTTAGCTTATTATGTTGATGATCTTAATTAGTACTTTTCTTTCTTGGAAAACCAGCAGCCTTTTTCGCGCTAATGCCCTTGTTTATTTCTTTCATAACCTGGACTACAGTGACAAAGAACTGAGTTGGGGAAAATTTTCTTTAATTCTTTTCAATAAATGTCTTTTAATACGAAGAAAAGGTCATAATACATGCTAGCTATAATATGATTGTACATATAATCTGAAACTTGATTCTTGTATTTCAGGTGTATTATTTCTGTTCCGAATGAAGACCTATTTTATGTAAGGACTAAAAATTAATATAGACCTTTGTGTAGTATGCGTTTTGTTATCTTATTTTTTTACCTACGTAATAAAAACTTTCAAAATGAAGTGCTTGTCTCTGTTTAGCTATATCTTTATTGTGAAAATTACCTTTACAACATTTTGGAAAATAATAGCATAACCTTCGAATCCCTATCGCGAACTTAAATTTTTTCACGCTTTCAAAACAAAATTTTATTTACCTGGTGTAGTTCACTGGGCTTGCACATAAATAATGGGTAAGTAATTTTAGTATATATTTTTCAAATATACCAAGGCATTTGCATAAAAATAAAATTGCGTTTATTTAACTAATTATTAAAACTTTTATATATAATTCTAGTTTTGGTTAGAATGCCTCCTACAATATATTTGGTTTTCATTTTTTTCTATATATATATATATTTCCTTTTAATAGAAAAACGTTGTTTAATCATTTTCGCCTTGCTGGGTTTCAAAGGCGCGGTGCTCGGAGTGGATTTATGCCATTACAAGCAAGATCTTGTCCCAGGAATAGTGTATACACTTAATCCCTCTAGTTATAGGCAATCTGGAGCATGTTCTTGGAATTTCCGCTCGGCAACTGGAACGAATATTTATTTGTCGTGCACCATTAACTTACCAGCGGTAAGTACAATTTTAAAACCAGTTACAAAACTATTTTATCTTGTTCAAAATTATACGATTATGAACAATTTTGAGGACAAAATGTCCGTTGAAAGTTTCCTCTTTTTATTTTGAAAATATGGAGTACTAAATCGGATGAATATGGAAACAGATTGTTGCCTTAATTATTTTTAAATGGTAATGCTTGTATATTGGCAATAATTTTAATTCCCGTTAAATATAAATACCGTGTTCAAAGATTTCATTGAAGATGTTTGCTACTTTCAAGCACAATTATAGTGCAAACATGATACTCTGATTACACACGTATTCAAATTCGTGTCCATGTTTGAACCCAAGAAAATGAGAACGATTATTGACGTTATTATCTTCAATCCAAAATTGGTCAAGATTGGTTCTAGATTTCGCAGTTCGTGCATGATGGCCTGGTGCATAGTGACATTGCATTAAACATTATTAGGGACTTATTTTTGTACTGTGATTGTGCTTTGAAAGTATGAAAATGCAGAGGCAACCTGGCAATGTCGATTCAAAGTGCGTTTGTGGTCTTTATATGCTCAATAAACGTGAACAAATCATGACAAGTGTACTCAAAGATTGGTATTGCAGTGCTTTGGTTTTGCTGTAGTAAACACTGACATGATAAGCCATGGGTACCGAAATGGTTTTGTAACGCAAACAGGACAAAGATGTAGAAGTGGCCACTTGGTCAAAATGTATACATTTAATTTTCTGTGGCAACGTTATTGAAAGAACAAAAAAAACTATGTAGATGGTTGCTACTTTTGCTCAATGAATATCGTCGGTATAAATGCAGAAACACGAGCGACGAGCAAATAGAGGAGCAACACCAAGATATACCGGATTTTGGGACGAAAACATGATTACTTTTGGTCTTTTATGCCTGAAACAACTCTCAAGCAATATAAAGACTCAGTTTAACCTCTATTCATTTATGATTTATACTTTTTAATACAATAAATGGTCGTTTTTGTTCAAAAATAGTAAAATGATGAATATTTCAAAAACGGTGTATACTTGTGCTATTCAATTTAATGACTTTTCTCTTTATCGATATCGTATTGTGAGACGCTGTTAATTGCTAATAAATATGTTAATTGTTTCAGTCGCCCAATTGCTATGATAGCGTCATGAAGATATCACCAAGTGGGAGAAAAGATTTCAGTGACGCAGTCAACTATTGTGGCCAAGAGTCATTTTCAATAATTAGTAAAATTAATGCTTTAACAATAAGTAAGTAATCCGAAATTAATATCTCGAATTTTAGTAAGTAGAAGTATCAAAGAGAATAGCAATAACTATAATACAATATATTGGAGAGAAACTAATTTTATTTTTATTCACATTTTCATTTTCACTCATAATAATGAAAATTATCTGCATGCACTAAACAACTTCAAAACAATTAACTGATTCAAATAAAACTCCAGACCTATTAGATTGTTTCAAATCCAGAAATATTTCTACAAACACATGAAAGCAGATGAAAATCTTGACCTAAGATCAGATCATTCACCAGTAATTCTTGTTCTAAGCATAGCAACAGACAACAATAAGAACAAACAGAAATGATCTAAATACGAAACAAACGAATGAGTGGAGGGACTGGTAAAGATTTACAGAAAAATGTGAATCATTCAGCTGAATATACCACTCAAAACAACCGAATAATTAAGCTTAGAATTTAAAATCTTGTATTAGACGTCTAACAGACTACTTGATATAAAACCGCTGAAATTAAGGGGATAACCAAAGGAATTAATTAACCCAATACAAATAATGAAAATTATGAAAGAAATGACAACAAAATAGAATACCTGAAAATACAAATACATTAAATAATATAACATAAATGTTGAGAAGGGAAATATTGGAACTCAAAAATGGATCTATAAGTAACTTTTTGCGAGAACTAACAGATGACCACTAAAATCAAAGTCTAATAAAACTAATATATAGAGTGGATGATCTGATGATTTCTGGACTTTCCTTTAACTCGACTTTGCAGCCTTGTGGTTTAATTTATCGATATACTTTTATGAATGATTTATTTAATTGCATTAATTGTTATAGAACCATTATCGTGTCATCAATTAGCAATAGTCTCGTTTGATTATATAATGTTTGGTAATTTAGTTACTAAATATACCAATAGATGGAGCACCCTACGTATTTTCATAAACATTCATTATCATTTTACGCTTTTTTCTGACCAATTCTTGTTCATAATTTTACTAAATTTACACAATTGTGATATATATTACAGTCTAAATAATGATTTTATTATGTTGATGATCTTAATTAGTGATTTTCTTTCTTGGAAAACCAGCAGCCTTTTTGCGCTAATGCCCTTGTTTATTTCTTTCGTAACCTGGACTAAAGTGACAAAGAACAGAGTTGAGGAAAATACTTTGGTTAATATATATTGTTTTAATTTATCTCAATAAAGGTCTTTTAATATGAAGAAAAGGTTACAATACATGCAAGCACTAAATAATATATATCAGAATCAAATTAGCCTATCTGCTATAAAGTATTATTTGTAGTGTTTTTTCTATTAATTTAAATACTATTTGATATGATTGTAAATATAATCTGATACTTGATTCCTGTATTTCATATGCATAGGTAGATGCATAATTCAGTTACTGAAATACAGCAACAAATGGCGCACGTATTTTCCTAAACTTTATCATTTTCTGGTATTTTACTAATTAATACTACTTTTTAGATGTTATAGCCCGATCAAACAGGCCTGGTGTGTTCCCTTGTCAATTGACTGTCGTAAATGCGTCCCCTAATCCTATTCAAAACAGTACGTCAACTTGCGAATGTGGCTATAAAAATATGGTAAATATTAACATTGTTAGATAGAAATACCAAACTACTCAATAATATTTTATCTGAAAGAAGTTAAAAAGCATTGAAGCTAATAGCTTTGCCTATATTTAAACTATATTGAACATGATAAAGTTAAAAGTTTTATACAAAGTTTCGTAATTATAGGGTATCATTGATTAGGTTTAAGTAGTAACAACAGTACTTTTATTGTTACAGTATGGAGATAAAATATACTAATAAAATCCATAAAAATAAACACTTATGTTTCTACTTAATAATTTTTTATTTTCTTGTAATGGAACTAGTGTTGAAATAAGTTTCAGTACAGAATGCAATATAATTTTATTGCAATGATATAGCTTCTAGAAATGCCATTGATGCTTGAAAGGTTTCCATATAGTCCCATGTTGTTTTTGCGCAATAAAATCGTCGAATTTTAAGTCAAATATAACTAATTTTTGTCGCTTTCTTGTTCTTTTCTAATTCAGTAAAAATATAAAAATGAAGTAATGATGACGGTTTAGGAAGGACGCATTGTTGAGGACAATATATACTACAAATCTCTGAAGCAGGTGAAACAACCAATGAAATATTTTAGCAGAAACACGGAATTCAGTAACAATATGCCACAATCATTAGACTTTACTGTACCATTTTTTCATTAATTGTCTCAAGCACTTAAAATAAAATAAAAATTGATGAGTGATCTTGATGCATGTTTTTCATTCAAAACTCATTAATGTGCAAGGAATGAGTTACCATAGTAATCTATGTCTGTGGATTTGTTCCTCAACTGTGCGCTGATTGTCGCATTTTAAGCCAATTGTACATCTCCGAGACCTCAAGCTTAAAGATGTCACATTGTAATAAAACTCGGAGCCATACAGAAGGATTGGCAAGAAAAGTATTCGAAAGAGGTAGATTTTAGTCTTGGTTGTAATAGTTCTTCTCTTCATACGCATCATCTTAGAGAAGCAAAAGCTCCTGTAGCTCTGGCGATTCGGCTAATTATTTCCAACAAGACGCCAGATTCTTTTCCTCGCTTAATCCTGAACTTAATCTAACTGGATCTCATTTAAATTTGGATTATCAAGTGATCCTTAGTCAATACTTTGTTCTTTTCTTCATTAGTTCTCAAGCCATAGAGCTATACAATGCGAACTATATTAGGAAGAATGTTAGAATCCTCAACATCTGTATTAGTGAATATAGCGCTATCGTCAGAGAACATTAAACAGAGAAGACACAGTCACAACAGTGCAAAACTCATATGTAGGAAGAACAATCAAAAAGAGCAAGGTCTGGAGAGTAGGGGTTCAGACTTCAGTCACACTGAACATTAACATTGTTGTGTCTTTGCTCGTATTCCGGTCGTTTTTCGTGCTTGATTGATGGTTTAATCGAGAAATGCCTTCAAATCCTTGTCTTTAATTTTTTTTTGGTTGTTCATAACGCTTTTTATCTCTAATCCTTCTGAGCATCACTTGTTTCAATAATTCGTTAAATGTCACTTTAAACAATATATTTTGTTTTAGAAAAAAATTGTGGGAGGTGTAGAAACGGGCGTAAACGAGTTTCCTTTTATGGCAGCTATTATAAGAGATGGTACTGTCTGGTGTGGCGGTACTTTAATATCCAACAGATTTGTTCTGACTGCTGCTCATTGTTTATATCAGAGTAATTATATAAACGTAGACGATTTGAAGATTTTGGTTGGTGATCATAACATATCAAGCGGTAAAATATTTGGAATTAATATTGAGAATCGGAAATATATGTGATTTTTTAGGTACTGATACGCCTTATAGTGCTATATATAATGTGCAAGCTTATGAGGTTTACCCTTTATATACCACTGTTCCAGCCGACACACAACACAATTACGACATGGGTATCGTGAGGACTTCAACGAGTATTACTTTCAATTCTGGGGTAGGACCGGTATGTCTGCCATTTAAATATACATTGAATAGTTTTGCCGGACAATATGTAACTATTACAGGTAAAACGCAGATTGGTTTGGTTTTTGAATTTAATTTTAATGCGATTATACGTTCAGGTTGGGGTACCAAAGAGTTTTCTGGGCCTGTATCATCAACTTTACAGAAAGCTGACTTGCAGGTCTTACCAAATTATGAATGTGAACAAAATCCAGTGCCATCTTACAATGTCATATGCACATCCAGTATTGATAAGGATTCTTGTCAAAAAGACTCTGGAGGTAAATTTTCATATGCGGGGTATGGACTAAATAATAAGAACCACACCATACACAATGTTTATTTATTGATAAGGTGTTTTTTTTTATTGTTTCCTCCTGATTCTAAGAGAAAAACTTTAAAAGTTAAATGCTACTTTAGTACTAATAAGCTTAACTTATAAAAAATAGGCATAGATGGTTAGTGACGACAACCTTCACACTGTTAAGTGGCACCAACTTTGCGCTGCATTGACCAGGTATTTAAATGTTCTTGAAAGCTTGTGAAGACTTTTTTGAAGACTCGTGTAATTTGTGTTGAAGACTGTATCTAACTAGACGGATTCATCGCATTTTATCCCCCATTTCTCCTCCTTTGGAAGTACCTTGTACTGAGAAAATAAGCTGGCTTAACTCTTCTTCTCGTAGCCTGATTAGTAATTATTTCTAGGGAAAGAAAAACCTATACAATGATGATCCTTATCTTGATAAAGCTATATGCCCATAGATATCTGAAGATTCACTTTTCCCAAGGATTTCCAAGGTCAATACGCTTCTTGATATATATCTGCTTATTTATAGGATTGGAAGTCTTTCAAGAGCTTGAGATGTTAACGTATTCCGTTTGGCTCTTAATTACGCACTCTTAAATGATCAACATCTTAGAAATTAGCTTATATAAATGTTCCAAACTAATGCATATGTATTTGGAGTATTTTTGTTGTAATAAATAAATCTGAGAGAGAAAAACACCAAACGCAAATACATTAGACGCTTAATCTAATTTCTACATATGCTATTCAGCCATAATTCTTTGCTGAATAGAGGGTCTGAGTAGTTTCTAAAGGAATGTTATTCCATACCTGTACGAACACCTGGCAATGATTGGCATGATTGAATATATTAACCGTCGAAAATTAAATCGTATATAAATGAAATATAATCAACAAAACTTGACATATAAACTGTGTAATACGTACTTGTTGCAAAATTTACGCCGATGTAGTGTTGCCAACATGCAACAAAATTGCATGCTTTTTGTTCATAATATTTTCTTTATCCCTATATAATATAGTAATCTAGAAAAGACATTAAGGTATTTACTGATAAGTTACAATATTTTCCTTTTTTCTGGAATCAGCTATAGCATCATAATATTTATTTGGTTCTTAATCTAAATTAACACCCATAACATGGGATGATAGTTTAGTCAACTTCATTTAGTCTTCTTTGAATGTTTATTGTTGAATTCGTCATATAAAAGACTGATACTCACATCAACAATCTCGACAAACTAAAAGAAATAAATTTGATATTACTTCGTGAACAAATTGATTCATTTTTTTAATGTCTTCGCATAGACTATAACAATTCTAACGTCCACAAATGTGTCGATATTGTTTAAGTTTCTTATTCATTATGTAGCTGTTAACACGAACTTAGACAAACCATTAATTTGACTCTCTACAGTCTATAACCAAAGCGATTGAAGTAAACTATTTAAAAAGAACGATTGGTATTAATCCAATAGGAAAGGCGTTGTTTTCCATCGTCACAACCCTGGGCCACACACAGTAACTGGACAATAGCAGAGGAGTCAATATTACTGCGAAGCCTTGATATATAAACACTTTATCGATGGTACCAATGGTGTACAGTGAAGGAATTATTATTTTACCAGAGAAGTGGTCAGATAATATCATACAGAAATGTATCTGAAATCTATATGAATGAATTTGCCTTGAAAACAAAAAACAACAGAATGAATCTGTTTCAAACCCATTATATATAGTACTTCTGACAGAACACTCATTTCTTGCAACGTTTTTCTTAAAATTTCATCTTATGACATTTCGCATCCTTATTCGACTGATTTAGTTCCGTTGAAGTTGTGACTGTTATTTATTGGAAAAGTAATTAACTTCGTGGCGGTTTTTTTCCAAAAATCTTAGTCCATCACTGATATATGATGCGTATTATTATTCAGGGCCTCTATATTGGTTGGATCCTGCTTCAGCGCGTACCTATTTGGTGGGCATTATTTCGCAAGGATATGGCTGCGCTAGTGGGATACCAGGATTAAACGTGAGGGTTACCCAGTTCCTCAAATGGATAATTGAAAGAACAGGCTCAGGTAACACCCCCATAAAAAATGTACCCGAAAATTAATTAGCTACAAACAAAACCACCCTTTTATTTGCAGATACCGGATACTGTACAGTATAAAAAATGGGACGTGAATAAATAGAACGAAATTAATATTGTGTATTTTTCCTAAAACTCCAAACCCACACCCAAAAGCGACAATGCATTTCCATCTCTCCATTAACCGTAGGAAGTTCCCAAGGACGCCATCACTCACGCCAATATACAACTTTTAGGGGTTGTTAACAGGGAACAACCCCGGTCTCTGTCGGCAGATCGATAAACATGCCGACTCTCGTTACCAGAGGGCGTCTTAATGTAACTACTGTTTTTTTTTCGTTATGTTATCGATCCCACCATATCACCATAAAAAGATATGACGCATCAAGGGGTGAATAAAATTATATTCATTTAGAAGAATCAGCCATATCAGTTTTATTTAGATATTGATTTGATTAATTTTTAATGCATTTTAAAATAACAAAGAAAAAACAATAATGAATATAAAAAAACATAATAGAATGAAAAATCTACAAATAACTAATTTTTTAAAAACCATTCTCTTAGCATTCCACAATCTGCCTAATGGGGAATAGGTATTTGATGGGATTTATGTTATAGAATAACAGGTTAATTATAGTTATATACTAATTTAATTACTACATTCTTGTTATTGCAAAAACTATTCTTTTTCTATATCAAGTTGGATGGTAGTAAACGAGTAGATTCGGCTGCAATGACATTCTTTTAAACTACTTTACACTGGCACTTTGGATCACACTCGTTATGGTTTCCAAGGGGATGTGACGCTGACTTAGGTTGTTGTAACACTTTATTTTGAAATATCTAACGGATGGCTATGTTGGAATTGCTACTATTACCACACAGTTCGATACCATATCTCCATATAGATATTTTTTACATGTAATTACCTATTATTGTTCAATTGTCTTTCTTCTAACCTCAACCACTATATTAAAACCATGTGCATGTGCAATTGGTAATGATTGTTAAACATTTGAATATTTGGATTTTCTTAACGTATTACCAAACTTTGATACATGCCCACGCGATTCAAGGTCAAACATTCAAGGTATTTAAGAATCATTTGCTCAAATTTATTATTCATTTCTTGTTATATAGAGTTGCGGTCTGAAGAGGTTTTTTTTATGTCCACTTATTAACATACTGCTGCAGAACTCCTCCTTTCGTTAATTTAATATGTCTAAATTCTTCCTGCAGTCCCTCTTCTTTACTCGTCAATCTTCGTAAGTCCCACGTTTCCAACTATCACACTTTTATCACCTATCATCTTAAATACTACAATACATCCCCTTTTCTTTCCATCCATATAATAATTTCTGTTCCTCATTTCCATCTTATACATATACACTATCATCACACTATCTATCACATATATTTATCTTACTTATATCTTATAATAGTTATTCATCTTATAAGGAATTATTAGCCATTTTAATTTTCATCATAACATAACAAATTTAATCAATGCTTTCCAAACAACAACGGTACTTTTCCAAAAATACTCAAATCATATCAATACTCAAACCTCCCTCCCACCTCGTTAACAGCCTGACGACTAACAGCACCGTGTAATCGAAGACATCGAATTCAATAACAATTTTGAAGACCGGAAAAAATACCTTAAAAACTTAGTAAAAATAACAAAACTACCTTAAATAAATGTTATTGTAATTTCTTTCAGGCATTAATTTAAAAAAAAACTAATGGATTATCTTATCAAAAGGTTATGAAAAAAAATATATTTCTCTCAAACCATGCTATTTGTTGGTCTTAAAATACCCAATTGGTTGTTACTTAAAAAAAAAACACTAAAATAAAATCAATCCTCAAACTTCCCTTCCTACATCCTTACCAGCCTCACTTAGCTTCGTGTAATCAAAGATATTACAATTATTTCGATGACTAGAAAAATAATGACATAACAAAGCATAAACAAAATTAATTTGTAAAATATATCAGGAGGTAATTACAAAAACGATATTTCTTTCAAACTATGGTGTTTGTTGATCTTGTAATGCCACATTAGTTAAACTTTATAGAGTTATACAATTTATTATAAACTATAAAATAAATTTGGTATTAAATAATTGCGCGCTATCAAACATGAATAAAAAAACAACAATTTAACGTACATATATTGTCTATTTCAACGGAGGCTTTGAGAAGTGCCTGAAAAACAAAAACGTATATGGATTCAAGCAGCCTCCCAAAATAATGCATGTTTTATTCCTTTAACCGTGGAAAATTTCCACAAACGCCACCAGTCACGACGATATAAAAGTTGAAGGAGCTGAAAACAGGACACGTTTAGAATAATCAATACTTGTTCCGTCATTCGCAACCAGAGGGCGATGTAGAAAAATGCCAATATATAAGTAATGTATATGGACGTCCTGACAAGCGTTCGCTTATTGAATTTAAGAAGTTTTAAATATATACCTGACATTATATTAATTTTTGTTCAGTATTAGACGACTCGACAGAGGTTGTCCTGTTTGAGTGATGAATATGCAAGTCGAACTGGAACAAATAATTTTAAAAACATAGTTTTTATTGTATTTTTAATACACAACATTGTTCACTTTGATTTTTGGAGTGTAAATAAATAATACCGATGGTTTTTTATTCTTTTAAAGAAATTTATTATTATTTTTATTACTGTCCTGTCTTCTTTAACAAGTCAATATCTACTGTGATCTGCTTATTAAATTTACTTTAGTATATTAATTTTTATCACTGAATTCCTGTTATATAACTGTAGTATTATTCTACTATTTTGATCCTAATCTTGCTAATTTGCTTAGTTTTGCTCTACAATGTCAGTAGTGTAACCCTTCGAAGTACATACATTTTTGGCGTCAGCCTCTTTTCTTGTGTCGCAACATAACATAATACGTACTTTTGCAGACTACACAACACCAATTAAATTACAAATATCAGTAAATAAAATTAACAATTAGGCCAAGCTACGGAGAATCAATTTGAATGAGTCTAAATATGCTCCTGTTAAATTTACCTATAGGAGACATGGCATCTAGATATGGAGTTGTACCAAGGACAGCAAAATAGACATAATTCAGCGGTTCTAGAGCAAAGCTTTGAGGAGTATTGTTAATGCCCCGTGGTACTTCAGAAATAGTGATCTTCACAGAGGCTTAGAAATTACCTTTTGAGTTGGTGTAATGTAGTGTCAGCACAAAATCGGAGCATGTTGCAAAACAATGCAAAAACAGTATTAGTGTAAACAACTTGATGGGAAATTAAGAGATTACAATAAAAAAAGCTTGTTTTATGACTCAAGTAAAATCTTTTACTTTCTTTTTTTATTGCCCTAAGATGTTTTAGGAAACAAATGAATGTTCAGAATTTATTTATTGCATATGAAAAAAGAAATAGATGCCTACATTCCTTTATTACTTTCAATAATGATACTTCTGCAACTTCTACATGTTCCGATGAGCTTGAGATCAAACGTTTAGGCGTTCACTCAGTGTAAGACGTTAAACTAACTTTTTTAACATTGAAGTAGATAATGATAGGCATAAATGATAACTATCGCCGTTCTATAAGAAATAGTTTATTTAATATACAAATTAAAAACCAGGCATCAACTAAAATAGTGTCGTATCGGATATCGATAAAAGCTGCTTTATTTTGCTCAGACTACCTTGTTGAAACCACTGATGTGATTTTACCCCCTTGATTGTGATCCTGCGGTTTAAATCGGGCTCAAGCAGACTGTTCAGTAGCTGTTTCAGCGCCATCGAATGTTCCGTCCATAAGAACAGGCTCGTGAAAATCGATCCGTTCAGTTGAGTTTTTATCATTTTCCTGACGTCGGTGTCATCGAAGGGCATCGAGGCCGTGATCATTATGTATAATATACAGCCTAAAGCCCACATGTCGTACATCTTCGGATCATACGAGATACCCTGGAAATAATTAAGTATTAATATAACAAATAACATGAGTGATAATCATTTTACAAGTATTATTGTATGAGTTACATTTAAGTTACAGTATCATCATTTTTTTCTATTCTTTGGTGATTAACTTTGGCCTCTTACAGGTTGATTAACAATCTATATTGAAATTTATACAATTTAATGACAAGAACTGCCGGGGCATGGTCGTAAATTTATGATTGTGATTGTTTGATATTTGTGATTGTCCTAGGCAAGAGTGCCAAATCCGACAAGAACAATGATCCCGATTACGCCAGTAACCAAGCTAGGTAAGACCGGATGTCTTCTGGAATGATTCTAAGTCAGGTCACTCGCTAGTCGGTAGGCTTAATGCCGTCGACAGTTCACTCTTGTTGGTGAAAAGAAGACTTTAAAATATGAAATTAAAAAAGTTACAAAAAGTGCTTATATTACTTGAAAAATCCTCAAATGGTATTTCTACTTGTTCAAATAAGTTAATATTTCAATTAGTTTTGAGTGCAATTAGATTTTGCAACCAACGGTCGAATATGCGTTTGTAATCCACTGATCAGTAGCCAAGAAATGTGTGAATAACACTTTGTCCCCGCTTTCAAAACCCGCTCTGTTCCTTCATCAGGCGTTAAACAGTTTTAAAATATTGCGTTATCCATTAGTTTTAGATTATCAGTATTTTATTCTATAACAAAATCGCTCTCATTGCTCGCCAGTGATAAAAACGAAGTTCTTAAGACATTTTCTATACTTGTACCTGGACAAATTGGAAATGAATCACTGTTCGTATATGAAATACTGAATTTATACTGTGTCATTTTTTGCTGATACATCGACGACATTTATTAGACAGAAAATAAAAAGTGTACATTGTCACCAAGTGACCACTTGTACAGCTTTGTTCTGAGCGCATTACAAAACAATTTCGGTACTAATGGCTTAGCACTGTTTACTACAGCAAAACCAAAGTATTGTAAATACGTATTTTTAAAAAACACCTTGAATCGACTTTGCAACGTCATCTCAATATTTTCAATATGTTCCGAAGCAGAATTACAGCACATAATTTCTAATGATGTTTAATGAAAGATCGTCAGCTGACACAATAGATTTAAAAGCGCAGTGCTGCTGCCGTGCTTGAACTCGAACACTAGAACCAATCTGTACTATTAACACGTGTTAAAGATCTTATAAAATATAACAAACTTCCAGTTTCGATTTCGAGATCACCACTCAACAATCCACCAAGTATATAGGGTAACAGCGGTTATTGAATTCAATTTCAAAATAATAAATATTACTGCTGTGCAATATTTCTGGACGCCTCACAGGCGTTTGTTCTGATATTGTAATTGGAACTAATCAACAAAATGAGCAAATTAATGCGGAATTATTGTTATCAGTTGGAATCTTTTAAAAAAAAGGTATATAGTGGCTGTCTCAACATTCAAATATTTTTGATATATTAGAAAAAAGGAAACAGTATTTGGAACATTTACTGACGACTCAGGGATTATGCTAAAAGATATATCTCTACCTAGAGCAACAGAAGTGACAGTTAACAAGATCTACAAAATAATTTCTGTGTTACTTTTACAGAACAATACATGCCAATGAAATAATGTCCTCAGGGTTATTTAATTCGTATGAAATTTTCTCTTTTGAATCTTGTTAGAGTAATCCCACAGTGCCAAAACAAAGCTATCAATGCTTATCGCTAAGTAACCAACGAGGAACTGCAATAATCTCGAAATTTAATAGATCCACGAATTATTCTAGATATCACCGTAAATCAAAGGAATGTTACTAAATCATTCCGATGTGGAAATAATACAACTGAACTGGACAATATGCAAAAAAATCATAATATAGAAGCGAACCAAACCACACGAACTAATATAAAGTACATAAGTGTTACTAATGACTTAAGCTTAGGTTAATCTGACTTAATTAAATACATACTGATGTATTCATCCCGCAATCGTCTTGCTTGTGATTTGATCCAAATACAAAAGAGGAGTGGTAATAAATGTATAAATAAATACGAATATTTATGAATAATATTTTAAGCATTTTTAATAAAAGATGTTATATGAAAAATAATTAATTATCTGACGGCCGATTAAATGAGAGGCATCCAGTAGGCAGGCGATTCGCTTAATAGAACTACAGGGATATATAAGTACGGTACCAAGCGAAAATACTATGTGTTGTTTAAATTTAAGAGTTTAAACCAGTTTACTATTAACTTTTTCCTATTTTCTAAGCAACGGATAATAATCTTAGTACATCTTAGTATTGCCAAGTCTTGTAGGTTATGTTTCAGTTTACTATACGTTCTATTATGTGATGGTTAAAACAAGCGACCGGTGAATTTGAAGAAATGATATTTCTTTTTGTGCAATGCGTTTCCTGTATAACAGTATCTATGGTAATGACAGTATATACAAAATATGATAAAATATCGTGGGGAGTAGTGGGGAACAGTGGATGAAATCCAAAGTTAACAGACAGAGATCGAACATCATTAAAAATGATTGTGGTCAAACAACGTAAAATTAATGCAGCAAACGTCACAGCAGAACTCAACACTCACTTGAATAATTCTGCTTCGGCAGTCCCCACGTTAAATTGCGAAGAAGAGGTGCAACGATCACAAATTGCAGACACTCGATGATTGGAAAAATGTGGTTAAGTCCGACAAATTATCGTTTACAATGTTTGCTACAATCGGCTGGGTTTATGTATGGAGAACGTTAAAGAATCCTATTATCCAAACTACCTGCTGCCTACATACAAGTATGGAAGAAGTTCCATCATAATTTGGGTGGCAATATAGTGGTACACGGCTGGTCCTCTCATTAACATTACTCGCAGGATTACTGCGAATTAATATGGATAACAACATCCGAATGACATCCTCAGTGAAGAACTTACTATGACTAGTATATTGCTACTATACTCCTGCCATACTCCAAGATGATGAGACGACCATACACATAGCTAAAACGATCCAGTCTTGGTTTGAGGAACATCTAAATATCATCATATATCTTCCCTGGCTAGCACAATCGTCAGATATTAACATAATTGAATCGTTATGAGGAGTTTTAGAGCAGATAGTGGGAAGTAAATTTCCATCTCCAACAAAATTGAAACAATGGCGGATGTTTTGGAACAAGAGTGAAACTACATTCCGTTAAAAACTTGTAGGTCGTTGCATAGTAGATCAAATTACTTTTATTACTTTTCATTTTGTACAAATACTTACAAATAAAATAAATTATTTCAAAAAAGAAACATACTTAAAATAATTTGTTTTTCCTGGTATCGCTATATCTTTTGCGAATATATAAAAACATAAACGTAATTTACGTATAGTTACCCCCCTGTGATATAAAAAATATATTCAATACAATATTATACACTTAAGGACACCGTTATATAAACGAAAATTAAACAATAAACGAACTCAAGAGACATAAAGTTAAGAGAGTGAAGCCAATATAACCGAAATGAAAAGCTTGTAATTGTATTTGATGAGAGTGAAAGAGAACCCAAACTTTCTGTGTGTCGTAACGACTTGATATCCACGATAAGGCCAAATAAACGTAATAAAACAGTGTCTGTGGGAGTTTTTTTGGACGCAGTTTCATGGATCATCTTAAAAGCATGACTAAATTCGGCTGGAAATGCCTGTCATAAAGTTTTATATATTTTCATTCAACGTACTCTTGCATCAAATTTACCATTTTCTGTTAAGCGACCAGAACACTCCATTTCAATCAATTTGTTCGAAATTTATAGCGTTATATATGACGACATAGATGTTAATGGTTCTTACCACTCATAAATTTAAGTATTTCTCAAAGAAATTGACATATTGCAAGTAACGAAAGAAGTTCCCTTTTACTAAATTCCCACTACTAAACATAGGCTGTTGGAATTTATTCGTGCCATAGGCAACACAACAATAATAATTTATATATACATCAACTATGTCGGTTTTTGGATCTAATAAAATGTTTTTGCGATTTAAACATATTAGTAACATAAAAATATTATTGCGAAAAGTTTAGAAAGTGGTTTATAATATTGATTTTCATTTGGAAGACACTGAACCGGGTCTTCTTTTCTGAAATTGAAAGAATAGATGGAAAGCCATGTTAACACTTGCTCAATGACCTAACTGAAATGAACACATTGAGAGTTGGCTTATCAACAGTTGGTAACTGCTAGAATATAAATGGAAAGAAAGAAAGAAATAAATGGCTTCAGAATCAAAATCAATGTACTTACGAACTGAAATCTAGGTACAAAACGCGTGTCTTCATTTGCGACTTGCCGATTCGACAATAAAGAAGAACTATCCCTAGTCTAGGAGGTTGTGAGTTAAGCCTAAGGAAGCATCAGTTGCAAGGAGAATCCACTTCTGCTATAATTTGTAATTTACATATTTTTTACTGCCTGATTACCATTTATTCCTATCATTAGCAGTTGCCTGCTATTATTTTGCTTCCAATACTATTTTCAATCAATTTATATATTAATACATAAAAAATCTCGTAAATAATAAATATGTATTTCAAAAAAATAAGTAATGCAAAATTCCTTACAGACTTTTGTGGCAAATTCGACCTTTCGTGTAAAAGACGCAGCGAACAGCTGCGAAAAAGACATGGATCAAGCTCACAGAAAGCTATTTCAATAATAGTAGACTAACATTGTCCGGGACCAGAACAGCAGTGTATTGACTGAGAAGAAAATATTCTTCTCGAGTGCCGGCTATGATAATGATGATGATCGTGATGATAATAATCATTATAATTTAAATGTTTCTATTTTATTTATCAAGAAATTAAAATAATTACACTTATTTTGACAATAATTCATTTAGTTCTATTCATCAATATGTTCCTATAGAATTGTTTCTGTAAAGATAAAGTACAAGGAAAGGTATTATAGTTGGTTAATAAGAAATAGTATTAGATTATATACAGAATTATTAACGAAAACGTCTTTCTTGAAACAAATGAAGTTTTTTCTGATAACGTCAAGCCCATATTCACTTTGTTTGTAACATAAAACGAATACTTTATAACATACTAAAGAGAAAATATAGTTTCCTTTTGAGCTATAGCCTATGTAAACACTTTTATGTTACCTTTAATATTTCTGGCGCCGCATAAGCCGCTGATCCACAGAACGTGTCCGATAACACCTTCTTGCCGCTGCAATCCACACAGGAGCGGGCAAAACCGAAATCGCCGAGCTTAATTTGATTGTTCCACATCAGGAAGACGTTTTCGCACTTCAAATCCCTGTGCGCTATATCCAGCTCGTGCAAATAGCAAACGGCATCGGTCAGCTGCTTGAAATAGTGTTTAGCTTTCTCTTCCAGGAACGATCCGTATTCCCGGATATACTCCAGCAGGTCTCCCAGCTGACAATAGTCCATCAGCATATACACGGTCTGTTCAGACTCTAGGATCTTGTATACTCGGACGATATTGACGTGTTTAATTTCGGTTATGATCTCCAGTTCTCTCGGTAGGAACTTGGTGATGAAGTCATCGCCGGCCATCTTTTTCTTGATTATCTTACAGGCATATTTCTGTCCTTTTTTGTTGATGACGATGTACACTTTGCTGTACGTACCTTTACCGATAGTCTTGCCTATGCGATACCCAATGCTGGACAGGACTTCTTGGATAGGTTCTTTTATTGAACTCATTGGCTCTGCTATTAATATTGTTGAGTGCTACAAATAGTAACGTGAATTTATTGACATATAGTTTATGTTTCTGTCAATGTCTCTTTATGATGTTTAATTTGTAAAATTTAGGGTTTTGGTTTACATATAGATGGCTCTTATCCACAAAAGATGATTGGAAAATACATAAAATTAAATAGAACCACTGATACTTCCAAAATACTGAAGCATGTTCAATGATCGCGTAATAATCTAAAACATTTTTATATGAAGGCAATGTGAGATATCTTACATAACATCTCTTTTAAGTTTTTAAAAACTACCTTGTATCTTTTAAACAGATTTTCAATGACCAGAGCATTCAGCATCGTTGGAGTTTATGAACAATAGTCTTCATAAATCTTAACAAGCCACTACTTGACTTTAACAACATGTTCCTCTATTAAAAAACAATATTTAAATGTTTACAATAACTTTTAAACTAATAGTTAGAATGATATGGAGTTTTGAAACGTATAGTTTTAGTTCAAAAGTCGTACGGATATGTCAGAAATGGTGCCTCTATATGTTAAATCATAGACTCTGTTACATGCTGGTGGAATATTTTTACTAAGAATATAAAATATCACAAGAAATAACATTTTAAAAGTTACTAATATATCTTAAAAGATAGTTGTGTTATGTCACATTATAAAATAGGTCCCGTTCCGTCTCTTCGTCACCGTGGCGTAGCTCTGAAACGACCAAGAGTCGAGCCCGCATTCTCACTATGAGTTTTGTTACCTTGCTGTTACCTGTGTCCATTACGTACTGGGCGACTGTCCACTATTCACTCAGCCCTAGGTCGTCTCCTTTATATCAACACCGTGCTGTTTAATAGTCGCGAAATAACGACATAATACAAAGAGACAAAAACAAACAATAGGTCTAACAACTACTGATATAATTCAAAATAATAAAACTACAAGAAGTGGTTTTAGAAAATGGTTTCTAGAAACTTCTGTCAATTCCGACATAACCTAGTATTGTACAACTTCTCCATAAAAAGATTGCCATTTGCGTTTTTCATTGTGCTGTATTGTAACTTTAACATAGTATTGATTGCACCATATCTGTATCACGCAGACTTTGTTATGTAAACTTAATTTATATCTTTGTCCCTGACAGCACTGGCTAGTGTTAATTCTTGTGCAAAGTGTAGCTCCCAAAGATACACAATGTGTGTCAAAATGCATGTGACTTAATTTTTGTTTCACATATATTATTTGCAATCGATAGTGCTTTCTTTCTTTTCTCAATCAAGGAATCCTTTCACTTCGAAACCTTAAAAATCTGTTACATTATATGGATTTTACAAAATCTATAAACTTTCCATGCCTTTTCTCATAGTTGTCAGCAAAATCAGTTTCCAACCTTGCTAATACCTTGCTTTATCCTTAATGAAATTGATTTAAGAATAATAAAAGGTAGGAATCCATATCAAATTAAAAATGCAATCTAGGGGATATTCTTGTTACATATGATAGATGAAATTTTAATCTCTTTCGATTAAATTTACTTATTGAGTTATTCCGTGTATGCAGACACTAATTATGGACACTTAAAATTGCTAGTTTTGATTTCAACGATTAAAAAGTGGTAGTTTTTATAGCAATGTCAAAAAAGAGTCTAAAGAACTAAATTTCTTCGATAACAATGTATTGCGATGCTTATTGGAAGAAAACCGAAATCTCGAAAACTTTTCAGGCAGCTTAGCAATTGAAGAGCTTTTAGGTCGCATGTGTTACAGTTGTGATTCGTGATAAAAAAAAATGACCAGAGGGTCAAGAGTGAGTCCGTGAGTCCAAGAGAGTCATCTGCATCACCGTAGACACCGTTCCGGAATATTTATGACCATAAATTATTGATGTTCATATGGTACATGGTGTATTGTATTACGATCTGCTAAAACCAAATTAAACTACTGCTAGACGTCAATTGCACAACTTAACTGAAAAGTTATTGAAAAATATGCACAAGATGATTACAATAGTTATAAATAATGTACTGTTGTAAATGGAAAGATGCATTGGATCAAGCATACTCACCAGATAAAGCGCATTCTAATTAATTCTTGTTCAGATCGATGCAGCATGGCTTAGCCGACACACAGAAAATAGATCGATGATTGGATGGCTGATAAACCAAGAATGTTGTTTCAACACGATATGACTATATTATCAAAAACATGGGAAATATTTTTTTCAATAAGTGCATTTTTATAAAATATTGCAAGCACATAATAGTACAACATAATATATTAATAAATTAAGATATTGTCTTATGTTTATGTATAACCGGCCCGAGGGAATGATTACAGGCGACTTATCGATAATTGCCCGGTTGATCATGTTCCCCTCCCTACGACACTGCATGCAGATGAAGGTGTCCGATGCAGCGTCATGGTGACGTCAGTGCCCGCCTCCGAAACCGAATCAATAATCGACGTTCGTGTTTAACAACCTTTAAATAAACCGATGGCGTAGTAGATCGACAACGTCGTGTACCAGATTGAAACGTAATGTCCAATTATCGACGTAATAATCGACACAAGATCAATTAAGAGATTGATTTATTTATTGTACTTGAATCGGAGACTTAAGAGATTAGAATGTGTTGAGTAACAAGCAGCAGTCCAGGGCAGCTATAATAAAACAGGTTATTTGGATTTAATATAATTTTTTCGTCTACAATTTATAGAATAGAAATTCAATTGAAAATATTACTATTCTCCATCCATAGCCGCTACTTTTTCCGATCTTTCAAGCAATTTACAGAGTCAATCTAAAAAAAAACGATGTATCTTTTGAGCACGAATCGACCTATTTTTGATAGCTTCATAAGAAGTGAGGCGCTACTCAGAGAGATAACAACTCATATGCTGGAACAAACACTAATCACCAGAAGCAAGAGCTGCAAAATACAACGGGTGGGGTAGCACTTGCTACTTTAATATTCCCATGTATATTTCAGTGCTTTTGCAAAATGTGGTCGTGCATCGTCCTGTTGAAGTACTGTTTTTCACGCAATGGTCGGTTCAAACACACCAATTGCGCTGGATAGCGTTCCTCTTTGATGGTTTCTTTAGATTTTAGGAGCTCATAGTATACCACATCAAGTTGATCCCATCATATAGAGAGCATTAGCTTGGCATCAATGAGATTCGGCTTTCTTTAAAGATGCTCATGCATGACCAGGTGGTTCCCATGATTTCTTTTGATTTGGATTATCGTAATAGATCGAGTGTTCATCACCAATAACAATACGATGCAAAAAAAAACCAATTTTGCCGTTAAACCAGTACTTCACACGTGACCAAACCACTTTCAATGTCTCTTTGTTTCACTTCCTACGGCACGAAATATCCATTTGCAACCAAATACAAACATTTGTACCTTTCCCATGTTCTTCAAGCCAGTGGAAATGGTTAATTGTATTACCCCCAACAATTCTATATATTCTTCTTGCATTTTACAAAGATTATCAAGTGTCTTTATATCCTCATTTTCAAATATGTTTATCTGTTCTGAACGCTCTTTAACAGCCAATATTTGGCCAATACAGGACAAATTCCTTACCTACTCTACAAATGTGATACACTACAAGTGGAAAATATCAAGATGGCTACATTATCAAGAGACCACCTATCACTCAAGCAATCAGGAATCAAGAGAATCGCAATGAGACATCAGGAGAGACTTCATCTTTCTGTCATTATACAGTTCTCTGTATTACTAGAACAGGACACAATCACAAAAATATCAAACTATTTGGTTTTGTGTAGTATAGTATACAAGAGGTTTATTTAATAGAAATGCAGCAGTCTTAATAAATAATCATTATTAGAGACTATATTAAGATAGGGCCGATGGGTCCTTCTAGATACTTAGGTTTGTAGGTCAGTCGGTAACGACTAAAAAAAATGTAATAAAAAAGCTGTTAATTAATGTTAATAATTAATATTGAATCTATTTTCGGCATTTTTCGTAGATTGCGTTGCAACAAGCTTGCAATACTAATATATGCTACGATATATGTATATATATATATATATATATATATATATATATATATATATATATATATATATATATGAGTAATTACAGTAACTACAATCGCAGATAGATAGCACGGAATAAAAATAAAAAATTACATTGTTTAATATATTTTTGTTAATCGATTTCTTATAAAAAATCCAATAACAAAATATTCAACGAATATATGGTAAAAATAAAATTATTAAAAGTTTGATGAATATAAGTATTTTTGAAGCAAGTTATTTACAAACCCTTATGATATTTCCCTTCTAGAAGGTTTTATTTATTAGAAGAATTATTAAGGACTGCACTGGATACCATTACCACCCTGAACCCAGACATTCCTATAGCGTTTGCGTACATCCAGTTTTTGGCAAAGGGGGTGAAGGTCTGCCTGGTTTTTTACCGCCATTATTGCTTTATCATCCACGTCTATTAATTTTTCTTTTTTACAGGGGGTGAATCAATCTTCCATTGTATTCTTTACCAATCGATATCTCCCATAAATTAAGGACCTTTTTTTAAAATGTAAATTTTTAATAATATAAAATTATATAACTAATTGGAATAAAATTCCGAATAAACTATATAGTACGTTCAATAAAAGAGTGAACTCATGCCATCTGAAGTTATGTCGTGAAAACGTAACAGCGTTCAACTGTAAAAACCAAAATAAATTAAAACATGTTTATTTTGGTTTTAACGTGCAACAGAATTCTTCTTTCCACCCTCATCACTCTATCTCGAGGATTGTCAGCATTGAATCATAATCCCATATTCAAACAGTTTCATTCAAGTGAATAGTTAGCTGCTAATATGCAATCTAGCATTCCATCTTTTATCAATGACTAATGTTGTTATTTCAACGTTTACATTTTTCCATCAACTTTTGTTTTCTTAACACTATTTTTGTTATGAAATTGCCATGAGTAAATTATTGGGTATATTGGTTCTATTCTGAAATATCCATATCTCATATAAATACACAAATATACAAATACAAATAAGTCTTCCTTAATATATATATACTTTTAAAAATTGTATTATTTTAGAAGCAATGTCTGAAAGTTTCATTAGACCTCTTCGTGAGCTACCTTTACACTATTTAAATCCTATATTACCCGACAGTATACGAAGGGATGTTTTACAACAGTTTCTTCTGAATTAATTGTTTTAAATTATATCTATATTGAAAAAAACCACTGACTGTTTTTATACATTTCATATATTTGATCTCTGGTAAAGCTAACATCAAGGTGATCTTGATTCGTTACCCGCTTCGTATAAAAACGATTTTTTTTTGGTGAATCCAAGATCATATTTTTAATTTTTTGAGATATTTTAGTGACCATACCCATATTAATATTCAGCGCAGCTGCAACACGCCCAAAAATATTTTCAATAAAAACCGCAACAACTTCGAAGTAACTGATTCGAGACTCAAATTGTTCTGTCTGGCTTCCGCATTTTCAATCAGTATAATAATAAGCAGCGACTTGAAATCTATCAAAACAAGCAAAGCATTGAAACAACGTTTGCCTGTTTATAAACTGACAACCAAACGACTTTCGCAGGCTGCTTCGGTTACATGTTCGAACATGTCAGACAGCATTGTGTCTCCTTTTAACTAGAATAGAATGAGAAGGAAAATATTGTCTGATTCTAAAACGTATATATAAATTGTGACAGCCAATAAATTAAATATCTTGATGACGTGAGTTCAGTGTAATTTTGAATAAACTACAAATTAGTATAATAAAGATTATATTTATTTAAAAATATAATACAGGCTGTATGTAAAAATTATTGCTGATGCGACAAATAACAAATAATATATTTAATGATATATCGTATATAAAGTAAAATTCATGAATTAGATAACAGGTCAATTGAAAAGTCCCTGGCCTGACACATAGATGGCACTACTAGAATTAAATACACATGTTTTTAATTAGCCCTAGCTCAAAAAATGCGTGTATAAATTTACAGCTATCGGACCATTAGTTGGTGAATTATAACATTGTGAGTGAAGTGAGAAAAATGGATAAAAGAAGGAATTTCGCCTGTTGATAAAATATTGTTTTTTGAAAGGAAAAAATACAGTTGAAGCAAGAACTTGGTTTGATGCCGAGTTTTCCCAGGAAAATCAACCATCAAGGATTGGTATGTTAAGTTTACAAGTGCGTAGTAGCGAAGACGGTGAACGCAGTGGACAACCGAAAGAGGTTGTTCCACAAAAAAATCCACAAAATGATTTTGAATGACCGTAAATTGAAATTGAATGAAATAGCAGACTCTCTAAAGATATCAACTGAACATGTACATCATATCATTCACAAATATTTGGGTATGAGTTGCAAAGTGGGTGTCGCGCGAGCTCAATTTTGAACCAAAACCAATGACGAGTTGATGATTCAGAACAGCGTTTGAAGATGATCAAGCGTAATAAACCCGAGTTTTTACGTCGATATCTGACAATGGATGAAACATGGCTCCATCATTTCACTCCGAAGTCCAATCGATAGTCATCCGAGTGGACGGCACACGATGAACCCGCTCTAAAGCGTGTTAATAGTTATAAGAATAATTTTCATTGACTACTTTTAAAAAAGAAGGGCCATCAAAAGCGACTATTACTAATAGAGTTATTGGACCGTTTGAAGGACGAAATCGCCGAATAACGGCCGCATTTGCACCGTGCCACAAATCAGTGAAAACGATGGAACCAATCCATGAATTGGGCTTCGAATTGCTTCCTCATCCATCGTATTCTCGAGATCTGGTGCCCAGCGACTATTTCCTGTTCTCAGATCTCAAAAGAATGCTCGCTGGGAAGAAATTTTCGTCGAATGAAGAGGTGATCGCCGAAACTACGGCCTCTTTTGAAGCAAAGCTCAAATCATACTACAAAAATGGTATAGAAAACTTGGAGGGTCGCTATAATCAGCGTGTCAGGTATCTTGAAGGGAATTATGTCGAATAAAAAATCTAATTTTGCCAAAAAAATGTGTTTTACTATGGTAGGCCGGGGACTTTTCAATTGACCTGTTACTTATAAAGTTCAATACCTATAAAGGAAATTATATTTTTGTATTTAAAATGTTACTAATAAATAAAAATGTACCCCAAATTTAATGTAACCTTATAAATCAGCCATATAAATTGTAATTTATTGCTAATATAGTCCAGTATATCAAAGGTTGAGTGTTTATAGATTATTTAAGCATTTTTTTAAATATAAGAAATTAATTAGACAAATGTAACTTGAAATCTAGACAAACAAGCATTAATTTTATTATACGTTCTAAATTAATTAATATTCGTCCAGGTCTGGAGGACAATCCGATCGCAATGATATTCATATTCTATTTTAATACTTGCGCAGCGTCTATTTCAATGCTTCACCCTTGTTAACCACATAAAGAGAATACTTTTTACGTCGCATTTTACTGATGCACTGCCATTGACTCACTATTCCTATCGATCGATAACCTACCCTATTTTCCCCTTCATTCTGCCAGCAGCCGTGTTCATGTCGGCATAATTACACCCACACACCCCAATAGAAACGGTGAATGAATACACATCGCCATCTAGAAAACGTTTTCGTGGTGCGGATTATCAAAACTGTTTTCCGGGAAATTTTTACGAGGTTTGTTTTATCATGATATCTATTGAGAAATCATCAATTAACTTAAAAAAACTGGATTTAAAATCGAAGATATTGGTTTATCAGTTAATTATAAAGCCTAGTTAGACTTTAGGGTTCAAATATGTGATTAAATATATTTTAAGTTCTTCGATTAATTACCAATGTTCTCTACGTAACAAACGAAGAACTGTACGATAACCTCGAAATAAAATGGATTTACGAAGTTATCCAAGATTTCCCTAAAAGAAAACCCTAAAAGCCCATGAAAGCTTACCAATCACAGCAAGGTGGAAGCAATACAGCTGCTGAGAAATACTTAGAAAACCAGAAGCTTGAAACGAACGAAATCACATGAACATGTGTAGAATATAAATGTTTGCTCTTAATTTTAGCTTGAGTACTCTAATTTCATTTTTTATTTGGGAAATACATACTAATTTATTTATCATTCACTCGTCTTGCTTGTGTATTGATGCAAGTACCGCAAAACACACAACAATAAATTAATTATTACCATAAATTAATTTTGTATGAAGCATACGTAAAGTAAGATGTAATAAAATGAGTTGAAATACGTTTTAATCACTCAATCTTAAATATAATGACAAAATAAAACCACTAACCTTGTTGATCCACTTGATCAACACTAATAGTTGAAAGGTGGCATATCGGATTCACAAGGAAGTTGGAAAATATGTGTTTTACTGCAAAATAGCTTCATCTTTCTGCATTTCTTAATATTAATAAGTCCCACCATATTGTTATAGTTGCTTCAAATTTAATTAACTTAAAACAAAATATTCATATCGTTGAAATATTGGAATGCCATTAGTCATCTTAACTGTACTTAAAAATTCGGGAATATATTTTGTCAAAGTACGTATTAAATTGGTAATAATATAATTTTGGTTTTATACGCATATGTTTTAGTTTCCTACAGCACAAAGAAAATCACAAAACAAACATTGTCAATTCTTATCAATTTATGAACGTTTGAATTGATTTTCATTTGCTTGTATTATTCTCAAATGGAGAATACGTTTAATTTTAAATCAACACAATATATCTCAATCATTCTATATATTAAGAAATTGATTTACTTTGGCAAATAATCGAAGAAATCAGATTTTTTCTTATTTGACACCATTTTGTTTTTCCAAAACATTTTAATATGTCAATAAATCTACCTAATTCATTAATATCAATCTCCAAACGAACGAGCCAGCTTGGTGGCGCAGTGGTAAAGGCGATGGGACGGTCCTCCTACTGTAGCGATAGCCGTGGGTTTGAATCCTGCTGGGGCATGATCGTAAATTTATGTTTGTAATTGTTAAATATTTGTAAATGTTCTAGGCAAGAGTGTAAAATTCGACAAGGAAAATGATCCCAGTCATGCCAGTAAACAGGCTGGGTAAGACCGGATGTCTTCTGGGATGATTTCTAAAGTTGGTCACTCGTCGCCAGTCGGTAGGCTTAATGCTGAGCACCGTGGTTCGGAGCCCACGTTAAACTTTAGGCCCAGTCCAGATAAGCCCATAGTTGGTAAAAGGAGACTTCAAAATATTTAATAAAAAACTTCAAAGGAAAATTAAATTATTATTAATATTATTTGAAAAATCGAATAAGAATATTAAATTGAATCAGGTTTTTTTGAACTTTTAACTAATATATTTTTTATAAATTGTTATTCTAACCAGTCTGGAACTAGTAATAGTACAGTAATAGAACAATTATGCCGTGAACTATTACAGTATATTGAATGTTATATTAAATCGTAATCGTTTTAGAATACCTGTGACCTCCAAAGAAAAACCAGTGATGTTTAATATCTAGGTTATCTCGACAATAGTATGGTATTTAAAGCTCCGGCATTACCAAAAACTTTCACAAAGGTCTCTCACTAGGTTTGAAAATAATTATATTTCAACATATAGTGGCTCAGTATTTGAACTATTTGAAAAGCTTGCTAAAGATAGAAGCTTTAAAGAAATTGAAATATAAAATCATATTATATTATATAATAATGTATGATGATAATAATATTATTTAAATAGAAACCTTTTAAGATAATTATTTTTAAGTGTAATTTATCTTTTACCAAACATAAATTTAACTGAAATGAAGTATAATTTATTTACAATTCCAGCTACTTACAACAGAATATTTTGGGTTATGAAAATCCTGCTCAAACTCTCAAAGAACTTCCAGGCAGTTTAGCAGTTGATGAACCAACTATTTTCAGAAGTTTCAAAATGCGATTGAAGTGCGAAAATGGATCAGTGATCATTTTTAATCATGGTATCGCCATGTTGGCAGAAAAAAATGGAAAATATTGTGCCGACAAGAAAATATATTTTGCCGATTTTCTCAATAAAGACCTTTTTAAAGTGAATGATCGGAATACATGCAAGTACCTCATAGTAATTACAATGACCCTGCATGGCTTAGTTTTCACAAGTATGACATTATCTGCGAAGTCGGAAGTAAGACCTAATTATATAGTTGGTGACATTTTTTCTAGATGTATTAAAAGCAAATTATGTTCTAATATTATATAGAAGACTGATATTTAAAAAAAAACGAAACTATCATTTGATTAAAATAGTTAGAGGGAACAATCAAAAAGTGTTTTAAGACTTGTGTCAATTTAAATAACCACGTATTTTTCCGAGACTGTTTTCGAAAGCTCCCTCGTAGCTTCCGTAGGATTTTCTGTAGATTCTCGAGTTTCCATCTCAACGGCAACGTTTTCCGAATGGCACAACAAAATCCTACTCCAGTCTTTCGGTGGCGCTCAGACGATACGGATATAATCCACAGCTCGCAAACACCCTCGCTCCCATAAGGACGAAATTCGCGCACGCAGCATATGCCCTCTATCGATTGCTATCAGAAAATCTCAATTTCGTTTCCCTCGAGACGGTTTCCCGAGATTGAGGCCGGTGCATGTCCAAGCTATGGGTTAATGTCTCACCATAAGTGATTTTTTCTTATTGTCATCGGAAAAATTGGACACGAAAATCAGTCGCGTCATCGATTTGCATCCCAGTACAGCTCCCGATAAGTTCGAGAACGAATCACTGCTGGTCATGGCAGGCAAAACACCAGAAGTGTCTCGGAACGGCCACGAGCTGGCACCGTTGAACACACGTTCGGCTGAGGGAGAACCGAAGAAACCCGGCGTGACGATCGTGTTGCAAGGATCGAGAGGTTCCATCATCTCCAGGGGAAGTCAGCCGCAGGAGCAGGACGACGACGCGGCGGGATGGTCGGGGAAGATGCAGTTTTTTCTCACGATCATCGGTTACTCCGTCGGCTTGGGGAACATATGGAGGTTCCCGTATTTGTGTCAGCAAAATGGAGGAGGTTTGTATACGTTTAAAGGTCACTGAGCGAGAATTTTATTTTGAATCAATACTTGACATAATCTCGTAACCTAAATTCCACGTTTACAAATACCAAAAATACTTGTAGATATTTCTGAAAAGTTATTAAATATTTTAAATAGTTATCTCGATGCAGGCTCAAAAGATATCATTCTAATTTCATAAAAAAAACACGCAAGAGAGATTGTTTTGTTGAAAATAACAATAAAATAGAAAATACTTAACAATATTAAGTCTTTGAATGTAGTTTTAAAACACAAGTAGTACAATAAGCAATGTTTATTAAACTTTCATAAAAAAAGTTATAGAAAATACTTTTAAATTACTATAAAACTATGTTCTACTTTACGACATATCACAACAGTAAATCTATTTCTGACTTCTTGTTTAAACTTGACCTGATTAGTGGTCGTTGTCTTACACAGCTGAAAACTGACACCTACGTGTATAAAAATGCAGCATAGTGCTATTTTTAAATCTTAATATATTGTGCAACGTAAAGTTAGTTAACTGGGCACACCATAACGTATAAAACATTAATTTTATATAACATCACTGATACAGATAAAAAAAAATATAAACCATCAAATCTTAATCAAAAATATAATAATTTAATTAACCAGTTTATTTAATTAATTGGAACGGCCAAGGGCTATGAATTTCGACCGCTCTAAACAACAACTATCAAATTGATACAAAAATTATTTACCATATAACTTCAAATAAGAGGCGCATGACTTTGTTTCATCAGACAATCGAATATATAATAGTAATACTATAATTTTATAATACTACAATTTCCTACAATAATTATTTACAGAAAATCAAAATCAAATTTCAAGTTGTATGTAACTTAATTAAAACAAATGACGTCAATTATAGCTAGCAAAAACAAGCAGTAAAATTCAATCTGGAAATCGTTTACAGCAAGGAAGAATGATATTTTTTTATCATATATCTAAAAGTTAAAATAATGTTTTGGCAATAGAGACATCTACTTAAAACCTTTTTATAATAACTCTAATATATCCTCCTTATAAAGATCATCTTCGATGGGTCTAAATAAACTGTCGATGGTGCCTTTTAAGTACTATTTTTGATGGTAAATACTGATTTACTTACTGTCTGATGAATATAATTGTATGAAAAAGTTATATTGTGTGTTACTGACTACACAAATCTGAGTCGGCTATGGAGGCAATACTCTCTGTTTATGTAAAATAGCTTTTTTATCGTAGAAACCCCATTTAATGAGCCTCCCTGACACTGGCTACTAGCATTATTTTGATGTATAAACCCATGTTAGATGGTTTGGCTTTTGCTATGTCTGTGAGTTGACCAAAGCCTATAAACCATACAAAAGACTGCTATTTCTCCAGATTTTTTGATATATTTTACATGAGAGTCCAAACCAAATATATGAGTTAGGAATAGAAAATGAAAACAGTGTGGGGGAAAATTACCCAATTACTCAAACCTTTAACATCCCATATCCTGACGTCGAAGAAAATGATGAATCAACCTGATAGATTGAGCTAATCGGAGTTGAGCTATCCCATTCGAGATTTTAATTGGTCAGAGAAAAAGACGAAATAGAAATGAAATCATCTGCATAACTGATTTCTTGTACATAGAACCAGGTAGCAGATGTTTTCCCACAATCTATAATGCAAGCGTCATTGAAAAAGAACGGTCACAGTTTAGATATTGTTGGTACATGTAATTAAAATTTACATTTTCTCTAAGAAAGAAAAGCTTTAATCTATAGTCACAACTTTATTAGCTCTAGCTGAGCTAATAAAATTTGTCCTTCTTATATTCCTTCGTTTAAACTATACATTTTTAACTACAAACAAACAAAGATCTGTTTTGACAGGTTCAAGAAACACTGTTTTTTTATAGGGCAGTGTAATTTGGGGTTTTTTATTTTGCTGAATGTTTCTCTAGTTCATGAAAATCGGTTATTTACCTCTAGCTTTGGATTAAGCTTTGAAATATCTTATAATTCAAAATAGAGTTCAAAATCAAAAACAAAGTAAACTTAAACATTGCATCAACATTCTGTAAATGCGAAAACCTACGCTGTTAAATAATTGTAAGATCATAACATACACTTTGATGGAATAAACTCCGAAGATTTAGAAGTTGTTCAATAACAAAGCTAGCTGTGTCTAGAATAAGGACTACATTCGCAAATATTGGAACAAAAAAAACATTCTAGTGCCACTTCCTACAAGTACGCCTGAGAATTAAAGCACAATTGTTAAAAATGCAAGTAACAGGCAAAAGCCCCCCTACCATTTCGATTTCCTATAACTTTACTCAAATAAAAGATAAGTAAGTTTGGTTTTCATAAAAAGTTTACTTGGTCTTTACATTTTTTTTCGTTATGATTGAAAAATTATATCAGCTAAATGTGGACCGCGATTGGAACTTTCGACTCGTTTTAAGACATTTTTCATGACATCCTGCAACATCTGAGGCTGAATTTCTTCAATTTCGTCACGAATATTGTATGTAGGCCTTAGGATTGCAGTACTGTACTCAACTCGTTGATCAGGATCTCTCGGTAGGAATTTTTTGACTAACTGAATTTTGTACGGGAACATTTTCAAATCAGTTTTCAAAATTCGCCTTAAACTGCGTGTAGAAATGTGTAACTGGGAACCACGTCTCCGAATTGATGTTTCTGGAGACTCTGCAACACTATCGCGTACAAGAGCCACATTTTCAACGTTACGAGACGTCCGTTATCTTTCAGAACGAAGCCTGTCTGCTGTCGTACCGTACTGTCGAAAATTCGCATATAAACGATATATTGTGGTTTTGTGAAGCACTAGACGATTAGGATATTTTTGACACAACTTCCGCTGAGTGGCAATAAGGGAACAGTTATTTTCAATAAATATTGTCACTATTTCTGCTCGTTTTGGACGTCTATACAACACAATGGTTAAAGTGAAACTGAGATCAACGTCACATAACCAAGACAGCACGCAATCAAAATTGTAGCGGGACTTTTGTCCCACTTGGTATCAGCATAAACAACTGTTAAACTACCTAATCTAAATGTTAAATTTGATGGTTTTTCATATTTCTCTACGTAAAACAATAGTTTTCTATTTAGTATTACTGAGTTATTCAAATTATATAGATGCTAATGTTGGAATTAATATGCTGACAAAATCTATTAAATACTCTATAAAAAGTTATGGTAATGCTACTCCGTCATAACTCGGTGTCGTTATAACTGTCGGTTTTAGTTTCAACAATTTATAAGTGGTAATAGTGATGTCAATGACAAGGAATGTTTTGGAGGGTCAAAGAGTTCAAAGACAAATGAATTCTATGACTTATCAGATGAAAATTCACCTCAAAATCTTTAAAAAATTTCAGATAACTTAATACTAGATGAATCAACTGTTCCCCACAGGTTTACATGCGATGAAGGTCTAAATATTCACGCCAAAGAAGCCCCAACTTCATTAATTATAATTATAAAAATATCTCTTTATTAAAATACCTGAACTAATAGATACTAGGTAATCTATAATAATCATTAATTCATTAAAATCACCGTCTCTATTTTTAAGCTTCATTAATAGATGTAAAGCAACGACCAAAAATCTACTCAATCGATATCAGTCAAACGACCGAGCTAAATTTAAACACGTTTTATTTCCAAGAACGCTGTTTTATTGTAATAGAAGGGTCGGATACTAATAAAAACATATATTCAATGATAAATCGAGGATAATGAAATATAATGTTCGTTGTTTGGATACAATAAATATTTGAAAATATTAAATAACTATCTTTATTAACTCAGGTCCGGTAATATATTTTGGAAAATTAATTTTGTCAGAATTATGAAAACGTTTGGTGTAGTATTCAAGTTCTATTCAATTCGACAACTAAATTTTTGGATTTGGTCGGTTTAAGTCCTTGGTGTTACCAGCACGCTTTAGTTAGATGATTATCTGAACATTTTAAGCACCTCTTTCTACTGTAAGCTGATTCTCTCTTACAAAAGGCAAAGTATGGAATCTCTTTTGGTTTCACTTATTTGATTCTACTAAAAATGTAAACAAACCTGAGAGGAAAACTATCCTGTTATTATCTCACGGAGGGTCTGTATGCCTTGTGAAATATGTTATGAAAGTTATGAAACGTTTAGCGTTTAAAATAAATAATAAGGGATGTACGTCATGGTCGCTGTCCCGTCTGGATAGCTTACATTATAATAAAATTATCATAAGTATCCATAATACCTTTATCTGACAGTTTGCATTTGATAATCTTCTGTGCTGTACTGTTTCTAGCCAAATTTTTGTGGTATAGCCTATATGGAATGGTTTCCCATATTTCGGTGACTCCAACAGTCGACCCGTGAGAAACTGACCTACTGTAATTAGACTTCAGTGACCGTACACACTGAAACGCAAACTTGAAGCAATGCATCTTAAACTGCGATGCTTGTATCGAGAATCCAGGGTTTAGGACTGTTTTTGAAGTATGGATGTTTTCTAATTCTAATAATTCACGGCTAAAGGATTTCAAACTTCTTCAATACATATTTGGTGTACTTACAGCTTAAACTACGATACTTCTTCCTGAACTTTACTACGTCAAGGAGTTAAAATATGTTAATAAATTATTTTTAAGTCATATTTGCCTTGTAAGTGACCATCTGAAGAATATCATGTTGGCCTTGGTATTTTATATATCAATCTAAATTCACTTCTGTTTAAAGAGTGTTGATTCATCATTTCTCAAATACACTAGCTTGAGCTTTTGGATATGTTCATCAATTGTTATTTGTTTCTAATCTTAGAAAGTGTAGTAGTACGAGACTAAGTAGGAGTCTACGAACAATAAAGAAAAAATCTTAAAAGAGGCGTAACTTTACAAAGTCGGCAGTGAACTTAGAGCATTGATACTGTTTTATTTTCTTCTATTAGTTAATTCTCAGTCCTTCCGTTCCATTAGTTATAATTTTTTTAAATTTATCGTACTTTTTTCTGAAATCAACTTGAGGAGTTCTCAATCTCAATTCAGTTCTGAAAAAAAGTACCTCTAAGTGGTAGTTCAAGTTTTAGGAAGAGAAAGAGATCGGACGCTATCATGTCAAGTAAATACGCTGCATTATCTTTTTGATTTTTTGTCAGGAATTGATTCAAAATTCCAACAGGTTTCCTTAAAAAAATCTGGTATTTTCCAGGACTTACGCAAACTTAAACAGGAATAACAAGTTTGACTCGCTATTTTGGTCACTTTTGCAATGGTAAATTTAGTTAAAACCATCGATGGCCTACCAGGGCTAGTCACATCTCGACTACATTTATACATATACGACTACATATTTTAAATATTATTTAATTCCCTGTAACATTCTCAGCGACTAGGTGTACGAAATTCCATCTGCAATAAAAAAAATTAAGACAAATGTTTTGTTCCAGGTCTTTTTGAAAACATACCTGAGATGAAATATCAATATCAAGCACTGTAACAATTAAGGCAACTTAGCGATAAAATTAAGTTTAACTATCTCTTTGAGTGGGCTTTCCGAATGTTCTGAGTTTTTTTGATAGAATACCGATTCCTTTCCACGAAATACCACTTAAAACCACTTACTATATTAGTATGTAAAGTTTTTTAATATAATATATTTTATTGGCTTTAATAAAATCCTAATTATAAATTAATTTATTACTACTTTTCGATTAACAAGTAAAACGAATGTAGGATAGATACATCAGTATATGTAGCTTTTCTAAAGTTAAAATAAAATAGACGTAAAATAGAAAAGTTATTACGCAGTTCTTTATTTATTACGTACTGATAAGCACTGATAATTAATCGAATAATACAATTAATAAAGAACTTTGTTTTTACACTAATGGATTAGTAGTCAATTTAATGAATTAGTAAAACCCCATATAGGCACCCCAAAAATTCAAAAAAACTTCATTATTGAACTCAGTGCTTTAGCCCCAATGCATGTTATAGAAGACATGAAATGATTAAAGCCTGTATCACAAACAATGTACATTTTCTGATTATAGTGCGATTGGAGCGTAAAACTACTACGTTTTGGAAATAATTCAAAAATAAGAAAAAACCGTTCTTGTTTTTGTTTTGTAAAACAAATGTCAATCATATAAAAATACAAAAACAATTTCATTATTCATTTCTCACCTAACTGTCAAATTCTAATTTGATATTCCTAACGAATTCACTAAAATGTTAGATTTGCCTAATATAAAGGTAATATAAACTTTATTTTTATTGATGTGGTTTGTACAAGACGTTCCTAGAGGATCCATAAAATAATTCATACACCTGCCAAAACCATCAAAACGTATTGGCGCAGGCTACAACTTTTATGAACTCGTATTTATTTGAACTTCGATTTTAGGCAAAGCGAATCGATACGTCTTCGGAACGTCGACCAACAGATACGGAGCCAAGAATGCGTGTTCCACGATTTCGAAATATCAATTTAGTTCAAGCACGAAATGGAAACATGTCCCAATCGATCAAAAATTATATCGACAGAACATTTTCGCCAGGTTCAAGGCTGTTGCTCGGTCCTCACAGAGAATGCGTCTCAAAATTTTAATTTGTTTTTTTACTCCTAGTTGTGGCAAACTTAAACTCGACTCTATATCGCGTCATTCTATTTCCTATCGATTTCACCGAGTTAAGATTTACGAGAGTTTATAAACAAATTTACAGGACCACAAGGACAGGCAGTCCATAAATAATTATAAACATAAACAAACATTAAAATACGAATAACAGATGTTTCAATACTGTTATTGAAATTTTAAAACAGTCAAAATCAGTTTTTAGTTATTTAATGTGTTGGTATATTTTTTGGGATATGAAAAGAGCCAGACATCGGATGGAGTTAAATCTGGCGAAGTAGCCGAATACGGAAACAGTTCTTACACTAATTCTGCTGATTACTCACTAATCCTAGTGTTCATTTAATCTAAATGGTTAATATTTAGTGGTTCAGGGATAAATTTCTATTCTAATGCCAAAACTAATGCGTATAGTTTTAACAAAATTGTTAGCAAGTGCTTCATCAACTTAAAGAGTATCTAAAGCTTTCAAATTTAATTTAATGGGTCTTTAATTATGGTTTTATGAAATATCCTCGAACTTATTAAACAACTTAGTAAACAATCCTTAAAAATTTACAAACTTTATTACTGTTATTATAATAGTCCCTTATAATCATATACATTGATAAATACTTCAGAATATTGTTAACTGCTGATAAATAATATGAAGCTCAATTCAAATGAAAATACCACCAAAGACTTGAACGCATGGATTGCGTCTGTTGGTGAGTAAATCACTATAATTTTATAAGAGATTTTGATCTGCTTACATCGTATCAACCTTTTAAACAAAGAAATTCATCACAAATTGCTGTCCAAAATTGGTAAGGACTGAAATAAGATTAATTATTCACTTATTCATCTTTGGCATGAAGACGCCTTGATCATAAACTACAGAAAATGTTACCGAAACTACACACCGAACTATTAAAATCGTACATTATAAACAGAATGTTTAGAGTCGGACAAGAAGAAGCTTACTCTACAATAAAAGAAGCTAAAGTAGGTGTACTACAAGGAAGTGTGCTGAGACCAATGCTTTATCTACTGTACACTTATGATATACCACAAATGGTGAATATTACGATGGCTACATTTGTTAATATGAAATATATACGGCATTTATAGCTGTCGGAGACAATAGTGAAGAAGCCTCACGAAAGTTACAATAGGCAAATGACAATATAAATAATTGGACACAAGTTTGGAAAATAAAAATTTATGAAAGTAAATCTGTGCATGTGTTCACGCACAAAAGACCGTACAAGCACCAATAACATTAAATAATACTATCATTCCATATAGCAACAACGCTAAATATCGCGAAATGAATCTTGATGCAATATATCGCTGGAAGGAACATATAAAGAAGAAAAGAAAATAACTGGAATTAAAATATAAGAAAATATACTGGCTTATTGGAAGAAAATCACAATTATCAGTACATAATAATTAGCTATTATATAAGCAAATACTGAAACCTATATGGACATACGGAGTTCAATTATGGGGATGTTCTGCAAATAGTAACATAAACAAAATACAAATTTTTCAGAACAAAGTCCTGAGATATATTGTGGGAGCACTCAAATACTGCAGGACTAACTACCTACATCGATAGCTTCAGATACCCACAGTCAGTCAAAAAATCAAGAGAATTGTAAGGGGGCATGAGAAAAGACTCCATTTTCATGACAATATTGAAGTATTGCAGCTTTTGGATACTACCAGAACAGGACACTTATCTTGTGTACTGTTGTGTAGTGAGGTGCATATATTAAAAAATTCAGCAGTGACATGTATAAACATTATTTCACCAGAGACTGAGATAGGGCCGATGGGTTCTCCTAGTTATATACCTAGATTTAATTTATCATAAACACAAATTGTAAGTTAGTCAGAAACAACTAGTAAAAATATAATAATTAAACAATAATCAAATAAGAACTTATTGGATAATAGTGTACAATAAAACTCATAAATTAATTAATGTAATATTCCGACTATATCACAGATATTTGAATTCATCATTCATTCAACTGTTAAGCTAAGGTATTTCATAAATTAGTATTAAAAAGGCTAAAAAGAATTCTAAATACAAAAAAACTATTAAACAAAAAACATTTGACAGATACATAGCCAAAGCGAACCAAAGAAGAATACAACCATAGAAAGAACCAAGGGCAAAGATGGCTAAATAATCCTTAATGTTTCAAGAAATAATAATTATCGTTATTTTCATTCTGCCAATTTTATTTGAACTTCTCGTTACAAACTAAAGTACGACAATATCGTTAGAGATTTAATCAGTAACGGTAAACATATATTTTGTTGCTCCGAAGCTTAATTTGTTTTTATCTCGAAGATAAAAGTAAAATCTGTGGGAGTGGTTGTTCGAAAATTGGTAAAACAACATCGAATTTCAATGAGAATATTATATTATCAATTTACGTTTAGAGAACCTTTTGGAACTAAGTGGAAAAAAATACACCAATAGGATTTTATATGCTACTATTAAGGAGGAAAACCATTTAAGAAGGTCTATTTCTATGCCTTTTTTGTATTTTCTTTGTGTAGATGTAATTAGGAGTAATTGAAATTGATAGGCTATTGTATTAACATTTCATACTTCTCCTTAGAATGTGTTTTAGTGATTTTGATGAGAATGCATGGTATTTATATTAAGTATTGAAGGATATTTGTACTATTAAGTTCCCATCAGCCCCGTGGCTTTTTAATAACATATTATAAATAAACAAGTCAATTAAAAAGTGTCCGGCCTGACACATAGATGGCGCTACTAGAATTAAATACATATGTTTCTTAGTTAGCCCTAACCCCCAAAAGAAGCGTGTATAAATTTGACAGCTGTCGGATCATTAGTTTGTGAATTATAGTATTTTAAGTGAAGCAACTTTTGTTATTGTGAAAAAAATGGATAAAAAAGAATATCGCGTGTTGATAAAATATTGCTTTTTGAAAGGAAAAAAACAGTTGAATCAAAAACTTGGCTTGATACCGAGTTTCCGGACACTGGCCCAGGAAAATAAACCAGCAAACATTGGTATGTTAAGTTTAGACGTGGTGAAATGGGCACCGAAGACAGTGAACGCAGTGGACGCCCAATAGAAGTTCCTACCGACGAAAACATTAAAAAAATCCACAAAATGATTTTGAATCACCGTAAATTGAAATTGAATAAAATAGCAGACCCTCTAAAGATATCAACTGAACGTGTACATCATATCATTTACGAATATTTGGGTATGAGAAAGCTCTATGCAAAGTGGGTGCCGCGTAAGCTCACTTTTAACCAAAAATAACGACGAGTTGATGATTCGGAGCAGTGTTTGAAAATGATCAAGCGTAATAAACCCGAGTTTTTGCGTCGATATGTGACAATGGATAAACATGGCTAAATCATTTCACTCAGAAGTCCAATCAACAGTCATCAGAGTGCACTGCACAGGATGAACCCGCTCCAAAGCGTGGGAAAACGCAACAGTTGGCTGGCAGCGTTATGGCGTCTATATTTTGAGATGCGCATGGAATTATTTTCATTGACTACCTGGAAAAAGGAAAGACCATCAACGGCAACTATTACATAAAGTTATTGAACCGTTTGAAGGACGATATCGCCGAAAAACGGCCGCATTTGAAGGAAAAAAGTGCTGCTTCACCAAGACAATGCACACACGATGCAAGTCAGTGAAAACGATGGCAAAAATCCATGAATTGGATTTCAACTTGCTTCCTCATCCACCATATTCTCCAGATCTGGTCCCCAGTGACTATTTCCTGTTCTCAGATCCTAAAAGAATGCTCACTGGGAAGAAATTTTCGACGAATGAAAAGTGATCGCCGAAACTGAGGCCTATTTTGAAGCAAAAGACAAATCATACTACAAAAATGGCATTGAAAAGTTGGAGGGTCGCTATAGTCAGTGTATCACCCTTGAAGGGAATTATGTTGAATAGAAAACTAATTTTGCCAAAAAGATTTGTTTTACTATGGTTGGTCCCGGACTTTTTAATTAACCTGTTATATTGACAAGATATGACGTATCGAAATATATTTTACAAAAATGGACTTATATATACGAAATTATAAATAACAGGTGTAATATAAAGAATACCATTATTTTTGCATGAACTTGAAGACTTATTTAACATTTTATTTAACATACTTTTTTACGTACAACACGGTTCGATATGAGCGAAATATGTGCCACTTTGGTGGATAACTTATTACCACTTTGAAGATAACTAAATTTGAAATTAATTATGAAAATTTGAGAGCTGGATTTGAAAAGTGGCTAGACCAGAATATTTCCTTCAAAATTAACATTACATGGTGATTTTCATTTAATTAATAGCTAATACCTACTTATAAAATAAACCTATTACAGATTATTCAGGAAGAAATACATAATTGAAAAATAAAAAGAATATTATATGAAATTTGATTCATATAGAAATCACAGTTTATTAAATTGTATTTTATGTTCAATTAAAATGCGAACGAAATTAATCTAAGCAGCTGTTAAACAACCTACCCTAACCAGTTACCTAACTGAATAACTAACCTAACTAAATTCAATTATTTTGACAGTTCCTTACATAAGAACAGTGTTCTATTTAGAAATATTTGAGCGCTCAAAATTAGATTTTCCATATTTCATTTTGAAAGTACGAACCAAGTAAAAATACCAAATAAAAGTATATAAATATAAAATATATAAATGGAAGTATGAAATTATAATTAACAGGTGTAATATAATGATCACCAACTTGGAGGCTTGATAACTTGTTACCATTTTGAAGATAATTCCATTATGCCTATGACATAGAAACACCTATCCCTATCTAAAGAACAAACGATTTTTTTTCAAAATATTCTGTTGTCGGCAACAGGTGTTAATAAATTGGTACCAGGTTCGAAATATAAAGTGGGTACATACTAACCTCCCACCAACCAAACTCACGGAGCTTTTAGTGTCTCACCTTGAATGTTGCCAAACACAAATTGCTTCCTACAAACTACCAATACTAGTTTATACACCAATTCAAAAACCATGCTCAAAATAATGGATTTCATTATTCATTTTCCATTTTTGCCCTTTACAATTTATTTCCTATTTATTTTTATTATCACCATCTTGATGAAAAGACAAGAACTTAACGCCCAAACTAAGGCCACAGAAATATTATTCAATTTACACCGAAAGAACATGGTTATCATACAAAGTTTAATTATGCATGCAGCGCAAAATTCATACTAAACAGTGATACGTTTCCTAATTTGTCTAAAATAACAGTAACTTGACAAACTTATATATATTTTTGCACAGCTACACATACATATAGTTCGTAACAATAAACGCACACTATAATTCATTTTCTATCATTGTTTTGTTTCAGGTGCTTTCTTGATACCATTCGCTGTAATGCTGATACTAGAGGGAATACCGCTCTTCCTGATAGAACTGGGTATAGGACAAAAGATGAGACTGGGCTCGTTGGGAGTCTGGAACACCATCCATCCTTGGCTCGGTGGAATCGGTATATCTTCCTGTTTAGTGACGTTTTTCGTGGCACTGTACTACAATGTGATAATAACATGGTGTTTCTATTATTTGTTCAATAGTTTTCGTGTAAGTATGCAATTTAAAACTTTATTTTGTGTTTAAATAAGTTTGTAATCGCTATATCAGGCGCCTATATATTAATTTTAAAGGATTTACAACAAATGATCTTATTGTGTATTAAATTGCATTAAGTACTACAGTTACTACAGTACATACTTCCTGTTCAAGTCCTACTAACGGGCTTCACTTTTCGGTATGTACCATGTCGTCGAAGAGTGAAGGAACACTTTTTCGGTGCGTCGAAAATGTCTGTTTTTACATCAGTTTGAGGAAAAAGGCGACTGAAGATCATCGAAAGCTGTGTGAAACTTATGGCAACCATACTCCATCGATTTCAATAAGTAAATACTGACACCAAAAACAAGGAGCGTTCTGAGCAGCCAAAAGAATTGGAAGACAAGAATTAATAATAAGCCAATATTACCAATATACAATAATATCAAGCCAAATAAGCCTTGGTCGTTCTGATTACTACTTTCAAGTCATGACCTGTCTGAGCAGCGCTTCCTATAGAAACTCCAAAAAATGGGCCGATTGGTGGACAGACTCAAAAGATTCATCGTTTTTTTGAGATGGTATCAGTAAATTGCCTTAAAGATGGAAAAAGTAGTTGCTATCGATAAACAATATTTTGAATATATGTACAATATGTATAGTATGACAATATAATGTACCGATTTTTCACAATAAAACTTCAAAATAAAAAGAAATCCTTTAAAATTAGTTATAGAGCTAATGATAAGTATTAACATATCACTCAATAAGTTTCCGGTTTGACATTTAGATAATACAACATGACACAATAATTATAGTATTAGAATTGATAAAATGTAAGAACTCAGTTGGACAATGTCCATTAACTAACTAATCATTGATGAGATAATCTGTGGTGACCGGAGCAAAACGGCGAACGTAGACTTTATGGTCGCCAGATAGCGGGTTCTCATGTATTTTCATACTACATCAAATCGTGTAATCAAGCCGAAACCCACATCTGTATCAGCACCTAGTGAAATAAGCTAAGAGGCTACCAAATATAACTCCTATAACATCAAGAAGTCTTCGATCCTTTTCCATAAACTGATTTATTCATTCCATTATATATTAAAATATATTAGAAATTTGTTAAAAAAGATGTGAAATCTTTCACAGTTTCTAATTTTTTATAATACTGAATAAACATCAAAAGTTCTTAGGTAGATAAAAATTGTATATTGAAAGTTGATTGATTTAGTATTGATAATAATTGATAAATAAATAATATAATTTTAAACACGGCTTTTGAAAATACCTATAGATGATATAACAGACCAGAATATTTCCTTCAAAACTAATATTGCATGATGATATTCATTTAATTTAAACAGTTATTAACTATTTATAAAATAAACATATTACAGATATATTAGTATATAGGATGGTTCAGGAAGGAACACATTTTTTTTAATTTTAAAAATTATTATAGAAAATTTGATTTAATACAGTTTTTTTTTCGTTTAAGCAAAGTACACAATAAAGAGTTTATATTAGGCTCATGCATGTATTTTAATCAACGATATATATTGGTAGAAACATATCAGTGTTAACAAATGTTAAACAACCTAACAGTCCCTTCACATAAAATAGCAGTTTTCAATATTATTGAGATACTCGGTGAAGAAATCTACCTCCGAAGACCATAAAACACTTTTATATTATGGTTGTTTCGGATACGGTAATATTACCAGGGTGTATTGTATTACTAGCAACTATAATCAAATGAAACTGTTCGAAATCGAACAAATTGAGCGTATTGCTGTTAAAAATACCAGCAATAACAAATGGCAAACGCAAAGCCGTCCATGTAAATGGATAACAATGCTCAACGCATTGCAAGAGTTGTGTAGGATACACAGTTTAATTTCAATAGGAATTTCTGTAGCACCCAGAGTTATACATCAAACATAACGCCTTCTTATTACCTTCGTCTGGAACAATGGTTTCGTAATGCTGAAAAAGAACGAAAATGGATCGATAATTGGGTCGCTGCCAAACAAACATCATTCTTTCGGCACGACATGTGGCTTATCGAAGGCTTGTGCTATATCTAAGAATATAGCTGAGCATACTTTTTACTTTCGTAGGCTTTTTCAATAACAGCTATTCTGTGGACCTGGTCAATTGTTGAATGCTTGTTAATAAACCCAAACTGGTGTATTGGTATTAGGTTTTTTCTCTCTATGATCGGTTTTATTCTTTTCAACAGGAATTTTTCAAAAACCTTAAATATTACTGGCAGCAATGATATAGATCTATAGGTTTTTATTTCGTTTAGTGATTTTGCAGGTTTTGGGATCATCATAATTTCTGCCATCTTTCAAATGCCTGGGACATATTTTAATCTAAATGCTGTATTGATCAAGTTGTTGAGTTTTATAATTCCCATTCTTGATAGTTTTTGCACTAATTCTCCTGTTATTAAATCATCAGCCTGGTGATTTCCTGGGATTAATGTCAGTTTTAATTACTTTGGTTAGCTCTTTCGGCGTGACTAATTCAATCATCGAATTTCCAGCTTCCATGTCCGGCAGATTATATTCAATATTAATTTCGTTTGGTTTGAAAGATTTTTTCTAGATATTCAGCAAATGCTTCTGCATTTTGGTAATTGTCACGTGCCCAATTCCCACATAGGTCTCTTATGAGTGGACTGTGTAGATATGAGCGCTTTAGATATTTCGTGGCTTTCCAGAGTGAATAATCAGTTTCTTTATCATCTGTTAAATTTCTCAGATAGTCATTTATGGATTTGCTTTTAATTTACAGCATTTCCCTTTTCATTCTTTGGATTATATTGTTTAAAGTATTTTTATTTTCACGTGTTCTGTTTTGTTGCCAATTTTTCGTAATTTTTGTTTTTCAGCTACCATTTCCTTCGCTTTTTTTTGGATAATTAATTCCTATATTTGTACTCTTAATTTCCGATGTATTACTCCAAGCAGAGGTTGAATATCTGCTATGAATTTTTCTATTTCAAAAGTAGTTAGGGTAAATTTTTCATAGGAATGGGTATATATCTTTAATGTAATTCCAGGCTTTGAAACATCGCTTAAAAATCAACTTAAAACGAATATAATTATGTTGTTAACAAAAACCATATTTTATTTCTAATATAATACTCGTATATATCACACTTTATACTATTGTTACTGTTATTATTACTATTACACTAAACTTATAAGATATAAATTATTATGTTACAGTTAGAGTTACCTTGGCAGAATTGTCCGGTAGATCCTCTCACAAACGCCACATCAGTGGAATGCGAAAAATCGTCAGCAACTAAATATTTTTGGTATCGAGTGACATTGGACGCCAGCCCTTCGATAGACGAACCCGGAGAACCGAAATGGTGGATTGTGATTTGTCTGCTGATTGCTTGGCTGGTTGTATTTTTCATTGTTATGAAGGGCATCCAGAGTTCGGGAAAAGTACGTACCTTTTTAATTAGCATATAAAATTACCCCTTAAATATTAAATATTGACGTATCATTTTTTTGTTTCAATTTCTAATACTGTTATTGTTATATCAAATATATTACGAATTATTATAATAAAAAGCACTTTATCTCTCATTATATTAAGGCAAATTCTTAGATAACTTCTCAAAGCCATTTGATTTCGAGGTCAAGAAAGACAAGAATATTTCCTTCAAAATTTACATGGTCTTGTGTTTTTTAGTTAACTTATCTTTATCTTCTTTTTTTAATCTTAAAATGTTTTAAAATTAAATCATAAAGTGTATAGGATGTAGTTATATATAAACAGAAAAAAAGTTAAAGAAACAGTTATAGAACAGGACATAGGGGAAATGTCCCATAATTTTGCTAGAACGTCGAAAATTTTTAAAGCAATTTGCCATAAATAAGGGTAAAGGGCGTCATTGAATTATGATTTTTATTTAGGTTAAATCTTTAATATCTATCCATCTAAAACACAGGTGTTACAGATTGGTTATTATACAAGGCTAATGCATTATATAAAATTTTAAATATAGAAAACAAGTACATAGCATTAGGGTACATGTTTCCCGCAGTTTTGCTAGATCTTCGGGTTGGAAAATGCCCACAAAGAAAAATTACAATAGTACTAGGTGTATCCACGAGCTGTGTTGATTTCACATTGCTGTGAGTAATATAATATAAAAGTAATCTTCGTAAATTCATTTGATTTCGAGGATGATATGTTTCTTGGTTGGTTACGTAGCGACAAGCATTGGTAATTAATCGAGGATCTTTATTTTGGATTACTAGTCAGTTTGATGTTTAAGTGCAACCACATGTTTGCACCCCAAAAGTCCAATTAAGCTTTTTGGTTGACCAATAAAACAATTTCTTTGTTCTTTGCCAAGTTTGGCGACTCTTCCAACTAACTAGAACAGTTGCTTGTGAGTCTGTGATTTTTATCTAACATGATGTTGGACAGGATTTAAAAACAAACAAAACTTTCATAAAAAGAGTAATTGGATTGTTACAATACAACCCAAATGGTATTAGGAAATTAATTGACAATGCCCAGAAATATTTCAAATCAGTTTCGCAAATCAAGACACGAAAATCGATAATTTTAAAACATTTTAATGACTAGCATAGACCACATTCACTATGAAATACCTAAAAATTCTTTTCTCTTATAGGTTGTGTATTTCACCTCCATGTTCCCGTACCTAGTGTTGACCATATTTTTTATAGAAGGTATGACACTAAAAGGAGCTGGAGCTGGACTTGCCCACATGTTAAAACCCAAGGTACCTCCGACACCACACCTAAAACATCGATATACCAACCGAAAAATTGTTTCCAGGTACACATGCTGAAGGATCCGAAAGTTTGGCTGGATGCGGCCACGCAAGTTTTTTATTCCTTTGGTTTAGCTTTCGGATCTCTTATCGCTTTCGGTTCATACAACACTCCCAAGAATAATTGCGTCAGGGATGTGATTCTAGTGTCAGTTTGTAATGCAGTAACGGCAATCTATGCCAGTGTGGTGATATTTGCTATTCTAGGCTTCAAAGCAGTGAGTAAAGTCGATGAGTGTTTACTGGTGTAAGTATAAACATAAAAAATTATTATTATCAGCATCAACGTTAATTAAATAATATTTTAAACTCATAAAGTTACCATAATCGACAATTTAATAATTAAACTAGGCCAAAATATTTGTCTGAAGAAAAAACGTTTTTAGATATACTATATTTTTATTATTTTTTAATAAAATAATATAATAAGATAGAGATAATATAATATTTTTTAAAAATATATTTTAAAGTCTCCTTTTACCAACTATGGGTTTATCTGGACTGGACCTACAGTGTAACGTGGGCTCCGAACCACGGTCCTCAGCATTAAAGCCTACCAACTGGCGCGTGACCAACTTTAGAAATCATCCCAGAAGACATCCGGTCTTACCCAGCCTGGTTACTGGCGTGACTGGGATCATTTTCCTTGTAGGATTTTACACTCTTGCCTAGAACATTAACAAATTTTAACCAATCACAAACATAAATTTACGACCATTCCCCAGCAGGATTCGGACCGTCCTGTTGCCTTTACTACTGCCCCACCAAGCGGACGCTGTTGCTTTTTTTAAATTTTGTAAACGAATTCAAAATATTTGTGTGGCAATATTGTTCAATTAACAGTAGTCAGTACTTAATTTTCCTAAATACTGTTACTCAATTCTTGCGTTGCGGGACCTCAAATCAAATACTCTTTACTATCGAATGAAATATTAAAATGTTGCATTCTTTATTATTTTACTTGCACTATTACTTAGATTACTATTACTTCCTAGTGTCAGTTGTGAATGATTCATTTGAATTTTTCATTTATTACTATTTTCATTCGCGACAATTTTAATCGAATGTTTTATCCGTCAATAGCTTTATACCGACTAGTTTTTGATGTTGCAAATAATGCTTGTAAATCATGTGAGGAATTTATAGTTATATAGACTTATATGGCTTTATATTTTGGTTTTATTATGATTGTAAATAATAATGGACGTTAATATAGCAGCGTTTAGACAATCTATTATACGATAAGATTATTTTTATGTAATAGGGTAAATAATAAAAAAATTTGATATAATAAAATACTTTTGATTGTTTTTATATTATCTTGGCAACTATTGAGTTATGCTCTTTTTTTATTGCCTTTTTCTAATCCTTTCGGTTTTTCTTCAAGCCTTTTGAATGTTAGAACATATTTCGTTGAAATTTGAACGAATTGTTAATACATTATTAAATAAATGATACACATTGATATATATTATTAAAAAATAGTATTTCGCAGATTTATTTTTTAATTTTTATTACGCCGGCTTGGTGGGGCAGTGTTAAAGGCGATAGGACAGTCCTCCTACTGTTGCGACAGATAGTGATTGTTTAATATTTGTGATTGTCCCAGGCAAGAGTGCAATATCCGACAAGGAAAATGATCCCAGTCACGCCAGTAACCACGCTGAGTAAGACCGAATTTTTTTTTGGGATGATTTCTAAGTTGGTCACTTGCCAGTCGGTAGGCTTAATGCCGATGACCGTGGTTCGGGGCCCACGTTAAACTGTAGCCGCACTCCAGATAAACCCCTAGTTGGTAAAAGAAGACTTTGAGGTATAAAAAAGCGACAGCTAAATATTGAATAAAAAATATGATTAAAAATAATTGTGGTACTAAGAGGAGAATTAAAATAATTTTAGAACTATATTAATAACACTAAAATATCAAACAAAATAATGAAATATATTTATGACTTGATAATATATGGTATAATAAATTTAAAAACAGAATTATTATATATAGAATTATGTTAGACAACAACATTACATATTAGACATATTAGACAACTCAAAAATGCTTCTAGAGCATTGAAATCAATTTCTACTACATGACAATGATCCACGTAGTCGGCTTTTACTGACCAATAAAGAGTAAGCGTGTTATTATTGATGCAAACAATTTAGAAGTAGAGATTTCAGTCTTAATGACCAGCCCCCATTCTACAAGATCAAAGTGTTGAAGATAGACAATGGGCAATCTATTGTTTGAAGATTTAACATGAATAAATGCAACAAGAACATGTCTCTACATATGTTGTCTGCAAACAACCTGGATCCGCTTACAGAAACCTGCTTTTCACTGATTGGCTGGCAATAAAAAGAAACTGAATCTTTAATCTGTTTTAAAACAAATTTAGCTAAACTGTTGCTAAACTAAACCAATATGTTTACTAAGGCTCATTTGGTCCTACGGAAGCCAATTATGTAACCATTATACTTGCCAACCAAGTAAATATGAGTGATAGCGGTGAAGTATGTACACCACCATCTGATCTGATTAATGGACATAAATATATAAAACAGATTTTATGGCATATTCAATGTATACGTCATATATAAAATAATTATCATAAGACGTGCTTGTTACTCCTTGGCCCACATTGTTAAACCTCTAAAGGTAATGAAAAATTCGCTTAATTGAACTTGCCTTAGAAAAAACCTTAGTTAAGCAGTCAAAAACTAATAGTTGCGCAGCTAGCTAGTTTCTTCCGTGACATCATTCATATGTTATTAAATGATTCAAATTCATAGAAAACAAAATATGATTAAAATTTTTGTTAATTACTATTAAAAAATTATTAAATTGTTATTATTCTGTTTTAAAAATATAATAACGTATATTCAACGGTGCTTTATAGGTAATACACCGGTAATAATAATAAAAACTTGATTATTCAAACTTTAAGCATAAGGCAGTAGAGTGTATAATATTTTTTATATCCAAACCTTTATATGTGATATATCCCTACATTGTAAAAGGACTTCTATTTTTTTATAAGGCTTCATTAAACCTAGTCTCCATTATAGTTATATAATACTTAAATCTCTTTAACGTTTATACTTTACCAATTTTATTGGAAGTAGAACTATGTCTGACGATATTTATAATTTCATAACTATGTAGAACCAGAGTCTAAATATATAGTAATAACAATAAACACGTCTCTATTATTAATAATATATTTTAAACTAAATTAACAATATTATATTAATATGCGATGATCTATATCTTTTTATGTTTCGGGATTCGAGATCAAAAACAATTGAACACCAATTATTCTACAAAAATCGCAATAAAGATTTTCAAACCTTGGTAATGTAAGATATTCTTGTTAAGGAATAGTTTATATTTAAGGAAATATCGATGAAAGTAGTATCTAAAGTTTTTTCAACTTCCTGTGTCTATGTAGCATCAATAATATCATCTTTACAATAGAAATATCGATTGTCAAAGGTTAATACTGGTTATAACACCCGAAATATAAAAGAGAATTTTTTCTAATTTTATAATTGCCATTAGTATTAAAATTTGTTCTAATAAAATGAAACAAAATTAATTATCTTCAAAATTACTGATTATTTTTTATTATTTCTAGGAATAATCCAGAAAATTGTTCTCTGGAGACCGAACTGAACAAGGTAATAGGATCGTAAAACTTGTTTATTAATTATCCTAATTAAAATATGTTTAGGCTGCCGGCGGAACTGGATTGGCCTTCATCGTTTTCACGGAAGCTATTGTGAAACTGCCACTAGCTCCATTCTGGGCCATCCTCTTCTTCGTCATGTTGCTATCGCTGGGAATTGGCTCACAGATCGGGATATTAGAAGGAATGCTTTGCACCGTATTCGATATTGATATTTTAAAAAGAGTCAGCAAGCAATATATAACAGGTAATGTAATTAAGCTTGTTTGGTTGATAAAAATATAACTGTAACATATTACTAATATATATATATATATATATATATATATATATATATATATATATATATATATATATATATATATATATATATATATATGAGGAGAACATTCTCCAGGGAAGGTTTCCTTCAATTACTGTTTCTAATTCGCTTGATCCTTGTTAACTCTACAGAAATTATCTCATCTAAAACAAAATCATTTTTAGCAATGAAGTATGTTTACCATAAAATCAGTAAACATACATATAAACTTTGAAAAACAATGAAAAACATTGAATTTTTAAATTTAGTCCATACTGGTCTAATCCAAAACATCAAATACATGTTTCCTTATCTTGAATCAAGAACAAAAATAGGTTGTTTCAACATAATTACATCTAAAACAAGCGAAATTTTCCTTAAATTATCAAAGAAAGACATGTTTTTCTCCTTCAAGGAGGATTTAATTAATATTTTTCATTCAATCGTTTCATTAATCTGAGAATTCAGCATTATAATGTTTGTACCATAGAATTTTAAATAAAAAACATAATTCAGCATAATACTTGTCAGGCCATGGTTTGGCTTCAATAGTATTTTTCTCCATCAAAAAAGTACCGATAAACTTTTTTCTTTTTAATTTATTATCCTGAAAAAAGTTGCTTCACTAAAACGTTTCATAGAGTAATAGAGAAACAACTCATTCTAGGTCTCTGGAGAAGAGTACACTGAAGTTATTGATTGTAACTCTAGACACCTGTTAAGAAAGTTTCAGACATTGTGTTGTGAAGACTTTTAGTTGGTTCTTAAACACAGTCTAACACGTGCACATTATGGTATCACATAACTAACCCTCTTTAATGACCAGTAAACAGTAAATAAAAACTATTTCATTTTCAATATATAAAAATATAATAACATAAAAATAAATATAAACCAAACCAATCCAAAATAAATATAAAGAAAATTTCAACAATATATATAAATATATATTAGTGTATATTTAGAAAAAAATATGAAATAAATCAATTCAAATAAACCAATAAAGCGAGTCAAAAAAATTATTGCAGTGTCATCCATATATTATGGATGCTGCGAAACAATTCCTCAAGTCCTCAAAGTTAAATCTCTAATTTCTCCATGGTTGTAAAGACACGATATATAAATTTGAGCACATCGTTTCATTGTGTCATCTATGTAGCAGACGATGTTCTAGATCCACAAACAGTGAATTCACAATATATAAATCTATATTTTTCTTCATTTCCCTTTCAGCGTGTTTGTGTTTGACCTGTTTCGTTATTGGACTGATCTTCACCACTGGAGCTGGGGAATATTGGCTAAGCATGTTCGATTCCTTCGCTGGAACTATTGGTTTGGTTGTGGTGGCCCTAATGGAGATGATAGCGGTGATCTATGTGTACGGACATGAGCGGTTTACCAACGACATATACGAGATGACCGGCTATAAACCAGGCCTCTACTGGCAGATAACGTGGCGATTCTTAGCGCCATCAATTATGGTTGTGATTTTAACGTCATCGATTGTATCAATGCTTGTGGAACCTCTAGAATATTCAGCCTGGAGCGCAGAGCAGGTAAGTTCAATTATATAGTAAATTAGTATTCTACAAAATATTCCTTAACATCTACAAACAACATGTAGTTGCAAAAAAAATGAACAAAATTTTTTTCGCCTAATTAGCTATATCTTCGAAAATAACCTATTCTAAATATTTATTCCATCCAGTATATTACCCCCTTAAGGCTACAGGACGGTCCTCCTACTGCTAAGATAGTCGCAGGTTCAAATGCAGCAGTGAATGGATGTACTTTACGTTTGTGATCGTCGTTATAAATATCTCTAAGCGACAGTGTAAAATCTGACAGGAATAACTGGGAGTCATCCCTAAGTTAGTCACTGGCCAGTCGGTAGGTTTAATACCCAGGACCGTGATTTCATGTTAAAGAATAGGTCCAGTTCTGATATATCCTGATTGAGCATTGATTGACTGATAATATTTTTAAAGTATCCCCAACATTTAAACATTTTTTGGAGATCATCAACATATTACGCATTCTAAGGAACCGAAAAAAAAGACAGAGCCAATTAGCAGTTATAATGCTTAGAATATTAGAAATAATAAATATAAAATAAACCGGAATAAATAATCAAACTTACCAATATTAATATTGAAACAAAACAGGTATCTAGACAAATAATTAAATAATAAAACTATCTATAGATAAAAGTAATTTATAATGCTATATATAAAGTAAAAATATATTTTTTGATAAAGACCGATTTCCTTGAGGAATCTCTCAGTGATACGACCACTCATGACTTGTTCTTGTCGTTAATCGTAAATAGAAAAGAATGTTCAAAACATAATTTTTAATAAAAATATGTATATTTTATTCAGCCCAAAATTATCTAGTTGTTTGTTATCATGTTATGGTAATTTTAAATTTCAATTAAAATAGCATTCAATAACTGAATAATATAATCAAATTTAGTGAACATATTGACTTTATCATTATCTTCATTTTTTATTTTCTACAAGAGTGTTCATTATGTGACAGTATTATGATCAAAATTAACAAAAAGAGTTTTCTTTATGATAACTTAAATCTACGTATATAACTAGGAAGATATTTATATAACTCTGGTGAAATAATGTTTATACATGTCACTGCTGATTTTTGTAATATATGTACATCACTACACAAAACTACACAATATCAGATGGTTTGATTGTTTTAAGTGTGTGTCCTGTTCTGGTGGTATCCAAAAGTTGCAATATTTCAATATTCGTATGAGAATGGAGTCTTTCCTCATGCCCCCTTGCAATTTTCTTGATTTTTGAATGACTGTGGGTATCTGAAGTTCTTGATGTAGGTAATCAGTCCTATAGTATTTGGGTGCACCCACAATACCTCTAGGGACTTTGTTCTGAAGAAATAGTATTTTATTTAGTTTACTCTTTGCAGAACATCCCCATAATTGAACTCCGTATGTCCATATAGGTTTCAATATTTGCTTATATAATAGCAATTTATTATGTACTAATAATTGCGATTTTCTTCCAATTAGCCAGTTCATTTTCCTATATTTCAATTCCAGTTCTTTTCTTTTCTTCTTTATATGTTCCTTCCAGCGAAGTTTTGCATCGAGATTCATTCCGAGATATTTAGCGTTGTTGCTATATGGAATGATAGTGTTATTTAATGTTATTGGTGCTTGTACGGTCGGTTTATAGGTGAACTGCACATATACAGATTTACTTTCATTAATTCTTATTTTCCAAGCTTGTGTTCAATTATTTATATTGTCACTTGCCTGTTGTAAATTTCGTGAGGCTTCTTCACTATTGTCTCCGCTCAGCTATAACCGCAGTATCGTCAGCAAATGTAGCCATCGTGATATTTTCCATTTGTGGTATATCACAAGTGTAAAGTAGATAAAGCGTTGGTCCCAGTACACTTCCTTGTGATACACCTGCTTTAGCTTCTTTTATTGTAAAGTAGGCTTCTTCTTGTTTGACTCTAAACATTCTAGTTGTAATGTATGATTCAGTATATTCATTTAATAGTTCGGTGTATTGTTTTGGTAGCATTTTCTCTAGTTTATGCTGTATGGAATGATAGTATTATTTAATGTTATTGATGCTTGTACGGTCTGTTTATAGGTGAACTGCACATATAAAGATTTACTTCATTAATTCTTATTTTCCAAGCTTGTGTCCAATTATTTATATTGTCACTTGCCTGTTGTAATTTTCATGAGGCTTCTTCGCTATTGTCTCCGCTCAGCTATAATCGCAGTATCATCAGCAAATGTAGCCATCGTGATATTTTCCATTTGTAATATATCACAAGTGTAAAGTAGATAAAGCGTTGGTCTCAGTACACTTCCTTGTGGTACACCTACTTTAGCTTCTTTTATTGTAGAGTAAGCTTCTTCTTGTTTGACTCTAAACATTCTAGTTGTAATGTATGATTCACAAACTATCACAAATAATCAACTATAATAATAAAATATATCATATTAATAACTAGAATTAACGAAAAATGTGTTACTATCTATATTGTTAAGTGATTTTTAGTGATTTTTCAAAATAACTTTATTTATATAAATTTTAACACAAATCGATGATAACAATAATATTGCTGATAAAGCAATAATTCCATCAATTTAGAAGTGTTATCTACTGTAGGATAAATAATTGAGATGTTAGTTCGATCCGTTCTCCTTTAGGGATCTAATACCTATTTCAAGTATGTTACATCCAACCAGGTGAAACGGCTTCAATTTTTCCAAAATAAGTTCCTCAGGAGAATCTTAACCGCTCCATGGTTCATAGTGGATATAAATTCATAGGGAAACTGATACTCCAGAAATCAAACACTTCATATCTCAATCATTCCACAAACAACAACTCAGCTCAAGTTCTTCTGAAAACGTGCTTGTTCGCGAGCTGGTCGACATGCTGGGAGCTTAGCACCGCGTCACCGCTAACCTCCCCCTATTTCAGGCTGAAACAGCCACATCTGTAGCTGCAGTCATAACTTTTGCCCCCATATGACAGTATCCAGTCATGTTTTAACTTAAGTTCGCGAATCAATAGAATCGCCAGGTCCTCGTACCCAATAACGGTTGCCCGATTAGTGGATGCCATATCCCTAAATTCCCACAGGGGTCAACTGTGAGGCGGTTTTGGTTCAGTGTATTGATAAGCCCAAAGGCAGTCCAACATAATCCGGTCCAACTTGTCACTTCAGGGCAAGTCTCCGCGATCAAGTATGCGTAATGCATTCCACCGCCTGGTTTTAGGCCAGAACAAAACAAATAATTGTAGAATTTCTTAAAGTAGTTCCAACAAGCTTAAATGTAACCGTACTCTATTAATATAACGTTACAGAGACCTGAGCAAACGGTAGTCAGACAGGACAAGCTCCGGGCTATACGATGATTGCATAAAAATTTCTCATTCAATATTTCTCAATTTTTGCCGAGTTATTAAAGATGTATATGGTGCAGCATTATTACAATGGAAGACAACGCTTTTTCTATTGCTAAATTGAACAATTTCTTTTCAATCTCATCAAATATTTAGCACCACCTTCCTTAGCCTTAATGTGGGCTTTACAACCTTCATTTGTTTGAAGAATGGCTCGATTTAGTTTCAATCAAGTATGAAGCTTATTTTGTTATCCAATTGGTTCAAAACTGTACACCAAACACAATTGTGTGTGAATGTCTAGTTCAGCAGCGATGTTACGAAGTGAAATATGTCGATCTACCTCGATATATTTAAGGATAATTTTCATGGATTTTTTCACGAGATTCCTCTTTGGTATTGAAATTTCGATTCATTGACGTTCGCTTAACTCATCGCCACAAGCACCACTCAATTTTCAGTAAGCTTACGCCTGCGAAACTTATGACCAAATGTTATCTTTTATCTGGTAAAATAATTACTTTATATTAAACCTTAAGAAAACCTTTTATATATTGGAAATCGAGAAGAAACTTTTTTAATCTTGCGTAGAACTAATCCGGACCATGTACAACATTTATAAATTAGTTGTCGACTTTCAACCAAAGTTTCTATATATAGAGTAAGGTCAGAGAACGACAAGGCTATTTACGCAATATCCTTTTAAATTAGTTTTTGATACTTTGTGTTTTGGGGAACTTTACAATTTTGTTATTCGGCTTGTGTGATCATAATTTAAATTTTCTTCAATATATTATGTATTCCATTACTCCTAACTTGTTTCATAAATCAGGTGCTTACTTTTTTCATTTTAAACAGGGAAGTTAAATAATTAGTTTCGTATTTAACGTTTTTAGAAAAATTATTTTTATTTGATACAATTTGAGAGAATGGTAACAATTTGAATCATCAAAATTATATGGTAATGTCAGTCCGTTGGCTTCTATATTAGTTTTTCTTTGGGATTCCTGGTTATTTTCAGAATGTTAATATTAAATGTTCAACATTCCGACGAAATTCTTATTTGTATTAGAGGATTAGCCAATATCATTCCTCCTTGCTTAGTCTTTGGTTCGATGTCCCCATTGAGCGGGATGATGGGTTGTGGTCCTTGGACTTCTCCTGGTTCTTCGATCTATACTACGTTTTTATCTATTCCGTTTCCCTTTGTTTGTTTAATTTTGATTATACAGTTTGGCCTCTGGCGCTTTTTTTTTTGACATATGGAATTTACTTTTAACAATGCTGTTTTTTTTTGTTTTATTAAGGTCTTGTTATGCGAGAAGGACCTGGTTGTGATAAAACGGGATGGATGTTGGGACTCTGGCCGGGTAAAGGAATCAATTTCTTCGTTGACTTTATCGGGGACTTCGTTTTTTTATTAAATCCCATGTAATTTTGTTGTAATATTTAATTGTTTTTTTTTTGGATCGCTGGTCATTAAGAGTTGTTGCAATCTTTGCGTATTCTGATCTGGGAATTCTATGATGACTCTGTTAACTATTTGGTGGACGATAATCTTTAATCTGTTGTAAAAGCTTATTGTTGATTAATTTAATTGCCTTTTTGATATTGCAATTGCTGTAGAAGTATCTGCTGTACTGTCGCCAAATCTTTGTCTAAGGGCTGGTTTTAGTTGCTGCCACACTGTTAGATCTGGTCTTGAAATAACAAGTTTTGAACTTCGCCAATTAATTTTGCTTTTATTGCGGCGTTTGCCATATAAGCTTGCATGAAGATCTCTAGTTGTGATGGGTTACCGTTGAAGGTACCACAGAAATATCTTCTCCTTTTTCCTGGAAATCAATTAAACATACTGGTTTAATTGAAACGATTCCAAATGAAATATTCAGTCAATTCCTATGACCATTTTCGTAGACATCTGCAAACTGCTGACAAAATAGTTAATTCATCAACTGCTAAGCTCTCTGAAAGTTCGCCGAGAGTTTAAGCTGGATTATCGCCCAATATGTCTTGCAATTCATTGTCTATGAAGACTGTTTGTTCTCCATGCTGTTTTTTGTCAATGTGTCATCAAAATAATCACTTTTAAATGTTCAATCAGATTTCTTCAAATCTAGCGTCTATATACACTGAATACGTAGATACACTGTTATGTAGATAAATATCAAAGGACCTAATAGAAGGTTGTTAAAGAAGATACATGTTAATACAATAAAATAACAAGTTCAACAATATCAAGTTTATTTGATATTATTATTTTACACTGTCTACTTATATGTTATACAGAAACAATATTTTTGCCTATTTTAAACCTTGTTGCAAATTGATGCACTTAATTATTGCATTATTATTACCCCTTTTTATTAAAATTATCTATTATGTTTAAAAATGCTGTGATTTCAACTTTTAAGTACCTTTTTCAGTTCATACTATAATAACTCACTTGCTGTTATAATGTATGGTTTCAAAATACTCGACCAATCTTCAGTCTTTCATTGTTAGACATATATCATCAGTTTTTTTAATTCATGGAAGTATGACGGAGCTAAATTAGGTGAATAGGGCGTTTACGAAATGATATAAACTGGCTTTCTGTTGAAAAAATTGCGATTAAACGACCGAAAGTTATTGACCAATATTATCGGCCTCTAGAAACTAAAAAGCCTCACACAAACGACGCATACACTGAAATAATATTCCTTACTGACTGTCTGACTATACAGAAGAAATTCCCAGTATCACCGGACTACTAGTACTACAAGACACATATTACGTAAAGTCCTGATTTTGTTTTATTATATTTAAGGGAGATTCTGTGAAGAAAAGCTATCCCGGATGGGTTCTTGCCATAGCAGCCTGTATGATCCTCGCAGGAATCCTACCGATACCCATCGTATTCCTGCTCAGACGTTACCAAAAGCTCAACTTGGACATCAACATACACGAGGGATCCATACGAAGAATTGACACGACCGTATCCACCAAGGAAATGATAACCGACGTAGACGTAAGTTTAACACCTATTTTGCCTTATTTCATCTCGATGTACCCCCTCTGTTCACTTGTTACTGCTATGAATCCGTCTCAATGTAAAAAGCTTTTAAATGTTAGCTTGCTAACATGCACTAATAATAGACTTATTGCGCGATTCTAATTAAATTATTTAGATTGAAAAAATCCGTAACTATTTTTAGGTTAACAGTCATACGTCATCATATATAATTCGAAATATTATACGGTCAATTTCATAAAATAAAATCAGACTCTATATTTTATGGTTAGTTTAATTATTTTGATTTGTTATTTTTTTATATCAAGTAATTTGACGCCTACGTAGTTTGTCGTATTTTCAGTCGTCGATATTCATTTAAATTATTTAATTTTTATGTAATACTGGTATTTTTTGAGTAAGTTTTTCAAAATTTAAATGTTCTTATTTTATTTATTTATTTTTCGGTAAAACAAAATAATGAAATCTACAATTTATTAGATAAAACTAGTATGCTAGTTACCTTTTACTAATTAGCTTTATGACTCAAAACTAGGAGCAATTAACAAGTCCAGACGGACCCTGCCTTACCGCTTCAAACACGCTCAAAAATAAATTCACTATTGGTGATTTTGAGGTCTAATGTAAGTATGTGTTCACACCTGTGTATGTAGTAGCCCACGTAGATTTTTTTGTATATAACAAATTAAATACATAGTCGATTATATACATTTAAGATCAATAATGTAGAATAATTAAAATAAAGTTCATTCGCCAAATTTTAATATAATTAATTAATTATTAATCTAAGTCATATATTGTTGTATTACATTTTGTTATTTACATTATTTATCTTGAAGTCTTGCCATTTAATACAATTATAAATAGTAAAAAGATAACATAATAATAAATATATTTTAATATGATTAATGAAATGCTTATCATATTTACATTTATTATGATAACAAATTTTAAATGATTTTTTATTCTTAATTTATAAAATAATTCATTTTATAGCCAGACAAATTATATTTGATATTGCAATTACAATTATAATTAACTCTAAATAAAATCAAACTTGTATGAATGGATATACTTATAATTTTGCTTAAATTTACTAATATACGTTTTTTCTTCGCTAAATAACATAAAATAATTTAAATAAAAGCTTTAAAATAATTTAGTGACAATGCTAATGAAAATTAAAGAAACAAAACAATATTGATGTCAAATATAGTAAATTTCAATATCGAAGTAACAGCATATTCGTACCCATGTGCTCTAAAAGTACCTTGTATGTCTGAATTCTTCTCTTGTAATTTTATGTATTTCATCTAGTTGTTTATTGCACTCCAAATATGTACAATATTATCTGCAGCAGTCTCAACAACCATTCCTTATATATTCTTATGAAGTGTACATGCCTACATTTCATTTTTGTTTTAATAACCTCTATCAATAACACAAATATTGATATATATAAATTTAATCTACCCTACCAAACAGTGTTAGATTACTAGTTACATTGTACATTTTCTGCGATTATATGAGATTTAAAAATTACTCTTTCTGGTAATTTTGTTGGTGTGGTCACATCTAGAATATATTGTATTTATTATTCATATTTTAATTTTTAGTTACGTCTTCCAATGAATGTTGTAATATTTGGTAATATATAATATAATAACAGATACTTACAGGCATTAATATATATGTAGTCATAAACTATAACATTTACATTTCTTCTATTACCAATAAAAATATTGTGTTTTTTCTGAATTTCATTAAATGTTCACGGCCATATATAATAAATTATCAAATATATTAAAACATAACCACAAAATTAGCAAATAATAAATATAACCATCTTGTATTCTAAGGTTATGTTACTTACAGCTGTCAATTTTTAGAATATGCTATTTTACCCCAGCTAATTTAAAAGTAATTTATTGATTTAGCATTCTTCTGTGGATTTGTAAAGCATTTATGGTACTAAGAGACGCAATTTTCTTCACCAGTAAAATTTCTGAATGTTTTTCAATAATGTTTTCTCTCAATTTATATAATATTCATTTTGCTTTTTTTCTGGATCACTAATTTGACTTTTAGCTATTTAACTTTCGGTCAATTCTTAATAGTTTCGATGCTTATAGTATATTGATAAAGTAACCAATGAGTGTTAATGTTAATAATAACACCTGTTATTAAAAGACAATAGTCTAATTCTGGAGAATCATAAAATGCGCACAAGGATTTGAACTTTCAACGTTGCCACTTACTGTAAACTATACGTACATTTAAAGAATATAATATAAATAGATTAAATTATTTTGAATTCACAGATTAACCTAACATTTCCGTTGAGATTCAGGTTAATTTTTTTCGTTTTGGTTGATTCCAATGTGAGTCTGTGTTTTCCAAATTACCATTGCTTAAATTATCTCGGGTTTCATGCAATATAGCGTCCAATTCTAAATCGTCAATGTCTAAAATATAATGAATTTTGTATAGAATTAAATTCAATTTGCTAGATTAAAATAAAAATCGAGTATATACGCACCTATATGGAATGTCCGCATATATATGTTCAAATTAAAAGTATTATAAAGGCTTTTTGACAATATTCTCAAATACATGATTTATCTATTACCACCCACCATTTATTATCAAAATATGAACAGTACAAGAACAAGTAAACTATAGACAACAACAATATTAACTTTACAAAACAACGCCTTTACCAGTAGCTGGATTAAACCCACAATGATCACTGTAGTTCATTGGATTTTACCTCTCGATTATTTGTAAATGACAACGTCGCAAATTCAGGCAGGCGGAAACCACCAGTTGCTATGATTCTTCAGAAATAGCCACTACTTACTAAAAGACGCTGATATTCATGAAATTAGGTTGGACTAACTATTACCCAATTTATAGTTGAAATAAAACTTATAAGTTTAGTAGAAAAAATTAATTGCAACACTCATTAAACACTAACATGACATTATTACTTGCTTATTGTTACTTTAAGTATATACCAACATCGTTTAATTAACACGCTCTTGACTATAACATTGAAGAATTATCCTTTTCAGCTGGATGAGAACGACGAAATAGACGGACCTCTATCCATCTATCACGACGATTCGGACTCGTCGGAAGACGAACGTCCCCAATTAAACACTAATCTAGGACGGAATTTCCATTTGGAGGTAATTAAATCTTAAAGAGATGTCTTAAAGTTACGTATACATATAAAATAATACTATTAATGTAAGAAAATTATTTTGTATATTCGACAATTGACTTAAACCCATTTTTTTTGACATTCTATAACAGAAACGAAGACGGGAAAGTGGTTTTGAGTCAAACGAGACGGTTAAGTTTCAACGGTGACATTGTATGACCGTGGGATATGTTTGTTAATCACGAGTTAATTAATGAAGAACTATAAAAATAGTTCTGGTGGATTAATTCGTGACTGTGGATATGTGGATATGATGTTACTGGACAACTATTTTTGTATTTGTCCAAAAATGTGATACTACTCTTAGGAAGATGTTTCATATACTTTTTTACATGGGTTATCTTTACATGTTGCCGATTTTTGCTTCTGAGTCGTAGATGTACAAGACATTGTAGTAAAGATAAAACCTAGCTGTTGTTATATGGGTTTTATTGAATTGTGATTTTAAAAAAATATATATACAAATATATTTTTTATGTTGGATCACATTGAGGATATTTTCAAATGTTTAAATGACGGTGATTTTCGTTTAATAGTCATAGCGATGATTTGTTCGTTGTAATTTCGTAATGTAACAAAGAACGTGTTCAAAACAGTCAATTTAGTTTAAAATTATTTTTGGTATTTGTCTGGTTGCATACGTAATAATAGAAAAAATTACACTACCGATTAATGACATGTGTGTATATTTAGTTGCAGAACCATTAAAACTAATTGTTAATAGTAATAAATTGAAAATTAAAACAGGAACGAATTAAGTATGATATTATGGAAAATATTGTTACACATGCTGCCAGACCATAAGACATCTCTTGAATCAGTCTTCCACATGGAAGTAAAAGAATACGTGACTGTCTCTTCCAAGTGGTTTGACTCAAAATATTGTTGTTGTTGAAAAAAAATAGATATAGTACATAATGATGTATCTTAGCGCAATGTATATAGTGTAAATATATTATTTTTAATTTTAGTTCTATAAAAAAAGTATCCCCTTACATTATTTTATTTATCTACTCTCCATGGTAATATTTCGCCAATAATATTTGCGCAAAATAAAAACGACTTTATTTAGATATGGGCATAGATGGAAATATCGTTTTGCTTTCGTATTTTTTCTTATATAAAAGCAATCTAAACTTTATCAGGTATATTTGAATAGTTTGTTACTCGCGAGCCGGTCAAAAACCGAATTAAAATCTATATGTCTGGTTCATAATCCGCTTTATTTTCATAGAATTGTTTTGATGGAAGAGAAACAAGTAGAACTTTTTGAAAAATCAAAATATTCGTTAAAAAATCTTTTCTTCTGGCTGAGAACGGTGGAACTCTGAAGACAATACATCAAAACTAGATCGAAACAGATATAGACGTAGAAATAAAATGGAAAAAATTGACTTCGAAATTAGACGTACTTCATTAGTTTTTTTAGTTTTAAATGAAAAATGTGTTTTTATATTTAGGTAATTAATGCAATGTTAATTAATGCATCTGTTAAAAAAGCTATAATAGATTGCTTGTTAAAAAAAGAACGATTAAACGTTCGGTTTCTTTTACCTGAATTGTGACATTTTAATTGTTCTATTTTTATCCATAATTTGTTGTTTTTTAATTACAAATATTACGCAATAAATATATAAGCCGATGCGATGGTTTCATCAAAGTTATCTAGGACTTTTGTCGCTACAAAATTAATATTCTGCTCGAACGCATTCTTCTAAAACTAGTAACATTGTTTATCCGTTAATGGAAATAAATTAATGCTTCATAGCGTTTATTTGGTTATCTATTTATTGCTGATGTTTATCATAGAAAAATAACTTCTTAAAATCTAAATTAGATGGCTCTATGTACTTTACATATTTAAACAATTGCTCAGTTTTTTTAGGTTGTTAAATACGTGTTACTTTTTGTATAAAGTCTAGGATCGTCGATGGATTTTTATATGAGAGAAAGAATATTTCCAGTTTCAGCGTTGCTAGAAAATACTAAATGTGTATGTGTGATTAAAACAAAAAGGAAGGAATATTCTTTCTTACGAGATCTTATTCAATAATTGATAGATTTATCAGAAGTAATAAAATCATACATTTCTGTGAAAGTTATGAATTAGTTTGATTTACCATGTCCTTTTTTACCTTATACTATCTATCGTGAATATTGAACTAACTATATTTAGATTTAGAATTGATATTGAATCAGTCTTTGATTAATCTGAACAGTGGTAATGTTTAGTTATTAATTAACAGTGCTATATAACATTAAAATGGACTATATCCTCATGTCTTAGCGATTCTCTAAATTTTTTCAAAAACAATCAGTATCTGAAGGTCACAGTGTAAGTAATCAATGCTGAGAAGGAATTTTTATCTTCGTAAAATATTTCAGTGAGCTTCCAAGTTTTATGGACCTGGTAAATTGTTAAATTTTTTAATAATAATTAGTCATTGACGACTAACCTACAATTTGTTTTCAAATGAAACTAGATATATATCTGGGATAACCCATAGGTCCTAACTTAGTCTCCAGTCTAATAAGGTTTATGTATTAACACTGCTGTTTTTTCTATTAAATGTAACTCACTACACCATACAAAATCAAATGGTTTGATTCTTTTGAGTCTGTGTTGGTTCTGCTGTTATTCAAGAGTTGCAGTCCTTCAAAAGTAACATAAAATGGAGCCCCTTCACATATTTTCTTGCGATTCTTTTGATTTCCTGAGTTACACTCAGTGTAAATACTCATTGTGTAAGACCTTCTGGATGTTCTGGAAACTCGTATTATATTTACATTGCTTTTCGTAAAGCAATCACATAATTGAACTTCATAGGTCCATATAGGTTCTAATACTTGTTGGTATAATGCTAATTTATAAAGTACAAATCAATTATTGATTTTCAAATTCACCAATACATTTTTCTATATTTCAACTACTCTTCGGTTTTCATCAAGAGCCATTCCGACATACTTAACGTAGTTGCTATACGGAATGATAGTGATGTTAAGGTTATGTATTGTTATTAGTCTTTGTGCAGTCTGATTATGGGCGAACTGCACATGCATAGATTTACTTTTATTATTTATTATTTATTGGTCTATTAGTTATAACAGACCAGACCAGAATGTTAAGATACTTTATGGTTTGGTTATGATTTTCTCAATTTTTCATTTCCCACTGGTTTACCGTAATCCAATTTCCTATTCGAAACAAAATATCTGGATAGGTCAAATATAAATAATTTTACTGAATTTCTGACTTGATATCCATTAGGATAATGATGTTCGGACACGATATGTGAATTAATTAAAGTGTATCTGAACGTTTCGAAGATTTATATGTGGTTTATCAGCCGATATTTTATCAGAGTAACGAATGACAGGATAAACGTGAACAGGTACCGTGGGATCTGGCTCGGAAGACCTCAGTTTGAGTGTTCGCCTTTAGTATACATCCTAGTTTTTTTTTCTATAATTTTTATCAATCAAATGATTGAAATATGTCGGAAGACTTCCGGATATGTTCGCAATTATTTAATTGGACGATATAAATAATCAATTTATCAATTATTTGATGGTGAATGTGTGTTTCTTTGTCACAGGAACAGATTCCCTTAGTTGGCCTACGGGTACATATAAAGAAATCGTGAATAGATTGCAGTTTTTTCATTATTAGTGTTAATTTATGTAGTTTTACAGTATATCTATATAATACAGTGTGACGAGAAACCACTGGTGCACAATAAAGGTAAATAATAATTTTAAAACTATTATAGTTTACATTCCTGCTCTTTGTGCTTTAAATTCATATATATATATATATATATATATATATATATATATATATATATATATATATATATATATATATATATATATAAATATATAAATATATATACTAGATTGAAGAAAGTTAATATATAGTAATAGTATAACTATATATATATATATATATATATATATATATATATATATATATATATATATATATATATATATATATATATATATATAATAAACTAGATTGAAGAAAGTTAATATATAGTAATAGTATAACTATATATAACACAAATTAGTTTAATATTATCAATCCGATATTCATTCCAATATAAAGATAATTTCATAATAATTCCGTCAAATAAGAGTATTTACTTATATAATCTTTTAAGTGAAGTGTTTGAAAACATAATATTGTTTTTACATATTATCATTATTAACATAATATCAATTTTGTTATCATCAGATATATTTACTATTTAAAATTACGCACTTAAAAAACTCTTATTACAATCATAGTCATCAAGCTGTTTAATATATTGCCTGCCGTAATTTGTAAATTCGTTTTACAATCAGACAATATTTTCCTTTTCATTTTATTCTAGTTAAAAAGAGACACAATGCTGTCTGATTAGTTCGAACAAGTAAGCGAATGAGTCTGTCAAAGTCGTCCAGTTGTCACACGTATGCAAGATTCTTGAAAGCAATAGTGATAAGAGGTTATAACCCTAACCTATAAACTATTGTGGCTGTATAATTAAATGTTTTTAGATGTTAGAGACACTGTTTACAGATGTTTTAGATGTACTGTAATGTTAAAATAAATTATATTTGATAGCATTTTTGTTCAATTATTTTATTTAGATTAGAATTTTGTTGTATGTCAATGCCAAACTGAACTAAAACTCAGAGTTGATGCGGCAACATTGCGACGTTTTGACGTCACAAATTCGTAGACGCATATGCAAATAAACTTTGAATAGTCTATAATGAATGTTGTATGAAAATATCAAATTAATCAATCAATTACCTTCCAAGTTTTGGGCACACAAACATATGAAACTGAATTTTTCTCTTAGGTGATTTTTGAGTCTTATTTTATGTATCAACCATATCTATTGGCAAAATTTGCGAAATGTTAACAAAAACTACATAACCTAACACTTAAATTCGATGTTTTTTGACATTCTCTACAGAAAATTAGTTTTCCTTTTAGTATTATTGAGTAGGATCTGTAAGGTGTATGTATTTAGGAGCTAACAAAACCGACTCAAACTGTTACTGCAGATGTCTACCGACGTTACTTGACCAAACTGACGGTCCTAAAATTGACGGAATATTTAAAAACTAATAATAAAGGCGAACTTGAAGTACGTCCTACCCCGTATAATAAAGAAATAATAAAATTGCTTTGCTCGAAATAAGTATATAATAACTTTAGTTTTTTGACATAACCTGTTAATAGTACAAAAAATATAAACTTCATCATAAATTCCTACATAATTACAATAATCACATGTAAACATTTTTTTTTGGTAATTTTTCTAATGACGTATTTATAAACTGTTAATTGGGCAATATGGGCATATAAATGATGGTTATGAATGCTTATCATCAGAGATCTCAGTATAATTTCTCCAAATAATGTTATTATCTACTGCCTGAAGATTAAGATTTATCAAGAACAGTGTATACGAGCTAGTTATAGCTAACTCGCGTTAATTGTTCAACACTTTCCTCACAAATTGGTGTAGTAATTGTTAAAGTGCATACAGCAACAGGTAAGCGTTGAGTAGAATTCATGGTAACAATCAGTGGAATTAAGAAAAAATATCAAAAATTATAAAATATTTACCTAATATTCACTTTATTCTCTACTATAGAATATTATATTACACAATAAAACCATAACTAATCTATATATATTGATATTAATTAATTATAAAGAAAATAACCCAAAAAATAATCGTACATATATTAATTTTATTAATAATTAATAATATAACTCGGCATAGTTTCAGAACTAGTAATAATTGTCTCATTCCTTTAGTATTTCTCTTATCTTAAAGGATGATTATGTGAGAACTGTAAAAACATCATAAAAAGACAATTACCGTGTTTATAGACTATATTTACTTCTCTGAAATGTTAACGCACCTAATAACATCATCTTATTTTAGTTCTTTTATTTTTTATTACAAATTAAAACGTTTATTTGTAATCACTACATAGTATAAAACAAAGTCGCCTTTTCTGCCCCTATATCCCTATGTGCGCTTAAATCTTTAAAACTACGCAACGGATTTTGATGCGGTTTTTTTCAATATATAGAGTGATTCAAGAGGAAGGTTTATATGTATAATACATGCATAATATACTAAGGCAACATTGCTAATTTTAGAGGTTTCTAAGGTGATGTCGTAAATTAACCTATTTTTTTAGGCTTATTTAGCAATTAGCAAAAACGCTGCCTAACCCTACGAGTTAGATCAAATTAATGTACTACAGTATCGTACAGCATAAAAAGGTCTACAAAAAAGTCCACGATGGAATATGTTTATCTTTTAGGGATAACCCACATTAACCATTTTTATTGTTTACTTTTTACGTGAGAAAATGGCTTATTTACGAAGCTATTTTAAGCAATACGGCATTAATCCTTATCGAATTAAGTACCTTAAATACAGTGTGCAATTAATATAGATCAATATGGTTCCTTCCCCCATGTAAATTAAACAAATATTTTCGGAGATATTACAAATTTAAAATTTGCGTTTAAAAATGTGTAATGTAATAAAAATTGTATGAATTTAGATATTTCAAAGATAGCAGGAAATCTTCATAGTAAGTATAGGGGAAGAGGAATTGTTTTACTCCAAATTTAATGCGTGCAGGCCAAGGGCAGTAATGAATGAACCAAAAATACTGGATCGATTTTAATCATGTTTTCATTGAGTGACATAGGCATATATATTTTATGCCCGTGCAAAGTCGAAGCGGGCCGCTATGTTTTTATATACAACGTTCATATTTTTCTGTAGTGTATTTAATTTAGTATCAGCATTGCACCCGTGCGAAGCCGGGGCGGGTCGCTAGGATATGTTATAACGAAGTGCTGGGCTAGGACACTGTTGGCATTGATTGATAAACCGGAGAAATAATTGCAACTTTTCGACATAAAGATACACTCAGTTCAAGAGTGAAACATTCAGTTCAGGACTCATCGGATTTTTTGATAAATTTTTCATAGAAATGTTAAATTCTTGCGGCAATATCTCGTGGTGATAATACGAAATTATTTGGTTTGGAAAATGGAAAATATTGGTTTTGGAACTGGATGGTTTTGACATTTATCTACATAAAATAACCATTTTCTCACTGTATATAGGCGCTAATCATAGAAAACAGAAAATTGTTTGAAAAGATCTGCTGCCGAAATTCATCATACACTCTTAGTAACTCGGGCTATATTGGTTTTATCAATTTAAAAGTGGTAATTTTGATGTCAGTGACAAAGGAGGGCCTGAAAAAAGGGCCAAGAACAGTGAATTGGAAAACTTATTGAACGAAAACCCAGATCAAGCTCTCAAAGAACATTCATGGCATGGGATGGGAATATAAAAGGAAAGAGAATTGCTACCACATGAATCGACTGAAAATGTCACCTCTCGACATAGATATTTCATTGCTTGTCGGACAAAAAAAGAAGATTTTCTGTGACATACTGTGACTAGCGGTGAAAAGTGAGTCTACTACGATAGTCCCAGGCACAAAGGTCATGCAGTAATTATCCAAGAGCACCATCCACATCGACATAAAGGAGACACTGTTGAAGCTTGAATGGCATATAGTTGAAAAGCTGAAGAAGTATAAAAATGGACTGATGATTGGATTACTGCTAAAAAAAAGTTCAAAAAAATTGTGGAAAATTATACAAAATATTCATATAATAAATTTACTCCCAGCGAGTATTCTTTTGAGACCTGGGAACAAGAAATAGTCGCTGGGATCAAATCTTGAGAATACGGTGGACGAGGAAGCACTCGAAAAGCATTCAAAGCCCAATTTATGGATTTTTGCCATCGTTTTCACTGACTTGTGACACGGTACATTGTCTTGGTAAAGCAGCAACTTGATGTGAAGATCCTGGCTTCCATTACTTCTATCCCCAGATACTTAAATGCATTTACTTGTTTTATTTATCATTCCGTAATCCCTGACTCGTAGTCGGGCCAAAAGGTAGATCCACCAAGCATATATTTCTCAATTTTTACCAAGTCGTTGAAGATTTCTGTGATGCAGCGTTGCCGTGATGGAAGGCATTAACTTTCCTATGGATCAATTCTGATATTTTTTCTGAACAGTGTCAACGAATGACAAAATTCTTTCCTCTCATTTATATTAATCTAAAAGTTGCATTTACATGCAACACAGATGGCATTGGTTAATACCTTTCATATCGATCATTCTATAATAATGTTCCATCTATTTTTTCTAGGATATATTATCGTACCATTTGATTAAAATGAAATATAATGGTTCGTTTAACATATTCCTCAAAGATGATAAATACAACATTCAATCGTTTTTAAAATACCATCCTGGGGGCGTCAATTATTTAACACCATATGAAGAGAAGGATGTCCTCGATCGCATGAAGAATACCGATCACTCAAAAGCCGCCTACTACTTGCTTGAAGAATATAAATCTGATGGTGCCAGACTGGATAGTGGCCGTGACCTAGAAGTGAGTATCATTTTTACCGTTAATTTCACTTGTGTACATTATTTCATTACATATATTAGATATGTTTAGTACAATCATTTAGTATGTCAATAAAAATGCAAGACGAGTGCGGAATAAATACATCAGTATGTATTTCCCAAACTAAAGTTAAAATAGACTACTTTAATTATCTAAAGTTACGAGGAACACTTATACACTATACAAGTTTGGTTCGCTTCAATCTTCATGTTTCCTGCACGTTGTCAGTTCAGTTGATTTCGAGATCATCAAGCATTTCTTCATTGGTTACGTCGCTATAAGGAATAGTAATTAATCGAAGAATTTTATTTTGACAACGTTGGATTACTAATAGATTTGATGTTTTAGTACAACCTCATATTTATAATGGCCTAATTATAATGGCTAATCAATACAGTTCTTTGATGTTGAGTCTAATCTGTCTGATCTGAACAGAGTATAATTCAAGTTGGAAATAATATTAATAGCATCATTAGTGAAGCATCAGATATAATAAGTCATGAGCGACCAGAAAATAAACGCAACCGTTCAGGTAACAATCAATTTGAAAACCGAATTTCTGCTTTAGAGATGTATGATGTTGTAATAAACTGTGCGAAAGATCGATTTCTTTTTGAAGAGCACCTAGTAGTTGCATCATTTTTCCTTTAGGAATACTTTGGAGAGTATTGTGGTAAATTTCCTGATTATAAACTCACTTTTGTATGTTCCTTTTATCCCACCGTTAACAAAAAACGATTACGAACTGAACTGTCAGTTATTTATTCAAGAAATGATTGCAGAACATTAAATGGTGCACAACCCTTCTAAATTTTGAATACCAAACATCTAGGAGATACGTTGAAGGAGACTAGATAATTATTAGGAATCTCCCATAACAGTATCAGAGGCCGAAAGGTGTTTCTCAACACTAAAGGCCATCAAAACATTTCTTAAACATTCTCACACAGCTTTTTCCATGCTATCTATTTTAAAACAGTTTATCTTCGAAATAGACAATTTTAATGAAAAAGTCATTACCAAATTGAAAAGTCCCCGGCCGACCATAATAAAAAACATTTTTTTAGCAAAATTAGTTTCTTTTTAATTCGACATAATTCCCTTCAAGGGTGATACACTCATTAGAGCGACCATCCAACTTCGACGACATCGACGATCATCTCTATATTCTTTTTGAAAATTTCTTCCCAGCGAGCGTTCTTTTGAGATTCGAGAACAGGCAATAGTCGCTGGGGACCAAATTTGGACAATACGGTGGATGAGGAAGCAATTCGAAACCCAATTCATGAATTTCTGCCATTGTTTTCACTGACTTGTGACACGGTGCATTGTCTTGGTGAAGCAGCACTTTCCTTTTCTTCAAATGCGGCTGTTTTTCGGCGATTTTGTACTTCAAACAGGACAATAACGCTAGGTAATAGTCGCTGTTGATACGGACACCATAAACTTGCCAGCCGACTGTTGCGTTTTCCCACGCTTTGGAGCGGATTCATCGTATGCAGTCCACTTGAATAACTATGGATTGGACTTCGGAGTGAAATGATGGAGCCATATTTCATCCATTGTCACATATCGATGCAAGACTCGGATTTATTAGGCTTGATCATCATCAAACACTGTTCCGAATCATCAACTCGACGTTGTTTTTGGTCAAAAGTGAGCTCGCGTAGCACCCCCTTTGCACAGAGCTTTCTCATACCCAAAAATTCGTACACATTCAGTTGATATCTTTAGAGTGTCCACTATTTCATATCAATTTCAATGTACAGTCATTCAAAATCATTTTGTGGACTTTTTAAATGTTTTCGTTGGTAACAACCTCTTTTGAGCGTCCACTGCGTTCACCGTGTTCACTGCTCATTTCACTACGTCTAAACTTAGCATACCAATCGTTGATGGTTGATTTTCCTGAGGCAGTGTCCGGAAACTCGACATCAAGCCAAGTTTTTGCGTCAACTGTATTTTTTCTCTTCAAAAAGCAATATTTTATCAACACGCGAAATTCCTTTTTATCGATTTTTTCACAAAATTAGTTACAAACTAATTATCCGACAGCTGTCAAATTTATAGACGCATCTTTTGAGGGTTAGTGTTAACTGGATTTAATTGTAGTAGCGCCATCTGTGTGTCAGGCCGGGGACTTTTCAATTAATCCCTACTTCATTATAACAACAATACATTTTTTCCATAATACAATACCATGGAATGCTCTTTTACGTTTATTCAGTTATCATCTGTTGCAGAAACTCGTAAACTGGAAGGAACCTATGCTCTGTCAGGTTGGAGCTCTAGGAAAACAATATAAAGATTGGGTGAATGCGCCAGTTGATCGTGAATTGCGTTTATTTGGTAACGAGATTTTAGAAAAATTAACCATTACCCCTTGGTACCTCGTTCCTATAGTATGGATACCGGTGATTTGTTATTTAATTAAGCACGGTACAGAAAAATATGAAGAAATAACACAGGGTAGGTCGCTTTTATATAGAACAAATAAGCAAATACCTTAGTTACAATTATTCTGAAAATAAAAAGAATGTACACTTGTTTGTACCATATATTTTAATAACTCGTCTTTCATATGAACAATAAGGCTTCATATATGTTTTTGCAGATTCATCCACAACTAGTATAGCCTTCTACCTTTTGTTAGGTGTTATTCTGTGGACTCTACTAGAATATTCATTACATCGTTGGTTATTTCATATAGAACCGTCTGGAAACTTTAAACTCATGATTTACATACATTTTGCTATCCACGGCTTGCATCATAAAGTAAATGTATTATTTTATTAGAACAATATTTTTATTTTAAGTATGCTTTAGGTTCCTTTTGACACCAGAAGATTGGTTTTTCCACCTTTCCCCGCCGCCATAATAGCGTTAGTGATATATAGGATAATGTTATTTATAGTTCCAGAATTCATTTCTGTTTTACTATTGGCAGGAACCCTTTTAGGTATTTGATTTAATTATATTATATATATGGAGAAAAATGAACCAACATAGATTGATCTAGAGTGCATGTAATTGAAATGTTTTTAGGTTGTTCATTTAAAACATAACATTATAAATAGTAAATGTGTTACAGCGTCTTTATAAAAAGAAATCATAAAATATATTACATTTAAAAATTTAATTTTGAAAATGTTTAAGACATTACATAGCCAATACTTTCGATATTTCAGTTATTCTAAATTTATCTGCACAAGTAAATATTTACCTCCTAAGAAATCATTAATCCAGATTCAGAAAAACAAGTTTCATGCTATCTAATTTCACTATTTATAAATCCACATTTGTAAGCAAAAGTATTTTTGAATCTAAAGTTTAACACTTCTTTTAGGATATGTATCTTATGATATGCTTCACTACTATTTACACTATGGTGCACCTAAAGAAAATAGTTATTTTTATAACTTGAAGAGGTATCACAATCAGCACCATTTTGCACATCATGACAGTGGTAAGCTTCATTGTTTTTCTTGTATCATATTTCAACTTAATAATACTTTTGATTTTAGGTTTTGGAATTAGCAGTATAATATGGGATAAAATATTTGGAACTGCTATTAAACTGAAACATTTAAATATGAATATCAGATGGTAAATTTTCTAAATGTAAAGGTGAAATATAATTTTATTTGTGTAGATTTTTGTAACTAGCATATTAAAATTTGTTTTAATTTTAACTTGTTTTTCATTTATTCCTTTATTTTTACTAACATACAATAATCATATAGTAAAACAAGATGTTAATGATTAAGTCATTTTATTTAGCTTCACAAAAGTGATAAATATAACAGACAATAAAGATATAATTACACATAAGTAGCTTTCGCACCAAAAAAAAACCTTGCACATTTACATTTTCAAAATAGAACTTCTTGTAGTTACTACAAGAAATATACACCTAGTATTAAACAATGGAATGAACTAAATTAATGCATTAAGTATCTACAAAACACTTTTAGTGCTTAAATGCAATCTTTAACAAATACTGCTTGTTTATTGACGGTAGTTCTTATGAATTTGGGGTTTAATATCATAAACCAATGCCAAAATTTCTTGAATTACCTAAAACAATTAGATATACATTATTACATAAGTATTAATGAAACTGTCACATGATATATTAAAAAAATAATTTAAAAAACTTACACCCTCCTTTTGCCCTTGTACTAATCTATTCATTTCGGAAATTCTCAACTTGGTGTCATTGTCGATTTTTAAAGCAACATCCTCTTTTGAACCCATGTGTTTGGCTTCAAATTCACGGAATTGACGTTCACGTTCTTTACGATATTTCTCAATTTCATCTTGAGCTTCTTCTTTAGCTTGCTTCAGCCTCCTTGCTTTGCCTAAAAGAAAAATACATTAATAATGGGATTTCTTTCAATTGAAAAACTTGACAAACACAAATTATAATCTACAAAAAAACTAACAAAGTAACAGTAATTTAAAGGTAAAATGCGTAATTCTTACAGAATAATCAAATGATAACATATTAAAAAATTATGAAAAACCTTGTGACTTCAAAATCGTGTTTTTTTAAAATATACATACGTTTGCGAGCTTCAGAGACCTTTTCAGCTGCTCTTTTTTCTGCGGCTAATAGTTGCTGAATTCCCTGCGTTTGACTGGCCATTTTTCCAAAAAAACCACTACCTTTTTATAAAACAACCCAAAAATGAACTCGTCTACAAAACACGGGCCAACCCACTGACAATCATATGACCCGTATTACGATCTTTATCGACTTTTTCCGATTACATTCAACCAATCAAAAGCTTGAATTTATTTAGTTCCATTTTATGTGGTAATTATTAGGTTGGTAGCGTCAATGGCATTGACATACAAATGCGCGAATGTTAAATATATGTCGTGACTGATTAGCAGAATAATAATCATAAAACAGGGTAATAGTTACTACATAGAGGTTAAATACACTTAATTTTTAACTGTTATTTTATAAATTACAGTATTTTTTTACAGTCAACTTTTTTTATAATATTAAAAAAGCAAATTACTAGTTTTAACACAAATGATCAAAATATTACAGCATTTACTATAAAAACATAGAAATCTCAAATATCAAGCTATGTCTGAAATGAAAACCTTCTGTAATATTCTTCTTAGTGCCTGGATTACCCCAAAACCTATGTAACATTGGAATTACTTATTTTTTCTATAATATGAATATAGGCAACAAAACATCTATACAGAAATGTCTTGTTCCACATTGAGTAAAAATTATTTTTACACTATATTTTATGCGAAAATCCTAAACAATATTTAGCTACAATTACCGTAATAAAACAATAAAAATAATAGTTTTCTGTATATTTTATAGTATTTATGTTGTTGCAAATAGGTATAAAAGGGAACGAGCAAACTGGATAATTTCTGAACCGCCCAATTTCGATTCGCCATATACACGATCCACAAAAGAAATTGGTACTTCTCCAATAGTATATCTTCTTTGCCGTGCTCTTACAATCATTTCCATTTGAAAAACATATCCTTTCGACACGCAACTTTTTATAAGAGTTTCTAATATATCTTTCTTATAGAGACGAAATGAACCTGTTAAATCTGACACGCCTAAAAATCACAATTAAGAAAATCATACAGTATAGCTATAATAAAAATTACCAGGCCTTAATAAAATTTGCGTTAATAAATTAGCACCACGAGAAATAAGCTTTCTTTTAAAATCCCAGCCATGTACACCACCACCACCAATATATCTAGTGCCTGTTACAATATCAAAATTCTGGGACCTTTGTTTTTCAATAAATTCTTGAATAAATTTTGGCTAAAATAATAATATAAATAATGTTATCATACAGCATAAAATATTGCAATTGTTATTGTATACATGATGGCTCAAATCTGCATCCATTATAATAATGTAATTTCCAGTTGCATGCTTTATTCCATGAATATATGCTGTTCCAAGTCCCAACTTCTTTTCTCTTGGTCTAAGAACAATTTTATCTTCACCGTAGATTTTCTGCAATTGTTTAGCAGCTTCTAAAGTACCATCGGGACTACCGTCATCTATAATAATTATTTCATATGGATACCCACTAAAATGTTTTAGTGAAATTTTGAAAGAAATAATATGTATTATATTACTATTACCTAGCGTTCATATGTTTAATTAATAACCATATTATTATTGGTAAATTCTCTACTTCATTGTAAGTAGGGAGTAGAATTGAATATTTATCAGTTGACGGCATATTAAGATTTTGGAAAAAACAATCAACTTACAGGCTAAATACTACGTAAGTAACTGGGTAAATAATATTTTATTAACACATCTAGTAAACTATTTCTTAAATATACCAATTAATGTAATTTTCAGATAAATAGTTTATGGAAGGCTTTACGTGGAAATACAATTTTATATGTAAATACGACCACAAAATATTGAGAATTGTGAATATGACCAACATAAGAAGTAGTGCTGTTTTGTAAAAAATAGTTTTATCGAAAATATATGAACTACACCTAATTATCGACTAAACGATTAGAGCGCCCTAGACATTTTGATTTGGTGACGTTAATTATAGGAGCCAGCGATGCCCAAATGGTGAACGACATAGATTATTTTTTCCTATGAACATAGGCACGTGGCGTTAAAAATACAGCATATAATAAATAAATAATAATTAATAATAATAATAAATATAAAAGATTTAATTTCACAAATAGTTGAGTTGACGGAAAATAACAGTTAATCAAATGACTATAACAACATATAAAACGATTATGTTATATTTCTCTAATCTAATGAGAAAGACACCGATCGTATAAATAAATTGAAAAGATAACCTTTATTTATTATATATATATATATATATATATATATATATATATATATATATATATATATATATATATATATATATATATAATAGAACAATATTGATAATTATATGAGGGTTATTGCTTTATGATGCATTTAATCAAACGACTATAACAACAAATACTACGTTTGAAGTATATCGATTATATAATGTATAATTATCCCTTTATTGTAAAACATTACTTTATTATGAACAAATATATAAAATGATTATATTTCTATAACCTAATGAGAAGGACTCCGAACGTATAAATAAATTGAAAAGATAACCTTTATTTATTATATATTTATATAAATAGAGCAATATTGATAATTATATGAGGGTTATTACTTTATGATACATTTAATCAAACGACTACAACAACAAATACTACGTTTGAAGTATATCGATTATATAATGTATAATTATCCCTTTATTGTAAATATTACTTTATTATGAACAAATATATAAAATGATTATATTTCTATAACGTAATGAGGACACCGAACGTATAAATCATAAAAAAAGTATAAATAAATTGAAAAGATAACCTTTATTTAGTAGTACTTTACGTTTTCTCAAGGTATGATGTTGGTAGTGGACTTTTTAATATCAAGTCAAAATTGTCATTTCCATCACCGTTTGTAACATACATAAACATACTTTTTCTTAATTGAATGTATATGAAATTGGCGTTGCTAATATTAATTTAAATTTAAAAAGCTCTATTTGTATTTTGCTCATTTGAGCTATTTTTACAATGGGAGTACCGGCATTTTTCAGGTGGTTGAGCCGAAAATACCCTTCGGTAATAGTGCATTGTGTGGAGGAAAAGGTAAGAGATATACTTTTACATATTCTTATTAAATATTAAATAATTCTGTTGATTTTTAGAGTGTAGATGTAAGTGGGACCAGAATTCCTATAGATTCTTCAAAACCTAATCCAAATGGAGTAGAATTTGATAATTTGTATTTGGATATGAATGGTATTATCCATCCTTGTACACATCCAGAAGATCGTCCAGCTCCCAAGAATGAAGATGAAATGATGGTTGCTATTTTTGAGTGCATTGATCGTCTATTTAATATTGTTAGACCCAGGAAGCTTCTTTATATGGCTATTGATGGGGTGGCACCACGAGCTAAAATGAATCAACAAAGATCTAGGAGATTTCGTGCATCAAAAGAAGCAGCAGAAAAGATTAATGAAATTAAAAGAATTAGAGCTGAGCTTCTGATAAAAGGTTGTGTACTACCTCCTGAAAAACCAAAAGAGGAACATTTTGACTCCAATTGTATTACTCCAGGAACACCTTTTATGGCTCATTTATCTGAATGTCTTCATTATTACATTCATGACAGATTAAATAATGACCCTGGTTGGAGAGGTATTAAAGTAATCTTGTCTGATGCTAATGTTCCTGGTGAAGGTGAACATAAAATTATGGATTATATTAGAAAACAAAGAGCTCAACCTGATCATGATCCAAATACTCAGCATGTTCTTTGTGGTGCCGATGCTGACTTAATTATGTTAGGTTTAGCCACACATGAACCTAATTTCACAATAATTAGAGAAGAATTTAGGCCAAATAAGCCGAAACCATGTGAAATATGTGGCCAATTGGGTAAATAATTTTATTTAAATATGTTGTAACTGTCTTACTAAATTATTGTGTATTTTTAGGTCATGACATGAAAGATTGCATAGGAGGTGTGCGTAGTGAACATGGTCAGGAACCTGAGGTACCTCTTAGTGGAGAAACAGATTTTATTTTTGTTAGACTGAATGTGTTGAGGGAATATCTGGAAAGGGAATTAGCAATGCCAAATCTGCCTTTTGAGTATGACTTTGACAGAGTGTTAGATGATTGGGTTTTCATGTGTTTCTTTGTTGGAAATGACTTTTTGCCTCATTTACCCAGTTTGGAAATTAGGGAGAATGCTATTGATCGCCTAGTGAGATTATATAAAGATTGTATATACAAAACACACGTAAGTTATTTTTTGATATTTATATGATAAAAACTAATTTAAATTTATTTATTGCAGGATTATTTAACAAATAGTGGAGATGTTAATTTAGAAAGCGTTCAGATGATAATGTTAGAATTAGGTAAAGTTGAAGATGAAATTTTCAAAAACCGCCAACAAAAAGAATTACAGTTTAAAGCAAGAGAAAAAGCAAAGAGGAGAAGGAATGATGGTTACAATGAGTACAAACCTAATTTTGAGCTGCTTAGAAATACCCAATTTGCACCACAAGTGAGTATTTATATTTGTAATTTCAAATTATATATAAGTATACAAATCAGAGCATAAAATTTATTTTTATTTTATTTTTAGGCTATTGGGAATGAATCAAGTCTCAGGAATGCAAGACAAGAAGCATTCCAAATAAGAAAGGCAGGTATGCATACTAATGCTAAACTGCAAACATTAAACTCAAAAACAGCGCTGGAGGCAATGTTTAAAAAGGAAGGCGAGGAAAGTTCCAGTTCGGGTAAATAGTCTATTATTTTGTCTTGTATTTGAGAATTATTTACTAAAATAATTATATATATTATTATTAAAACTTTACAAATTATAGTACTTTAATTTAAATAATATATTTTTAGATGGAAGGGCCTCCTTGAAAAGGAAGCATGATGAAGTTGAGAGTGATGAGGAGGAATCTCATGATGAAGTTAGATTATGGGAAGATGGATTTAAAGACAGATATTATGAATCTAAATTTGATGTGGGACCTGAACATCTAGAATTTAGGTAATAATACTATTAATATGAGTGTGTAACTTTTATATAATTATCATATTTTTAAACAACAGTAGTTCAATGATATTAACTAAAATTTATTTTTGTAGGTATTCTGTAGCCCTCCATTATGTTAGAGGTTTATGCTGGGTGTTGAAATACTATTATCAGGGTTGTGCTTCTTGGAAGTGGTATTATCCATACCATTATGCACCATTTGCCTCTGATTTCTGTAACATTGCTGGTTTAAGTACAGAATTTGAAAGCGATACCAAACCGGTGAGTATTAAACATGAATTTTAATTTTATTTAAAAGTGCATTCAATTTGATCACTCTGCCATAAATTTTTAATGATTTATAAAAAAAATATTTTTAGCTAATATGATTTTTTATTATAGTTCCAACCGTTAGAACAACTTATGGGTGTATTTCCAGCAGCTAGTAGCAAACATGTTCCTAAACCTTGGGCAACACTTATGTCAGATCCCGTAAGTTAACTTACATCAACTTTGATGATTATTGTGAAACTAATATAAAACTTATGTTTTTTTTAGGAATCAACAATTATTGATTTCTACCCTGAAGATTTTAAAATTGACTTAAACGGCAAAAAGTTTGCGTGGCAAGGAGTCGCTCTTTTGCCATTCGTGGAGGAAAGCAGATTGTTTAAAGCTCTGGAGCCGTATTATTCGGAATTATCAGATGCAGAGAGAAAACGAAATGTAAGAGGTGATGATAGGCTTTACATTTCCTCTAAAAATGAGTCTTATGAATTCTTGTGTCAGTTATATAAAAATAAGATTGACAAAGATGATGAGGTAGCCATTTTAAATCAAGGCATGAAAGGTTCAATATTGCTTTCAGATGAATGTGTTGATAATGGGTATGTATATCTTGTTCTATTTAAACCATAACCAAATTTGCTGTTCCGAGTCCCTGCTTCCAGCATTTTTGCTTATAGGAAAATATATGTACATCGATACTGGATGAAACATGGTTACTAATAATATTAATTCATTTTCAGCAGTAGTTTACCATCTCCGGTTAAAGGATTGAGTCCCGTCTTAGATAATAATGTCGTATGCGTGAGATTCCGGGATCCAAAGTACCGTAAAGGCTACATTTTCCCCGCGAAGAAATTGAAAGGTGCCAAGGATCCACCCAGAGTCCTTAAGCCCGAGGATCTTGACGCAGAAGCTAATAGAAATTGGAGATCTCAAATTGGAATGGCACCAGCCACACAGAGGTATGTTATAAGTGACATAGACATTGATATGATGTCGGGTCTGGTCTAGCTTTACTCATAGAGGGATGTGTTGTTTATTGTTTTGTTTATTTTTCAGGGCCTACGTAAATCAAGCAGGTCATAGGATGTTAAGTCATTATGCTCCTAGGGATAATAAAGGCCAGTATTCCAGCATACCTCCACCAAGTAACTTGGACCATAGGAATAAAAATTATGGCGGAGGTAGGTTTTTTTTTAATCTAATATGTTTTACACAGATTAATTAGTAAGTAATAATATTTCAATTAGTAAATAATGAATGAAAGAACTAAAGTAACCAAATTGCAAGAAGAAAATGTATCCATTTTAGTAGTATATCTGCGATAACTGTTAGTTGAACCTGAAATTTCTTCACTTTAAATAATATCTTCTGTTGGATTTGTTTTGAAATATGTGCTTGATGACGTTTATAATTTTACTAATACTTAAAACATTAACTTCACATTAACTGTAGGATGATTAGTTTTAATGTGTTTCATCATGTTAGAAGTTGTTTAGTATTGAACTTGATCATCTTCAAGAAACTTAAAATGACTATAATACTAGTTCAATATGTTGCTAAGGTTTCAATAATATATGTCGAACGAGTTAAAAGTGATAACTACATATATTATTTACATATTTTTTGCCGCATTGGCGTGTGTGTGTGTCGCTATTCTGGTGGTATTCAAAAGCTGCAATACTTCAATATGCTCATGAGAATGGAGCCTTCCCTCATCCCCCTTTGCAAATCTCTTGATTTCTTGACTTACTGTGGGTATCTGAAGGTCTCGATGTAGATAATCAGTCCTATAGTATTTGGGTGCTCCCACAATACCTCTCAGGACTTTGTTTCAATCACTAAATAATGAACGAAAATAGAGTAACTAAGTAACCAAATTGTAAGAAGAAAATTTAACCCTTTTAGTAGTATATCTGCGGTAACTATTAGTTGAACCTGAAATTTTTTCACTTTAAATGATATCTTCTGTTGGATTTATTTTTGAAATATGTGCTTGGTGACCTTTATGCTTTAACTAATACTTAAACATTCACATTAACTGTGGGATTTTTTTTATTATTTAATTATTACATTATTACTAGTTGTTTCCGACTAACCTACAATTTGTCTTTTTGATAACTTAAATCTAGATATATAACTAGCATCGGCCCTATCTCAGTCTCTGGTGAAATAATGTTTATACATGTCACTGCTGTATTTTCTATTATGTGCACCTCCCTACACTACACAAGGTCAGATGGTTTGATTCTTTTGAGTCTGTGTCCTGTTCTGGTGGTATTCAAAAGCTACAATACTTCAATATTCTCATGAGAATGAAGCCTTCCCTCATGCTCCTTTGAAAAACTCTTGACTTCTTGACTTACTGTCGGTATCTGAAGGTCTCGATGTAGATAATCAGTCCTATAGTATTTGGGTGCTCCCACAGTACCTCCCAGGACTTTGTTCTGAAAAATTTGTATTTTATTTATGTTACTCTTTGCAGAACATCCCCATAATTTAACTCCGTATGTTCATATAGGTTTCAGTATTTGCTTATATAATAGCAATTTATTATGTACTGATAATTGTGATTTTCTTCCAATTAGCCAGTACGTTCTCCTGTATATCAATTCCAGTTCGTTTCTTTTCTTCTTTATATGTTCCTTCCAGCGAAGTTTGCATCAAGATTCATTCCGAGATATTTCGCTTTGTTGCTATATGGAATGATAGTATTATTTAATGTTATAGGTGATTGTACGGTCTTAATGTAGGTGAACTGCACATTAATGTGGTATGATTAGTTTGGATGCGTTTAATCATGCTAAAAGTTGTTTAGTATTGTACTAATCATCTTCAAGAAACTTATAATGACTATAATACAGTTCAATATGTCGCTAGAATTTCAATAATATCTGTCGAATGAGTTAAAAGTGATAACTACATATGTTAGAAGTTGTTTGGTATTGTACTGATCATCTTTAACTGTAAAAAAATCCCGACCTGTTTTAAAAGTACCATTTATTTGACTTTAAATATATGTTCTAATTAAATATCATTTCATTAAAATAGAAACATCCTTGGAGCATTAAAAAACTACAAGTGTTCAATTAACATAGTTTGAAGTACAAATATAAATAATTGATTGTCTCTATCTTCGAATGTCAGTCAGTTCTCATTAAACTTTCTTTTTCTAAGTGACCCAAATTTACAACTATGTCGATTAAATATGTCGATATAGAGATGGTTTAATTAAAAATCAGATCTATCTCGATAGAGCATTGTATCGGGGACGCGATTCTTCCTCCACCGACCCTAATCCAGCGTGTCTCCGCGATATCCGCGCCGTGTCAACGACACCCCCGGGCCCATTGTGCATTAATAATTTCTGTTTTGACAAACTAATCGGTTCCGGCGAGGTCTCGGCATTGTCCTCATTGTTTGCGGGGTGTCGACGGACGACCGACGCCGGCGTCGAGGCGCGTAATTGCCGTCTTTTGTACGCTTGTCATGGGCACTCGTACGCCTAATTTGCCAGTGATAAGGCGACGCGAGTTGCGATACGATTGGTCGGCGGATATTAACTAACAACGGAAAGAATTCAGGGAATGGTTCATTGGTTTCAATATTTTCTTCGCCATTATATTTTGATGTTATTTTTTGCAAGCATTAATTATCTGATTACATTTTTTTTTAATATTGCCAGTTCGTAACTGAGAAAGTATTAGCCCTATAAATTAGTTTTAAAGGATTGTTTTTTTAATTTGAAGCTTTATTGTGATAGACCAGTACAATTTATTATATTCAAAGTATTTTCCATCGATAGCTGTGTTTCTATTCTACAACATGGTTCTTATCAGTATGAAGTTTAAGGCACAGATTCGTCTGTTTCGAAGCATCTGCGGAGAAACATGTGTTATAATTTTCAATTTTCATAGCTCTCGATTTACTTCCTTTGAAAAAATTATGATATTTGTGCTCCTTTTTGAAGATTCTAATGTGGACTGATTCCAATGTTTAACTTGTAACCATATTTTCCTTTTCGATAGGTTAAGCGAAATGATCTGCGAATATATACATATTATGTATTTTAAACCAATTACCGATATGGATTTTAATGAAAGACTTACTATTAAAGTTACAATTGGGTATTACATCTTGGTTAAGAAATTATATTCCACATTTGGGCATGATCTTGTCGGCATGAAATGCAAATAATAAACCTTTCTGTTCGAAAACTTTATCTAGGAAATCATAAGAGGTTTCCCGAAGTTGATCATTATTTACATTTAAATACCGTTTCTGTGCCAAAGCAGAATGTTTTGGAAAATAATTAAATTTATTTGAACCTAGACGCCCTGGAAGATAACACTCATATTATGATTTCGCTTTTGAACAAGTAATATTTTCCTTAAATACTACTAAAATAACAACATAATAATAACTTTCTTTACAATTATACACAAAAATAGAATAAAATAAAAATAACCTGTCACAAAATTGCAAATCGAAAGAAAGAAAAGAAATCTGTAATATTTTTACCTACAGCCCTCTGGTGATTCGGACAAGCAAAACATGGTTACGAATGTGCCCATTTAAGTTCCCATTCTATATTTCTATGGTTTGTGGTAATACCATCCACTGTAAATCCTTTAAAATTAATGTACAGACCTTATTTAAAATAACACGTGAACGAAAGAAGGATCGTCTTGATTGGTCAGTCAATTTCCCCACTTCAAAACCAGAGTCCTTCTGCCTAAATAGGATCTCGAAAATTTCCACAAGGAAAGCCTCCAGCCATTGTCCGGTTCAAATAGAAATCTTTTGTGTGGGGGTTTCGCAATATAGAAATGCAATCCGGCGCAAAATTTGATATCTTACTTTTCACCCGATTTTCGTCAACGCTTACCATTTATGGATCTATAAAAAATATATCGTTAAAATTGGAACATTTAACCGAATCTTGTGAGGAAATATGAGACGAAACTGGCGAGAATTACAATCGATTTGCAAATGTATTTGACCGGAAAATAAACCTCATCACTATCCTCTAAGTAAAGCATTGTAAGTGGCAGGCCTCGGGGGTAAATTAGGTTTCGTGTACGGTGGTGCGAAAAATTGGCCTGGTCCTTTCGAAAAGGGACGTTTCTGATTGATTTATTCGGACCAGTAGCTTAAAGAGCTTAATTCCAACCCAAAAAACGTTCTTAAAATCACTTGTTGTTTTACCATTGTTCTCATCCATTATTAAATGCTTTTTTTTTATTTTTTTTTATTAGCTTAGTTTTTGTTTCCTTCTGTATAATGTTTGCTTGTAAAGTCATTTGATATAATTTTATTTTGCCTTACTTTATTATATTATTACCTGTATACATCTTTCTTGATAAAATTAGATTTAATGACTACATTCTTCATAATGCACTTGCCATATTGCAGTTAGTATTTTTTCTCTCCTCACACATTTTAACCAAGTGCTCATGTACATTCTGCACAAATACACACATATCTGTGCACATAAATCTTTCACACTCTACCACAAGAGTTCCTACAATTATCGGAATTATATACTCACCTTTAGTTGTTTCCATTCTCATCACCTCTCATTCGAAATTGTGAGCATTAAATCATAATCCCATATTCAGAAAGTTTTATTCAAGTGTATAACTAAACTGATAATTTCCAATATATCTAACATTTGTTAACGATTCCATCATTTGTCAATTTCTTCTTCAATGTGTCTGATCGAGTTCATCCAAACCGAAGGTGTTATTAACCATTCCTGTTTCCAGCATGAAGAACAATATATCTGCAATGAATTATTAATAAATGTTATGACTAATAAAACTTAATACATTTTTATTCCAACGTTTCGCTTTTTCCATTAACATTTATGTCTTAACACTATTTTTATTATCATCTTGCCATGAGTGACCATTCTGAAATATACATGTCTCATCTAAACATACAAATTGAAATAATAAGTCTTCCTTGATTTTATTAAATGCTTTTAAAAACTGTATTCTTTTAAAAGCAATGTCTGGAACTTCCGTTAGTCCTCTTCGATACAGGTTCCGCTGAAATAATTTTAATAAATTATGTTTACATTAAAAAAAAGACGATTCACTGCCTTTATACGTTTCATATATTTGATCTGTGATAGAGCTACCATCAAACTGAAAGCCTTATAAAGTGCGGCTGGCAGTACATTAAACATCTTCACTATTATTTTAAATGGACTATGTTCTGACTATGACTATGACTATGATTTTATTCTGATCCTTGGAATAGTAATTTTAATTGCATATGTTGGTCATCTATCGGTAACTCAAGAAATAATTCTTCCCCAGTAACAAGTCTTGTTTGCAGTATTCGGCAAACATTTCCTACTGACAGTAAACTTCACGATGTTTGTTTTAATAAAGGAAACTCGTCACGTGTCCAATTTATGGCACGTGCGGACGGCAATTAAATCAGTTTTAAATTCGATGTTTATTGAGTCTCGCGAGGGTGGTGAACTGAAGTCAGTCAGCGGGCTCTATTGTGAACGATCTCTCCGCTATATTGAATGACTATTAATTAATGGGAAACGGTTGATCGTAGAAGAACCAAATATGGCGTATTGGTGGTTTTGTGATTATTTTTTTAAATTTTGTGATTTTATTAAAATTAGTGATCACCCTGTGGTCGAAATTCGACCATTATGTATAAAATTATGTTTTTATCATAATAGAGTAAAAGAACTAATTTAAAAATGATATGCTACTAACACTTGTTTTTACAGTATTTTCTATATAAGATTTGAAATGTATTTGATATATTAAGATATATTAAAATATATGGAAACTATCTCAAGAACTAACACTCACTAACGTTTTTTAAATTGTATTTAATTAAATCTAATTTCCATTAACTTTCAATAATCAACAAAGTATTAATAAGTATAAACTACTACGCCACTGAATATTATAACAATGTATCATAAGTAAGATTATTTTCGGAACTGTAACAACTTCAGAGCATCAGATATAGGTATATATGATCTTTCTTTACTTTTATGTGATAAACATAAGTATGGAAGGATAAATGAAGTAATACATGTCTGTATATTGAAACAGAAAATATATGAATAAAGCAATTTTGAAGATGATATTTGACTTTAGCATATATATTAAAACAATAACGAACACAATTAGGTAATTTATTTTTTACAATGTAGAAATATATATTAAAGGAAAGTATTTACAATCATTACATGAACTTCCCATCTAAAATATATATTACAAAAACAATACATACACCCGGCTGACTAAAAAATACTTTCTTTGCCTAAATTTTTAAATAAAATTGCATTGTTCTTTGCCTATTTATTTCACTTTTCGATATCGCCCTTGAAGATATCTCATATTTTGTTTGTTGGCTTCCATTGATCTGTTGCTTTGTTCCACGTGAGAACTAATAACTCACCAATAAATGAGAAATTAAAATTCTATAAAACTGTTTTATAACTATTGGCATTCTATGTAATATTCATTTTAACTCTTAATACATAAATTAACGTATTTGTTACCTACAATATTCAGTTAGTGTTTTGTACCACTAAAATGTACAGAAACATTTTAACAACCTTTATTTCTAATCCAATATACTATATGTCCATAACGATATCAATTAATAATAATCCTTAATATAAAACAATTTTTCTTTTTGTCTTTTTGTTCGTCAGATATCAAATTAAAACAGAAACTGATTTCGAAAATCTAAATATCTTGTAAGCAAAGAAAACAGACGATTCTTGTTATTATCCAATTTTGTTAAGTTATATTGAGATGAAATTTTCACAATATCGGGCTTTTCTTTCACAGCTTTGTTTCCTCTGCAAAAAATGTAAAATGGAACTTTACGTGACCATACTATTCTTAATCGATTTTTATCCAAACTTGCGATAACTCTTTAATAATTTCAACAATACGAGAATAACCGGAAGTAACACGAAATTTTGCTTGAAACGAAAACACTGCTTAAAATTAAATAACTTCCTTTTATAATGTTTTAACCGTTGACTTAATTTTAACGAACACTATGTTTATTTCATTTTATAAACTTAAAAAAATTAGCCCCAGCAAGGTTCGACCCTAGTACATTATGTCACTGAGCTAAACTCTTAGCCGGTGCAGCTATTCCATTGGTTTGTTTACGTATTTTATGTCACCGATCTAATTGCTATTCCTGTTTGCTTGATTTGGGCGTTTTTTGTTTTGTTTGAATATATTTATTTGTAGTGAATATTTCACAAAAATATTAGGTCTAAACATTCTTTCTTGATATAAGCTTTAACCGTGCTAAATTTCACACCTCCAGGTGCCACCGTTATCTCAAAAGCGAGGCAAAACTTTCGCTAAGCCGATTAATATATAGATATATTATGTTGTTTCAGGATTCCACAATCAGTATTCCAGTAATCGAGGTTACAATCAAGCCCAAAACAGCTATGGAAATTATGGGCAAAACAATTATAACAGCAACTACAATCAGGATCATCATCAGCAGCCGTACAAGCAGAGGCAGAATCGATTCGACGGAAACAGAAGGCCAGGCCCGTCACACAACAGATACGACCCTAGAAACTCAAACAGATATAGTTATAGAAAATAAGAATCTCTATGTTATATATATTTTATACAATTACAGAATCAGTACTTGTATATATATTAAGGCAGCGGTAAGACGGAACGTGTAAATAAAGATGATTTTATATATAAAATCAACAAGTCTTTTGATTATATATATACTCATTTTCTTATATCAGAGGGAAATCTCACAGTTTTATAATTTCGAGTTTTAATCTGATATTTCACGAAAGTCTAAGGAAAAAAATTCCTTCATTTATGTTCTTCGTAGTTTGTTTAATATTAGAGGGATTTATTCTATATATTTTTAGATGTCTAAGACTCATATTTCAAAATAAAAACTAATAAAACGTATAAGTGATTTTTCTTTTCTTACCCCCTTCTATGTAATGTGTTGAAATTATTTGCACATGTTGGCTTTTTTCTGTCTTCTATATTTTTTTCTCATTTTTAGTTTATATATATATATATATATATATATATATATATATATATATATATATATATAAGTTTCTAGTTTTTATACTAGCTTGTTGCAATAGTTATAAATACAGAGTTATATATATAGCTTATATTTGCTGGTTACTGGTTTATGGTTTAAAATTAAAAAACGTCCTAAAAAAGATCTAAAATTCTTTCTACCAGGCCAACATAATATCATTTAGGAATATTTCTGACGTTTTCTATTTACGTGAAAGTACTTCGTAGCAAGAGGGCGGAATTATTGGAATTCTTGTTTTTTCATCTCATTTTGAATTTTTTTTATAAAAGATCAATTCACGTACATACTCTGTAAACTAACAAAATTCTTTCATGACATCTTTTTGAGTCGACGAGGAGCTGAATCAAAAAAGACTTTAAAAGCCACCTCAAAAATCGAATTACTTTTTTAAGTTTAGCAATATAAGTGACTAGTTTGTCTTTTATTTTAAAAATCTAATCGGTAAATATATCTGGGTCCTGATTACAACTTTCCACAAAGGTTTTTGGTTAAATTTAATGAATAATATATGAAATATATTGTTGTTGCTTTAACGAAATTTGTAAAAATTAACCTTAATAATAAATGGACCAAACTAATTGGTAAATAACCAGAGTAAAGTATATGTGAGGTGTTTACCTGTTATGTAGGTTGCAAATTAAAGCAATATTAACAATATTATTTAATTCATCCATATCATATTAAAAAAAATCGTCGATATAACCAAACTAAGACCATACTTGGGAGGGTACGAAATAAATTTAGAAAAATAAGTGACTGGTTTGTGTTATATTAAAAATGTGATAGGTAAATATGCCTGGGTCCTAATTTTAAGTTTCCATAAAGATTTTTGGTGAGATTTAATAAATAATATATGAAATATATTGTTACTTTTACGAAGTTTGTAAATATTAACTTAAATAATAAATTGACGAAATTATTTGGTAAATAACCAGAGTAAAGTATATGTGAGGTGTTTACCTATTATGCTGGTTAGTGATCGGAGTAATATTAAGATTTTGTCGTTGTCTAATTTAACCACATCAGACTAAAAAAATGATGACTGTTGTTATAACATGGAAGGTGGGGAAGTTGGTTTAACACTTGCGATCTAATCGGTAAATATGTTAGGGTCCTGATTTAAAGTTTTTTGGTAAAAAAAGTTTTCTGGGTTTCTGGTGAAATTGAATTAATGAATAATATATTAAATATGAAGTTTATAAAAATTAGCTTTGATAATAAATTAACCAAATTATTTGGTAAATTATCAAAGTATATGCGAGGTGTTTGTTTATTATGCAGTCTAAAAATTGTAGTAATATTAACATTTTACTGTTATATAATTCAACCATATCAAATTGAGAGAAAAATTTAAAATAATTTTTGAAAGTATGTAGCATGAGAGTTGAGAAAATCCTGTTTTTTGGTTATGAATGAACTTTTTGAATCTAATAGTGTTATCTAGCTTGTTTTAGATTAGAATTCGTGGGTGCTTAAATTCTGATATTGAAAACGTTATAAAAATTTCAATGGATTTAATATGTGTATGTATATGTACTTGCTATAGTATGTACCTGGAAAATGAATCAAAGAATGATTCATAACTTTCATTAACACAATTAAAAGGGGCTTTTTGAAAAATCTAAGTTAGATATTATGTATGTCGATGTGTCATTACATGCATCAACCTTATAAGAGATAATTTTGAATTTCTGTTAGTTTTTAAATTTTTAGTTAATATTTGGTGGAGTAATTTGGATAAAATGGAAAGATATACATTTGATGAGTAGTGTTATACGTATATAAGTGAAGGAGAATCATCTATATATTACAATAGCCAATTTTTCTAAGAGCAATTTCGTTTATATAGCCACCAAATGAATGTTTATACACCCGAACTGATGTCAACACGAAGAAAAAAGTGTGAGAGCGACATTCTTGAATTCAAAAGAGTACAGTAACGATCGCGGACTCTTCCGCCACTCGAGCCCAAACAAAACAAACACAAGCGCCCATGTACCCCGGGTCCAGGTGACAACGATAAAAATCATCGAGTAGAAGCTCGATGCGCGTTCCTGCCGGTCCAACGGACCGGCCAACCCAACCAACCACCTCCGGGGGTTACAATGCGCGAATAAAGAGTGCATTAGGGGCCTTTATCGCGATAAGTGGCGCATTTTTTAGATCGTCTAGTGCCCGAACCAGACAATGGGGACCTTTAGAGAGGCCGTCGGTTCGCGGCGCACAATACCCACTTCAAGTGCATGTAGCCCTAGGTAGCTGAGACGGACGGCCACTTGAGAGGGGGGCGCTGCGAGCGAGGAACAAATGCCGGTCTGCGCGCGAGATACTGGCGGTTTTACTATTATTCCGAATTATTATTATAATTTTTTTTTCGACGACGTTTCTTTGTCTTTGCGGCGGCGCGTTCTTCTGGAAGTTTTCGATGGGAAAAGGTCCGCGATCGAAGTGGAATGGAAAATGGCCAATTGACGTTTCCACCGTGACGGCTAGAGTGAAATGGGGTTAGATTTTATTTGTTTTAAGAGCGTTTTGTCATCACTTATATATTTTCAAATCTGTTTTAATTTGCAAATAAATATTTCTATTCAATATTAAATTTCGGAAAATATATTGGCCATTTGAAAATAGGCTAGATGACTGTAATAAAGAATCATACAAATAGTGATTTATTATTTGATTATTATATTTATAATAATAATATTCTATGGAGAGATTATTAAAAAATGCATTTATTTTAAAAATAAAAGTGGGATTACTAAGGTTTTACTGTACTGTGTCACCGCAACTGAAATAAGAATTCTAAAAAGTATAGAAGAATTTTTTTTATAGAATTGATGTAAACTGAACTGAACTGTAGGAACTGTGAGAATAGTAACAGATCAATTGAAAAATCCCCGGCCTACCATAGTAAAACACATTATATTTTTATTCAACATAATTCCCTTGAAGGGTGATACACCGATTATAGCGACCCTCCAACTTTTCTATACCATTTTTGTAGCACGATTTGTCCTTTGCTTCAAAACATGCCTTAGTTTCGGCGATCACCTCTTCATTCGACGAAAATTTCTTCCCAACGGGCATTCTTTTGAGATCTGTGTTCTAATGAGAATGTGGTGGATGAGGACGCAATTCGAAGCCCATTTCATGGATTTTTGCCGTCGTTTTCACTGACTTGTGACACGGTGGATTGTTTTGGTGAAACAGCACTTTCTTTTTCTTCAAATACGTTTTTCGGCGATTTTGTCCTTCAAACGGTCTAATAACGCTATGTAATAGTCGCTGTTGATGGTCCTTCTTTTTTCAAGGTAGTCAATGACAACTATTCCATGCGCATCCCAAATTTTTTAATTTGTGTTTTCCACGTTTTGGAGCGGGTTTATCGTGTGCAGTCCACTCAGCTGACTGTCGATTAGACTTCGGAGTGAAACGATGGAGCCACGTTTCATCCATTGTCACATATCGACGCAAAAACTCGAGTTTATTACGCTTGATCATCTTCAAACACTGCTCCGAATCATCAACTCGTCGTTGTTTTTGGTCAAAAGTGAGCTCGCGCGGCACTCACTTTGCAAAGAGCTTTCTCATACCCAAATATTCGTGAATGATATGATGTACACGTTGAGTTGATACCTTTATGTTTGTTAATACAAATCAAAATTGTATCGATGGGATCCTACTTAAAAAATTTATGATGTTAATTTGAAGATACAGATGCAAATATATTTGATAGACTAGTAAAATATTCATAAACAGTCGATAGTCAATTTCAGTCGAAAGTTCCCAACGCTCATTATTTCCTTTGCTCTGTTGTGAGATAAACATGATTAATTTAATATATTGCAGTCGAATTTCGAACGCAGGGCGATCACTAGTAATTGTTATTCAAATTAACAACAAAATCACCCTGTCGAAGCTGTATATACGCCTTTAATCTATATTAGTCATCAAACCTGTAAACCTAACCGAACAATAGCTGGACAAATCATCAGTTGCAATTAATTCCGACTTAGACAAATCGTTGGGATACCTGAGTCAGGCGTTCGCCCGTCAAATCACGGAGGATTATCGTGAAGGCAGGGAGGGACGGAGGTAAACGGATGCCGATTAATCGTACTTGCCTGGGTATGAACTGGCGAACGTTTAACTTACCGTTTGATTGATATTTACCGGAATAATGGTATTACCGGGTGGATCCCCCTCGGCTCGACGTTGCTGACGACGAGCGCTCAACGTAATAATGTTATCGGTATTACGGGTGATTATTCGGGAGAATAATGGCGTCGACGGACGGGTAATAAAAGAGGATCGGCGCGTTTTTTTTCTTGCTACCGTAAACGAAAACACCGTAATGAAAAAAGCATATTGTTTATCGGGGATTTTATCTAATTTTGTCCACGAGAGGGTACGAGGAGCTGACATGGAGGTTTCGCCGAACAAGTATTGAATTTTAAGCGAGTGTTTGTTACAGAATCCATAAAATTGTTCAGATTTTTCGCTATAAAAAGTGTCGAAGATTAAAATACTATAAAATTTGTTCTGTAATAAAACAGCTACAACCCATTCGAAATAACGGTGAACTCACGCCATCAAGATGTTTAATGTATTGTCTGCCGCAATTTGTAAATTCGTTTTAGAATCAGACAATATTTTCCTTCTCATTCTATTCTAGTTAAAAAGAGACGATGCTGTCAGATACGTTCAAACATGTAATCGAATTAGTCTGCAAAAGTCGTCCGGTTGGCAAAATTGTTCCACATATTAGTTATAACAATTACCCTGGGTAGAAGAACATGTCCACCAGTGAATATCAATCATCGTCAACTCCCCCAAGCAGAGCAAGTTAAATATCTTGGTTTGTACTTAGATCGACGCCTAACCTGGAAGAAGCACATACTCTATAAACGAAAACAACTTCGTCTGAAATTATATCAAATGTATTGGCTCATCGGGCGCAAATCCAAGTTATCACTAGATAACAAGGTGTTGCTGTATGAGTCTATACTCAAGCCTATTTGGCCATATGGAATCCAACTATGGGGTACCGCTAGCAAATCTAATATATCCATCATTCAACCGTTCCAAAATAAGGTGTTGCGTGCCATTGTTGATGATCCGTACTATATTTCAAATAAAGTGATACAACGCGATATTCCTCTAGAGCCTATAACGAGTGTAATTCAACGTGTTTGTGTGAAGTACTTCGAAAGAGTGTCGGTGCATCCTAGTGTACTCGCTAATCAGCTAAATATGCGACGTGATAATGAAATGAGTAGACTAAAACGTTTAACACCACCTGATCTGATTACTGGACATATATAAATTTTAGAATAAGACTAATTAATTAAGATAATATTTTATACAGAAAATCGTTTAATGAAGTGATTTTCTGCATGCCATGTAAATATAATATAGACATAAGAAATACTTATTGCCTATAGGGCAGAATGTGGAATCACAAAGAGTAAAAAAAAGTTATAACTGCAGATTATAAACCGGCAAACATTATCTGAATGCTTTGCTGTTTTGATAAATTTCCCTCTAGTCTCTAATCAGTTACTTCGAACAGTAGCGAAATAATAGAGACCTCTTGCCATAAAACTCGTTAAATATTAATTTGCTGCGGTTTTTATTGATTAAATTTATTAGCGTGTTGCAGCTTCGCTGAATTTTAGTATACGGGCACTGAAATATCTTAAAAAATGAAAAATATAATCTTGGATTCACCGAAAAGAAACTGTTCTGAAACTGTTAGTCTGGAAAGTATCCATAGAATGTTTAGAGATTTGCAGCTATTTGAGGGATGTAAAACATCCCTTCATACACTGCTGGGTAATATAGGATTTAAGTAGTGTAAAGAAAACCCGCGAAGAAGTCTAATGGAACTTCTAGACATTGCTTTGAAAATAATACAATTTTTAAAAACTTATAATAAAATCAAGGAAGGAAATAATAAGTCTTCCTAAATACACAGATGAGATATGGATATTTCAAAATGGGACCAATATACCCAATGGTCATTTATGGCAAGATGATAATAAAAAGACAAAGATAACAAAAGTTGACGGAAAAAGGTAAACGTTGTAATATCAGTTGTTTAGGTTTTATTAGTCATAACATTTATTAATAATTCATTGTAGATATATTCGCACATTATATACACAAATTGAAATAATAAGTCTTCCTAAATACTTAGATAATGTATGGATATTTCAGTATGGGATTAATATACTCCATGGTTATTCATGGCAAGAAGATAATAAAAAATAGAGTTAAGACAACAAAAGTTGACGGAAAAAGGTAATCATTGGAATATCATTTGTGTAGGTATTATTAGTCATAACATTTATTAATAATCCATTGTAGATATATTCGCATATTGTATACACAAACTGAAATAATAAGTCTTCCTAAATACTTAGATGAGATATGGATATTTCAAAATGGGACCAATATACCCAATGGTTATTCATGGCAAGATGATAATAAAAAGACAAAGACAACAAAAGTTGACGGAAAAAGGTAAACGTTGTAATATCAGTTGTGTAGGTTTTATTAGTCATAACATTTATTAATAATTCATTGTAGATATATTCGCACATTGTATACACAAATTGAAATAATAAGTCTTCCTAAATACTTAGATGAAATATGGATGGATATTTCAGAATGGGATCCATATACCCCATGGTCATTCATGGCAAGAAGATAAAAAAAATAGTGTTAAGACAACAAAAGTTGACGGAAAAAGGTAAACGTTTGAATATCAATTGTGTAGGTTTTATTAGTCATAACATTTATTAATAATTCATTGTAGATATATTCACACATTGTATACACAAATTGAAATAATAAGTCTTCCTAAATACTTAGATAAAGTATGGATATTTCAGAATGGGATCAATATACCCCATGGTCATTCAGGGCAAGATGATAATAAAAAAATAGTGTTAAGACAACAAAAGTTGACGGAAAAAGGTAAACGTTGTAATATCAATTGTGTAGGTTTTATTAGTCATAACATTTATTAATAATTTATTGTAGATATATTGTTCTTCATGCTGGAAACATTAATGGTTAATAACATCTTTGATTTGCATTTCGATCGGACACATCAAAGAAGAAATTGACAAATGATTAAGTATCTTGAAATGTTATATACAAGATTGTAATTATAATATAAAATTATATTGGTTGAGTTGATTGGAAGAAAATCCCAATTATCCCAATCATAATAAGTTGCTGTTGTATAAAATGAATAAAGTAAAATGTTCTGAGAAAAGCAATATAAATAAAACACAAATTTTTAGAATAGCTTTCAGAGAGTCCTAGAGAAGTGTCGTAGATCCATCTAGATCTTATTGGAATGATTGCTTTCGCCGAGAGTAGGACTGTCATTGAGGAAATTAAGATAAAGTAGAAAAACCAAAAACCCATTGTCATTATGAATTTCTTCCAAATTCTTGATCAAATTTCATCAAAGAAAGAATATTATTTGAGTTCCATATTTTGTTAGTGAATAACAGATATAATTGAAAATGTTTTTGATAGTGAAAAGATATGTTCAGTATATTCTTAGATGTAGCACACGCTTTCTATAAGTTATAACATGATGGCCTTGTTCATAAGCAACAGAAAAATGTTACCGAAACAACACATTGAGCTTTTAAAATCTTAGATTACAGCCAAAATGTTTAGGGTCAAACAAGAGAATGCCTACTCTACAATGAAAGAAGCTAAAGTAAGTGTACCACAAGGATTCAATCCTTTACCTACTCTACACACATGATATACCAGAAATGGAGAATATCACGATGGTTATATTTATAAAATATTGTTTCACCCAATACATGATTATAAAAATATATAATTATTTTGATTATTTTTTATCTTCTCATTTAGTTAATATCGATTAAAATTAATAAACTCAGAATATTCATAATTTTTTCCTTAGGGTCCTATCCCACGAGTCGAAATATCATTATCAAGTAAAGTAATAAAACAAACGATATTAAATTATCCTGATTATTTCTTCCTTAATAAGTATATAAATCAATACTAAAGTGTGGAATTAATAAATGTTTGTCTTCTATATGTTAATCACTCATTTCAAAAAGGTTGTCATCTGTCCTTAGTCTATTAATTGGACTATGATGTATTTTATGAGCAATCTTGTTTTTATTTTTATTAATTATTATGATAGAGTAACAGGTCAATTGAAAAGCCCCGGCCTGAGATGTAGATGGCGCTACTAGAATTAAATCCTTATGTTTTTAGTTAGCCTTAACCGTCAAAATATGCGTGTATAAATATGATAGCTGTCGGATCATTAGTTTGTGAATGATAGCATTTTGAGTGAAGCAACTTTTGTTATTGTGAAAAAAAAATGGATAAAAAGGAATTTCGCGTGTTGAAAAAATATTGCTTTTTGAAGGGAAAAAATACAGTAGAAGCAAAAACTTGGCTTGATGCCAAGTTTCCGTACACTGCCCCAGGAAGTTTAGACCCACGTCTAAAATGAATGAAATGAGCACCGAAGACAGTGAACGCAGTGGACGCCCAAAAGAGGTTGTTACCTACGAAAATATTTTAAAAATCCATAAAATGATTTTGAATGACCGTAAATGAAATTGAATGCAATAGCAGACACTCTAAAGATATCATTTGAACGTGCAAATCATATCATACGAATATTTGGGTATGAGAAAGCTCTGTGCAAAGTGGATGCCGCGCGAGCTCACTTTTGACCAAAACAACGGCGAGTTGATGATTCGGAGCAGTGTTTGAAGATGATCAAGCGTAATAAACTCGAGTTTTTGCGTCGATATGTGACAATGAATGAAACATGGCTCCATCATTTCACTCCGAAGTCCAATCGACAGTCAGCCGAGTGGATTGCACACGATGAACCCGCTCCAAAACGTGGAAAAACGCCACAGTCGCCTGGCAAGTTTATGGCGTCTGTATTTTGGGATGCGCATGGAATAATGTTCATTAACTACCCTGAAAAAGTAAGGACCATCAACAGCGACTATTACTTAGCGTTATTGGACCGTTTGAAGCACAAAATCGCCGAAAACGGCCGTATTTGAAGAAAAAGAAAGTGCTGCTTCACGAAAACAATCCACCGTGTCACAAGTCAGTTAAAACGATGGCGAAAATCCATGAATTGGGTTTCGAATTGCTTCCTCATTCACCATATTCTCCAGATCTGGCCACCAGCCGACTACTTCCTGTTCTCAGATCTCAAAAGAATGCTCGCTGAGAAGCAAAGGACAAATCGTACTACAAAAACGGTATCGAAAAGTTGGAGGGTCGCTATAATCAGTGTATCACCCTTGAGGGGATTTTTGAAGGGTTGAATAAAAAAACTAATTTTGCCAAAAAAATATGCTTCACTATGGTAGGCCGGAGACTTTTCAATTGACCTGTTATGATTCTAATATGACCGCAAAGAACATTTAATCAATTCCCACAATGGATCCAAAAACGAACCGACGAAGCTTTTTTTCATAAGCCCGTCGATATTGTTCTCCCCGATTGCATCTTCCGCCCGCCACCCCCAAGTTATTCGGAAGCGTTCGCAACGCCAGCTTTCCTCGGCGGTGCATGCCCTATCTGCCAGCGAACGGGCGTCGGGGGGTAGGGACGCGGACCTCGAGCACCACTCCATCCGGGAGCCCATACGTGACCTAACAAAGCCCATCTCGGCGTGGCTGCTGATTTAATGACGTCTTGTTTTAATTGCTGACAAATTGGCAATTGCCGCTGTTGTGCTATCGTCTCCTTTCCCTTTTGCTTTCCCGTTTTCTTTTGTGTGTGCGTGGGTTTTTTTTCGGGCTGCCAAAAGTATTCCTCCATAAAATATGGCTATTTTTACCACAAATTGTTTATACATCACACACACGCACGTATAAAGTGAACGAAATAACTCATTTTATTTTACCAGGTTATTTTGATAATACTAGGATTACAAATATTATTGTTTAAAATACCGATATATAATTGTATAAAATACCGCTTTTATAAAAAAAACTATAAAACGTTTAATATTAATCGCTATATATGTTAACAGATCAATTGAAAAGTCCCCGGCCTACCATAGTAAAACACAGTTTTTTGGCAAAATTAGTTTTTTTTATTCAACATAATTCCCTTCAAGGATGATACACTGATTATAGGGACCCTCCGACTTTTCGAATATTTTTGTAGTACGATTTGTCCTGTGCTTCAAAATAGGCCTCAGTTTCATCGATCACCTCTTCATTCGACGAAAATTTCTTCCCTACGAGCATTATTTTGAGATCTTTTTTTATAACATTTTTATTAGATACGCTTAGTACAATCTTAATTATTAATTAATTTATGACTACTTTTCATTTGTACTTGGATTAATTCACAAGTAAGACCAGTGCGAGAAAATACATCAGTATGTATTCCTCAATTATAAAATTATAATAACTTATAGCTATAATTTACACTAAAGGTATACATTTTATATAAGTTCGTATGGTTTGGTTCGCTTCAATCTCCTTTCATCCTGCAGTTGTCTGTGCGCTGTCCAGCAGTTGTATTGCTTCCACGTTGCTATGATTTGGTAATCTTCTTTCGTGTTTCAAGGCGAAATCTTGGGTTACTTCAGGATCGTGTAGTTCTTCGTTGGCTACGTAACGCTAGGCATTGGTAATCAACCAAAGAACCTTGTTTTGACAGCGTTGTTTGACTAGTTGATTTGAATATTTAGTGAAACCCCATATTTGCGCCCCACAGGTGCAAGTTGGCTTTATGATTGTCTTATAGATCAACCTCTTTGATTTTAGATCAAGTTAGTTATTTTGGTTCTAATGTGTTTTGCTTTTTGTCTAACATGATGTTTCTAATTTAATCTACCGTCAAGATGGATTCCAAGGTATTTAGCTGATTCTGCTTCAGGAATAGGGTATCCATTGTGTGATATAATTAAGTTTTTATTATTTCGCCGCAATGCAAAATTAACGTGGATATATTTGGAGCTATTAAGTTGAATTTTCTAATCTTTCATCCATTTGTAGTTTTTGTTGACTGCCACTTGTACTTTTTCTATTACTCTAGGCAGAGATATGTCGTTTGCCATAATAATTGTGTCATCAGCAAAGGTTCCAGGTAGTGTTTCTTTTGTTGTTGGAATGTCTCTTTTGCAGTTCATCGTGTGCAATCCACTCGGATGACTGTCGATTGGACTACGGAGTGAAATGATGGAGCCATGTTTCATCCATTGTCACATATCGAAGCAAAAACTCGGGTTTGTTACGCTTGATCATCTTCAAACACTGCTCCGAATCATCAACTCGTCGTTGTTTTTGGTCAAAAGTGAGCTCGCGCGGCACCCACTTTTCAAAGAGCTTCCTCATACCCAAATATTCGTTAATGATATGATGTACACGTTCATTTGATATCTTTAGAGTGTCTGCTATTTCATTCAGTTTCCATTTACGCTCATTCAAAATCATTTTGTCGATTTTTTTAATGTTTTCTTCAGTAACTACTAACGTCGGTCAAAACTTAGCATACCAATCCTTGATGGTTGATTTTGCTGGGGCAGTATCCGGAAACTCGGCGTCAAGCCAAGTTTTTGCTTTAACTGTATTTTTTCCCTTCAAAAAGAAATATTTTATTAACACGCGAAATTCTTTTTTATCCATTTCTTTCACAATAACTAAAGTTGCTTCACTCAAAATTCTATAATTCACAAAATAATGATCCTACAGCTGACAAATTTATACACGCATCTTTTAAGAGTTAGGACTAACTAAAAAACATATGGATTTAATTCTAGTAGCGCCATCTATGTGTCCGGGGACTTTTAATTGACCTGTTACTCTATAATAACACGACTCTACAAAAATAATTGTTTATTTGTCCTAAAGTTTATTTTATGATTTTTCCGCTTGGTTATATACAAACACGAAAAGAAAATATCTTTTTTTTATAAAGTTTGCTTTTGTAATAGTTATTGTAATAATAATAGTAACAACTCAATATATAATAAGAGATTTCTTAAAGTACCTGAGATATCTCAAGCGGGTAAGTTTCAAATACATTTTTTAAATGATTTGAGAATATCTTAGCTTTTTTAAATTGTTTCTTGTTCAATTAAGATAATTATTTTTCACGGATATGCTGCTGGTGTTTCTTGTGCATTCTTGTTACTTTCCATAGTGAATATTTTGTTGCCTTAGTTAACGTAAGAATTCCCAAGTATTCTTGAAATCCTTAGTATTGTTCGTCAAGGATCAGTTCTTTTATTATTTTTTTTTTAAAGAAGAAAACCGTTTTTTGTTCTTTCTTACTTGCTGCCTACTTGTTTTTCCACTTTTCTTAGCTTTAGTGCTGAATTGTGGATGATAAATTTCAACGAATAAGTTTGCTTTACAAAACATTAAAAAAAATGAAATTACAATTTCCCCAACCCCGTATATAATAAAATATTTTTTAAAACAAGAAACAAAACATTTTCAAGATCAAACAAACACACCCACCTGGATCAAGGCGTACCGAGCGCAATTTAATAATCCCCGATTTTCTTTTGTTTCCCGGACGTTTTCCACGGCCGACGCAAGAAAAAAATAATAAAATCTCGACTCGGATGATCGATGCAAAACACTCCTCCTACCGCCGCCTCTCCCCCGCCCTCCCGACGCCACTTACGTTGGATTACGTTGGAGATGATGACGAAGAAAAAAACGGGGCTTGATACCCAAATCGAAACCCCTTTTAGCTGAGACGTTGCTGCTGCCGCGGCGGCATCTTGAGAAATCCGGCCCCGAGGGTGGAATCCCATGAATATCATTTAAGTCTCTCGGTTGCGACGATGGATGTTTGCCTTTGAATAAATTAAATATCACGAGGCCTTATCGTCTTTATCGTCAAGAGAAATCAAATTTGCCTTTTCGGTTTCTGTTTTAATTTCGCTGCAATACGATAGACGACATATTGATGCAAATTGATGAGTACTTATGTGGATTTCGTACTGGTTTGGTATTAATGCATGACATGTTATTATATTGCAAGTTCGAATGGGAGCACGAGGCTAAGTCACGGATATTCGGAAATAAATTACATCTCCCAATTAGCCTTTTCTTTTCTTCTTTATATGTTCCTTCCAGTGAAGTTTTACATCAAGATTCATTCCGAGATATTTGACTTTGTTGCTATATGGAATGTTAGAATGGAATGTGTCCAATTATTTATATTGCCACTTGCCTGTTGTAATTTTCGTGAGGCTTCTTCACTATTGTCTCCGACAACTATAATCGCAGTATCATCAGCAAATGTAGCCATCGTAATATTCTCCATTTGTGGTATATCACAAGTGTAGAGTAGATAAGGCATTGGTTCCAGTACACTTCTTTGTGGTACACCTGCTTAACTTCTTTTATTGTAGAGTAAGCTTCTTCTTGCTTGACTCTAAATATTCTGGTTGTAATGTACGATTTTTATAGTTCGGTGTGTTGTTTTGGTAACATTTTCTGTAGTCATTTTCTGTAGTTACAAACCTTATCGAAGGCTTGTGCTATATCTAAGATATAGCTGAACATATCTTTTTGTCTTCATATACTTCTTTAATTACAGTTGTTACAGTTATTCTATGCACCTGCTCAATTGTCGAATGTTTGTTGAAAAACCCAAACTGATGTGTAGGTATTTGGTATTTTCTCTCTATAATCGATTTTATTCTTTACAACAGGAGTTTTTCAAATACCTTTAAATAGTCAGCAAATGCAGTTCCGCCTCTTGTTGATTGCTGCATGCCCAATTTCCACGTAGATACTTGGTGGCTTTCCATTACGAATAATCTGTTTCCTTGTTTTCTGTTAGATTTTGCAGAGAGTTATTTATGGATTTATTTTGAATTTCCAATATTTCTCTTTTCAATCTTTGGGTTATATTGTTTAAAATATTTTTATTTTCAGGTGTTATTTTGTTGCCATTTTTTTCGTTTTTTCTACAATTTTCTTGATTTCTTTCGAATAATTAATTCCTTTAATTGTACTCTTAATATCTGTAGTATTATTCTAACCTGCTTGTTGGATATCTACAACGAATTTTTCTGCTTCAAACTTTATAATTGTTGGACTGTATTAAAGGGTTTAGTTGAATTCGGTTGTTCAATTCTTTAGCTCATTCTTCCCGGTATGTTTTCTTGTATATTAACGTTGAGTTTTATTCCTTTTCTTATTATATGTTCACTAAACGTCAGAATAATTGGTATATCATCTGAACTAAAATAAATTAAAATAAAATATTTTTAACAAAAAAATTGAACCGACTTCAAAAAATTAATAATAAACTCACTAAAAATTAAAAAATAATAAAACTTAGAGGCCGACAGTATGATAGATGTAATTTGACAAAACCAGGGACTTTTTTTACTTTGTTATTAAATGATGTCTCGATTGTTCTATTTAATTCTCAGATTATACACAACATTTAACTTAACAAGCAGTCTGTCCAATATTTTACGTCACCAAATGCCTGTATTTTTCAAAACAATCAACTCTATTGAGCTTTCTCAACAAGACGTGATTAGAAGGATAATAGTTAGGTGTTTTGGTGGATGAGAAAAGTGAATAGAACAGCAAAAGGCAAAAATGAAACATTTTTATTGCACTATCTAAATATAACACAGCTTATATGGATTATGTACGATTATATACTTACAATAAATATTTGGCGAAAAAAAATATTTAAAAAGACATCAAAATAAAAAGTTTTCAAAATATATATTGTACCGTACTCTCTGTGTTTGGCCGAGTTATATTTAAGATAATATGAAATGTTCCATCTTCGATAGTTTCTTAAAATTTGTATATTTAAAAGTATAAGTTTTATGTTAAATCTGCTATATTACGTTTTAATGTATTGTTAGCATAATATATTGTCATTAAACATAGACAATTCTAAGAAATCTTTTTTGAAATTATATTTGCAATGTAAATTTTACATATATTTAAATAAAATGTATTTTAAAACTTGTATTGCATTTTTATTTTTACTATTTTTATTATTGCTATTATTATTAATAAAATATTTAAAATTTTCCGCTACTCATATTGTCAGTCTGGTGGCAAATGAACGCTAAACTTGTTCACAGGTAATACATGATATATACACTTCTAATTCCTCTGTGTTTTGTGGATATGATATCGTTCTCGCATCATCACCCTCCTGTTTCCTCGACCACCACCATACGGCGATAAATCAATCGGGACCGTTGTCGATCGTCGACCGAAAGTTCCCGGCCGCCCTGGCGCGACGTAAAAGTACGGCTCTGGCGACGACACTGTAGCAAATGTTTATTGATAGCCCCCCCAGCTCTATAAAACCGGTGACCGGCCGGACTCTGGACCTGTTTCTGACACTCCAGATTTATCTGGCTTTATGTGCGGCGAGGACGAACGCCCACAAAAACCGAGGAAAATGGGACAATGGAGACAAGGGCCGATTTTCTGGTAAAGTGCCGATATATCGGTATAATGATTTAACGTAATCACTATGGACGTGGGTGTTGCCGGGTGACAGTTATTTACAAAATCTGGTATCTATGATTTGATAACAAGAATATTATTATTTTTTTATCAATCACCTTTTGTACAAAGCAGACAACGTTAAATATCTGGTAATGCATTTCGATCGACGTTTGACATGGAAAAACATATAGTTACAAAACGCAAACAGCTTGGGCTTAAATTAAACCAAATGTATAGGCTGATAAGGACGTAAATCTAAATTATCATTAGATAATAAGGTTTTGCTGTATAAGTCAATACTTAAGCCTTTTTGGACTTATAGTATTGAACTGTGGGGTACTACTAGCAAATCTAACATAGATGTCCTCCAGAGGTTCCAGAATAAAGTGTTGCGAGTCATCATTGGTGCCATGATCGTTGATTATGTGTCCAACAAACTGATTCAGCGTGATATCCCCATAGAACCCATAACCAGTGTGATTCAGAGTGTTAGTGCGAAGTACTCTAAAATACTATTAGTGCATCGCAATGTACTCGCCAAACAGTTAAAAGTGCGCGATGACAGTGAAGTGCGTAGGCTCAAACGCAAACTACCATACGAACTTATTCATAGACATAAAGAGTGAGATTTAATAATCTCTAGAATAAGCTAGAATAGTTTTTAGAGTAAGTTAGGAGAGACCTTAAAATAAGTTAGAATAGTATCCTGATTAAGATATGGATTCTAAGTAGTACTACATGTCAGGATAATTAAATTATATAACTAAAATCATATAACAATACTTATTGCCGACAGGATATTAATAAAAAAAATATGGATAATGCAAGTTTTGAATTAAGAAGAGGAAACAATGTTGTAATTTTCTTTCATTTCTCTTAGTAGTTTCACAATATGTCCAGAGGGCAATAAGTAATTGTTATGTTTATATTATATATATGACCTGTAGAAAATCTCATCATTAAGTGATCTCCTATATAAAATATTATTTAAATTAATTAGTCTTATTCTAAACTTTATTCAAAAGCCTAAGTGCCAGACATGACACATAGATGGCGCTACTATAATTAAATCCATATGTTTTTTAGATATCCCTAACCCTCAAAAAATGTGTGTATAAATTTGACAGCTGTCGGATCATTAGTTTGTGAATTATAGCATTTTGAGTGAAGCAACTTTTGTTATTGTGAAAAAAATTAATAAAAGGAGTTTCGTGTGTTGATAAAATATTACTTTTTGAAAGGAAAAAATACAGTTGAAGCAAAATCTTGGCTTGATGCCGAGTTTACGGATACTGCCCCAGGAAAATCAACCATCAAGGATTGGTATGCTAAGTTTAGACGTAGTAAAATGAGCACCGAAGACGGTGAACGCAGTGGACGCCAAAAAGGGGTTGTTACCGACGAAAACATTTTAAAAATCCACAAAATGATTTTGAATGCCCGTAAATTGAAATTGAATGAAATAGCAGACACTCTAAAGATATTAACTGAACGTGTACATATCATTCACGAATATTTAGGTATGAGATAGCTTTGTGCAAAGTGGGTGCCGCGAGAGCTCATTTTTGACCAAAAACAACGACGAATTGATGATTCGGAGCAGTGTTTGAAGATGATCAAGCGTAATAAACCCGAGTTTTTGCGTCGATATGTGTTTTGCATCATTTCAGTCCGAAGTCCAATCGATAGTCAGCCGAGTTGACTGCACACGATGAGCCCGCTCCAAAGTGTGGGAAAACGCAACAGTCGGCAAGGTTATGGCGTCTGTATTTTGGGATGCGCATGGAATAATTGTCATTGACTACATTGAAAAAGGAAGAACCATCAACAGCGACTATTACATAGCGTTATTGGACAGTTTGAAGGACGAAATCGCCGAGAAATTACCTCATTTGAAGAAAGATAAAGTGCTGCTTCACCAAGACAATGCACCACAAAATAGTGAAAACACTGGCAAAAATCCATGAAGTGGGCTTCGAATTGCTTCCTCATCTACCGTATTCTCCAGATCTGGCCCCCAGCGACTATATCCTGTTCTCAGATCTCAAAAAAATGCTCGTTGGGAAGAAATTTTCGCCGAATGAAGAGATGATCAATGAAATTGAGGCCTATTTTGAAGCAAAGGACAAATCGTACTACAAAAATGGTATAGAAAAGTTGGAGTGACGCTATCAGTGTATCATCCTTGAAGATGTTGAATAAAAGTAACTAGTTTTACCAAAAAAATGTGTTTTACTATGGTAGGCCGGGGACTTTTCAATTGACCTGTTATACAGGAAATACACATGACATATATGAGTTAACTATACATATATTTAACAAACGCAACAATTACTTCTGCATTTTCTCACATTATTTCCGGGTGTTGCGCGTTGGAAATCGGCGACGAAATCGAAATTTAAGAAATCATTTCGTTCAGGTTAACGAGCAACGGGACCCCCGGTACGAAGCGCTGGCCTGGATGAGCAGAGAGAATGGGCGCCCGCGGAGCCCCCCGCGAACTTCTTGGGGTGGTACTACGCTGAGGGCCCCAGCTCCCACACGAAGCAGCCGAAAGGAAATATCGGCGTATGACGAATTCCCATGCACGAATCCGTAATTTCTTTTATTCGAGGGCAGTGATTTTGGCGATTTTCTTTCTTTGTGCGCCACTTCGGGAATACATATGATTATCGGAGAGGGTAAAGGTAGTAGCGGCAATTGAAAAGTCATTTTTTGTCATTTGAATGAATTTTTAAGTGGATATCTGACCGTTAAAACTTTGTCTGCCAATATTTATCATTTAACGTTTTGAACAAGAAGGATATTATTGTATTTATCGAACTATCAATGAATGCTTCGAATAGTGTTGGGAACTATCGACTGAAATTGACTATCGAGTGTTTAGTAATTGTCTACTTTTTACTATCGACTGTTTTAGTCTTTATTCTTAGTTCGACTGATTTTGTTACTATTTACTATCGACTGTTACAGTCGTGTACTTTTAGTTACTATTTTTGGTTCTACTTGTTTCATTTGAGTGATTTTTAACGTTCTGGCTCTGTCGTCGTAGCCGCGACCTTGACAAAAATGTACCCAATTCATGCTGACGTAGATTTATATGTAATATATATAGTTTTATGATTCTTTTTATAGTTTTCTTGTAAATAACAATATATTGTATATCAATATTATAGCATTTTTTGGTATTTTTCCTGTAAATAACAATATATTGTATATTAATATTCTAGTATTTTATAATAACCTGCAAATCACTCTGATTGTTATATTAAGTTTCAGTTGAATTCTTGTTCCATAAGTCTTGCTCTACGAGGACTCTATAAGGATTGTAATAATGTTTATGTATTAACACTGATATGTTTCTATTAAATGCATCTCACTACACCACACTATACATATTCAAATGTCTCTGGTTTTATCCAAGAGTTAAATATATAAGTTAATATAATAATAGTTAAATATAATAGTTGGATATTGACATGATTTCCTGAATTTCTGATTCTCTTGATTTCCTGAATGACACAGTCGGTATCTCAAGGTCTCGGTATATGTCTCTTTTACCTGGGTGCACTTACAATTCTTCTCAAGATTTTGTTCTGGAAAACTTGAAGTAATGAATTTATATTACTTTTCGCGGAGTATTCGCCATAATTAAATTCCCTATGTTCAAATAAGTTTCAACACTTACTTGTATAATAGTAATTTACTATGTTCTGATAATTGTGATTTTCTTTCAATTAACCACTATATTTTCCTATAATTTACCTCCAATCTTTAACTTTTAATTTTTATACATTCCTTGCTGCGAAATTGTAACTATCGATACTTAGCGTTGTTGCTATATGGAATAATATTATTACGTATTTTTATTGGTGATTGTGCGGTCTGATCTTACGTGAACTGTTCATGCACAGGTTTACTTTAGTTAATTTTAATTTTTCAGGTTTGGGTCCAATTTTTCTACATTATCACTTGTCTTTTGTAATATTTGTGTGGCTTCTTCGCTATTGTCTATGACAGCAAGAATCGCAGTGTCATCAGCAAATGTAGCCATCGTAATATTTTCCATTTGTGTTATATCACATATAAATAATTGTCCCCAATACTCTTCTTTGTGGTACATCTGTTTTAGCTTCTTTTATTGTAAAGTAGACCTTCTCTGATTTAACTCTTAACATTCTGGTTGTAATGTAAGATTTTTTTTGTAATTATTCAGTTTGTTGTTTCGGTCCCATTTGCTCCACTCTATCGAAGGTTTGATTGATGTAATACATCTAAAAATATAACTGAATATACCTTTTTTAGGTTTATATTTGATTACGTCTTTTATTCTATACGCTCAGTCAATTGTTGAATATCTGTTAATAAATCCAAGCTGGTGTGAAGGTATTAAGTTGTTTCTGTTTATAATGTAATTTTAAGAGTTCCATGATGAATGTGTATACACAGAATAACTAGAGAAACGTTAAAACCGTCGAATTTAGTAGTTAAGATCTTTAAACGTTATTTATATAATTATTTCACGTATTCACCAAAAGATATCGCTGATCAAAATATAGGCAAGGCCTTTAACATATCTCAAGATCTACTAAACCACTTTACTAAGCTCTGGTGAAAAAATGTTTTATTTGAATTGCACTTGAACGGTTAAAATTGGTGCTTCTAGACCAGAATATCTCTCTAAAGGATAGACCCCAATAGCAGAAATTAAAAGTTGAAGTGAATGAGAATATTTGAATGTTGTATATAACAATATAAACAGACATAACGAGCCCAATATGCGAGTAAAAGTATATAACCATTATCGTTTTACTAATACCAATTAGATTTGAATCGTATGAGAACGAGCGATCCCTACATTAAATCTGTTATTTGTTCGTCATCCCGTCAACGAAATCTAATTATTTTTTTCTCAATCGCGCTTCGACGTATCGAGACAAATGCCCTCGCATGGAACAAAATACGTACACGCACGCACACACACACACACAGGTCCAAGGAAACATAATCGACCATTCATCGAGAACCGTCAGATATTTACCGTGGAATTGTCAGGTAGAACAAAGGCCCAATTTTACCATCGACTAGCGTCTGACATCTTAATGAGACCTTATCGCGGTCCGAGCGCGAATTCCTCCCAAACGTCAGCTAATAGCGCCACCTCTCGGCTGATTGGGAACGTGGCGTCGTTCCGCCACCCAACCCGTCGTCCACGTCCATCAGCGGGACACCACCCACGGCGCCATGACTTGCAGGCCGGCTCGGAAGGACCGTGGAAGGCGTGCTACAACGACTTGGACAAATAGAGGAACAATGGGAATTTTTTTCGCGAGCGTATTATCGTTTCGAGAGGTTCGATGGTTTTTGGAGAGTGAAAGGGTGAAGATTTGGTTGGTAAAATGGGTCGACAATGTAAATAGTGATTAATTATCCGTGATAACAAAATATTTTCTTGCAGTGATTGAATTGGGATGACTTTTTTCACTTTAACCTTCCGTGTACCGGATGACTAAAAATCTGCCCTATGCTAGGTGGGGTTACCACATCTGAGACTGTAAAATTCTATAAAATTTGCATATACAAATATTATGCAGCAAATATTATTTCTACATTGTAACTAGTGTTGGGATAAATCGACTGATCGACTGAATTCGACTATCGACTGTTTAGTTATTGACTACTTTTTACTATCGACTGTTTCACTCGCTATTTTTGGTTCGACTGTTTTTATGCTACATACGAAATATACGAAAACTACTATTTACTATATTCACTCGTTTACTTTTAGTTACTATTTTCGGTTCTACTAGTTCATTCGATTGATTTTTAACAATATGACTGTGTCGTCCTAGCCGCGACCTTGAAAGTAATGCGCCGAATTTATGCTTATATAGATTTATTTGTAATATATGTGGTTTTATGTTTTTTTTTAGTTTGCTTGTGAATAACTATATATTGTAAATGAATATAGCAGCATTTTGAAATGCTAGTTTTCGAGGGCAAAAAAATAAAATTGCAAAATGATAAATAGTAAGATACTTTTAATTGGCATAATAGGTAATAATTTGGGCTGGTATAATAGGTAATACTTTTTTGATAAACTTTCACAATTTTTGTCCAAGCTTTTTGTTTGTCAAAACTTTTTTCCTAAAATCTTGAAAACTAAAATTAGGTTCCAAAGGTTTCAGAAATTGCATCGATTCCAAAAGATTTGAAGAATTCTTTGCAGTAGCAGTTGTTAAATTTCTTTTAAAAATTTTAACGGTAAAGAGGTGAAGAAAGTATATTAAATATTTGTAATAAATACATTTTCTGACAGACAAAGTTACTATTTTCAGTCAAAGTTACTATTTTTCAACCTTCAACCTTTCTAATCATAGAAAAAAAATCATGACACAATTAAAAATGATCGCACAATAACTACTAGGGCCTTAAAAAAAATGCTTTATTTATTATTGAACGGAAATATTTTTTCACTCACTATTTAAAAATATACGTTCAGCTTTTCTCCGGTGATGAGATTTCTTTGATTTTTATTAATTTTGCCAGATTTTGAAAAAAACTTATGCTGAGGGGATATATGTTGCAGAATATTTTAGATGTAACTGATATAAATGAAGTAATATCATTTTATGAGTATGTCAAAAACCTAATGGGTTTTCTAAACGCCCAATAAATGGCATTTCCAAATACTTCTTAATATGTAAATTTGTTGTAGCACTTGCTCTAATTATTTCCTTCATTCTAACTAGTTTTTTATCTATATGTCTTCAGATGAAATACATTCTTCGTCAGTATTTGTCTCTTGAATTACGACTTGTACGGTATTTGTAGTTTTTGAAGTTAGAACGGGATATATCTCTTTTGTGATAATTTCTTGTATCGCCTCATCATTATTTGTAATACCAAATACTGATTCTTTAAATAAAGGTTTGCAGATAGCAGAAGTCATCTTTCAAAATATTCTCAAACCTTAGAACGTTTAGCTGAATGCATTATTCTACTGAAATGTTATAAAATAATAAAAATAGGCTGTAAAAAGGATTTCTCTGCCTTACCTGCTGATAAAATAAATCTTAATTACAAAGTGTCGCGACCATCATTATTTCCTTGTATGTTTTTAATAGCCAAGAAAATAAATTGTTGAATATTAAAGAAGCGTTTTCCTATCAGAAAATTTATTTATTAGAAATATTTGGTATAAATATCGAATATAGTTTATCACCTCTTTACGGTTAATGTTTTTTATGAAATTTTACTGCTACTATTCTTCAAATCTTCTCGTCATCAATCTACTACATTAACAAACTTGAAAATATCGTTCCAAAGTACTGTTATATTAATATACAATATATTGTTATTTACAAGCAAAGTACCAAAAAAAATCATAAAACTATATATATTACATATAACTCTAATATAAGTCTAAGGTAAGGCCGGCATATTTTTTTCAATGTCGCGGCTAGGATGACAGCCAGAATGTTAAAAATCAGTCGAATGAAACTAGTAGAACTGAAAATAGTAACTAAAAGTATACAACTGAAACAGTCGATAGTAAAAAGTAGTCAATTACTAAACAGTCGATAGTCAATTTCAGTCGAAAGTTCTCAACGCTAGTAATCACTAATTTTAATTGAGATCACTGGGTTCTGAATTATTGCATTCTTGACAATAAAAATCCGCATGCACGATAACTATCGGAGTATGACATTTTGTACATGTGCATTTAGTTTTTCTGTCCTTCTTTCTAGGGCATTTTGAGTATCTCTGCGCTATGTTAGGCCTTTTTCAGGAGGTTCTTTTTAAAATAATCTTCAAAGTATTTAGTGATACTATTGCGCAAGCAAGAATATTTTGATTTTGTCTTCTTGTATAAAAACAGTTTCTACTACTATTCGCGAATAAACAAATAAAAACAAAACAAAACAAAAAATTTAAATTATGAGACATACCTCTTTAACAAGACGTCGTACGATGTGGGGTGTGTGATGCGTGGCCTGACTAACGTAATAGTGTAAATCGGAGCGGCAACGTCGCATCTCCAATTACTCAGAACGTCTACTACTACGCTTTTTAAATTTTAAAACCCTACATGGTACACCGAAAATGTTCTATGACTTTTTCCCATTTTTATGATAACATAACGATATGGTGTTCATAGGAACGATGTTGGTTTGTCAGAGAGCCAATTTTATGCTATAGTATGGGTTCATTGAATAAGTATTACTAGAGATATTAGCAAAACCCGAAAATATTTTTCCCAGACAAATAAAATTATTAATTTTGTGTATAATTAACACATACGAACCAAAAAAAATCATATTATCTGAATTATATAACCTTACTTACCTGATTGTGCGTGGCTTTCCATTGTCAGGATATTTCAGTACAAACATTTTTGAAATTAATTAAAACTAATCGACTGGATGTATCTGGTTGTGATAGCTCGAAGTACCTACTTGTTGGGATTAAATAGGATTTGCGATAGGGAAAAGTATTCGTTAAATATATATGATAATAAAAAATATTTTGTTTAAAATTTGTTACCTAATTTTTTTACGAATTAAAAAGAATGTTAATATTAGTATATTTTAATTCTATATTGTAGTAAGGTGATTTATATTCACATTTACAGTAAAATTGAACGCTTAAAAGTTATACATGTAATTATAGGGGATATCTTTAATCAGGATTTTATACGAACCACTATTTTGCTTTGGTTTGCATTCTCTTTGATTTTGTAACATTGGTGTTAAGGAGCTTCCTTTTATTACATCATCTGAAAACACTTTTTTTAGAAGCACACGTTTTGAAACTTATATCGGTTTTGTTTTCAATGATTTAAATGTTGTGATTTTGACGTTTGCATGTGATGAGAAAGATCCAAAAAGGATGATAATGACTAACACATGTGTTGACCAAAACTTTTATTTTGAATTGTTTCAGCTTATCCATTGTGGTTTTTTATGACTTATGATGACCGGCAATGAAAAGTGGGTCTGCTATGACAAACGCAAAAAACATGGGTTAGTCCATGAAAGTCATCCACATCGATGTCGAAGCAGAATATCGATCACCATAAAGTCTTGCTCTGTATATGGTAGAATCAGCAAGGTCTGAATTTCTAAAATCGAATCAAATGGTTATTGCAGATGTGCAGAAAATCAGCAATAATGAGTAAGAGATGAAAAATTATCCTCTTGCATAATAAAGCTCGGACATATGTTGAAAGAGTTGTGAACGATACCCTGTTGCAGATTGAATAAGAAGTTCTGAAGCCTTTAGGCCCCAATGTACTCATCAGAAATAGCGCCACAGGCACATGCAGCATGGCAAAAATATATGAAATGCCGAAGAACCATGAAAATTATTTTTTAGACCCAGCCGGCCATTTTGTCACACAGATGGCATGGAAAAGCAACGGGAATGATTGGAAATATTTTGATTAGCATATATTATACCAATTTTTGTCGATAACTGCCCTAAAAATATCAAAATACACATAATCACATAATATTTACAACTTTATACGAAAATTTTAATATTTTTAAGACAGCTTAATTTTTTTTTTTGAAACAAAGGAGCCTTTGGTACTAATTTGCTCAAATGAAGTTCACCTTTTTAAAATTTATTTATTACATTGTTACTACTCATTACCGACTCACCTACCATTTGTCTTTACAATAAATTACACTCTATGGTGTAATAATGTTTATGTATTAATACTGCATGCAGTCTTCCTTTTAAATGCACCTCACCACACAGCACTGCTCAAAATCAAATTAGAGTTGATCAAAGAGTTGTATTACTTCGATTCGATATACACGAGAATGAAGTCTCTCCTCGTGTTTCTTTGTTATTCCTTTGATTTAGTGCGTGTGACAGTCGGTATTTGAAGGTTTCGGTGTAAGTAATGAGTCCTGTAGTATCTGGGTACACCTACAATACTTCTCAGGAAAATTTGTATTGTATTTGTATTAATTTTCGCGAAATATTCCAATATTTAAATTCCTTATACCATAATATATATCATATCATACTATCATAATTAATATATCATATTAGTTTATTTTAAATTGGCGAAAACTATAAATATTCAGGGTCACAAATTGATTGCGGCTTTAATAGAAATAATGAGAAGGAACGAGATAATGAAGGTCCCATTTTGCCGGTAAATTCCGTTAGAGAGGCTCATTGATGATATTAAAGCCCCTACAATTTTATTGAAAATGTTTTTTAGCGGATTGCTGCCGTGTTAAATATTAGTGTGGGTACTGAGAATAACACCGCACAAAATGAAGAATAATACGTTAGAATCACTCAAGAAAATCCGTCTACATACAAAGTGGGTGACGAATCTTGAGCATCTTGATATTGGCTCCATTCGAGACCAAATATACGAAATGTATAAGTACAGTGAGTACACAAACTATTTTATTGATAGAAACATAATTCAATAAAATTATTTTAGAGAAAATTGTCTGTCTGGAAAATATATATAAAAGAATAAGGGACCTGCAGCTTTTTGAAGGATGTAAGACATCCTTTCATACACTCTTAAACTTAATACACTTTTAAAGGCATGAAATAAGACCAAGGAAGATAATCTATTTGAATTTGTGTATCTTGATGAAATTTGGATATTTCAAAATGGTTCATTGTGGAACTCTTAGTAAGGCAGTAACAATAAAAGTGTAAAGACAACAAAAGTTGATGGAAAAAGGTAAAAGTTACAATAGCATTTGATTAGGTTTTGTTGGTCACTATATTTATTAATAATTAATTGCAGACATATTGCTGGTCCCTAGAAGGATATTCCATCAAAAACTGTTTGGATATTTGGAAAAAAGCATTCAAGTAAATGATAAATGGTGGAATCGTGAACTTGTTTCAGACAGATTAAAAATTAACAGTTTAGTGATTGAATTGGACAGTGACTCGGAAAGTGAGAGTGACTGCTGTGCAATGCTGGAAATTCCTGAGACAGAGTGATGAAAGTGGAAACAACTTAAGATATGCACATAACTAATTGAATATAACTGTAGAAAATGGTATTGTAGGGCGTGAAAAATATCAAAATTAAACATGAGCATTAGGTTGGAACGCATGAGGAGGTTACTGGCATGACTGTGGAGGTTGTAGATATGGTAAATGCATTAGACCGAATTCAATGATTAATTGATGTGATTACACAGATAGTAGCAGAGGAAATAAAATATACAGTGATACCAAGATGACTTGACAAGTAAACACACCATTGAAGGAAACAAGAACTAAACGTAAGAAGGTAAATATGCTCAGATTTTCTCAGATATACAATTGTTAATTAGGTGGATTAGGCGTCCAGGGGGATACCACTACATAAGAAACTACATAAAAGAGCTAAATGTAAACAAAACAAATCTAACCTACAAACTATTATACCTGTGCTCTTAAATTGTAGTTTTAAGTCCTTCGATAATATATGTATTAGATGTACTATAATGTTAAAATAAATCATATTTGATAACATTTTTGCTCAATTATTTTATTTAGATTAGAATTTTCTTGTATGTCAAAGCCAAACTGAACTAAAACTCAGAGTTGATGTGGAAACATTGCAATGTTTCGACGACATAAATATCCATGACGCTAAATACTCATTACTATGAACCCCAGATCTTTTCTTTCCTTTTTTATATGTTCCTTCCAGCGAAATTTTACATCAAGATTCATTCTGAGATACTTGTGTTGTTGTTGTTGCTATGTGGAATGTATTTTTTTATTATTATTTGTGCTTGTGTGGTCTGATTATACGTGAACTGCACATGCACATATCTACTTTCATTTATTTTAGTTGTCCAGGTTTGGGTCCAATTTTTCTACATTATCACTTTGTTGTAATTTTCGTATGGCTTCTTCACTATTATCTCCAACAACAAGAATCGCTTTATCATCAGAAAATGTAGCCATCGTGATATTTTCCATTTGTTATATATCACTAGTTCAGAGTAGGTAAAAAATTGGTCCCAATACACTTCCTTGTGGTACACTTACTTTAGCTTACTTTATTGTATAGTAGACTTCCTCTTGTTTGACTCTAAACATTCTGGCTGTAATATAAGATTTTAATAGTTCAGTGTGTTATTTCCGTAACATTGTCTATTGCTTATGAACAAGGCCGGCATGCCATACATTATCTAAGGCTTGATTAAGGTAGCATATCTAAGAATATAGCTAAATATATCTTTTTACCATGTTCATTAATAAAGCCAATCTGGTATAGACAATCGGTTTTATTCTTTACACCATGAGTTTTTCAAAGACCTCAGATATTATAGATATTATAGCAGTACGATAGGTCTATAGGCTTGTATTTCATTTTCAAATGATATAAAATATTTTTTAAATCTGCATGTCAATGTGAATGAAACACATATCTACATAAAATGATCATCCGCTGAATAGTAGACAAGTAGTCCAAGAAGAAGAGAGAAGAACTGAAACGGGGGAAGCTTTAAAAAAATATTTTGCTTAGGCTTGATGAATGACGTGTTAATAAAGTCAGTTCCTGAATACAAAAATTTATTGTATATTATAATTTAATTCAATATACGTATTACAAACATCCTATACAATATCTTTCCTCGAAGGGGTTGAAAATACTTAATCAATAGCGTCGGCTAATTACTCGCGCGAAATTCGCACAGTTCGTCACGGAATTTAATAAGTGCGAGAACAGAGGGAGTCGGAGCCGGAACATCGACGAAATATTCCGGTTCAAGTGCCGGACTTGGGAGCGTCGGGACGGCACTTGACCGCGTCGAGGTTCCCGTTACTTGGCAACAATTAATGATTGGCCTATCGTTAGCATCGGCATCGGAGGGGGAGTTTCAGGGCAAACTGATTCAGCTTCCAGGTGTATTTCGTCGAATTTAAGCCGATTTTTTTCCAGTGAAATCTCATTTATAATATACAGTAATAACTGACAGTAAAACAGAAACAGAGCATTATAGAAACAAAAATCTGGTTGTCATAGTTTGGTGACAACAGGATTTTTAAATTAATCTCCTAGGACGTCAATAATCTGACCGTGGGCAATAAGTATTATTATATGATTTCAGTTATATAATATAACTATACTGACATGTAATAGATCAATTCAGTAAGTGATCTACTGTACAACTTATAATCTAAATCTTATTCTAGATACTATTCTAACTTATTTTAAAAACTATTCCAGCTTATTCTAGAGATTATTAAATCTCACTCTATGTGTCTATTAATCAGTTCGTATGGTAGCTGGAACCTCTGGAGTATCTATGTTAGATTTGCTAGTAATATACCACAGTTCAATACCATAGGTCCAAATATGCCTAACTATTGACTACAGCAAAACCTTGTTATCTAATGATAATTTAGATTTACGCCCTGTCAGCCAGTACGTTTGGTTTAGTTTAAGCCAAAGCTGTTTGCGTTTTGTAACTATATGTTTTTCCATGTCAAACGTCGATCGAAATGCATTCCCAGATATTTAACTTTGAAAGCGGCATGTTATTCTACAAAGAGTTAATGTAACATGGGTAGATTTTGTCTCATTTGCTTTGATATGCCACGTTTTCAACCACAATTCGACTTTGTTAAGATGAATTTGGAGGTTTCTTGTGGCTGATATAGGATCCTCGTATGATGATTAAACCGCTGTATCGCCAGCATATGTTGCCACAGTGATCGGCAGGTCAGCTGTATACAATAGGTATAACAAAGGGCCAAGAGCACTGCCCTGCGGAACACTAGAATATATTGGGTGTAGGTCAATGTATTCGTCACCCTGTTTGATAATAAAATGTCTGTCTGTAGGTATTTTAGTAGTTGAAAGTGCGTATGGGGCAAAAGCTTTTTCAATTTAACATGTAGTCCATTGTGTCACACCTTGTCGAAAGCTTGAGATATATCAAAGAATGTAGCGGAGCAGCAGCAGTTTAGCAAATAACTGTTAGTTTAGCTTGTTGTTGTTTGCTAGAAACAACAATTGTTGTTTGTTAGCTAGAAAGTTGGAGTAAAAGCTTTTTCAATTTAACATGCAGTCCTGTGTACCATAGCTTGTCGAAGGCCTGAGAAATGTCAAGAAATGCAGCAGTCAAGAATTTTTTATCGTTTAAGTTTTTGTTAATTTGGTTGACTAATTTATGTATATGTTCTATTGTTCCGTGTTTATTACGGAAGAGAGAGAGAGAGAGAGAGAGAGAGAGATCATAGGTAACTGGCTTATAGGACGATAAGAGGGGATGTTTTGTGATATTTTTCCAAGTTTAAAAATCATAATGATTTGACCCACTTTCCAAGTGCTGACAACAGGATATAGAGAATTTTTTTTGATAACATCTTTTTTAGATATACTTATAACTTAAGCTATAGTTTACACTAAAGGTATACACTTTATATAAGTTCGTATGGCTTCAATCTTCTGATATCCTGCACGTTATTCAGTAGTTGTATTCCTTCCACGTTAATATGATTTTTTTTTTTTTGTGTTTTAAGGCAAAATTTTGGATAAGCTCGCAAATCTACCCGATTTCCAGGTCATCGTACAGTTCTTCGTTGATTACATAGCGATAGGCATTGGTAATTATTCAAAGAATTTTATTTTGGCCTCGTTGGTTGACTAATTGATTTGCATCCCATAGGTCCAAATTGGCTTTATGATTGTCTGATAAAAGTTGAGAGTATCTTCCGACTAAACAGTATAGTTGTTTTATTTTGGTTCTAATATATTTTGCTTTTTGCATAACATGATGTTTCCAATTTATGGATGCCGAGATATTTAGCTGATTCTACTTGAGGAATCGAGCATTCATTGAGTGATATAATTAGGTTTTTATTATTTCGTCGCAATGCAAAATTGGCATGATCGGATTTGGAGCTATTAAGTTTAATTTTCCAATACCTAGTCTATTTGTAGATTTTGTGACCGCCACTTTTTCTACTACTCTAGACAGAGATATGTCGTTTGTCATAATAATTGTGTCGTCAAAGGTTCCAAGTAGTGTTTCTTTTGTTTTTGGAATGTCAGCAGTGTAGAGCAGATACAGGAGAGGTTTTAAGACGCTACCTTGTGGAACTCCATCCGAAATAATTTTAAATGTCGAGAACGTCATTTCGTGCGAGACACTATATTTTCTTCCGAAAAGATATGACAGCGGTTGACAATAATTACGTGGTAACAATTTGCTCATCTTACAGATTAATCCCAAATGCTAAACCCGATCAAAAGCTTGGGAGACATTCAGAAATATTGACAGTACTTATTTTCCTCAAACGCCTTTTCAATAACCGCAGTTACTTTGTACACTTTGTCGATTATTGAGTAGTGATTTCGAAAATCAAATTGGAAATCTGGTATTATTACAAAATGTTTAACACGTTTAAATATTAGTCCCTCAAGTATTTTTGATAATGCAGGTAGAAGTGAAATAGGCCAGTAAGGTTCGATTTGTTCGGCAGGTTTGTCAGGTGCCACCTTAAAGAATTTCGGAAAATGCTTCTTTCTTAAACAGTTGATAATCAAAATGTCAATAATCCAGTTGAAATACCATTTATTCCAGGTATCTTTTTAGGATTGTGGTTATCAATTTCAGTAGCAACTTCCACTGGACAAATTCGATTTAGATCTACATCGGGTTGATAAACAGGAGATGTATCCATTGTAGGTTCTATGTAATTTGGTTGAAATATGTTAGCTAAGTATTGTGCGAACAATTCATCTTTTTCATCGTTGCGTCGAACCCATTCATTTCAATCATTTTCAATTGGCGGTACTCGATTAATTGGTCTTTTAAATCTTCGAGTTGCTTTCCATATCGAGTAATCTTTGTCTGCTTCTGGGCCTAATTCACTTACATATTTTTGAAAAAAAAATCGATTATATTCTTTGATATTTTGATTCGTCTGATTACTAATTCTATTAAAAATTGTTTTGTCTGTAGCATATATGGTTCTGTGCCATACTCTTCTAGCTCATCGCCTTTCTTTTATCCTTGCTCTAATTTCGAGGGGGTAAATCACTTCATATGTAGTAGCTTCAGGTGTAGCATCTTTTGCAGCCGACCGAATTTGTTCAATAATATTTTTGATTCGTTGCTCAAGATCATTTATACTTTTGAGTCTTACTTTTAAATGAATTTGTTTCTGCAGTATTAATCTGAATTTTTCCCAGTCAGTATATCTGTTCTCTAACGAATGTTACTGGTTTCCATTATCTCGTTCTTGTTCAGAGTAGGATATTAGAGACTGAATCTGTTTTGTCTGACTTCTCAAAACAAACAAAGCATTAAAATAACGTTGATCGGTTTATAACCTCTTATCATTATTGTTACTTTGGCGGGCTCGTTCGGCTACACGTTCGTACTTATCAGACAGCATTGTGTCTACTTTTAACTAGAACAAAATGAAAAATATAATATTGTCTGATTCTAAAATGAATGTACAAATTGCGGCAGGCAATACATTAAACATCTTGATGACGTATGTACAAATTAAACTGGATTGATTATATGTAATGTATGGTTTTATAAAAAAATGTAAGAAAAAATGAATTAATGATACCTATAAACTGCCAACAACTAGGACACGACTTTACACTGCGTCATTTCATATATTTACTGAAGCAATTTCTTGCGCAGTTAACCTTCGATACATTCTCGCCAAAACGGTTTTTGTACCGCAATTGTTATGCAAATTAAAATCGTTTTATCCCTTCTGACACATATTGTGCAAACGGCGAACGAAAAGTCTTAAATTGCAGCAATTTCTCTTAACGAATCAGGTCTTACTGTTGCTGGTCCAGTGGCTCAGGTGCGAGGATTGATGCAATTAGACGAAAGACATAAACGCCGATATCGTTACGTAAAGTTGATTTAATATCAACAATAATGGAAACGTAAAAATAACATTTCCAATGTCAATTAATAAACCATTCATTAACCAACTTAACCCTTTGGGCTATGTGACTTTTAACCATTGGCGGCACGTAAGGGATTTCTTATAATTTAAATATATTATTTTATTTTTGTTTAACATAAGCTAAGCTATTTATAATGAACTGTTAAAAACCGATTGTCATATAACTAATTCAAAACATGTCTCTTAGTGATTAAGATCACTTTCTGTTGGTTTAAGGTTCTTTATCCTTCCATTTATTCATACATCGCAATGTATGTATAAATACAGAAAGACAGAACAGATTGGAATTTACTTATTGTATTCTTATTCATAGCTGAACATTTATTTCTTCTGAATCTTTCGTTTTGTTTTTACGCGGTTTTTTTGTTCAAAATTGGCTTTATTCATAATCGTAAGCACTGCTCTAATACTTCAATACCACTTTTGTAAAACTGTTTATAATTTGCCTCAAAATGGGCCTGTCACCAGTTGACGTCCACTCAGATAACGATCGTTGATTCCGAAGTGAAGTAATGAATCCATGTTTCATTCATTGTCACATATTGACGCAAAAATTGCAGAATATTTCCGTGTGTTACGTTTAAACATGGCTAATTATTACTCATAATCATCAACACGTTGTTGTTTTTGGTCGACAGTGAGCAAACGACACCCTGTTTGAACAGAGCTTTCTCATAGTCAAAAGCTCATGCAATATAAAACCAACACGTTCTTTTGATATCACGATGTTAGCTAACTAACGCAACTTCACTTTTGGATCATTCAAAACGATTTTGTGGATTTTATTAATGTTTTCTGATGTTACCATCTCATTTGGACGTCTACTGCGTTCTGCATCACCTCTGTCTCTACGACCACGTTTGAAGACAGCAGAAACCAACATTTTTTATTGTTGTTTCTGCTGGAGCGGAGTCTTTATAACACTTTTCAAGCCAATGCTTCGCTTGAACGGTAGTTTTACCCATGAAGAAGCAGTCTAAAATTAAAATACGAAATTGTTTTTGATTCATTATTTTGAAAATGAATATCAAATACATATAGTTTCAACATGGACTGCAGTATATTAAATATATATAAAATATTCTAAAGTTATCACTCAAACTCTATCCAATTTGTTTGGATTCTAAGGCGATTTTTTTAATGTATAATGGAATGTCCGATAAAGCTAAATCAGGCGAATAGGGTGCTAGCGGAATAAACTTCCATGAAAAAGCGCGAAAAACCAACTAGTGGTCAAAAGAATAGTTCGTCTTTTCCAATGTAATATTATTTGAATCTTACATGTACGTATCTACACTGCTTTTTTACTTTCTTTCATTCGATTCTAAACCGACTTTTTTAATGTATCAAGGAATGTTCGATAAAGCTAAATCAGGCGAATGATGGGGTAGTGGAATCAACTTTCATGAAAAAGCGCGAAAAATCAACTATTTGTAAGATAGCACATCATGATCGGAAAACTAAGATTTAACAGCCCATAACTTCAGACCCTTGAGCTCTATATTTTCACGCAGATGTTTGTAATAGATGGCAACAAAAAATGTTTGTGAAAATGTTTTAAATCAATTTATCTAACTGTTATGTGCTTTTTTTGTACTGATCAACATACATCTTCTATTAAGTTGATATGGTATCCCTGTTATCGTTTCTTCTTCTCTTTTATACCTTGATGAAACCCTCAATATTTACTTACATTACTTAAATTTTCGAAAAAAACTGAAGACGATTATTTAAGAAGTGGATTTTAAAGTTTATCTACTAAACTAAACTAAATTTTTTTTACAAAGTGTTCCTCTTGATGGATGTTACAATTTTTCTTATGGACCACTCTGTTTTATAAATATTGTTACCTATTTAATTTGTTTCCTTCAACGACGAACGTCTTCTCGACGACATTCATTTTTATCTACGCCTATGCGTACGGCCACACGTAATACCATTCCCCAAAGTCATTCTTCTTCGCGTTTACATTTCTCCCAGTAAATAAACAGTGAAAAAAATTCGAACATGGAACGTCAGTCAACATCATTATTCACGTTTTAAATTCAATATCACACCGTCATTAAGATGATTATATTTTTATTTGTTCAGTGCCAGGTTTACCGTCAGAGCATCGGAATTAATTTTTTTCTCTCTCTTATATTAAAAGCAGCCCAAATGGAACAAAAATCGCAATTAAATGACGGCATATTTTCTCTGTGTCGAAAATGAAAAGAAGTAATGATGGTTTTGATGATATTATATATATTGATATAATACTTTATGTTGGTTTGGTCAAGAAAAAATTAAACTAGTTTCAACTAAATTGTTGAAATAACGGGTATAATAAAATTCCATTTGTATCTCCTTAATACTTTTAATATTAATGGTACAAATAAGTCTTAACTTAGAGACTTAGGTGATATTAATGAAGAGCAATGGGAACAGGAGAAACGATACCAAGGATGATGGAGTATTAACATGATGGATGATTAGTGATGATTGATTTCACAGAGAACAACAAAATACATCATAGTAAAGTAAGTTAGGAAAGAACTTTAGATATTTCATATTTTTGATAAAATATAGGACGGCCGATATTTTAACATATGTTTTTATTTCGATATCGGTAGCAGTAACGAGACTGGTATCAACCTATATATAGTCAATTCAAAACACGGTGTCAATATATGTCTGTCTAAAGTTGTAAATTCGTTTTACAGTCAGACAATATTATCCTTCTCATTTTATTCTATTTAAAAAGAGATAGAATGCTGTTACAGAGGTTCGATCATGTAACCGAAAGAGCCTGTAAAAGTTGTCCGTTTTTTAAACGTCTGCAAAATTCTTCAAAATATTATAATTATGTTATGGGAGATAAATCGGCAAGGGTTTGTTTTAACGCTTTGTTTCAATAAAGTACGGGCATGGTAACTAAAATTTCCTAAAAAATAAAAAACAAAATACCCCTAAATTCACCAAAAAGTAACCGTGTATATGCGAAATAGGTGACGAATCAAGATCAGGTTGTTGTTAGCTGCATCAGAGATCAAATATACGAAATATAAAAAACAGTACGTAGTTTTTTCAATCGAAACATAATTTAATACAATTATTTCAGAGAAAATTGTTGTTTAATATATGATTTAAATGGTGTAAATATAACCCTGGAAAGGGTTTAATGGAACTTCCAGAGATTGCTTTTAAAATAATACAATTTTGAAAAACATAACAATCTCAAGGAAGAAATATATCTATTTATATATTTAAATGAGACATGAACATTTCAGAATGGTACATTGGGTTATTCATGGCAAGATGATAATAAATATAGTCTGAAGGCAACAAAAATTTATAGAAAAAGGTAAATATTGGAATAACTATCGATTAGGTTTTGTTAGTCATAACATTTATTCATCTCAGACATATAGTTCTTCATGTTGGAAACAGGAATGATTTTATTCCTGGTGCAAAATTAGTGTTTCCTAAGTCCAAGGGTGACTTACATGAAGAAATGAACCATAACTTGTCTTCGCAGTAGTTTGAAGATCAGCTTTTAGAGTACTTGGAGGTACCATGAGTTATTGTTATGTAAAATGCACCATATCTACCATATACATAGTACACTGGTGGGGAAAATCCCAACATGTGCACCAACAAAGGCTGCAATTAAGGAATGGCTTAGAGTACATAAAATAAGTGTCGAGGAAATCATGTTAAAGAATGAATTATTTCAAATTCCTACTAAATTGTTTATGTAATTTACTTTTTTAGAAATAAGCCTGAGAAGAGATACTTGGTAGATCAAATTACTGAATGTTATGGCCACAGAGTATAATGTCTTCCTCCTTATCACTGCATATTAAATCCAATTGAGTTGATATGTGGTATTGCAATCGACATTCAGGTCGAGAAGGATATTCAATAGAACTGTCTGGATTTATGGAAAGAGGCATTGTCGAAAATAACACCTTCAGTTTGTGTGAGCTTGATCAGACACATTGATGAAGATATTGACAAATGGTAGAATCTTGAGCAAGTGCTTAATAGATTGGAAATAAACCTCTTGGTTATTAACTTGACTAGCATTTCTGAAAGTGACTGTGATTGAATAATTCTTACTGAATGTTGGTTTATGCTTAAATGCTGACAATTACCAAGACAGGGTGATGAAAGAGCAAACAAAACAGCATTCATAATGTGTTCTCGCATCAGAGATTTCTAGGGAACTAGCTCCGTATTAATCTACAGATCGACAATGTTCAATAATAAGATTCTTCTTGAAAGCAAGCAATCTAAGTAAATATTAATTAAAAATTACAAAATAAACAGTAATGAAAGTTTTCAAAAAATTAATTTGAAAATTGGGTGACATTTGTTTGAAATATTATTCGACAGATTGAATTTTTTAATATCCATGCATCCTGTGGTTTAACAGCTGGTGACTGTAACTATCTAATGGATTCACATATATAGTTAATATAAATAGTAAATCCCCATCTAATTAGAATTACTATCAATATTTTTTCTAATTTTATTATTAGAGTTATATAAACAACAGTTGTTTGAATAAAATAAACTAGCTTGTAAGTTAACAGCAAAACTGTGTTTGAAATAATTATATTATAGTGATCAAAAGAATGGTTCGTCGTTTCCAATGTAATATTATTTGAATCTTACGTATCTACACTGCTTTTTTTACTTTCTTTCATTCGATTCTAAAGCGATTTTTTTAATGTATCATGGAATGTTCGATAAAGTTAAATCATGCGAATGAGGGGGTAGTGGAATAAACTTTCATGACAAAGCGCGAAAAACTAACTCTTTGTAAGATAGCACATCATGACGGGAAAACTAATTATTTGACAGCTCAGAAATCCAGGCCCTTGAGGTCTATAATTTCACGCAGATGTTTGTAATAGATGATAATAAAAAATGTACATGAAAATCTTTTAAATCAATTTATAAATATCTCAAAAAGCAACATAACCTTAAATTCACCATAAGGAAACGGGTAACAAATCAAGATCAGCTTGATATTAGCTTAGTTGAAATATACGAAATGTATAAAAACAGTAAGTAGTTTCTTCAATCGAAACATAATTTAATACAATTATTTCAGAGAAAATTGTTAGTCTTGAAGGTATCCATAAAAAGCTGCAAGATATGTAGCTATTTGAGGGATGTAAAACATCTATCCCTTCACACACTGTTGGGTAATATATGATTTAAGTGGTGTAAAGATAACTCACGAAACAGTTTAGTGGAACATCCAGACATTGCTTTTAAAAGAATACAATTTTTAAAACATATAACAAAATAAAGGAAGAATTATTTGTGTCAGTTTGTATATTTAAATGAAACATGGATATTTCAGAATGGTACGTTGGGTCACTCATGGCAAGATGATAATGAATAGAGTGTACAAACAACAAAAGTTAATGGAAAAAGGTAAACGTTCGAATGCATTGCAGACATATAGTTCTTCATGCTGGAAACTGGAATGGTTGTATTCCTGGTGCAGAATTAGTGTTTTCCTCTAATTCCAAGGGTGACTAACATAGAGAAACGAACGATAACTTGTTTTTTACGGTGGTTTAAAAGTCAGCTTTTAAAGAATTTGGAGGAACCATCAGTTAATGTTATAGACTAGGCACCATATCATAGTAATGATGGAGAAGATCCCAACAAGTGCATCAACAAAGGTGCAATTAAAAAATGGCTTAAAATACATAAAATAAGTTTTGAAGAAACCATGTTAAAGAATGAACTAATCAAATTTTTCAATATCCGATTGATGATTCGTATTTTATAACTTGTTTATGTATAAATTACGTGACACGGGAATTAATTAATTGTCATGTCTTAAAAATTTCATTCTTCAATTTTTTTTGTCAATCAAAAATATAGTAACATCAAAGGCAAAGCCGAATATCCATGGCTATAAGCTCTGTATTTGGTGAGATCAGCTTGGTGTGGTATACAGTGAGTTATAAAAACCTAATTAAACTATCAATGAGGTTGGCTATCAACTACAATTTATGCGTTTGGGTCGTGCTCTGCGCCAAAAACAGCTGGAATATGAACAAATACAACTATATGTTATTCTTCAGCATCATAACGCTTGACTACATATTACAAAATCAGTGAAAACATATTTCGAAACATGTTATTCGCTAGCGACTACAATTGATGCGTTTGAACCAAGCGCAGCGCGAAAAATAGCAGGAATAGGAAAAGTACAACTATATGCTATTCTTCAGCATGACAACGTTCGACCACATGTTGCAAAATCAGTAAAAACATATTTGGAAACATGTTACCTCATCCGCCGTTTTCTCCAGACCTTGCTTCTTCTGATTACTATTTGTTCCGACATATCAGTCGTGACCTGTCTGGGCAGACCTTCACGTCTTATGAAAATACCAAAAAATGGGGCTATTCGCAGATAGCTTTAAAGGATACATCGCTCTTTTAAGATGCAAGATACATCGTGCCGATTTTTTACAATAATCAAATCAAGAAATCCTTCAGAATTAATCTATAGGCCCATCAAGAATATTTTGTAGATTAATTCAGGAATATCCAGTTATCAGCAACTAAAAATTTAGTATAAAATTATTGTGTTGGTCATTTGCCTGTTTTTTTCCTTTAAAATCAAGGATATGGGTTGTAGAAACTCTCTGGGTATATTTTATATTAGAGAATATTTGATTTTAAAGATATTGAAACAGCGTTTTTTTGGATGAAAAAAGAAACACAGATATTTTATAATGATTCGTATATTTTTTGCCATTCTTATAAACACAATATTACACGACATCATAGTGCGATAATTTATTTTTATTCTAACAAATTACTGTACACATTTTTTGTTGCATTTAACGCTCTTTACATCATTTTAAACTAAGATTAAATAAGTTTATATACAAATAAAAATCATGTCTAGGAAATGAACGGATATATCTACAAGAAATTTTAATAAATGTAATAAAAATGTGACAGTGATGCTTAAAGCTTACTCTCGAAACAAATGAATATAATAATAAATAAAACATGTTACTTGATGCTATACATCCCATTTGTTTTTATGTCAATAATTACATTTTTATTACATTTTTATAACAGTTGAAAACAATCTAATATCAAATACGTCAATCAGTGAAAATCGTCGTCAGTGAAGTAAGAAAACTTTTTATAGTTAATTCATCTATTATATAAACCGGGTTTAAATTAAATTATTACGTTATATATTCATTGCACATTTTAAATTTAAGTCATTTTAATAATGTAGAAGAAATAACAGATATGTTCTTCTATATTATCCTTATCATTAAGACAAAAACGAACGAATCTACATTGAACCCTGTTACCATATAAAACAATCACGGAAGAAATTTCGGTAATATATTCGAAAATTTTATCAACTTCAAATTTATTCAGTAATAAATTAATTGATATGTTCTTTTTTCTATACATAGAAAAAACTGTCTAGTACAAATCTAGATATATTCTACTCGTGGTTACTAAATGTCGCTTTCCTTTCTTCCGAAGGTATTTAGTTAAATATCTGCGTTTATACGTTTGCTAAATTGCTTTAAATGTAACGAACAAGATTTCTAGATATTACGTTACCTGTCAACTGATTTTAATGTGACAATTCAAATTGTCATAATATAAGAAATAATGAATGATTTTACGATGTCTATAGAGCCAATCTTCAATATAATATCTAAAGGGAAAATAGAGATTTAACTTAATTAGAGAACAGACAATTTTGGAGAAATGCTTCGCAACGTCCAATGGTTTTTGAAAGCAAACCTTTTAGGGGAAGATTAGCGGTAAGTTCTATAGACCAGGAATTTTGGTGCAAAGCGATAAAGTACTTAAATAGTGCAAAATTTTACTGCCCAACTAAAAACAAATGTGTTAAAGTGCCACCACGTAAACTACTACTTTGAGAGGGTTCATTTGTTTAAAGATATCTTGAGTAAGTATCCGAATAAATATATTGGTTTAAGGCTACTTATTCAAGATAGTTTGGAAATTTTTTGTATCTGTTTGGATCTATTAGGGCTCGCGGATTCAGAAAAACCCATCTCTCAACAAGCATGCTTGAAAAGTCATTTAAAGTGCTCATTTAAGTTTTTTTTTACATCTCATTCACCTTTAGGAAACTGCGACGAGGATGAACTTGAGGGCGCTTTAGATAATTTGCGTTCTTTATTAGTGGGGGATGTATTACCAGGAATTAAGAAATTGCACCTTGATTCTATTCCAGATTATTCTATACGAAATAAACAGAATTTTACATTGTACCGTAGTATATGTCCCAAGTTATTTGGTAAAACTTAAAAAAAAAAATTAATTGTAATTTTTTTGCATTTATTTATGGAGGCTAGACAATATTTCAATCTCCAGATTTCAACAAAGTAGTTTTATTATACTGTTAAGTCTTTTAGTCATCTTGTTCTATTTTATCTCGCGATTTAGCCATTTTTTGTCAGATATAGTAAAAATGAAATAAATTTATAAATCTTTTAATTTCACAGTACATAATGATCTTCCAGATAAAATATTAAAAATAATAACAAGGTGCTCCATATACTTTTGTAAAATATACATGTAAAGTTTACTTTCAATATAAGAAAAAAAACAGAGACTACTCTAATAAAACCTGTTAAATTGATGGCACTAAACAAATATGAAACAGGGAAGAGATGGAAAATTTTAAATTGTATTTGCCACGTACCAAAATTTTTCTTGTATATTATTATATACATGTAATGTGACTTCAGGGCTGTCACATGTCGCACCTGCATGCCAAAATGTATCAAAGAACAAATCAAATGTCTACATAGCAAAATGCTTTCCTTAAAGGTGCCTATAATGGATATTTAAACTGGCCAATCAAACTACTTGGATGGCCGATTATAACCCCCTCTAGATGTAGGATGTAGCGAAACTTTTCTCCAGAGACCCATATTGGGTTTTCTCTCTATGTTAAAGTCCGCTGTCATTATAAACGCTAGATAATTAACGTAGTTTCCAAAGTTCTTAATCCGAATCAAATTCAACAATATCGTTAGAGTACGGGCCGCCTAAACTGTCTTCTACGAAAAATTAACTCCAATTCCGCACTAGTTTTCATTTAGACCGAGAAATAATATCACATGTCACTACTATAGACTAGCCCGTATTGCTCGTGGCACTACCAAGCTCTGGCCTGCAACGGTAGATAGGCCCCACACTGCTGTTGATAGTTGGCCTGCTGCCGACCGTAGGCCATGGCCAGGCCACCGTTGGCCATGCACTGGGCTTGAGCTTGACTGGATTGACACGCCGTGGACTGCTGGGACCTGGACGAGTCCGAAGTGGCCTGAGCACTGTTGGATGAAGACGTCTGGTTGCTGCTGCCTGAACACGGTTTGCCGTCTTTGACTAGAACGGGCACTGCCACTCGTCGAGGGGAACTCGAGGACTGTAACAAAAAGAAGATGCTGTAAATGTAAAAGTTGGAAGGTAGCTAATGAATTAACTTGACGTTTTTATATAAAGTTGCATGTTAACACAAAAGTATTTTTATGTCCTTTTTATATCGCTCTTTAATTGAAAAGTTCCCGGCCTGACACATAGATGGCACTACTTCAATTAAATCTATATGTTTTTAGTGAGCACTAACCGTCAAAAGATGCCTGTATAAATCTGACAGCTATCGGATCATTAGTTTGTCAATTATAGCATTTTGAGTGAAGCAACTTTTGTTATTGTGAAAAAATGAATAAAAAGAAATTTCGCGTGCTGATAAAATATTGCTTTTTGAAGGGAAAAATACAGTTGAAGCAAAAACTTGGCTTGATGCAGAGTTTCGGAATACTGTCCCAGGAAAATCAATCATAAAGGACTGGTATGCTAAGTTTAGACGTGGTGAAATGAGCACCGAAGACGCAGTGGACGCCCAAAACAGGTTGTTACCGACGAAAACGCCAAAAAACGGCCGTATTTGAAGAAAGAGAAAGTGCTGCTTCACCAAGACAATGCACCGTGTCACAAGTCACTGAAAATGATGACAAAAATCCATGGGCTTCAAACTGCTTCCTCAGCCACCGTATTCTCCAGATCTGGCCACCAGCGACCATATCCGGTCCTCAGATCTCAAAAGAATGCTCGCTGGGAAGAAATTTTCGTCAAATGAAGAGGTGATCGCCGAAACTGAGGCCTATTTTGAAGTAAGGGACAAATCGTACTACAAAAATGTTATCGAAAAGTTTGATGGTCGCTATAATCAGTGCATCACTCTTGAAACTAACCATTTCTAACCATTTTAGGTTAAGCCGTAATTTAACGAAGAATAAGCTGTAATAATCAATTGATAAAATAACAAACCAGAAAGGGAAATATGAATTGAAGTACTCACATATTCAATATAATTTGTTTTTGAGAATAAAGGTGAGTTAATTTCATATATATTGCAGTATTATTATTATAGATTTATCCAAAGGGCATTCTCACTCCCTTGTAGGGAAACATTGCTTTATCTCAGATATTAGAAATATTAGAAGACTCACTCCTTTTCAGAACTTTCGACTAACAATCTAGTTTACAAAAATTTTTCACAAGTCTTTTAAAATGTGGCCGAGCAGTGTCATGCGAGGGAATGACTTTCCGTCTGTTAATCACTATTACCATCCTTTTCTCCAACAACACGTCATTCAATTTACTCAATTGACGTCGATAGATATCTGCAGTAATAGTTTAATTCAATTTTACCAATCAGTAAAATGCTACACATTGCTGATCCCACCTCAGATATGCACAGTAAAACTTTATGACCATGATTATTACGCTTTGGGGTCGATGTGGATAGCTCTTTTGAACTGACCTATGACTTTTTGCTTTTGTCATTGTTATAGTAGATCCGCTTTTCATCGTCAGTCACAAAACGCCACAAAAAACTCTCCACTCTAAGTGCCATTTTCATTCAAATCATGTGATCCCACCGCATGTAAATGTTTGGCAATTGTCAGCTCATCAGTTTCTAAGCTATTTGAAAGTTCTTTGGGAGTTTGAGCTGGATTTTCAGTTTCGTTCAATACGTGTTGCAATTCATTGTCTTCGACTATATATGAACCTCCAGGTAAGTTTTTAAAAGTGTTTGATGAGCTGAAAATGATCAGGACACATTCAAACCCCTAATATATAGGATATTGCAAAAGATCTTAAAATTAATACTATAGATTCAACTCACTTAACTGAAAATTATAGAGAGAAAACCTAATACCTACACATCAGTTTCGGTTTGTTAACAAGCATTCGACAATTGAGCAGGGTCTTCAGTTGAAAAACAGACAATTGAAAAAGCCTATGCAGGTAAAATGTTATGTTCAGCTATATGGCCATTGCAATATGAATATTTCATGAAGGCCTACTTAATAATCTGCAGAAAATGTTACCGAAACAACACACTGAAGTATTGATATCTTACATTACAGTCAGGATGTTTAGAGTCAAACAAGAGGAAGCCTACTCTACTATAAAAGAAGCTAAGTCAAGTGTACCACAAAGAAGTGTATTGGAGCAGCTTTACCTACTCTTTACCTACTCCACACATGTGATATACCACAAATGCAAAATATGACGGTGGCTACATTTACTGATGATACTGCGATTCTTGATGTCGGAGATAAAAACGAAGAAGCCACACGAAAATTACAACAGGCAAGCGACAATATAAATAAATTAATCTAAACTTGGGAAACAAAAATTAACGAAAGTAAATCTGTGCATGTGCAGTTCATCGGTCATAATCAGACTGCACAAACAACAATAACAATAAATAATATAATTACATATAAAAACAACTCCAAAGTACCTCGAAATGAATCTTAATGCAAAACTTCGCTGGAAGGAACATGTAGAAAAGAAAACGAAAGCAATGGAGTTAAAATATTGGAAAATATATTGGTTAACTATAAGAAAATCACAATTATTAGTACATAATGACATAAATTGTTATTAACCAGCAAGTATTGAAACCTATATAGACATACGGCTTTCAGTTATGGGGATGTTTCGTAAAAACTAATATAAATACAATTTAAGTTTTCCAGAACAAAGTTCTGAGAAGTATTGTAGGTGTCACTCAAGAAATTAAGAGTTACACGGAGACATGAGGATCCATTCCATTGCAAGGATCCATTTTTATGTCAATATTGAAGCATTACAACTCTTGGATAGCACCAGAACAGGACAATCAAATCATTTAATCTTGTGTAGTGTAGTGAGACGCATTTAATAGAAAAACAGCAGAGTTAACACAAACATTATTACACCAGTAACTAAGATAGGGCCGATGGGTCTTTCTAGATATATACCTAGATTTAAGTTATTGTAAAGACAAATTGTAGGTTAGTCTCCAACGACTAGTAACAATGTAATAAATAAATTTGAAAAAAATAACTGAAAACCATAATAACAATGCTCACAATATTATTATTTTATTAGTTATATTAATTAATTTCGGATTAAATATGAATTTCTATTTACTCTTATTCGCTTTTGTGACGGATTTACTCTCAACGCCGGGATATTTCACCAATAATGAAAGGTCAACACCGAAATGAGCAAACAAGAAATGGTAGTGAGGGATCGAAATATCGCTACAATACCTTCGACGGACGCTATTTACCGAGAAAGGTATTTACAGAAGGTGGATGAAAAAATACGGATCTCGCTTAGTCATGTAGGTGGTGGGTTGTTGTTTACCTAGCGACTCCAAGTCTGGTTTTTATGAAAAATATTTCAGAACGGAACGGATTCAATTGAAAATATTATAAAAAGCTTCAAAGTGATGAATATATATATATATATATATACAAGGGATGGACAAAATAATATGAACACCTGACGTATACACCATATTTAATTATTGATAAGGTAATTGAGGTACCATTTTATTTTAAACAGCTGCAATTCTTCGCCAAATAGATTTGTACAGTCTTTTCATAGTTTCAAATGGAATCTTGTCCCAATATTGTGTTAAAACGGCTATAAAACTCGACATAATGGTCCAATGTTAAGGTCTGACGATTTTGCTAACCAGGGAAGATGTTTAATGATATTTTGATGCTCTTCAAACCAAGACTGAACCTTTTTGGCTGAGTGTATGGGTACATTTGCAATATGTTAGTGTTTGGCAGCAATATGCTAGTCATTGTAAGAGTTCCATCATTCCGGCTGGTACTGTGAATGAGAGAGGACCAGCTCAATACCAAGATATCAAATCATAACAGAACGTCCCTCATGCTTGACTGATTACTGTATTTACTGATTACGTATACTAATTATTGTATTAAACAGGCAGTTTTATAGGAAACTGTAAATAATGATTTATCTTAAATTACATTTTACCATACCACATTCTTCCAATCACTAAGTACCCAGGATGATGAACCACAACCATTTTTAATGTTTGTCAGTCTCTGTCAGTTAAATTTGGACTTCACCACTATTCCTCCTCGCCGATGATGTTTTACTATATTCTGTGTATGCTGTCATTGACATAGATAATTGGAAGTATCAGAGCATTCATTCTAGTGCATTTATTTTAAGCAATGTTTTAATTAGTGTTGGGAACTATCGACTGTTTAGCAAATGTTTACTACATTTTGCCAGTGACTGTTTGTCGCTATTTGCGGTTCGACTGATTTTGTTACTATTTACTATCGACTGTTTCAGTCGTACTTTTGGTTACTATTTTTGGTTCTACTAGTTTCATTCGACTGATTTTTAACGTTCTGACTCGGACGTCATGGCCGCCACCTTGACAAAAATATACCCAATTTATACTTACATAGATTTATATGTAATATATGTAGTTTTATGATTTTTTGGTGGTTTGCTTGTAAATAACAATATATTGTATATTAATATTACAGCATTTTGTACTTGACTAACTGTGGGTATCTGAAGGTCTCGATGTAGGTAATCAGTCCTATAGTATTAGGGTGCACCCACAATATCTCTCAGGACTTTGTTCTGAAAAATATGTATTCTGTTGATGTTACTCTTTACAGAACATCCCCATAATTGAACTCCGTATGTCCATATAGGTGTCAATATTTGCTTATATAATAGCAATTTATTATGTACTGATGACTGTAATTTTCTTCCAATTAGCCAGTACATTTTCCTATATTTCAATTCCAGTTCTTTTCTTTTCTTCTTAATATGTTCCTTCCAGCGAGGTTTTGCATCGAGATCCATTCTGAGATATTTAGCGTTGTTGCTATATGGAATGATAGTGTTATTTAATGTTATTGTTTTCTGAATGAATTAATTCTTATTTTCCAAGCTTGTATCCAGTTATTTATATTGTCACTTGCCTGTAATCTTCGTGAGGCTTCTTCACTATTGTCTCCCACAGCTATAATCGCAGTATCATCAGCAAATGTAGCCATCGTGATATTTTCCATTTGTGGTATATCACAAGTATAAAGTTGATAAAGCATTGGTCCTGGTACACTTCTTTGTGGTACACCTGCGTTAGCTTTATTTATTGTAGAGTAAGCTTCTTCTTGTTTGACTCTAAACGTTCTGGTTTTATGTATGATTTTAATAGTTCGGAGTGTTGTTTTGGTAGCATTTTCTGTAGTTTATGAAGAAGGCCTTCATGCCAAACCTTATCGAAGGCTTTTGCTACGTCTAAGAATATAGCTGAGCATACTTTTTGACTTTCGCTTTACGATAATCTAAAGCGAAAAATATCATGGGGACCATTTGGTCATGCATCAACATCAACATCAACAGCAAAGCTGAATGTCTATGACCCCAAGCTAATGCTCTATATTTGGTGGGGTCATCTTGGTGTGATATACTATGAGTTGCTAAAATTTACTGAAACTATCAACTACAGTTGATGCATCTGAAGATACCAAAAAATAGGTTAATTCATGGGCCTCAAAAGATACATCGTTCTTTCGAGATAGAATCCGTAAATTGATTGAAAGATGGAAAAAGGCAGCGGGTATCGATGGACAATACTTTGAATAAAATATATTGCACCGATTTTTCACAATAAAGCTTCAAATAAAAAAAATTAAAACGACTTTATAATAGATATATAGGCCATAGATATCCAGGAAAAATTATTATGGATTGAAAACGTTGTTCGACTGTCGGCCAACATCAACAAATAGTCACATCCGTCGGAAGACGCTCGTGGAGAGCACAGAGCGACATTATATATGGGTTTTGATTCAATTAGGTATATGATAGAGTGATCTGTTAGTTAAATGAAAGGACCCTTGTGCTATCAAGAGACCGTACTTTTAGTTTTGCAACGTGACGTCATCGACTAGCAAAATTTAGTTTTGTAACAAACGGAATTGAGCATCTACATTTTTAAATTTCGAAGTTAACTATGACAGCACTTATTATGATATTTAATTTAGTATTTTAAGTTAAGACAATTAATTTACAAGTTTTTTTCGATGTAGTAAAGGGTACAACATTGAAAAAGTCTATTTTTTACATATTTTCAAAGCATAGCCCTTCAATAAAATATCCTTAAGAGGTTTTATCAAAATACGTTTTCATGATTTTTTAAGTTTACTGAACAGATTTCCTTGAAATTAGGTGCGTGCGTTTTCTATATATTCTTCTATCGTACAAAAGAATACCACATTGATATAATATCTATATGACACTTATGATCAATCCACTTCCAGTTAGAACGCGTACAATACTATTAATATTCATATTTTTGTAGGAAAATAATATATTCGTTAGAATTAAAAACAAAATGTATGTATTTAGCTAAACCTTTAGTCGTTTACTATTTTAAGATCAAAGTCCTCTATTACTGTATGAATGTCTATTAGGGATACTTTTGGCCCATATTATATCGATATATTTTTCAGTCGATATTTTTCGATATTTTTTACATCTTGACCAATAGATAAGATAACCCAGCTTGTTTAGCCTTACAATGTTGCTGTTTGTTGATCTTAAATAATTTTTGATCAATTTCAATTTTGAAAAACTTCTCTCATAGCTGGTATTTTTTATGATAATTGTGAAGGATATTTGGAGCATTATTATAATATTGGTTAGAGTACCTTGAAATTCGCATTAAATTTTAATATTTCAGATGAGTCCTTAATGCCATATGGATGAACAATATGTTCTTTAATTAATAAATTTTCGTTGTGTGTAGCAGAAATGATTCACAAATGGATAGTCTGGATTACATTAAATAGTAGTCAGAATCCAGTAGTAAATACGGTATTAGATAAACAAACTTATCTGCCAAATTATGAAGCTGCTGAAAACGTTCACGAATTTCTACAATGATTGCTAACTAAGTTGCCGTCTCGACTCATTTTAGTTAGCGAAATTAGCATCTCTGGCTCCATCATTATTTTTTTCTTATTCCAGAACATCCAGCTAGAACCAAATGGTATTTTGCTGATGTTGCTTCAGGTTCGGGTTAGTGAAGTGTTTTGCGAGCGACAGAGGCCCTGGGTTACGACTGGGATTGTCGTAGTTCGTTATCTACTGAGGTTTGTGGATGGATTGAAATTTTATTAAGATGCTGTCGTGTTCTAAGATGTCTAGGAAAACCTTACACTGAGCATATTCGTGAAACTCTTGAAAAAACGAACGGAATGCCTCATTCGAGGTGAGTGTAATACTTTCTGGAGCCAGAAGATAGAGACTTTACCAATTTGGAGGCGATAAGCGGTGGGACAGAATAGCCTGAGTTTTGCTCGGATTTATCTGCAGCCGCCAGAATTTGAACCACGCAATCGCCTGGTTCAGTTGGACTTGAAGTCCTTTAAATTTCGAAGTTAACTATGACAGCAAACACTTATTATGATATTTAATTTAGTATTTTAAGTTAAGACAATTAATTTACAAGTTTTTTTCAATGTAGTAAAGAGTAGAACATTGGAAAAGTCTTTTAAATATTTTAAAAGCTTAACCCTTAAATATCCCAATAAAATATCTTTAAGAGGATTTTTATATTAGAACCTGCGGTCGCACTGGAGACCGAAGTATAATATTTTCTGGAGCCAGAAGATAGGGACTTTACCGACTTGGAGGCTATAAGCGGGGAACTGCTTCTTGCGGTGGAACAGAATAGCCTGAGTTTTTCTCGGATTTATCTGCAGTTCAGGTTCAGTTGGACTTGAAGTCTGTCGCAGATGGCGTCGGGACTATAACCGGTGGTAAAGAAAGCTGTGTCGTCCGCATAAAATGCTGTGTGGGAATATTTGTGGAGTGGGAATTCAGTCATATAAAGGTTGAACAGGGCAGGGACTAGCGGAGTACCTTGCGATAGTCCCGCCGAGATATGTTTTCGAGAGGAAACTGCGTCATTGATCCTCACTTGAAAGGATCTACCGTCCAAGTATGCATCTATCACAGAGATTAGGTCATTCGGTAGACCAAGCTGTTTCGCTTTGACCGTGATGCCATATTTGATCGAAAGCTTTGGAAACATCTAAAAAAATGGCTTCAGTTTTTCGTCCTTTTCTTAATGCCTGGTGGACGTTTGCTGCGACGCGAGCAGCTTGATGAAGGCTTGAATGTTTGGCATGGAAACCGAATTGTTCGTTCGGGATTATGTGGTATGCGTCTGTGAAACTGTTTAGAGCCCATAATATCACTTTTTTGGCATGTTTGGACCTCCGTCATCAAATGTTTTCCTTCTTTTATGCACCTCTGAGGTTCATGGAAATACCAAGTCCTTCATATGCTTTTTGATAACTAACAGGGCTATCTGCTTATTCTTCTAGTTTTTCTGTCAGTACTATATGCATAATATTTACTATCTAAATGCACAGTCTTATCACCTTTCTTCCTTTGTTTGTAAATATGTGGGTACATCAATCATTTCATGTTCAGGAAACAAAGAAATCTAAATGACTGCATCGTAACTAGCAAAGTTCCTTCATCAGATTTTGTATCTAAGCTTTCACCTGTCTGTGTTAGTTTTTCCAAAGTGAAGAGAATATTTTTCTGCTTTTCTACTGTTCACTACTGAACGACCATATATTCTAAAGACACAAAGAAAATTATTAATTAAATTGAAGTCTTTAACAGGTGTCAATCAAATTTCATTATGATTATATTATCAAATATCTAGTTTCTTGTACAACAAATAGTTCAAGTAAATTCAGTAAGTTCATCAATCAAGATCAAGTAAAGTAAATAATGTTCTAGTATACAATAAAAGTTCTAGTATTCTTTGTAAAATTATTATTTCAGTTATAATCACAGTGCAGTCATTATTGACAAATCGCTTCTGGGAAAATTTTAGTTATTTGTCTTGAATAATCAATCAATTCAAATAAGATTCCAATTAAATTTATTGGTTTACTTTTTCTTTCCGCTGTTTCTTCCGCATAAAACCAATTTTTTAACTGTGAAATATTTTTATTATTTATATTTTTATTATATTACTTTGTTATTAGTTGCTTCCGACTAACCTACAATTTGTGTTTACGATAACTTAAATCTAGGTATATAACTAGGAGGAGCCATCGGTCATATCTCAGTCTCTGGTGAAATAATGTTTATACATGTCACTGCTGTATTTTTTATTATATGCATCTCACTACAGAACACTATACAAGATCAGATGGTTTGATTCTTGTGAGTCTGTGTCCTGTTCTGGTGGTATCCAAAAGCTGCAATACTTCAATATTTTCATGAGAATGGAGTCTTTCCTCATGCCCATTGCAATTATTTTGATTTTTTGAGTGACTGTGGATATCTGAAGGTCTCGGTGTAGATAATCAGTCCTATAGTATTTGGGTGCGCCCACAATACCTCTCAGGACTTTGTTCTGAAAAATTTGTATTTTATTTATGTTACTCTTTGCAGAACATCCCCATAATTGAACTCCATATGTCCATATAGGTTTCAGTATTTGTTTATATAATAGCAATTTATTATGTATTGGTAATTGTGATTTTCTTCCAATTGGCCAGTACATTTTCCTATATTTCAATTCCAGTTCTTTTCTTTTCTTCATTATATGTTCCTTCCAGCGAAGGTTTGCATCAAGATTCATTCCGAGATATTTACCGTTGTTGCTATATGAAATGATAATATTATTTAATGTTATTGGTGCTTGTACCTTGTGGTGATTGTAAGTGAACTGCACATGCACCGATTTACTTTCGTTAATTTTTATTTTCCAAGCTTATATCAATTATTTATATAGTCACTTGCCTGTTGTAATTTTCGTGAAGCTTCTTCACTATTGTCTCCAACAGCTATAATCGCAGTATCACCAGCAAATGTAGCCATCGTAATATTCTCCATTTGTGGTATATCACAAGTGTAGAGTAGATAAAGCATTAGCCCCAGTACCCTTCCTTGTGGTACACCTGCTTTATTTATTATTTTATTGTAGAGTAAGCTTCTTCTTGTTTTCTATAAACATTCTGGTTGTAACGTACGATTTTAATAGTTCGGTGTGTTGTTTTGGTAGCATTTTGTGTAGTTTATGAACAAGGCCTGCTTGCCAAACCTTATCGAATGCTTGTGCTACATCTAACAATATAGCTGAGCATACTTTTTTACTTTCGTAGGCTTTTTGAATAACATCTATTATTCTGTGGACCTGGTCAATTGTTGAATCCAAACTAGTGTGTTGGTATTACGTTTTTTCTCTCAATTATCGGTTTTGTTCTTTTCAACAGGAGTTTTTCAAAAACCTTAGATATTACTGGCATCAGTGATATAGGCATTTATTTCACTTGGTGACCTCCCAGGTTTTAGGATCATTATAATTTTCACCATAACTGTGAAATATAAGAATGGTAAACCAACCAGAATACAAGCGCTCTAAAAATTCAAACGTTGGAATGCGGGAATGCTGGTTGGCGTTTGACTTAACATGGCGAATTCTGAAATTTCGTGTTTTATTTCTGGTAAAATCGTTTTTAAAAATCTCTAGTGTATATTATCATTATAAATCAATATTATTGTGATTTTTTTTACAATCTATTAAAAAAATCCCTTCAAAATTAATTCAAATTTGAATTAATTCACCCCCGAAAAAAATTAAAGCCGTTTTAAACACAGTTCGATTAAATATCATACAAAACCAGTAAAAAAGACCTTCACGGACATTCTTTCGCGTTTCGTATCGTACCCGCAAAGTCGTTTTTAATCGGATTAAGACGTCGCCTCTCAAAACATCTCTCCGCTACAATAATTCCATTCTTCGGCCTAATGAATGGGCTTTTTTGTTGTTGTAGGACCGCTGGTAGAAATCGAAAGGCACCTTACCTGGTTGTGTTGATTTTGTTCCGCCATGGCCTTTTCTTTCGCCTGTCTCTTGCACTTGTATCGATGATTTTGGAACCAGATTTTCACCTGTAACAACAAGAATTTTGTTCTTAGTTCGCGTGGGAGGTTTCGAAATAACCTTGTATATAATGCATGAGCACGATTTCATACATGATATATCATCGTTAATTCGGACTTAAACAAGTATATGTTGATGCCAGGAAACAGTCAAAAATGTATGACGTGTGAAGGCTATTCTAGTCTAGAAATTTGAAAACGTTGATAGAATAGATTTACTTAAAGTTTTGTAGGAGCCGACTTTTACTTCATTTAAAAAAAACGTCAAAAAACTGTAAAAAATATCTTGCTTTTTCGAACAGCAGTATATTGGCAAAAAATATTCGTTTTTTGTTAATTTACACTATAATTAACAAACACTTCTCTAGATTAAGAATTTTATTCTTTTTTTGATTCAGATGACTAAAAAGGTTGCAATCGTGTCGACGAAGGTGCCTCATTTTTTCGAGACCACCCCACTTCATCAGCCTATAACATTTTAGATGATTTCTTTCTTAATTTTTTTCTTAGTTTTTTTATATTCTTTACACATTGATAAATAGCTAGTAAAATATGGATAGTAAAAATATTGTTTGTATTTTTGTGATACATCATATTAGATAAAGCAGTGCAGATTAGATTCAAAGTCAAGCAACTGTATTGGTTAGTCGGAAGATACTCTCAACTTGACCTAAACTCAAAGAGATTGATTTATCAGGCATTCATAAAGCCAATTTGGACAAAGTATAGTTTATAAATGTATTGTTGACTTTAACTTAAGTAATTTAGTTTCATGTTAATTTGGGAAATACATATTTAGAGTCTGTCTAAAATTGTAAATTCGTTTTACAGTCAGACAATATTGTCCTACTCATTTTATTGTATTTAAAAAGAGATAAATGCGGTTTCTTTTAAGGCAGCAGAAGTCGTCCGTTTGTCCGTTGCCGCGGTTTCTGTTGACAATATTTTGTTGTGCGATGTAGCTGCACCGAATATGGGTACGGACACGGTCACTAAAGTATCTCAAAAAATAAGAAACAATAATACCTTAAATTAATCAAAAAGAAATCGTCTTTATGCGAAACAGGCGACGAATCAAGATCAGCTTGAAGTTAGCTGTATCAGAGATCAAATATACGAAATGTACAAAAACAGTAAGTAATTTTTTCAATCGATACATAATTTAATACAATTATTTTACAGAAAATTGTTAGCCTAGAAAGTATCTCCAAAATGCCAAAATATGTTTAGCTATTTGAGGGATATAGAACATCCCTTCATAGACTGTTGGGTAAAAATGGGCTTTAAGTGATGTAAAGATAACCCACGAAGGGGTTTAACGGGGAATTCCAGACATTACTATTAAGAGAATACAATTTTTGAAAACGTACAACAAAATCAAGGAAGAATTATTATTTCAATTTGTATATTTAGATGAGACATGGTTATTTCAGAATGGTACATTGGGTCACTCATGGCAAGATAATAAATAAACTGTAAAGACAACAAAAGTTTTTTTTTATTACTCTTCGTGAGTCCACAATCTGCCCTATTGGCAATAAGTATTTTTTCTGTCTATATTATATATACATGGCATGTAGAAAATCACTTCATTAAGCAATCTTAATTTATTAGTTTTATTCTAAAGCTTATTCTAAAGTCCACATATGTCCAGTAATCAGATCAGGTGGTGTTAAACGTTTTAGTATACGCACTTCACTATTACGTCGCATATTTAGCTGATTAGCGAGTACATTGGGATGCACTGACACTCTTTCGAAGTACCTCAACAAAAGTTGATGGAAGAAGATTAACATTGAAATAACTATCGATTAGGTTTTGTTAGTCATAACATTTATTAATAATTCTTTGCAGACATATAGTTTTTTATTCTGGACACATAAATGGTTTAACTCCTGGTTTAGAATTAGTGTTTTCTTTGAAGTCCAAGGGTGACTACCATGGAGAAATTAACCATAAGTTATTTTTGCACTGGTTTGAAAATCAGCTTCAAAGGAACTTGGGGGATCCATCAGTTATTGTTGTGGATAATGCACCATATCATAGTACACTGGTGGATAAGATGAAAATAAGTGCATTAACAAAGACTGCAATTAAGGAATTGCTTTAAGTAAATAAAATAATTTTTGAGAAACCATGTTAAAGAAAGAACTATTTTAAATTGTTACCTGATAAATATAAATAAAATATTTAATTGCCTTTTATGTATTTTACTTTTTTAGAAATAAGCTTGAGAAAAGATACATGTAGATCAGATTACTGAACGTTATGGCCAGAGTGTATTACGTCTTCCTTTCTATCACTGCATATTTAATCTAATTGGGTTGATATGGGATATTGCAAAGAATTATTACAATAGACATTCAGGTCGAGGAGGATATTCAAACCAGAACTGTTTGGGTTTATGGAAACAGGCATTATCGAAAATAACACCTTCTGTTTGGATAGGCTCAATCAGACACAATGAAGAAGAAATTGACAAAAAGTAGAATCGAGAGCAAGTTTTTGACAGATTGGAAATAAATTTAAATAAATTCACACAGCTTAGTTATTCATTTGATTAGTGTTTATGAAAGTGACAATGATTGAGTAAAACTTTATGCATATTGGTTTATCAATCAATGCTGACAATTACCAAGACAGGGTGATAAAAGAGGAAACAACTAAAGATCAGAATATAATTAAGATAAGTTAACTGTAGGAAATTTTATTATAGAGTGTGAAATCTTTCTGAGCATGTGTGTTATGTTTCAGAATATACATGAATGTTTGGTTAAAATGTGTGAACTCTTTTGCAGATGTGACAAATGCATTAAGGATAATGCAGTGATTAAATGTAGTTTTATCAAGAAAGATGTATACAGTAGTAACAGAGCAAACTAAGAAGATATATAGTAATATCAAAATAACTTTACAAGGAAACATTGCATCGAAGGAAACAAGAAGTAAGCATAAAAGTAAAATATGCTCTCTAATGAAAGTAAAATACATTTCTCAGATATACAATTGTTAATTAGGTGGATTAGACATTCGGGGAATACCACTACACAAAAAAACGCGCCTAAAACTCTACCTATAGCAGTGTAGAAAAAAGTTCATTGCAAATATAATATAACCTAACCTATAAATTATATTGGTTGTATAATTAATTATAGTTTGAAGTTCTTCGATAATATATGCATTATGTATACTATACTGTTAAAATAAATTATAATACGTAACATTTTTGTTTCATTATTTTATTTAGATTAGAATTTTGTTATATATCAAAGTCAAAATGTACTAAAACTCAGAGTTGCTGCAGTGATATTGCGACGCTTTGACAGATTACGTGGATTGACTGGTGTGTTGAATAGATTATATGTATTATCCAATACTCGCCTGGTTTGTCTATTAACGCAAGAACAACAGAACAGTAGTAATACATTAATTTTTAAATTAATATTGTACTAATCTTATCTAATGTAAGATGTAATTAATTAAAAATATATATATTTGAGCAACTTTAAAACATTCCGCCAGTTTCAAACTGGCTCAACAGTCTAATATTACATCAATGTATCTCTAAATATAACCCGATAAGATTAATTAATGATAATTTTGATCTTAATAGCCGGGTAACACGCATTTACAACCGTAAAAACATCATTTAAACGAATACGTCTTCGATATCCTTCAGGAATATCAATTAAAATCAAGTCGCAAGGACGGTCGCAAGAAAATTACCCCAATAAAAACGCCCTCAACCACGTCCCGCAATGGTTTTGAAGTCAGTCACGTCAAACGTCCGAAAAGCAATGATGTGGGTGCATGTGCATCCGCCCCACTGCACCCATTTACCATCCCTCCGTAATTGGGAAATAATTCACCTCCCTTAGGCTGCCGGGGTCTTGTTATTTTATGACGGCGACGCTATCGACGAAGCCCTAAAGGGTAGGAACCACGCTGTGTGATTTATCCCAATAGAATTATTATATTTTCTCTTACATTAAAAGCGGATTATGGTTCTTTATTAGAAAAGGATTTTTTTCGCGTAAGATTTTATATAGAATCTCAATCGAGGCGTTGCAGTTTTCGGTGATTTTTCTCCCAGAAGTTCATTTTTGCATATTTACCACCTCCTACTGTCCTCTGCAATCGGAAATGTATCTTTCCTATAAATAAGAATCAATTGCCTAATGTATGTATGTACTCAAAAGTAAGGACATAATTGACGCTCAATTGTTCAGTTTCTTATACTGTTTTAGTTCTTACATATTACCGATTAAGCGATTCATTAAAAACTTATTTTGTTGGTTTGCTTGTTTTGAGTGAAAAATAGTAAGAAAGTTGTAGGACGTTATATAATACTCGCAATATTTCAAAATACCAGCAATAGAAGTTTGTAGAACTCTTTTTTATCAGAAATAACGATAAAAATTATCCAAAACCCAAAACTAAAAAAACACCGAAGTATATTCAAGAAATGTTTCTTGTGTAACCTTCTCCGAGTCGAGGGTTCTAAAAATAATCTGGGGATTAACAAAATGATCTCCTAATTTACAATCAACCTAATAACGGGAAAAAGTTCATAAAACGAGGACAACAGAACTCAAAAAAATGAATTACGAGGGTCACTATTTATATTTCGGGAATAGTACAAAAAAACCAAATAGTTAAGCTGCGAATATATATTTATCCTTTTTCAAAGTACTCGCCACTATGATCGATACAGTTTTGCATACGCTTAAACCAATTTTCACAGCATTTATTCCATTCCGAATGAGGTATCTTCAAAATATGATTTTTGAACGCTTCAATAGCTTTTTCGAGCGATGAAAATCGTTGACCACGCACGTTATTCTTCACGTATGGGAAAAAAAGAAGTGCCAAATCAGGGCTGTACGGCGGATGACCAATCAATTCGATGTTTTGAATGCTCAAATAGTTTCTTGTTTGAGCTGATGTGTGGGAGTTGGCATTGTCACGATGAAAAACAATCCGAAGTCTCTTGTTTGTTTTCTTTATATCACCAAAGACTTCTGACAAACAAATGGTTGTGTACCAATCAGAATTTACTGTCCTGCGATCCTCTAGAGGCACTGTTGCAATATTACCAGTTTTCCCTAAGAAACAGGCCACCATTTTTTTGAAGTGCTTCGTACGCGAATAACTTTTGTTGGATTTGGTACATCTCGGAACACCCATAGTCGACTGCTGTTTACCTTCGGGCTCATGCGAATATATCCATGATTCGTTAGCTGTCACGATTTTATAAAAGTCTTTCGAAGCACCGCGATTGAATTTCTTAAGCATTACTTTGCATCAATCGACGCAAGCCTTTTTTTGAGCGATTGTCAAATTGTGTGGGATCCAACGCGAACATAACTTTCGCACAGCTAAGTGTTCATGTAAAATCACATATATGCTGGTGGAACTAATGCTTAGGGATGCTTCAATCTTACAATCAGTGACATGACGATCTTGCTTAATCATTTCGCACACAACATCGATCCTTTCTGGACTTCCTTCGATTTTGGACGACCTTCACGAAACTTGTCGGACAACCAACTACGACCACGATTGAATTCACTAAACCAGCGATTTACGTTGTTTTTTGATGGAACTTCATCGCCAAAAGTCAAATTAAGTTGATTGGCGCACTCTGTTTGTGATAGTCCACATCGAAAATCGTGCAAAATCATCGCACGAAAATAAAATGAACAAATAGCGTCCGTGCAACAAAATGTTCTGAGTACGTACATCATCAAAAATGTTAAACTTTACGGTGGAACCGTCAGATGGTCTCACATGATAACAGTGTTGCCAATTTCCGAAATATAAATAGTGACCCTCGTATTGCTTGACATTGACAAAAGCGCGAAAGTACAGTTAACAAGAAGTGAAAATCCCGATCGTTACGTATGCACACAGTGTGCAAGTGAAAAAAAAAAAAGAGAAGAACATCCGTAGCAGGTTTTTCGCCGGATTTTTTTCTCATCTCGGTAGCGTCGAGACGTGTCTTCTCATCGTTCACCTGTCATTAGCGACTGGCCTACACGCCACTGTTCTCGCGAATACCATCCAGTGTCCATAAACGGAGACGCGCTGTTTGTTTTTCATTATTGACGACCGTTAAGTGTATTTGCTCGTTTCGACGTACCTAGATTTCACCGATTTAATGCCGTGTTTGCATAGATTGTCGCCGGCATTTGCATAGTAGGATCCGACCACTTTTAAACGAACAGCTTTTTCAGCTACCGTAAACGCTCGACGTTGCGTTGACGTGCGCTGTCTGCGTTCCTGAGAAACCGAAGATCAAGCTGGTTAGGTCGCTTTACTTTAACCTTTACTTAACGTTTAATCGACTTCGAAAAAAAGGAGAAGGTTCTATGTTCAACAGTATATATATTTTTCTATGTGTGTTCACCGATTTCTCAATCAATTGTAGACCGATTTCCAAAATTCTTCCATCCAAAAGAGTGCACTTCCGCGGCGGAACCCAGTCAGGATCTGATGGCGGAATCTGGTTAAATCGAGGGAAACCCTCAAATTTCAGAGGCACATACAATATTTTCACATATTTTTTTATCTAAAATAATCAGATATTTGTGTATAATGTTATTGCTAAACTGAAGTGACGAAAGACACAACTCCTCAGCGGTTAGGAGTTAGAGGATATTTCTTTAAATATTATGGGGATCTGCAGACAACTAATTCTATACCTTGAAGTTATTTAGGTAAGCTGATGATGAAAGCAGGGACCAGACCGCTGGGGTTTTCAACGATTTCTGAGGAGATTTTAGTAAGGGTTTGCTTTCCAAAGTCGTTCAATGCAAAATTCGTTCAATTTGCGTTTTAAGCACTAACTATATCATATGAGAAGCCGTAGAAATATTGCAGGCAACTGCCTCTGTAGTGTAATGATTAGATCGTTCAGCTAAAACGCGAAGGTCGCGGGTTCGATTCCCGGGAACTTCGAAGCTACTTTTTGTTGCTCTAGTTTATTTAGAACATTTGCAAATCACCTAGGATATGTAGCGGCCCCCGGGCCTGAAGCATTCCTTATTTTCATCCTTTTGGGTAGGTATTTTTTATTATTAATAAATTAATACATTTTTACTAGTCGTTTCCGTCTAACCTACAATTTCTCTTTATGCTAACTTAAATCTAGGTATATAACTAGGAGGACCCATCGGCCCTAACTCAGTTTCTGGTGAAATAATGTTTGTACATGTTACTGCTGTAATTTTATTATATGCATCTCACTACAGAACACTATACAAGATCAGATGGTTTGATTCTTTTGAATCTGTGTTCTGTTCTGGTGGTATCCAAAAGTTGCAATATTTCAATATTAGTATGAGAATGGAGTCTTTTCTCATGCCCCCTTGCAATTCTCTTGATTTCTTGACTGACTGTGGGTATCTGAAGGTCTCGATATAAGTAATCAGTCCTATAGTATTTGGGTGCACCCACAATACCTCTCAGGACTTTGTTCTGAAAAATTTGTATTTTATTTATGTTACTCTTCGCAGAACATCTCCATAATTGAACTCCGTATGTCCATATAGGTTTCAATATTTGCTTATATAATAGCAATTTATTATGTACCGATAATTGTGATTTTCTTTCAATTAGCCAGTACATTTTCCTCTATTTCAATTCCAGTTCTTTTCTTTTCTTCTTTACATGTTCCTTCCAGCGAAATTTTGCATCGAGATTCATTCCGAGATATTTAGCGTTGTTGCTATATGGAATGCTAGTGTTAGTTAATGTTAATGGTGCTTGTATGGTCTGTTTATAGGTGAACTGCACATGTACAGATTTACTTTCATTAATTCTTATTTTCCAAGCTTGTGTCCAATTATTTATCACTTGCCTGTTGTAATTTTCGTGAGGCTTCTTCACTATTCCGACAGTTATAATCACAGTATCATCATATTGTATATATATGTATATATATATATATATATATATAGACATATATATATATATATATATATATATATATATATATATATATATATATATATATATATATAGTAAAATATAAAATACGTGTAGTAGATAGGTTAAATAAGGTTTTTATTTATTTTAATTTAGTTATTACAACGACTATTTTGTATATATTTTATTTTAAAACGTTATGATTTTGTGTTAAAAATCTAAGTTTGATTCTTCCCGATCCTCTTTTGTTTTAGGTTTTTTGTGTTTTATTATGTACAGTCTCTGCATTTATTAATTGATATAAGGACTTGCCCGTCTAAGCTACCTACAGATGAGGAAAATAAAATTACCAGTTTCCTAAATTATCCATTTCAAATGGACACGCCACATACGCGAAACTGCGAGAGATTGCTGCGAGATAAGTTAAGTGAACAATAACGAGACACATATGCTATTCCAGGTTGCTTGATTTGGTTTTTTATTTAACTGGAATATATTTACTTGTAGCACATATTACATAAAAATAATAGGCCAAAAATGTCTTCCTCCATATAAGCTTAACCGCGCCAACTTCAGGCTTCCAGGTGCTCCAGTTTTCTTCAAAAAGAGAGACAAAATTTTCGCTAAGACGCTTAATATCTAAATAATGTGATTAAATGACATTGTCATTTTAGGACAGATTTTTTAAAATTGCCATGGCAGTCAACGCGTTAAGAAGCAATCGCATAACTGAATAAGAAATTGTTATTTTTATTTAAGTTTTATATAAACCGTGATTACTTAATTCAATAATTACGGATTGGAAGACGTTCGAAAACCGCTGACGAGTATGTTTACCAAAAAACATCTTCGTGTAGTGCGTCGCAATACTCGGTGGCGTCCATAGGCTTATGTCAACAGTTTAAACAACTCTTGATTAGAACGATGTCGAGGCCCGTGAGTGTTTATAGACATTAATTACTTCTTGCGAGGAAAGTTGACCACTCGCCTTTGTCCATCTCGCCTACCTATTTACGACGATATGTGACAGGGTTTCCACGTGGCGGCATTACGTGCGCTTTTGATTTTTTTAAGAGAGCACCAAGAACGCTTCACTCCTCCAATTGGACGTCTTGCGCTTCTTCCTTTACGTGCGTGTCTATTTAGGCTTCATCCGGTTTTTTATATCTTCGTTCGAGTGGGCTTATTCGCTTGAATTGAATACATGAACACAGACGAACTGATATATTGTTCTTTAGAGTTACAGTATTGTTCATATATAAATATATTTAATATTAGATTGATACAGGAATATTATATTTCGGGAATTAAAATCAACTTCTACATTCACCCAAAATGGAATTCCCCAATCTAATTGTAATGTACTATAATTTTTCCTCAATTTTAATAAAACCATTCGAGTTCACAGATACGCTAAAAGCCAGACGGAACTAACTGCAAGTGGTCTCAAGATAATAGGTCAATTGAAAAGTCCCCGGACTGACACATAGATGGCGCTACTAGAATTAAATCCATATGTCGTTTAGTTAGCAATAAGCCTCAAAGACGCGTGTATAAATTTGACAGCTGTCGGATCACTAGTTTGTGAATTATAGCATTTTGAGTGAAACAATTTTTGTTATTGGAAAAAAACTGGATACAAAGGAAATTCGTGTGTTGATAAAATATTGCTTTTTGAAGGGAAAAAATACAGTTGAAGCAAAAACTTGGTTTGATGCCGAGTTTCCCGGTACTGCCCCAGGGAATGCAACCATCAAGAATTAGTATGCTAAGTTTAGACGTGGTGAAATGAGCATCGAGAACGGTGAACGCCGTGGACGCCCAAAAGAGTTTGTTACCAACGAAAACATTTTAAAAATCCACAAAATGATTTGAATGATCGTAAACTGAAACTGAATGAAATAGTAGACCTAAAGCTATCAGCTGAACGTGTACATCATATCATTCACGAATATTTGGGTATGAGAAAGCTCTGTGCAAAGTGGATGCTCACTTATGACCAAAAACATCGACGAGTTGATGATTCGGAGCAGTGTTGGAAGATGATCAAGCGTAATAAACCCGAGTTTTTGCTTCGATATGTGAAAATGGATGAAATATAGCTCCATAATTGTACTCCGAAGTCCAATCGACATTCATCCGAGTGGACTGCATATAACAAACCGCCTCCAAAGCATGGAAAAACGTAACAGTCGGCAGGCAAGGTTAAGGCGTCTGTTTATTGGGATGCGCATGGTATAATTTTCATTGACTACATTGAAAAGGAAGGACCATCAACAGCGACTATTACATAGCGTTATTTGACCATTTAAAGGACGAAATCGCCGAAAAACGGCCGCATTAAAAAAAAGAAAGTGCTGCTTCACCAAGACAATGCACCGTGTCACAAGTCAGTGAAAACGATGGCAAAAATCCATGAATTGGGCTTCGAATTGCTTCCTCATCCACCGTATTATACAGATCTGATCCCCATCGACTATTTTCTGATCTCAGATCTCGAAGGAATACTCGCTGGGAAGAAATTTTCGTCGAATGAAGAGGTGATCGCTGAAACTGAGGCCTCTTTTGAAGCTAAAGGCAAATCGTACTACAAAAATGGCATCGAAAAGTTGGAGGGTCTCTATAATCAGTGTATCACCCTCGAACTGAAAATTATGTTGAATAAGAAAACTAATTTTAGCAAAAAAATGTGTTTTACTATGGTAGGCCGGGGACTTTCCAATTGACCTGTTACAAAGAGAAATTGTAAATAGTCTCAAAGATAGATGGGAGTTTTGATATTTGAACTTCCTTTATTATATATATATATATATATATATATATATATATATATATATATATATATATATATATATATATATATATATATGTATATATATATATATATATATATATATATATATATATATATAAGTATATATATATATATATATATATATATATATATATATATGTATATATATATATATATATATATATATATATATATATATATGTATATATATATATATATATATATATGTATATATATATATATATATATATATAATAGTAAATAAAATATAGAATATATTAAATTAATATAATTATTTTTGTTTATCTTTAATGGAAAAATCGTTGCAAAACAATAAACTTACATTATATATTGTATTTAAAACAACATGTACAATTAACGAAAATTGCCTGTGAAATATTCCACGTAATTAAACATTAACAAAAAACAAAAACTACTTTACCAACATTTACATTAATAAGTGGTTTATTATTGTCACTTCACAACAATTGTTGCGCGTTAATGCACAATTAGAGTGCGTTAAACTAAATTTCAAAAACGAAACGTTCCAATATAACGAGAAGTGTCCCATCAGTAAGTTAAAAGCGTTTGAAATTATACGATACTCAATTACAATTAAATAATTCATTTGTGCTAATAGATGTAATAAAAAAGCTATGTAATTTCGAATTTTCATTTAGATAATTGTTCAATGAATCATTATTATTTTATATTATCTTCCTTTTCGGGTAAGATATTTTTATCACATCTTAACTCCCTTCTCTTTCTTTAATAATTTATTCGTTTATTAAAAGTTATATTTAATATCCATTTGATAAATTTTGATAAATCACAGATAATGTGCAAAGAAAAGAGAGATAATACACTTCTTTTTCCTCGTATTCTTATTAATCATTTTCTAAAACAATAGGTTATAGAGACGTAAGTTCGGTGTTTAAATTTCAGATCTCCAATCATAAACTCTATAAAATGTTACCGAAGCAATGTACAGAAGTCCTACATCTCAGCCAAGATGTATGGATTTCAGGATAAGAAGAATCTTAATTCAACAGTGAAAGAAACTAATGCAGGTGTATCACAAGGCACTATTTTGGGTCTTTTTGTATACATACGCTATACATGCGACCACAATAGAAAATTTATGGTGGTTATATTTCCTGATGAGACTGATACTTGCTGTTGGAGACAATAGCGAAGAAGTAACCAGAAAACTGCAACATGCAATTAAATTTACCTATAACAACGTTAAGGTTAAGTTAAACATATATACAAACAAATATGAGCAATACTACGATCATATATATATTATTTTATTCAATCCTCCTTTTTTTTCTTATATTTTTTTTTACCAACTAGCTGTTAATATATTAGCCAAAGCATTTTTTACCACATTTTGACTTCTTTCTCCCCATTTTAGGATTTTCTCTGGAGGAAAATATGTATTTTAACAGTGGAAAACTTATCTAAATGCAAGTTTCAACAATAATATAATTTTATACTAATTTTACATAATTGTTAATAAGATGATACACATATTTTGTATTATATTAAATGTTCTTGTATACTTATTTTATGCAGTGTTATTAGATTAATAACAACAATATCTATCACTAACGAAGAACTGCATCATGACCTGAAAATCAAATGGATGAAACACGAAAGAAGATTACTAAATCATACTAACGGGGAAGCAATACAACTGCTGGACAGCGCGCAGGATGACAGGAGATTGAAGCGAACCAAACCATAAGAACTTATATAAAGTGTATATATTTAGTGTAAACTATAGCTATAAGTTATTATGATTTTATAATTGAGGAATACATATTGATGTATTTTCTCTCACTACATAATAAAAGTAGTAATAAATTAATTGAAAATTAATATTGTACTAATAAAGATATTATAAAAAAAATATTTTAACAAAATCAGTTAACAGTGCGAGAAAATATACCAACTGTTTCGTATTTTTCTTATTTATATATTACTGTGTTTACAGGGACACCATAGCGAAAGTATCCATAACGAATGAGCTCATTCTTTTCACAAATATATGTTTCATTATACGTCTCTACAATGCCGTGAAATGTCTTTAAGTTCGTAGAGTAATTAAAATTATGTATATATGTAAATACTTATATTACGCTATTAGCAAAATTTAAAAATATTGGCAATTGACAGTGAGAAAAATGTAGCAAAATTTGAACTCCTATATGTTTACGGATTATTTACTGAACGTAAAAAAACGTTAGTAATCTGTATTTTGTTGATAACTTTTAAATAACGCGTTAAATATCTCGCTTAAATTTTATGCTAAAAATTACCTTTTATTAGCTATATTTACAACTAATTGACTACCAACGGTTAATTTACATTACTGTCTAAAGAATAGATTGCAGTGTTTTCAACCCTCGATAATTATATACAAATTATAATTGTTTATTACCATAATACATTATGTATATGTATGTATTATATTATTAATATATTATTTATATTTCATATTCATAACAGTTCATTATATAATTTCGATAACACAAACAATTATCTTTATAGTTCGTATTATACGTGAACTTATAAGGCATAATTGACTAACTATACTATAATGTTTTATTACTAAATATATTATATAAATATTGTTGAATAAATTCTAATTAATTTTGCTATATCTCTATTAAATTGTTTTCGTTTACCCCAAATAAATTTGTCGATTTTTGACAAGTAAGTCTTTCAACACATTTTAATCATATTTTTGAAGTCAAAAAGTAAGTACCTAGAGTGACTGGGTTTGCTTCTGGAAATGGTGAAAATTGAAATGTCATATCTGACTATTTTTAATGAAATATACACATATAATATAAAACCTATTAAATGAAAAATGTTTTATAAATAAGGTCAGTGGTAAGAATTATCAATCATATAACAGAATTAAAATAATAATTCTAAATGGAATTAATATAAAATAGATGTTGATATAATATAAAATTGATGTTAGATAGATATTGTAGATGTTGGCTTGGTATAGTTATGACATGGGAATCATCTTATATTGCTATTATATTTCAAAATTAGTACCTATGCTACATCAAAATCTGATAAGCGTACACAAAACGTACACACATGGTTTTTTCGACTGTTTTTACGGGTCATGAACCAAATGAAAATCGAATTGTGATATAAAAAAGGTAAAATACGAGCATACACAACCCCCGGACCAAATGTAAACGTCGGGGCTGATTTCTCTCGGTTCGATCGAACGGTTCTCGAGAGGGTATTGTGCCGTAAAAACCAGCTGTTGAAGTGGACCAGCATCGATGGGGAAAAAAGAAAAATGGCGGCGGCGGCAGCGACCGCAATTTTTATGCAATTATTTTTTCTTTCGACGGTATCGACCACGCCAACGTTTTATTTCAAAGAACACACAAGAGAAAATAAAACGAACACTGTCGTTTCTTAAAGGCAACTCAAAATAAGAGATTGTTAACATAATAACACGTCAATTTAAACTAGTTATCGCCTTGTGGCCGACCACAACTTATTAAGTCATTAATTCTTTTTTTTATTATTATTTAATTAATACATTGTTACTAGTCGTTTCCGTCAAACCTACAATTTGTCTTTATGCTAACTTAAATCTAGGTATATAACTAGGACGACCCATCGGCCCTAACTCAGTCTCTGGTGAAATAATGTTTATACACGTCACTGCTGAATTTTTTAATATATGCACCTCACTACACAACACTACACAAGATCAAATGGTTTGATTCTTTTGAGTCTGTATCCTGTCCTGGTGGCATCCAAAAGTTGCAATACTTCAATATTCGTATGAGAATGGCGTCTTTCCTCGTGCACCCTTGCAATTCTCTTGATTTCTTGACTGACTGTGTATATCTGGTCTCGGTCTCGATGTAGGTAATCAGTCCTATAGTATTTGGGTGCACCCACAATACCTTTCAGGACTTTGTTCTGATAAATTTGTATTTTATTAATGCTACTCTTTGCAGAACATCCCCATAATTGAACTCCGTATGTCCATATAGGTTTCAATATTTGCTTATATAATAGCAATTTATTATGTACTGATAATTGTGATTTTCTTCCAATTAGCCAGTACATTTTCCTATATTTCAATTCCAATTCTTTTCTTTTCTTCTTTATATGTTCCTACCAGCAAAGTTTTGCATCGGGATTCATTCCAAGATATTTAGCATTGTTGCTATATGGAATGATAGTGTTATTTAATGTTATTGGTGCTTGTACGGTCTGTTTATAGGTGAACTGCACATGTACAGATTTACTTTCATTAATTCTTATTTTCCAAGCTTGTGTCCAATTATTTATATTGTCACTTGTGTGTTGTAATTTTCGTGAGGCTTCTTCACTATTGTCTCCGACTGCTATAATCGCAGTATCATCAGCAAATGTAGGCATCGTGATATTTTACATTTGTGGTATATCACAAGTGTAAAGTAGATAAAGCATTGGTCCCAGTACACTTCCTTGTGGTACACCTGCTTTAACTTCTTTTATTGTAGAGTAACTTCTTCTTGCTTGACTCCAAACATTCTGGTTGTAATGTATGATTTTAATAGTTCGGTGTGTTCTTTTGGTGGCATTTTCTGTAGTTTATGAACAAGGCCTTCATGTCAAACCTTATCGAAGGCTTGTGCTACATCTAAGAATGTTCTTAGCTACTTTTTGACTTTCGTAGGCTTTTTCAATAACATCTGTTATTCTGTGGACCTGATCAATTGTTGAGTGTTTGTTAATAAACCCAAACTGGTGTGTTGGTATGAGGTTTTTCTCTCTATGATCGGTTTTATTCTTTTCAACAGGAGTTTTTCAAAAACCTTAGATATTACTGGCAGCAGTGATGTAAGTCTATAGGATTTTATTTCGTTTGGTGACTTCCCAGGTTTTGGGATTATTATAATTTCCACCATCTTTCAAATGTCTGGGACACGTTTTAATCTAAATGCTGTATTGATCAAGTTGGTGAGTTTTATAATTCCCTTTCTTGGTAGTTTTGCAGTAATTATCCTGTTATTAAATCGTAGCCTGGTGATTTCTTGGGGTTAATGTCAGTTTTAATAACTTTGGTTAACTCTTTCGGCGTGACTAATTCAGTCATCGAATTTTCAGCTTCCATGTCCGGCAAATTATGTTCAATATTAGTTTCGTTTGGTTTGAGTTAATTATTATGACATGTTATGACATGTCATAACAGAGTAAAGGATTCTTTACCTATATTTTTAAATAAAATTGCATAATTTTTTGGCTATTTATACCAGTCTTCAATCTTGCCATTACAGATAATTCATCTTTGGTTTGCCTTCTGTGGCTTTCGTTTATCTACTGCTTTCTAATTCGTCTTATGTCCCACGTGAAAACTAACGACTCACCAACAAATTTGGAATTAAAATTCTATGAAGCTATTTTATAATTGTTAATATTCTTTTCAACATTAGTTTTAACCCATGATGCACAAATTAAGTATTATCTGCAATACTAGATTGGTGTTTTGTAAAGAGATGCATTTACTAAAGAAATAAATTAAAATTATGTGAATTATGTTGAATAAAAAAGACTAATTTTACCATAAAATCATGTTTTACTATGGTAGGCCGGGGACTTTTCAATAGACATGTTATTCTTCTATCGAATAAAAGTAAAAGGTTAAACAAAGCTTTTTTCGTCAAGTTACGACTCGAAAGAATGAGCCATTTTTTACTATATTTTAATATTTCTGAATTTTTTAAAATAGTACAAACTCAAATATTGTATAGAGAAGGCACACACCAAATTTTAAGTCAATCGGTTCGGTAGAACTTGAGATATCGTGCCAACCGTTTAGAAAAAATTAGTTCGTTTTTATCTCCGAAATTAATTGAAATTTTGAAAAGTTCTCTTAAGGGTATGTTCTTAAAGAGTTAAGCTTTCGAAAGTTTCGATTTAGTTTCCAACCAGTTTAAGTATCACTAAACCATATCTTCGAAAATAATTTAAATTTTGTCCTCTTGTCCCTTGAAAAAGCCCTATTGAAGGTACATTCCTGAAGGCTTAATTCTTGATTGGTCGATTTGATTTTATCAAGTTTCTAGACTAGCATATCCCCTTAATATCATCACTATCAAGTAGTTCGGTAATTCTTAAACAAAACAAACAGTAAATTGAAGGAAAATAACTGCCCGTCCTGTCAAGCAATTTAATTTTTCGTAAAACCCTTTCCTGACCTATAGCTCGGGGTGTCGACCACTCGACCACCCCACCAGCAATAACGGCTGGGGTCGATTGTAATGCAATCATGTAGTTACTTCCCGAGACAGCGGGGGTGCTTTGTGCTGTCTAATAAGGGGGTTGGTTTGGTGTGGCAGTTTATATTGGTAATGATTTTCATTCGGTCCTAATACGTGCGATGATCGATCTGCCTATAAGATTGTCGGCTCGAACTGTTAATATTGAAAGAAAAAATTAAATATTTACGAACGTTTATTTAAATAATATAATCTAATATAGGGTGAGCCATTTTAAAGTTCATTTTTACTTTTTTGGAATGTTATATTCGATTCAAAGATGTTGTTTCAAAGGATCATGCTATGTCGAATGACTAACTCCATAATGTAGGTGTAGTGGGAAATAATTCATGGAAAATTTGTTTCTAAAAAGAGTAACTACATCAATAAGATGAGAAAAGATCTATACTACGTTTAAAAATCCCTTGAAATGGTGTGAATGTTATTCGACGAAATCTTGTTTCATCGATCGAAATGTATATTAATACTACGTTATAGTTATATGTATTTTATCATTTTTGCAACTTAAAAAAGCCTTTATTAATAAACATGTATACAAAATATATTAATCAAAATGTTTTCAAATTCTTTCACTCATGTTTTTGATTTCCTTCTTTTTCTCATCTTTCTTCCTATTCGGGCTGCAGTATATCTATATATTTAGTATTTTTATATATTTGGTATATGTTTCAAGTATCATCTTCACTAAATATTAAGGCTATTTAGGCTTAAAATGTTTGTCTAATATGCGCTACAAATAAGTAAATTGCAATAAAATGAAATACGTCCAAATCAAGCAACCAGAAATGGCCGCTTTATCAGAAGGTATGTTCAGTTTTAAATAAAAAAGCCATATGATAAAAGTTTATCCTAAAAATATAGATTAACCAAATAATAACAAAATAAATCGGGAATAACAGGAATTGTCCGTCCTCTTTGTTTACAGTATATTTAGATTTTCGACAGAAACATGAAATCAGAATGGCTAAAAAAATTATTCGTGATTAAGAACTGATAGTATATGTTTATGGAGACATGGAGGTTGGTCTAGAGGTAATTCTAAAGGTTATTAAAATGTTTTTGAAAATTTAAATTTTTAATTTACCTGATTCATTTCATAAAAAAGCTGTAACCAAACACATTAATTTGTGCATCAAGATTTAAAATAAACGTTCTAAAGAATATTAGCAATTATAAAGAAATTTGTAAAATTTGTATCCCTCATTTCTTGGTGAGTTTGTAGTTCTCCTGTGAGACACAAAATAGAAAGCAGTAGATTAAATAAAGCTATAAAAGACACATTAAAGATCATCTATCTGTAACGGTGAGAGAATATTACATAAAATGCTTGAAAGAAATAAATTTACTAACAGGAAAAAATATGACAGATACTGTTTTAAAGATTGAGTGACGGAATAAATAAGTAAAGAACGATGCAATTTTATTTAAAAATGTTGACAAGAAATTACTGCTTAATTAAATAAGCCTGTTAAGAAGCCTGTAGGAGAATTAATACTAATTGTTTTCCAGATATGGTAAATGCATTAAAGAGAATCAGGAATCAGAGTCTATCAGGAAAAATGTATATAGGTTGTAACAGGAGAAATACATTGATATCAAAATGACTTTACAAGGAAACACTCCACCGAAGGAAACAAGAACTAAACGTAAAAGGAAAATATGTTCTCTAATAAAAGTAAAATGCATTACTTCTATATACAATTCCTCATTGGATGGATTAAACCTCTATAGAATATCATTACATAAAAAATGCGCCTAAAACTCTATGATGGTGATGAACTAGGTGATGTGGAAAGTAGTTCAGGTAATTATAATATTTATCGATAATATAATCGATAATATATGCATTAGATAAGTATATCTATGCAAACAACGTTAAATATCTGGGAATGCATTTCGATCGACGTTTGACATGGAAAAAACAAGTAGTTATAAAACGGGAGAAGCTTGGGCTTAAACTAAAGCAAATGTATTGCCTGATAGGGCGTAAAGCTAAGTTATCATTAGATAATAAGATTTTGCTGTATAAGTCGTATTGACTTAAGTATTTAAGCCCATTTGGGCCTATGGTATTCAACTGCGGAGTACTACTAGCAAATCTAAGACAGATATCCTCCAGAGATTCCAGAATAAAGTGTTGCAAGTCATCTTCGATGCCCCATATTACATGTCTAACAAACTGATTCAGCGTTATACCCCCATAGAACCCATAACGAGTGTGATTCGGAGTGTTAGTGCGAAGTACTCTGAAAGACAATTAGTGCATCCCAATGCACTCGCCAAACAGTTAAATGTGCGCGATTACAGTATAGTGCGCAAGCTCAAACGCAAACAACCATATGAACTGATTAATAGACACATAGAGTGAGATTTAATAATCTATAAAATAAGCTAGAATAGTTTTTAAAATAAGTTAGGATAGACTTTAAAATAAGTTAGAATAGTATCTAGAATAAGATTTAGATTATAAGTTGTACAGCAGATCCCTTACTGAAGTGATATACTACATTATATTATATAACTGAAATCATATAATAATACTTACAGCCCACGGGCAGATTGTTAACGTTCCAGGACATTAATAAAAAAAAATATACTATAATGTTAAAATAAATTATATATATATTTATAACGAAATTAATTAAAATTAAATTATATTATTTATTTTTGTTTTATTATTTTATTTACTGTTTTTACTGTATTTTAATTTTATTTAGTGTTTCGTTAGGCTAGAGTCAAAATAACGCAACGCTAAGCCATTTGCATTTAATAAACGAATTACTATTAACGAATAAACGAATTAATGCTCATAACTGAAAAATAATTCTACTGATGACAATGTTTATATTGCAAACAATATTAAAACCTAAAAAGTTATTTCAGGCCAAGCTCCCTGTTTAAGCCGGTATGAAATTGACGTCATAACATCATAATATCGCAAACAAAAGGGTGGGCAATTACCATAATCCCCGTTTGATGAGGATTTCGATCGTCGGCCCCAAGGTAAATCCCGACGATAATCCCGGTTCTAATAATTCGGACAATAACGACGACGTGTGACCCATAAGCCCCAACAACAATATTTCGCTAGGCGCACTCCGTCGAGATTTATGAGAAAAAATCGCTGGGAACGTTTTGATAACATGTTTATATTCATAAAATATAATCTATTCAAAATTTTTTTATATATGCGTCATGGAAATTTGCTATGTCAAAATATCGCAATGTTACCGCATCAACTCTGAGTTTTAGTTCAGTTTGGCTTAGACATACAAGAAAATTCTAAATGTAAGAATTAAAACGCCTTAACACTATTGCTTTAAAGACTTTTGCATACGTCTGACAACCTGCCGTCGTCCGTACCCAAAATTATTTAAAATATTAGTTATATAGCTGAATATTAGTGTGGGAATTATGAATAACATCACTTAAAAAATGAAGAACAATACGTTAAATTCAACCAAGAAAACCCGTCTACATACGAAGTGAGTGACGGATCTTGACCATCTTGATATTGGCTCTATTCGAGATCAAATATAAGAAATGTATAAGAACAGTAAGTACACAAACTATTTTATCGATATAAACGTAATTTAATAAAATTATTTTAGAGAAAATTGTCTGGAAAGTATACATAAAAGAGTTAGGGACATGCAGTTTTTTGAGAGATGTAAGACATCTTTTCATACACTCTTACAAGATAAATTATTTGAATTTGTGTATCTTAATGAAACTTGGATATTTCAAAATGGTTCATTGGGGCACTCTTGGTAAGACAGTAACAAAAAAAGTGTAAAAACAGCAAAAATTGTTGGAAAAAGGTAAAAGTTACAATAGCATTCGATTAGGTTTTGGCCATTATATTTATTAACAATTAATTGCATATATATTTTTTGTTTTGTAGTTTTGTCCCTGAAGCGGAATTAGTGTTTTCCTACAAATCCAAGGGCGACTACCATAACATTTTTTTGTAAAACAGACTACAAAAATATTAAAACTATCCTACAACTAACGAAAAAGCATGCAAAATCGATGATCCGATAAAATATACGAGGGTTATACGTAAAATATGTTTAATTATTAAATAGTTTATAATGTCAGTGGTTTAAAAGTATCATTATGAAAGTACAAAGGTATGTTCAGCTATATTCTTAGATGCAGGACAAGCCTTCAATAATGTTGGCATGACGGCATTGTTCATAAATTACAGAAAATGTTACCAAAACAACACCCAACTCTCAATCTCTTAAATTACAGCTAGAATGTTTAGAATTAAATAAGAGGAAGTCTATAATTCAACAAAAGAAGCTGAAGCAGGTGTATCACAAGGAAGTGTATTGAGACCAATTCTTTACCTACTCTACATATATCATATACTACAAATGGAAGATGTCACGATGGCTATATTTACTGATGACACAGCGAATCATGCTGTCGGAGACAATGCCGAAGAAGTCACACGAAAATTACAACAAGCAAGTGACAATATAATAATTGAATCCAATCCTGGAAAATTTAAATTGCTATTGTACAAACTCATTACTAGATTTACTTATTTATTTCCAGATGTCTCAAATTATAAAATATTAATTATTTTATCTGCTTTTAAAAAAAGTGAATTTACTTTATACAGAATGATGAACTTTTATTTACTTCCAATTATTTGCTGCTTATTTTTAAATACGTCTTTTACTAGTAACTAATTAAATTGCAATGGATTACTTAGACAATTTTTGAGGTTTATTATACTAATACTAGTATTTTTTATGATTTGTATAGTTCTTGTTTTAAATTATCAATATTCATGACACTAGGACTATAGAACAAGTATATCAAATATTGTCGTATATCCATAAAAATATAAATAAAATCAATCATAAAGAAAAGGTTTTAGTGAACGGTAATTTCATTAAACAAAACTTTTGTTAAGTCTGATAAAAAATATTTTTTACTGGTTTAGGATGCTAAATAAATACGTTGTGATCCAGTATCTGGAACAAGCACTGACAGAAAAGATATTAAAATCAATAATATTTATCATTATTGCAGTGTTACAAAAGCAGCAGAGGTTATTACTTAAAAATTTGGTTGCATTATTGCATATATCTGAAGGTTTTTATTAAAATATGATATATAGGGCTATAGGTTAAACTATGAAAGTTTCTCCTTCATCCACATTTTCAGCTACTGAAATATTATCTTACAGACAGGTAGTTTTCTATGAAACAAGATGATGAGCAGTGGGTGGAGTGTTATCTACTAGAAGTAGCAGACCAAGTCTACTGCCCTTCATTACTCCTGGACGTTTCACAAGATTTTGACCGGATACATGCAAGTACAACAGAATAGTAGTAATAAATTAATTTATGAATTAAGATTATACTAAGCATCTAATGAAAGATGAAATAAATTTTTAAAAAATCATCAACGACTACTAGTAGTATATCAATAAATTCTAAAGAATTAGAAATACTGATTGTCAACTGCGCATATTGCTGACATAAGATAACAACTAAGAGTCATAAAAAATTGTTTTTAGAATTAGTTAACAGGGTGTATTTTCGTATATTGCTTATAGAAAACGTATTAATAATCATAACACAATAAATAAAATAGAATAAATACCTGAGTGGGTGTGAGATGAATCAAGGAGGCCAGATGTTCCCTTTCCGGAGCGGACAGGTATTTTTGTTGTTTGAATCGTCTCTCCAGCTCGTAGACCTGGAAAAACGGATCCGTTAAAACGACGAGAACCGATTGGTGGCGAGAATGTCAACCGACGCATTCCCGGCGGACCGTTGCCAGATGAAACCCGGTACGTTTGACACATTCCGTCGGCAAAGCGTCAACTTTACCTTCGCGAGCCTGACCATCGTTCGACGTGTCCGACGGTCACCAGGCAACGGTTCTCGCGAGGGGGGCGGGGAGAGGGCGACTCGCCCGCGACCCGTGCGGTTTTTACGGTACGGCGGTGGGCGGCGCCGCGGCTTACCTGAGCTTGCGTGAACAGGACACGCCTCTTTCGTCGTTGCGCCAACGGGAATTGCATCGGCTTGACGTCGGGCACACCGGCGCATGCGTTCAGGCCGGGCATTCCGGCCGCGTTCAGGCCGTGGCCCATGTTGGCGGCCGAGGCCGAAGTACCCATTAACCTGGAAACTGAAACAAGGAAAAAAAAGTATGTTACCGAAGGACGATTACGTGGCAAACAATGGAAAAAAGATCATGATTTTGAAAAACTACTTTATGACAGTTGTACATGTTTACTTTAAACGGAATCAAATTATTTCTGCATTTAACATTAATTTGAAAGAAAACGTAATGTTGAAACGCTCCAAAATACGCGTGACGTACTTGATTTGTTCGTAGTGGATGATTTATATTGGTACAGATACATTATCTATAGTCAATTCAAAATAGTAATGACACACGTGACCAATATATGTCTGCCAAAAGTTGTAAATTTTTTTATATTTTATATATTTTATATTTTATAACCGACAGCTTTTTTATAGCCAGACAATATTTTCTTTCCTATTTTATTCTATTTAAAAAGAGCTAGAATGCTGTTGTTGCAATAATGCAAAAGTTGTCCGTTTGTCAAACGTCTGTAAAATTTTTCAAAATATTATAATTGCGGTTTATAAACCGACAAAAGTTGTTTTAGCGCTTTGTTTTAATGAATTTCAAATCTCAGTGATTCTTATTGGAAATACTTTTCTGGGCGTTGCAGCTGCACTGAATATTAGTACGGACACGGTCACTAAAATATATCAAAAAACAAAATAGCCTTAAATTCACCAAAAAGAAACCGTGTTTATGCGAAACTGTTGACGAATCAAGATCAGCTTGATGTTAGCGTATTAGAGATCAAATATAAGAAATGTACAAAAAAATTGTTAGTTTTTAAAGTATCCATAAAAAGTCAAAAGATATTCAGCTATTTGAGGGATGTGGAACATCCCTTCATACACTGTTGGGTAATATAGGCTTTAAGTAGTGTATCAATAATGCTATGAAACCCACGAAAGGGTTTAATGGAACTTCCAGACATTGCCTTTAAAAGAATACAATTTTTAAAAACATACAACAAAATCAAGGAAGAATTATTATATTAATTTATATATGTAAATGAGACATGAATATTTCTGAATGGTATATTGGGTCGCTCATAGTAAGATTATAATAACTATAGTGTAAAGACAACAAAAGTTGTTGGAAAAAGGTAACCGTTGGAATCACTATCGATTAGGTTTGGTTAGTCATAACATTTATTAATAATTCATTGCAGACATATAGTTCTTCATTCTGGAAAAAGAAATGGTTTAACTCCTGATTTAGAATTAGTGTTTTCTTCGAAGTCCAAGGGCGACTACCATGGAGAAATGAACCATAACTTATTTTTGCACTGGTTTGAAAATCAGCTTTTAAAGAACTTGGAGGAACCATCAGTTATTGTAATGGACCATGCATCATATAATAGTATACTGGTGGAGAATATCCCAACAAGTGCATCAACAAAGGCTGTTAAGGAATGGCTTAAAGTACATAAAATAAGTTTCGAAGAAACCATGTTAAAGAATGAACTATTTCAAATTCTTACTCGGTAAATATATATGAAATATTTAATTGCATTTTATGTAATGTACTTTGATAGAAATAGGCCTAAGAAAAGATACATAGTAGATCAGATTACTGAACTTTATGGCCCTAGATTATTATATCTTCATCCCTATCACTGCATATTTAATCCAATTGAGTTCATATGGGGTATTGCAAAGAATTATTGCATTAGACATTCAGGACGAGAAGGATATTCAAACCATAACTGTCTAGATTTATCGAAAGAGGCATTGTCAACAATAACACCTTCAGTTTGTGTGAGCTGTGAGCTCCATCAGACACATTGAAGAAAAAATTGACAAATTGTAGAATCTTGAGCAAGTTTGTGAAAGTGAAAGTTCAATCATAAAACTTAATGAATGTTGGTGATGATGATTCAATGCTGACAATTACCAAGACAGGGTGATTAGAGAAGCAACAACTAAAGGTCAGTATACAATTAATATACTTTAATTGTAGGAAATTGTATTGTACAGTGTGAAAGCTTTATGAGCATGTGTGTTATTGTTCCAAATATACATGAATGTTGGGTTAAAATGTATGAGTAGAGAAATAATACTAACTATTTTGCAGATGGCAAATGCAGTACAGAGAATGCAGTGATTAAATGTAGTTTTATCAAGAAAGATGTCTACAAGTAGTAACAGGATAAACTAAAGCGAAATGTAGTGATATCATAATGACTTTACAAGGAAACATTGCATGGAAAGAAACAAAAACTAAGCGTAGAACATAAATATGCTAATAAATGTTAATTATGCTGTTAATCATGTGGATTAGGTCTTCGGAGAATACCAGTGCATAAAAAAACGCTCCGAATACTCTACGTATACTAGTGTGGAAAAAATTTCAATATAAATATAATAAAACAATTCTAATCTATAAATTATTGTGGCTGTATAAATAATTGTAGTTTTAAGTTCTTCGATAATATATGCATTAGATGTACTATAATGTTACTGAGGGTCGATTACATGACCAACGTTGAATAAACTTATTTTAATAACAATAATAGGCTCTATCACGATTTTGAAAAACTACTTTATGACAGTTCTACGTGTTTACTTCACAGGGAATCAAAGTTATTTCTGCAAAGAACATTAATTTCAAAGAAAACGTAACGTTCAAACGCGCCGAAATGAGCGTGACGTAGTTGTTTCGTTCGCACTGGACGATTTGTATGGGTACAGGTACACTATCTATATAATAATAGGCTTAGCGAAAATTTGCCTACCTTTTTGAAGAAAACGGGGGCATCTGGAAGCGTGAAATTTGGCACGGTTAAAGCTTATATCTAGGAAGAAATTTTAGGTCTAATATCTTTGTGAAATATACGCTACCAATAAAGATATTCTAATAAAATGGAAGCCTCCAAGGGCGAGATCGAAGACTGAAATAAATAAGCAAAGAACAATGCAATTTTATTATAAAATTTAGGTAAAGATATTATACTTTTGGCTTTGGTTTCATTGGCTTTAATGCGCCATATCTTCAATTATATTTGTATTTGTTCCAGTTGGGTTTGTAGGTATGTTGATGTTGTGTCGTCTGCGTATGTTGCCACAATAGTTATTTTTGTGGTGGGCAGATCGGTCGTATACAGAGGATACGGTACTGGACCCAGTACATTACCTTGCGGAACTCCTGAATGTATGGGATTTAATTCGGTATGTTCATCGCCTTGATTTACAATAAAATGTCTATTAGTGAGATACGATTTTAGTAACTGATAGTCCGGATGAGGGAGAAGTTTCTTTAGTTTAACTTGCAAGCCCGTATGCCATACTTTGTCCAAAGCCTGAGACATATCTAGAAAAGCAGCCGAACAATATCTTTTGGCACAAAAAGCATACCTAAACACAGATTTTGTATTGCAATTGTCCGTACTAAAATGTTTATAAGTCTATTATTAAAATAAACTTGAAAATTACAATTTGTCTGTTTTATTTTCCCGAGTATTACAAGATGATTTGATA